>NC_090056.1:13886468-14506468 GCF_038355195.1 Osmerus mordax
CTATAATACAGACACTCAAAACACCCTCCCCAAAACCAACCTCTTGGTTTACATATCAACTTTGTGGTTGGGCAATATCATACAAAACTTTGGGCAACCTCGTCCCCTCAGCAACCATTATTTACAACTATAATAGACTGTGAAATAATGTTATGCA
Source organism: Osmerus mordax (assembly GCF_038355195.1). Classification (NCBI taxonomy): domain Eukaryota; kingdom Metazoa; phylum Chordata; class Actinopteri; order Osmeriformes; family Osmeridae; genus Osmerus; species Osmerus mordax. Next base: position 13,886,626 of record NC_090056.1, read on the forward strand.
ATAGCAAACAGAATACACAAGGGCATAGTCCCTTGTGGTTCTCCTTAAAAATAATATCACACGTGTATTCGCCAAATTTAACAAGGTGCTGCAACGCATTTATCATTTCCAACCTATTTCTAACTTTCCTTTTGCCAACAGACTGCTTTTTTTTGCAGACCTATATGGAAACTTTGCCAGATAATGTTCCAGAATTGCAGACCATTCTATTCAGTCTAACCGTCTAATGTGAGGTCATAAGGTTCTCCTAAAGTTGAGTCATGTGCTTTCACCAAATTTAACGAGGTACTGCAAAGCAGTTGTTAGTTCCAACTTTCTTATTGGCAATAAACAGGATGTGTGAATTGTAGCAGGCATATATGAACAGTGTGGTACTGGAAAAAAGTTTGTTTCTCACAATCTAAAACTGTTCTGTTTTGATAGAATCACAAAGTAAACAAAAATGCTACCATACTTTTATTGCAAGTACACAGGATAATGTACTGTGCTCAACAAAGGTTCACTGCACATAGATGTCCTACTATCTAAAATGAACTTTATATGTATATGTATTCTGAATAGGTTTGAATATCATTTTTGGGGGGTAAAATTGTAACGTAAGGTTTTAGGAGTCCACATCTAGTACTATTGGTAGGGACTTACCACCAATGTTATGAAGGGTTATAATAACACCAGCTAATATTTTTCCAGGATGTCCAAAAGCCCGAAAGCCCAGCTGTTCATAGGCACGAATACCTGAAAAGACAATGAGGTAAGTGATGTTGAGGACCATGGCTAGAACCGGTTATTAAAACCTGTGAATGTGGACAGTACCGGTAGTCATATAATCATTTTGCTGTATGCTTTTTTGTTGTTTGTCTTTGGAATCCTTACCAACGACTCCAGCACTTCTAAGCAGGAGGTGAACCGAATAACTGGACAGGCAGGCAATGCATGTCAACAGAACTCTGCAGAACACAAACAACTTACTCAGAGTTATGTAACTAAACAGAATCCTGCTATCATATGAATTCATGTGGTTAGGAAAACTATAACTGGGATCTCAGGAAAATGGTCTCTCTACCACCAAATAATATGTTGCATCCTCTGAAAAAGAATCTTTCAGAACTTTTTTCAGTACAACATTCCATTTGAATGGTTTTTACCTGTGAATTTGGTTTGTTATACATCACACAGCCACTTAAGCTCAGTTCACATTCTGTTTTAAATAGTTTGTATTTAGTTTCCAACAAGTTTCCTACCTACCTGCCATACTACAAACATAGATACTATGACTATGAGGGCTCTATCCTTAATCCTTAATGGTGACACATGACCTAACTAAAGTACACCACACACTCTGCTTAAAACAGACAAGGCTACATTTCAACATTCAATTCCATGTTATAATTAGCTCCTGAAATCTGATTTAGAGCAACCGCATGTGTCTCAGATGCAACTACTCAAATCAGCTATGGACACCACCCCACTACTCCTAGTGCTGAACCTTTCCACATGATAGTAATCATATTGTTTAATTCAACATTTCCAGCTTCAAGCAGTACTTGTCATCTGGTTATATCATTGTCATTTTTTTGTGGTTTTAGCAATGAGGGTAAAAATCTGTGAGTCCTGTTCACTTAATATTTATACATCTTTTATCTACATACACTATACTGTATATATTCATAAAAACATCTCATCCATCCCTAACATCTCTAGCCAAGCATTGTGCAATATTTAACTTTATTGTGACTATTTTCCCATTTGTCTCTTAAATATTCAGGGAATTATAAAGTGTGCCTGTGTTTTGTACGTGTGTGTTGTGGATGTGCATCTGTATCTTTGTGTGTGTGTGCCGTGATACTTACAGAAACAGAATGATACCCGTGTTTGACATGGCATATGATAATCCCAAGATTCCACTTCCCATGATGGCATTACTGAGGTTGAAGACAGACATCCCAAAGGAGGTCTTACCCTCGAACTGCCAAAAATATAAATTATTGATGTAAATGCTCATAAGATTATAGAATCCAAAGACAACTTTGGCAGGAATTGAACTTTGACATTACTGACTAGTAAGATATTGCTTTACAGTAATAATTTTACAGTGATGATGGTTGCATACATTGTATTGGCCAGTAGCTCTTGGACATAATATACTTACATCAGTAAACTGAGGTTTCTTTGTCCCATCACTCTTGTGTGGCAGGAACTCCTCTTGCTCTGATTGTACACTATGATGTTCACCAAGAGGAGAAAAAAGGCTCACACCCCTTTACCAACACTGTCAAACTATTGGCAACCATTATGTCCCTGCTAATTAATCGAGTTGCATCTTAGGTATCATAATTAATTAAATTAAAACAACAACAACAAATAATATATATCCATCCATTTGTGTACTCTCAATCAACAATGTGTAAGAAGTATTTGAAAATGTCAAGTGGTGATGAATAATTACAACACTGGGAAATTAATACAGTGAAGCAAGCTTGACAGCAATATGTTTAGCAGAAAAGAAAACATACCCCTCTTCCAAAGGGACAAAGTCATGGTGGTGGTTACCATTTGATAACTTTTGCATTTCCATGATGTTATGAGAGGTGATATTAAGACAACGTGTGGAGACAGATATAAGAATCTTCAAAAGACTGGAGACAAACAAAACAATTTACAGGTTGTGCAGAAGGGATCTGGAAAAGGAAAAGGAAAAAAACTATGATAAATTCCCAAATTATTGTCTGAATCCTAATTAGGATGATAACACTTGAGAAAACATTCAGTGGATAGGCTACAACGTCATACATGTACTCTTTATTTATGTATGCAAAAAATAATTTTTAATTGTTATTATTATTATTATATTTAACATCCTTCACCTTTCAGACAAAAATCATCTACATAATGATAAAGGTTTCCTCTACAATGGAAATTTTAACATGGCAAAACATGTGAAACTAAAGTGTTTCAGTTGTCAAGTTGCCTTCGACTGCAATTGTCAACAACCATATGTCATTTTCTCAGCATTTTCCTAACAAACAGAGAGAGATAGCGAGCGAGAAAGAGAGAGAGAGAGAGAGAGAGAGAGAGAGAGAGAGAGAGAGAGAGAGAGAGAGAGAGAGAGAGAGAGAGAGGGAGAAAATAATCTACATACCTAAAAGTTTGAGTGATAAGTTCTTCTCCAATTATTTTATTGTATCAAGTTATTTTCTTGTTTACACCTGTAGTAAACACATTGTTGTTCTTACTTTCCTTTGGGTGCAGTTGGGCCTTTGAGATGCTATACAATTCTAGTGCAATCAGGTGCGGATTCGTTTCTTAATGCTACTTTATTAACTTCATTGAAAACTCATTTGTCCTGGGTTACAAGACTGTTGGTCTGGATTTCAGTGTTATCTATTAACACAGAATATAATACATCAAGGGATGACCCAGTTGTGATTTGTCACAAGTAGGGGGAGGCTGATATTAGATGAATATTCTAATTTATTGGGAAAATATTATAATCAGAGATGTATGTAACACATTGTGATACACTGATTTTTCATGCAATAATATTAGATAAGACAAACTTCTATTTTGTTTGGTGATACTACACACATTTTTGTTTACACTTTAAATAAAACCAATAGAAAACCAGTAAAACAATAGCCTGCCCATAGATATGTAACCTAGCAAGCCAAAGACACTTTCAATGTCAAAAAATGACATTGAAACAATACTATAACTTCTGCATGTTGTGGTTAGGTCAGCATGTCGTTTAACAACAGCATATGGAAAGTGGTTGTCACATGGTACAGAATTTGACCCTCAAGACAACTTAACTGGTCTTCATGTGGGGGGAAAGCAGAACCAAAGGAACTTTTTGAAAGAAATGCGTTTTTCATATGCATCACCCAGTGATGTGGGATTTCACATTCACATACAGGCCAGAATGTTTCCCTAACCCTTGGGATGGATACGTGGCTCCAGTGCACAGTTTGGAACTAGGCCAGGTCTCACCAGCTGCAACTCCCCACCAGTTGCTGAGGATCCCAGCCTTGTAACCTATCATTTCGAACAAGTGATAAGGGATGGCTGGCAGTGCTTTCTCATGGTCTACTTAAACATCATGTATTAGATATGTCATGACACAAATGTAAATGTTTCTCTAGACTGTGACATCTTATCACACACAGAATGTAATGCTGTCTAATATAAAATAAATAAATTCTACCCCATAACCCACTTTATTTTTTTTCATCCTCACAATCAACTTTATGTCATAACTGTAATTCTACATTGTCATGGATGGTTAGAAGCAATCATAAGAAATAATTTAGCAAACTTAAGAGCCATCCAAAATGTTCCCACACTTTCTAAATGTTCCCACATGGGATTGGTGTCATCAATCTATGATATATTATGTAACATTATGTAACATTTAAAAGAACACACTATCCAATCGGTTTCAGCCTCACTATTGATCAAAGAATCTACAAAAACACTTAGAAATCGCAAGTCCTCATCTGACGTTACAGACAGTAGGACAACACAGAGGATAGCCACAGGAAAGTCATAGAGGGCAAAGGCCATGCTTTTACAAACACTAACATGTTTACATCCTAGTCTGTACAGTATGTTTCTCTTCTTCCTATAATCACCATTTGCATAGGATGCCATACAAATGGAAAACACTTTTGCCATTGGCTGGTTAAAAGGAAATCTACTGTTTCTTAAGCTGCATGGCAAGGGTTTGCAGAGTCATTGATTCAATTATGCAGTTAAAACTGAGTGTGATATTTTTGTTAAAAACTTCTAGATCTTAGAACTATTTCTAAAGACCTATGTTGAAACATTGTAATATTACACAAAGAAAGGCCAGAATATGACAAACACATTTACTGGAAAAAAAGGAACTCTTCTGAAAAATGTCACACTATTTTTGTCAAAGTATTAAAAGTCTTGCCAAAAAGCATGAGAAGTTAGAGCTTTTATGGGTAACACATCACTTTGGAGGAACATTCATTTAGTCTAATAACAATATAGATATTCCCTCTACTTACCCCTTTTCTGAACTGTATTGTAGGTTGTTCTCAATATATCTTCTTTCAGTATACGAGACAGACATTTATCCGTCTACACTCAACAGTCGATTTTATTTTATCAGTCAGTCAATAGAACTGCATGTATTTGCCACCTAGTTGAGGTTCTTGGCAAATGTGTGTGCATGTGTGTGTGTATGTGTGTGTGAATGTGTCTGAAAGTGATGAAAAGCAAAAGAGAGAGGGAAGGAACAATGTAGAAGTGGGAGTTTTTCATTGAGTTTGGTCAATGTTGGATGATTTTCATGTGAATTAGCATTTGCATTCTTATGGTCTAGAGTATCTGTCTATTGGCAGTAGCCACACCCTCAACCAACATTTATCTCCTTTTCCCATTTTCTTACTACTTCATGCAGGTTTTTCTGGTGGTTATCTCTGTTTCAAGTATACAACTTTGTTTCAACCCATACAGCCCTTAGCAAAATGTTAGTTCACTTAGCCAAATGTTTAATGACAGGAGCTTCATTGTGTTACGCAACCATTGGGCAGGCCCAGGCTTGCAGAGAGGTTTAATATGCCTGGATTTCACTGCATCTCACAAGTAGAGTAGTTTGACAGCATTTTCATATTTTTATTGTAGGATTATTGTGCAATTTACATGAAGAATGCTTGATCTCAGGGGTGTTGTTAGACATACAACTCTACTGGGCCACAGGACCCTATTCATTTCCTTTTTTGTCTTACAAGCTTGCTGCGCACAATGCACTACTAGGCTATAGAAACTCCCCTTGCTTAACCCACGATACAACAGTTCAGGGACGCAAGTTTGACATAAGCTTTGGCAGGGACATCAATGTCCATAGAGGTAAATAACCCCATACAATCAACAAGGAAAGATGTTGAATGCCAAAGGAAGTCTCAGTGTAAATCCATTGTGTTGATCCCAGGTTAAGGGTGTTGATAACACAACAAGCTAAATGAGAAATGGCTAAACAAACCATCAATCAATTCACTTATGAATGTTCTGGTAAATGTTTCTTCTACTTATATTCATAGGTTTTCCAACTGAATAGAATGGTACATTTGACAAGCTTATTGCGACAGCTGTGTACGACTGAGAACTGCTCTCAAGACTGAATTCTTAGGAATGGACATAAATCAGCTTGAAGGAAAAAAGAAAGAACATGCAGCACTTTTCAGTGTAACTCCCTTAATCGTTCTCAGGATGTATAGAGTCTCTAGGGATGTATAGAGTTTCAGAATCTTCACCTTCATGCGTTCAAATCCTTTACAAAAGGTCAAAAAAGATGGGAAAGGCAGCGGAGTTGTTTGATTCACAAAATTAAACTGATCATACAAAAACATTATTTTCACATCAAAATACCCCTCAACCTCTTTTTTTTTTTTTAGCATTTTATGAATATGTGTTATTGTGTTTAAACGTGTTCAAACAAACACAGAGGTAGTGTTCTCTGAATTGCCACTCTATTAAGGCTACAGTGCCTAAATGTATCATGAGACCTGTAAACACTGTGACCTTTCAAATGGACATGCACAAAAGAGTCTTCCAATGGTGGAACATGTGCACACCTATGAACACCTATCCACTCAGTATGTGAAAAAAAAGCTTCAAAACATAAGATCCCTGGAAATAAAATACACCAGATCAGTGAAAATTGAATTATTTAGTCAAACTGAACTGTGCACATCTGTAATCATTTAAGTGTAAAAGTCAGCTTTGAAACCTCCATTGGCAGAACACAAACAAGTCTACCTGTTACAGTACTTTAGCTCCTCAGTAATAAAGTTTTCCTGTCAAGTCCTCTAATGACCCACGTGGCATGGCAATACATAAAACTCGAAAGACAAGTACTTACCTCTTAAAGAATAGAAGCTGCAAGGAGCACACAATAAAAGAGAGGCATGTCCTGAAATGAAATTGTTTATCAAACTCGAGATTTGCAACTGGCAAAGTTTGAAGAAAAGAGAAACCAAAGAAAGGGAGTCTTCTCATCGGATTGGGAGAGGGGTAGGAATAGGAAGAGAAGCATATGTGGGTAAGCCACTAAAGAGGAAGGGCTATTCAGAAATCGTCTCAAATTTCTTGTGATGTCACTAGTTACTCCTAGTGCCCTGTCAAAAAAACTGGTGAGTCTTCACAACACTTTAATGGGTTGCGAACTTGGGAACAGTGTTTGGTCAATTAAAAAACACTATTGCTGTTGACTGGTTTCCTGCAAAGATACTTCATTCTCACTTCTGTCTGAATTTGAGCAACACTGTACATGAATATGGAGAAGTGATTAACCTGAAGTTGCATACATGTCTGGCTTGGTGGTATGAGTTCCAACTAGCCCTCATGAGACAGGAAAAGAAAAAGAATACAAAGCACCACTATACTCAAAATGTCAGCAAACAAGCACTCATACTAGAATACAGTCCTGGTGCAACAGCAAATACAGAAGGAAGAAAGAATTTCCACAGTTCTTCTAACAAATGTTTATTTAGGGTTTGTGGTTTTAGCATCTCTGTGTATTTGTGCAAACAGAAAGGAATGGATCAATCCATTCTAAAACTGGTCGAAAGATACCTCAGATTATCAACTGCTACTGTGACAGTTACCGTGCGCTACAATAAGTAGACAATAAACAGCTAAATTGTCAACTAAAGACTACTAAACTAAAATCTCAGAATATAACCGTTTACTGGACCCGTGGTGCATTAAGACAAAAAAAAAAAGTGATAGCTAAAATCGTTTACTTGGTCTATGCGCCAAGATCCAATTGGAATCTGGCGACAATACTGCCACTCAGTGGGCACTATGACCGTACTTCACGGATGTCCACAAGTAGGTCAAGGATCCTGTATGACTAATTTAGACCAAATGCTTATAAATTCGTCAAATTATATTATTTGTTAGCTGAATAAATAGAAAATTGTCCTCCCAACCACTTGCTAAAACATTACTGCAGAGAGTTCATCACAAGGCCACTGACGGACACGTCAAACAATTCAACAGGTTCAAAAATGCACGTGCCAAAACGTTCTCTCAGTCATGCGACTGTAGCTGTGGTATCCTTGTGGGAATCGGAGTATAACTTGCTTGTTTGACACGGCAGCAGTAGGGGTTATGAAACTACACATCCCATAAACCCCCACGAATGACTGCTCCTCCCATACAACTTCCTGCACAGGCTCATCGATTCGAGGAGATGTCAGGCAGACTTTCTATATAGCACTGTTGTAAGCTAGTCATCTAGATAACTCTAGAAAAAACTGTAGAAATTTAACAAAACGTCAGGTACTCCATGAGACTCTAATACGACAACTGCAATTTGCAGGGTATTCAATAATATTGAATATTTACCCTGCCACAGTTCGTGCGATGCGATAAAGAGAGACATATTCAGCTAGCCAACTGCACTGTTAGATCTTACCTAGCTTACCCAGCTAACAACAGGCTAGCTAGCTTTCATCTTATTTTGAGAGCTAGCTAGCCATCATCACCTTTACGTTTTTGAAGGGACATCAAAACTAGCGGATCAGACGCAAGTTGATCGTTAGTTATCTTACGTAAGGAAGTGGGATACACCTCTGCAATGGAGGAAGTTGATAAGATTTTAATTCACTCGCTCAGACAGACCGGCACGTAAGTTGTGAAAATATGGTAACTGGGTAATTTAGTAGCATTGTTTAGCATAATATTTTTTGCAACGTTTAGTTAGCTATCAGCGACAGTAACTGGCTTGTTTTTTTTCCTAGAAACTGTTACTATATTGTCACGGGCCACGGTAGGTTGGTAATGAAAACAAATGCCAAAGTAGGCTTTCCTATGCCGTGTAATTTAGTCAGTAGGTCATATGACTAGAGCTAGTTATACGATATTTTTCTGTCAGTGTGTATTGGGTGTGTGGGGGGTTGCTCATAGAAAATAGTTTTTAGATTTGAGGATAATCTCAATCACCTGTCATTCATGCATCATTTATTAAAGGGATGTGGCTGATGATATCCAGAGTGTTAAGCAGTTCACCAGTGAGCTGATTGTAGAAGCTGTGGTAAGATGTTTGCGAGTGATCGACCCAGCCCTTGGCAGTGGGCTGTCCCCCTCCTTGCCTCCTGGCATGTCTGCTCGCTTCAGAGTGGGCATGAGCCTGGCACAGGCCTGCCAGGTGAGTGTGGAGCAGTGATGTAGTTATATTTTGTGCGTGTTTCTTTCAGCCTCGTAATAATCTCTTTATTCTAGCTGTTTGATAGATATTGAGGGTATTAGGTTGGTTGGGAATTATATGAGCATCTGTGAAGCCCTCTTTGACATTGTTTGTAAAAAGAGTTATACACATAGATTTGCTTTGTCAATAAATTAACTAGGGGTTGACCAATATATTTTTTCAGAGCGGATACCGGTTATTAGTAATCTAGGACAGTGGTTCTCAATCCTGGTCCAACACACAGGTGTGTTGGAGCAGGGAAACATCTAAAACATGCAGGGCAGGGGGTCCCGAGGACCAGGATTGAGAACCACTGATCTAGGAGACCAATAACTGATATTTAGAACCAATATGCATTTGCAGTAAAAATGAAAATCTTGGTGTATTATAAAAGGTGAACTACATTTTTTTTTAATTAATGAATACTTTTATGTGATGGCAAGGAACTAGCCTAGTCCTAACCAGACCCTCCTACATTTCATTTGTACAGAGGGTCTGGGATCGCATTGACAAGCGTTAACTTCCTTGAAGGCGGGTACTCTGTTGAAGTTTAAAATAGTTGGATCTGCCCAGAGCCACTCTGATCTGCCATAACCAATCGCTAGCGTTCGCCTTAGCCAACTCCTTCACCACGGAGCTAGCTGCCGTAGCTGGAAAATAAAACTTTTCCCGAACCCTGTGGGGAGGAGGGCCACAACATCATGACCACCAACAAAACTCAGCAAGGATTGTTCTTGCTACGGCTTCAACTTATATATATTCAACAGCGTTGCCACAACCGCAGAATAGCTTCGCTCGCATCTTCCTCCACCGCCATTACTGAACTACAAAGGCAACCTCCTACGTACAAAACTTAGTTATTTCTTTCTAATGATTAGCAGAAGAAATACAATAGCAATGGAATTGACTAATCCACTCTGACAAATGTACACAATATATGCAGTCCATGTATGGATTAACACAAGCCTTAAATGCTGTTTCATCACGTCTAAAGTCTGCAACAACAATGTACAGCACCTCTACAAAAATGTCAGCGATAGCTTCAGAACACACCAGTAGCATTACTAGTAGTCGTGGGTGTAGACAGAGAATGACAGGCTTTTACTAAAATTACATTTATGTGACTATTTGGGATGAAAGAAGAGGAAAATATGAACGTTTCTTCCCATTTCCTCTTGTTCTCTTATATTGGTCACATGAAATTGATTGAATCATTCTATATAATGGAAAAGCCTGATCCTGTATGAAAGCCTACTATTTTAGTGTGAGTGAATATCTTAGAGGGGTAGTGATGTTAACGTGAATTTTTAAGAGGTTATTGTGGTATTTAAAAACATACTTATGTTTTATTCTAAGGTCTAGTTGTCTAATATGACATGGATTTGTTTGCAGGATCTTGGATACAAGGGGGAGATTGGTTACCAGACGTTTCTGTACAGCAACGAGCCAGAGATCCGTTCCCTCCTTATGTTCTTGGTGGAGAAGCTTCCTAGAGAGAGTGCTGAAGCATCAGACCAGCCAGCTGGTACATATCCATACACCATACACATTCCCTGGCTCCTCCCAGTTCTGATATGTATTATTTTACTGGGCCAAAGTGACTGTACATTGTCATTAAGTCTTTTTTCTTTTCTTTTTTTACTGGGTGTAGGTATTGATGTGGAAAAACTGTAGACCTGTTATTTGCATTTAAAGAAGAATTTTTTTTTTTTGTGTTTTCTAATGACTACTACCAGGTAAATCAGCTGTTCTCCAGAAATCCATCGCTGCCCAGATCAGAGCACAGTTATCCCTTCCCTGGCTCCCTCCATCTTGCAGACTTCCCCTTCTTTTCAAAACACAGGTACATCGATACATTGTTACCACTAGAACAGCAAGTATTGGCGGTTAGGGAATCGGGCTAGTAATCTGAAGGTTGCCAGTTCAAATGATGTTGTGTCCTTGGGCAAGGCACTTCACCCTACTTACCTCGGGGGAATGTCCCTGTACTTACTGTAAGTCGCTCTGGATAAGAGCGTCTGATAAATGACTAAATATAATGTAATTGTAATGTAAATGTATTGCTCTGTTTAGAATTAGATAGATTTTTATAGAAGGTCTAGCTATTTATTTTTCTCTCTCTCTCTAATCCAGTGAAATTCAACTTCATTACTATCACTTGCCAGGGTAGTGATACATTAAAGATGTGTGTATTTAGCCTGTTCTTCTTCTGGAACTCAGTCACATCCTTTTGTTTTGGTTTCAGAGCCCCGGACCATCACATAACTTTCACACTCAGCCCCTTAGTTTACCACACTGTGTCAAAGGCCCAGGGAAAAAGCAACTGAAAGGTAAATCAGCTCAATTCTGTTTAGGTGCCTTCATCCAACACCTGGGTTGTTGGTTGATTACCTTTTAAAAGAGACATAAGCATATAATGCATCAACATTTTCTTCTCTATTCTGAATATTTCAGAGGTAATGGACTATCATAGAGACTATCTCCTTCCTGTCACCGCCCAGCCTTCCCAGCATGCCTCAGTGGCATCCTCCCTGCTGGAACAGCATACAGCTGAGCTGAGTGCTGCCCAGGAGTGGGAAAATGAGTGGAACAGCCAAGGTCTTCTTTCACGGCTCACACCAGAGGTATGCTTACACAACAGATACTTCACCAAGCGTGTCGTTTTTGCTGGGAGTATTACACTCAAAATAGTGTGTGGACTGTTCTGCTTTGACCACATTTACATCTTCAATGTAAAACATTGAACTTAACATAGCAACCTTTTATATGTACCAATTGTCAAAATGTTCTTACTGCCTTTTAAACTGAACTGATGTATCTGTGTCTACAGGAGTATCGTTCAAGGAAACGTGCCCGTCTGCAAAAGCGTATTGAAGAGCAACTGCGCACAACGGCCCAGCCTCGACCTGATGTTGCTGCTGGTGCTCAACGCTCTGGCTCTGACCTATCAGAGCTGCTGCAGTCATTTGGGGGATCTCCCCTTAACAATGACGTCCTCACTAAGGGCACCCGCTTTACGCACACCCAGAAGTTCACTTTTACCCAGGTGAATATTTAGTACTATTTTTTTTTTTAAACAATTTATAGTTTGAGTGGTACTAGTCTAGTATAGATTGGAGTGGAATCTATTAGTCTAGATTCAGTAGATTCACGGCACACTCTTCAGCTTTTAGAAATATTTGGTGTTTGACCAGGGGTTTCCTCAGGTTAGACATGTTGCAATGGCTAGCTTTGCTATTCGCATCACAAATATAGCAGCAAGAATTGTCTGTGTCAAGTTTGAAAATGTAACTGATGTTGGTCCATCGCATTAATAGCATTATCCAACCCTACTCTTGAGTGAGGCCCGAAATTCCCTTCTCAGATAGGCCAGTCAGTTGTTTGGTCTGTGCTCTGTTGTAGGAGCCAGAGAAGGCTGTCCAGCAGATGGCAGCAGCAGCCAGCTCCCTGCCCAGCGGGCGGCAGTCAGAGGAGGATGTCCAGGCACGACAGCAGGAGGAGATGACTTCACTACAGCAGCAGCTCCAGCAGCTCTCGTTACACATAGATGAGCTGGGAGGAGACATGAAGCAGCTCACGGTGTCCATGCAACAGGTAACTTGCACTACATCCATCTATTTGATTGTTTTGTGCCATTGCAATGTCACTAGCTTTTCTTGTGTGTCTGCAGCTATCCAGTGAACTCAAACAGAGAGAGCTTGGAAACACAGAGAAGGACGAGGGTGTGCAAGTAAAGAAACAGACCATTGACCTACTGCCAGACGTGGAGAACAACATGACAAAGCTTCAGGTTGGAAAAATCCTCTGTACAGTTCTTCCAGGATAGATGTATGTGATGAACGTTTTCATGTAAATATGATTTTGTTTAAATTAGCTATGTTATCATGTGTAGCAAGAACTCTATGATGTAGACTACACATCTTTACGCGTGTGTGTTCATCAGGCTCTGGTGGAGAGTAGTGCCAATCGGGTGGTTAATCTCGCCTCTCAGTGGGAGAAACACCGAGCTCCACTCATAGATGAACACCGCAGTCTCAAGGAGCTTTGCAGCAACCGAGAGGTAAATCTTCCCCTTACTGTACTACAGAATAAGCCAAGTTGGGTGGTGCTCATGTTTTACCTGTAATATTAAACTGACAAAAGTAAAACTGAGACAAACACAGGTAATGTTTCAGAGTAATTATCTTGAGTCTGCATTATCTTGAGTAAGCAAGTCATGATTTCTGCAAATTTGTCACCATGCATGTGTCCATTTACTTCTTTAGATGGAGTCGTCCAGAAAACTGTCTGAAATCAAAGATCTTCATGATAAAATCCGTCAGTCTGCTGAAGAGGCCAAGAAAAAAGAGGGACTGTATAAGCAACTGGTATGTGTGTTTAGGTTTTACATTTATTTCAGTGTACTCTTGGCTTTAAACAAAATGTATGTCTGACATGATATTCTGTGGAAACCCTAAAGATAACCGAGTATGAGAATCTCCCGAAAGATGTTTCACGCTCAGCGTACACTTTGAGGATCCTGGAGATTGTTGGAAACATCAGGAAACAAAAAGAGGAAATAACTAAGGTATAACTGGGATACTTTGGTAGTTAATCTGCTGTTATTGATGCTTAACAAACCACTGAAAATATACTATGAATTTTACTTTTGACTCAGTTTTGATCACCTCCCTCTTGTGTAGATTTTGTGTGACACCAAGGAGCTGCAGAAAGAAATTAACAACCTGACAGGAAAATTGGACCGAACGTTTGCTGTGACCGATGAACTGGTCTTCAAGGTGCAGAATCCAACAATTGTTTAATAATAATAATTTTAGAATGTGCTCCATTTGATAAAAACAGGTGCTAGCTGTACCAAGTTGGCACATTCACTTTTTATTTGCCCCGCAAGTTTAATTTCCCTATTGACTATTCTTCGTTCTTCAGGATGCCAAAAAAGATGAATCTGTCCGCAAATCCTACAAGTACTTAGCAGCCTTGCACGAGGTAAGACCTTGTTTTGTGGCACTGGTGTTTAACTTGAAAGCTGAAAAAGGATACACTAAGTGGTCTCACCCTAACCTTAATTACACAAATTATTAGGATGAATATTGACCGGAATTGTTTAACTTTTTCCTCATCTTAGAACTGTACTCAATTGATCCAAACTATTGAAGACACAGGCACAATCATGAGAGAAATCAGAGATCTAGAGGAACAGGTATGTTTTATTGACCACTGCATTCTTTGACCCCAAGTCAAAGTTCTGTTTTAGTATTACACTAGTCTTAGAATTCCACTGCTCCGGTCAGACTCTCCTCTCGAGGAAGTATGTAGTACCTTTTAAAATTGAACACATTAACCAAAGTTGACTTCCCTCCCATAGATTGAAACAGAGAATGGTAAAAAGACTGTGGCTAACCTGGAAAAGATCCTGGAAGACTACAAGGCCATTCGACAAGAGAACTCTGCCCTGGCTGCCAAAATCAGGGAGGGATAATTCCCACCTTGCCCTGTTGATTCGCTGACTAGCAACACAGACTTGAGACTGACTACCTGTTGAACTAAAACCAAATTCCACCTGTAGACTTGGAAATTCTGGTTTGAGTCTATGGTCGTCTTCTTGGTATCTTTTGAAAAAGCCTATAGGACACACATTGAGGATTTTGTACTGCAAAAACAAAGCATTTTTGTGCACAAACCATGTTGGATGTACAAGTGACACTTGCTCTCTTTGCCCTTCCTTGCATCTCTGGGGTCCATACACTGGCTTCACATTGATTTAATTCTGGCAAATCAAAAGAAGAAAAAAGGACATTTGATTGAAGAGTTTCTTATCTTTTTCTTTGCTGTTTATTTTGAATTTACAGATATTCAGTTGGTTCTATTAATTGCTCCATTCACAAGATACAGTCTTGGTGATCAAGGTATCATTGCATTGAGCGCTGATTTGCACCTTTTTAATACAGTGATTATTCCCACTATGCCTTGAACGGTTACTGTAAATGTAAACCACACAATTAGCTTCTGTCAAAATCATTTTCGTCTCACTGGAGACAGAATAGGGGATGGCAGTATGTTTGAGTGAACTTGTAGGTCACATGGCTATGGTTCTTTCCCCCCCCCCACAATATGCTTAGTGACCCTAACAAATCACTAACATTACATTGTACAGTGAAATACTTCATACAATGACTCAATGACACTCCTGTTTGCAGCACCAGGGAATTGTTCAAGTCTTGCTTTTTAAGACCATGATGGTATTGAAATGTGGAAAAAGATTCCATTGACAATATCTCACATTTGACCTCTTAAAACACAATGTTACTTATGTATTGTTTTCTTATTAGTCCAATCTCATGCCTTGAAATCAAATGCTGCCTTTGTGTCTTTTGTTCAGTATTATTTAGTTTCCGGAGCCTTGACAGGAAGTGAATGATCTATCGACCTTTTGTACACTGATTTAAATGGCCATAAGAAACATTTGTCAATTAATTTTTGCCATAATGAAAATGTATTAAATGTTCAATTTAATTTAACAATTGTGCAGGTTTGTTACATACTCCATATATTACACAGTATTGGTCTCTCGAATATAATGGAACTAGATGACACTCGTCTTATGGTGTTTAAAACCCCCAGTTTCATGTAGGAACAATTTTCTTTCTAACAACATTCCTATATGAAACTTCACAACAATGTCTGCATTATCTTGAGCAAGCAAGTCATTATTTCTGGAAAGACACATTGATGAGTTTTTCCAAACGTTTTGGGCACTTTGAGCACCATAAACCGAGTGCCAGCTGTTATGAGAATTCATTGCAGCCCCACTTTGAGAAGTAGCCTAAGTTTTAGGCCACCGATTTTTTGTTGAAGTATTTTGACCCTGCCAAATAGCTTCCCATTTGTTGTGAGGCTATGATGCCACCTAGACAATGTTTACACTACGCATAAGTTTCTGTGTTAGTTTTGGTTGTTGTACAGAGTTGCGTGCACCTCTGTCTTGCGGCATAAACTGTCATGTTTTTGTCAGTGAGCTATCCGCTTTTCTCCGATTTTTGACCCTTGCCTGATTGTTGACTACGTTTTCGATGACCTGTATTGCCCTGTCTACTTTTAATTACAAACCCTTGCCTGAGTATTGATTACCCTACGGTCCGATTGCCTCACAGTCTGACAGATTATATGACACTCGCCCGTGCATGGGCTGCTGCTCAACTTCCCAGCTCAATCGAATCAGTTTGATTTTACCTTATAGCCTACTGTGCACATTAGGCTATGTACACCATAAACCAAGTAGTTTAGTGTAACCTAAGATAATGTAAGCCAATTAATGTAACGAGTGGATTTAACTCAAGATGCCTCTTCAGAATAAGATTCCTTGGCAGTGTGTCAAGTTTTTTGTTTGTCTTATCGATATGGAAGTCAGTGCAGAGAAGAGCCTAGCTAGGCTATTTCGTTTTATTTCCAGTCGGCTATACCGTCTGCCACTTTACACCCCAAAAAACCTGCTTGCTGAGAATTTTAGATGGTGTCGCTGCCTATTGTAATCTTTTTTTGTTTTGCACAGCTAGGCTAGGACTTTGGTGTGCAGTATCCTAATCAATAACACACAAAAACAGCCCACCAATAAAGTGAATTTCTTTTTAAGAGACATAGGCCTACATTACAACAGCAGTAGCAATCATTTAATTGCTAAATTACTTGGGTTTTACACACTTGCAGCTAGGGTTTGGTATGGTTGCATTTTCTATTCCAAATACGCCCTAGGCCTACCTCATGCTGAGGCCGATGCTGCAATTGTGTAAATTAATTAGCCTGAGTTAGGGGACAGGGACTTTCACTATGCGTTCTAGCCTACCTGTAAACTAAACATGTAAAGATTAAGTTAAACATGTTAACACCCGACCCTTGACATGATGAAACTGCAGCAGTGCAGTGATCAGAATCAGAGCAAGTCGTGCTAAACGCAAATTCAATTAAATCGTTAATTAAAACAGGAAAGTGATACAAAGAATTTGACCAGACCAGAGAACCACGTTTATTAGGCTAAACTCAAGAATCGTTGAGATGGCCCTCAGCGGTTCACTTAGCCTAAACTGACCAAGAAATACTAGTTATACTAGAAATACTAGTAGACTGTTTAGAACTAGGCTATAGGTCCGCCCACATTCCTCCATTAGGCTACTCCTTGCTTGAAGATCCCAGATTTTCTTGTCAAAATTACAGAAATCCTTGTCTTCACTTGTTTAGCTGAAACAGGGCCAAAGGTCTGAGCAAGCAAAATTCCAAGACGGAATATCGGCTTAAAGGCCAAATATATTTTTTTACGCTTTGGAAATTCTAGATTTAAAGATACAAATCCAGATCGAAAATCGGGTTTGAGTCTTTGAATATAGCCTATTGCCTATTTAAGGCTCCTTGAATATTAACTTTTGAATATGGAGGGACTATCTACATTTTTAGCATAGCCTCAATTTACCTTTGTACCTTGCACGAATCTAAAAAGTGGGAACGAAAGTATTAAATATGTGAAAAGTAGATGGAGAGCAAAGAACAAATTAGGGAAAACTAGAGTGCTCGGTATACCGAGGACCGACGTTATAACGAACTGCCTAGGTAGGAATAGCCTCGGCCTAACAAAGAAAAAAAACATCTTTACGATTTTGACCATTTTACTTCCCTTTTTGATATGTTTTTTGTTGTTGTACTACTCTAAGATTCACGACTTCCGTTCATTTAATTTGAAATGTTGCAATATGGCAAATATAAAATTGAGGGTTAGACACTAAGTAAACACAGATCCTCGTGAGATGAGCCTGTGAAAGATGTTAGCCAATCATGTTGAGCAATAGCAACTGATAGGATTTTTAGCCAATAGTGGAATTCCAAGAAAACTCACTCCGCTTCGTCTTTCTGTTCTGTTTATTAGTTCACATACAGGCGACAGACTTGAACTCAGACCTGGGATACAGGAGCTTATTTTATGCTTTGACTTGGCAAAGTAACCTTGTTTTAGCCTAGTTTTATATTAGGAAATGTCTTTCCGAAAAATACTCCAGTTAAACGGTGCGTTTGTGCAGAAAAGTATAGCAAAAGCACGTTTCAACCCCTTTAGAAGTTTTGCGATTTGTTGTTTAAATGTGACATCAAACGGTTCAACTTTTAAACGTGGTGAAAACGGTACAATGGCAGGGTCGACACCCGTATCATCCGCATATCAGACTCACAGACCTGCTGAGGTTTCAAAGCTTGTTTCAGGACGGACTTACTGCTCCTCAGCAGCACCCAAGACTGACTCCAAAACTCACATGTGGTCAAGATACACTGAGATGAAAAGGCTTGTGCAGGGTAAGAAAAGGCGTTTATGACAGCGATTACATTACGCAACGTTTATGTTTTCTATGCAATCGTATGATGTTATAACGCCTTATAAGACACCCAGGGCACTCTGCAGGGTTTGACTATTTGGTGTACACCAGCTGTTAGCAAACTGGTGGTCACGGGTCATGACCTGTAGATGGGGTCGCAGGAGAAGTATCTCGATATCCAAAAACGTATTATAGAAAAACAGCTGGTCGATCTATCATATGACAAAATGCTGCAGAAAATATTCAAGGCAAAGAAGAATATAGTTCTTGAATCGCCCCTAGCCTACTCCCTAAAAATACAATGTAAAGCCAACGAGCGATGTAAAAAAAGAAAGTCATCATCGCATTTCAACCAGTAGGTTATGATAGCCTACAAGCAACCATCTCAGAGATAGTTGTCCACTCATGCAAGCACCTCCCTCATTAGTGCGGTGGTTAATGAGATACATTGTGGTAGGCTATTTAATTGTCGAAGACCCACATAAAAATATTACATCTTGAGATTATCACTGTTTTGCAATTGACTAATAGACATAGGATCGCAAAGTCGTCTTTAGAATTCAGAATGGAGTTGGCCAAAACAGTTTGGAAAAATCCTGGTCTACAGAACAGAAGCAGAATTCCTGCAAATGAATGTTGAATTAGGGACCAAGACTGTGCCATATTTTTCGTTCGATAGATGTAATTCCCCCAGGTGTATGCAGCATTCTGAACCCCTCAACCATCTATGCAAACAATGAGGTGGACCTGGAACTAGTGGACATCTATGGCTTTGATTATGACTACACCCTCGCTCTCTATTCCAACTGCCTTGATGCCATGATCTTCAATACAGCTAAAGACTTTCTTGTCAAACAGTACAAGGTCTGTAAAATTTTCCAAATTGCCTTATTGTTTCTAATGGATAAGGATATATCTAATAGTTTTAATATTTTCTAACAGTATCCCGAAGGCATCAGAAAGTATGACTATATTCCCAACTTTGCTGCACGCGGTCTGCATTATGACATTCAGAAGGTAAGTAATTTATATATCATTTGAAAGGTTTAAAGAGAATGCCTCTAAATGCTGAAAAAGATAGCATCATTCTATAGGTGTCTAAAAATCTATCAATGGCCAGCAATTTTGCTCATTTTAGGCATATTATTCTCTAAGAAAGGCATCAGCAAAATAAACAATCTTCATGGTATACACAGTACCTAAAGTATCAAGCTTAATACCTATAGTATACAGTGTATACTATAGGTTACATGTATTAGGGGTGGAACAATATATCGCAATATAAGATTTTACATTATGTATCGTAGAGTTATGGCAATACTTTTACAATATGACGTCCGTTTGATCCTATTGGTTGAGCTACCAGCACGCAACCTACTCTGCACCTGCGTCATGCGTGAATTCACTGCATTCACATAATTCGCTTGAACTGAGTTAACTAAATTGTATGTACAACAAAGAAAATTATTGAAAATGTTTAATATTTTGGAAATAAATCTGTTAGTTGAATTTCAGTTTCATTTAAAATGTTGTTCAAAATATCGTGATGCGTATTGTACCGTACACCCGGTATCGTGATACATATTGTATTGTGAGCTGAGTGTATCGTTACACCCCTAGTATGTATGTTACAAACATACATGTATGTTTGATGCGATGTTCTAATGTTTTTTGCAAACTAGTCTTTTTTACTTTTGAGTAAGGGTATAATATCAGAGAAAACAACAAGAATATTGTGTATCCCCTTATGTTGACATCCGTGAGTGTTTTCCATACAGGGCTTCTTGATGAAAGTTGATGCCTTTCATTATATCGAGCTTGGGACTGTGTACAGGTGAGAGGCTTGGCTATATTTTGTTGTTGCAGGCCATTCAGCTAACCCCTGGACTGTAATACCTACAATGAAGGGAAAAACTAATATTTATGCTTTTCATGAACTGTTTACCTTAATAGTTAATGAATGCTGGTAACACAAACAAATGTTTATGTGATATTTTCAATGTTATTACCACCTGTCTTACTTTTTTTTCTTGTGGTTAGCTTGTTGCTTTGATCAAAAGCCTTCAACCCATCGACCATTATTAATAATATTTTTTTGTTTGCTGTCATTGAATGCATTATAAGTAGGCCTACATGTGGTGTAAGAGATGTTTTTTTCTCCAGAGGTTTAAAACCTGTTCCTGATGAGGAAGTGTTAAAACTCTATGGAGGAACTCACCATCTACCTCTTCACGAAGTCAGTGACTTTTATGGCAAGGTCAGTACTTTTGAATTCTATTCTGAAACCAGGTTAAATAAGTTTAGAACTAGCAAACTGGCCAGTATTGATAACTGGCAAGACAATGTACAGGCATAACAGTAATTAAGACTGTGACTGACTTAAATTTACATTTAGTCTTTTAGCAGACGCTCTTATCCAGAGCAACTTACAGTAAGTACAGGGACATTCCCCCGAGGGAAGTAGGGTGAAGTGCCTTGCCCAAGGACACAACGTCATTTGGCAGAGCCAGGGATCTAACCAGCAACCTTCTGATTACTAGCCCGATTCCCTAACCACTCAGCCACCTGACTCCCCTGATTAGTTTAAACCCACTTCACATTGGCCGTTTGTCCGCTCTGTAAATGCAAAGAGGTAGTGGGTCAAAGTGACCGTAAACGAGATTTGTTATTTTGATTGATACACTTGAGGAACATAGAATACATGTAATTAACTTTTCTAGAAACAAATATGCCTGCTGTTACTAACATTTCAATGTCAATTCCTTACAACCTTTTCAACTTGCAGGGTCCTAAGATTAAACAGTTCATGGATGTTTTCTCTATCCCAGAGATGACTCTACTTGCTGTTGCCAATGACTACTTTATCTCCAATGACATTGAATATGACCCAGTCCATCTATACAAAGATGTGTCGGTGAGCAGCAGTGCAGTACATTTTTACACAATTCCGTTGGATCCAAACAAAGTAGTTAATTTGGGGAAAATGAGAAATACTTCTAGAAGATGCTAGAGATAAATTTCTGAACTACTCATAAAATTGGAGTAATGGCAATACCGTAACGTGAGGCTACTCCAAAGTTTTGTGGAGGTCTGCTTCAAAAATGCTATTTTTGTCGAGCTGTTGATTTCTTGTCATACTGTCTCTTTTAAATAATTTGATTCTAATGCTGTAGAGGGCCCACTAGAAACATTTAGGGAGAAAGAGAGACAAATTGTATGTCAGTAATTGCTTTCAGTCCCATCCAAGTCCTGTAAATTGGCTCCTTTTTCAAGTAACAGTGAACAAGTGTCTTTTTTTGTCCCCAAGAGTAAAATTCTGTTTTCCAGTACTTGTTACTCACTTTGTTGGAAACTTTAGTGACTCTTTTGTGATTTTGGGCATGTACATTGCTCATTTATGTTCATACAACTGTAAAAACAGTCAGAAGGACTATTGCATGTGGCTGGCCTGGAACACGCTAATTTAACTGTTGAGGCAATTATGTCAGGAATTATGGAAGTAGCAGAAATATGTTAGTGGCCTGCAATCATTTGATAACATCCCCAAACTAGTGACTAATAATAGTAGTAAATATTTTATTTATCCACAAGTGGAAACTGGAAAACTACAGAGATTTGCATGTTTTTTACTTCCCATATTTGTTATTGTACGGATTTCTTGTTGATAAAAAGTCTCAATCAAATCTAAATGTATCTGACTACAGGATGCCATTGGGATGGTGCACATCCAAGGTTACATGTACAAGTGGGTAATGCAGGACCTGGGTAAGCTTATTCAGATTTGATGTAGACTCCTTACAGAAGGGCTTTAGAAACATTTATCTATTGCTTAAATGCTACAGAAAATAATCATGCTCCAAGCATGGAACAAAATGTTCCTTTAGATGTGGGAAGCTTACAAGTCAGAGACATTCCTCTCCTCGTCTCCCTACCCCAGAGAAATACATCCTCAGAGGAGAGGAGACACTGGCAGTTTTACAATGCTTGGCCAACAGTGGCAAAAAGCTCTTCCTCATAACCAACAGCCCCTTTAACTTTGTGTGAGTAAAACTAGCTATCAGTCAAATTACTGAAAATACTGGTAATACCAGGTTTGAAAATGAACCATACATTTGAAGTAGCAACCAGGTAACACTCACAAAATCTGATCAACCATTGTATTTTACTAACTGATTTAGTGACAAAGGGATGAAGTACATGATTGGGAACAACTGGAGGGACTTCTTTGATATTGTAATTGTTCAAGCTGACAAACCACATTTCTTCAATGACTGTGTCAAGTAAGTGTGACACTCATGCAGCCTATCATGATTTCAGATCTAAACACAACCCTTTTAACCCAGGGGAATTATTTATTATTATATTTGTTTGAATACTGTCTTGTTATTTCATGATATTTCACACTAGTTACAGTTATACACTGGGATAAAACATTTAGCAGAGTACATTTTTGTTGCTACATTTGCATTACCTGCTCCATCTTTTTTATGTAAGAAAAAAAAGACACAGTTTGTCCAATTAACATCTGTACTTGCTACTTCCAGACCTTTTAGACTATTAGATAGCCATGGGAACCTAAAGTGGGACAAGATCAAAAGCTTGGATAAGGGGAAGATCTACAAACAGGTAAAGAACACAAATGCAATATAATGTTGAAAATGATATTTTTAAAATATATTTTATTTAAAGGGGCCAAATATGTTATTTGTAAGCCAGTATATCTATCATCTTTGTAATGCTAATGAGGTTGTGTTTTTGTGGTAGGGAAACTTGTTTGAGTTTCTAAGGCTCACAGGATGGACAGGATCAAAAGTGCTCTACTTCGGAGACCATCTGTACAGTGACTTAGCAGTGAGTGATAAAGCTTTCAGTTTGATTATTGAGGATACGGATGTGTCTGTGTGGTAAAGTGATACTCAATTCCTGTGTGTTCTGTAGGATCTAATGCTGCGTCATGGTTGGAGGACAGGGGCTATTGTGCCAGAGCTTGAGGTGGAGACGAAGGTGGCTAACACACAACAGTTTGCCCAGAGCCTCACTTGGCTTCAGGCACTTACTGGTCTACTGGAGCGCATGCAGGTACACCCACACAGTAAACTGGCAATGATGCCACAGTCATCCAGAAAGCTGACACGGAACAATCATAATTATCCAGGTTCTTTATTTTGCACATTGAGTAAATGGGAGGCCAGGCTCCAAGTGCAACTACCTTAACTGGCTGTGTTGCATTCCTGTATTGGGCAAAATATTGGGTACTAAGTGGCATGATTTACATTTGGTTGGATTTGATGGAATAAATGTCACCTTCATTGGCATTCTTTGTTAGAAACATCGAGATCCAGAGGCAAAAGAAGTTCGGAAAGATTGGTTGAAGGAGAGGGAGGAGCTTCTGTGAGTTTGTCATCCTGAAACAAGTCAACATCTCATATTTTACACATTGCAGTTTGAACATGTTTTGTAACACATTCTGTTTGTTGGACATCTTTATAGAGCTGTGACAAAGAACTTGTTCAACCCCCAATTTGGCAGCATCTTTCGTACCTGTCACAACCCCACCTATTTTTCCCGCCGCCTCTGCCGCTACTCGGACCTCTACATGGCCTCCATCAGCTGCCTATTGAACTATGACCTGTCCTACACATTCTACCCTCGTCGTACCCCGCTGCAGCACGAGGCGCCCCTGTGGATGGACCAACTGTGCACAGGCTGCATGAAGACCCCTTTCCTTGAGGAGATGTCACAAATTCGTTGATATAGCATTTCCCACATCTCATGCATCTGTTAGAGATTTACTGAAACATAGAGTATAAAGTTTAATGCTTTTGGTTGGAATGATTATACTGTAGTTCTCAAACTTGTTGTGACGGGATGGGTTGCATAGGGTACCTTGTGTAAATATGCTTAAACGATGGAGGAAATGTTTGACAGCATAGGCCCTTTTCATATTTACTATTATTTCTATTTCCGATTAGACATTTTCTTTCTTTTTTACCATTTGGAATTAATGGAAATATTTTACTGCTGGATTTTAGGTAAAGCCAATTTTATCGCTAGTTCTCAAAATCACAGAAAGCAATCTCATTTGTTCAATAATTGCCTAAACTGCAAACCAACACAACCTTTTGGGGACACTTAAGCTTGACTGGATAAAAAAAATAGCATCTGCTAAATATGTGAAAATAGCCTAACAAGGAAAAAGGAGAAAATTGATAGACAAAGTTGTTTTTATTTTAGACAATTGTCACTGATTAGCCAAACAGAAACGATTAATATGAAATGGTCATAACGTGATAAATAACGTTTTCATTGTGTCGGGCAAACCAGAGCCACTCTCGGGTAAACAAACGTCAACAAGGCTTTTATTTTGAAGGCTACAATCGCAAAATAGGTTTTGTGCTGTACACGGAACGGTGAGGGAAAAGCTACCGAGATGCCAATCGTTGTCGTTTCTTTTTAAAATGTAGTCTGTAGCTATCAAAGAAGAAACATTGTACACACATATCGTATTTTTAGCGGGTCCCTCATCATGGCTGCCGAGGAGGAGAGGGGGGTTGTGCGTGTCAAAGTGAAGGTGAGAAACAGTTATGATGTATTAGCTTTGCATGAGCAGGCTAGCATTAGACATTGGTTTCTACTGTATGTCAGTGTAGTCAGCCAGGTTAGCTAGCCAGATAGCCGCATTTGCAATGTTAAGAGAATGACATCTCCCTGAGCCTCAGGCAGGGAGATGGGTATCGGCTTAGCTAGCTAGACCTTATAAATATAGTTTTGATGTGCTTGCTTGTTAGCAGGCTTCTAGCTCCACACATAAGTCAGATACGGTATACTGGTCGCTAGCTAACACAACATAGCTTTATTGTAAACTTGCTAAATTATCTAGTTAAGGTACATTACAAATAGAATCATAATACAACGTTAGATGAGATAACATCGTGACAGCTCCCCTGGACTAGACTCATTTTCTTGTGACGTGGCTTGTGACAGTACACCTGTTTTTTTCCCCCATCTTGCTAGTCAGTTAAAGTGACTGTCAGCCAAATGAGTCATACCAAGTAAATATCACAATGCACACACACATTTCAGCAAAGCTGCGATCTGGCATTCTTTAGTTTGACACATCCCCCTAGACCTTACTGAGCCCAGGTGTACAATTTGTTTGCTTGAATTCTTTGACCGGAAAACAATTTTATAGCCCAGTCGAATGCTGTCCAGATTGGATGAGCAGTTTTCCCATTTGGCTCCCCTTAGAAATGTGACGGAGTGCTACCAGTGGAGTTTCGTTCATTTGCAGTTGATCCTCAAATAACGTCGTTGGAGGTGCTACAACATATACTCATAAGAGCCTTTGAGTTAAATGGGTAAGGGATATATGATTGCATTGACTTAGATTATTAGAATTCAATTTACCAGTTGCTGTTATGAGTAGTTTTTTCTTAATCTGAATTGGTGTCAAAAACCTTGTGTGTGCTTTCTTGCTTTTTAATTAGCAAGAGAAACTTCGGAATAAGCTACCTGTCTCGTGACCGTGGAGGTGTGGAAGTGTATCTCTCCCTTCTGTCTGATTGGGATTTGGATGCTGCGTTTGTCAGTGCTGCAAAGCCTTATTTACAGCTCAAGATGGATATAAAGCCCTCTGAAGACAGTAAGATGTCTTGCAAACACTACTCTTGCTTATTGTAAAGCTCTATTAGATCTCCAAACTGTCAATCTTAATGTATTTTTGTCCATAGGTCCCCTAATGGAAGACTGGGACATCATAAGCCCCAAAGATGTGATTGGTTCTGATCAGCTTCCTGGGGAGAAGAAGTCCTTAGCAGCCACTGCTCTCCCCTTCACTCAGTCCCTGCTGTCCCAGGTTACTATTGACCCTCTTCATCCTGTCAGCCTTATTTTTCCCCAACCACTCACTACAGCCATGAGTCACATCTTTCTGCTAATGGAATTGCTCCACTCGAATCCTCATTTTGCTTAAATGCCGATGGGTTACCCCAATGTTCATTCTTTTTCTGCCCCTCTGTTTTCAGATGGGTCGTACTTTGTCCAGAGTCCAGCAGGCCTTGAGCTGGTCTTACTGTGAGGATATGAAACCTTTCAAGCCCCCTCTTAGTGATGCAGAGTTCCACAGTTATCTTAATGGCCAGGGTCAGCTGTACCGCCCAGAAGAATTGCGGTTACGTATCTATCATGGTGGGGTGGAACCTTCTCTACGCAAGGTACCGTTATCAACTACATGTAGTTGACTTGACCTACAACAACATTTTAGCAACTGTGGTTTATTATCTAAGTATGCATGTGCTTACTTCCGGGGCCACACTGATTGGCAGCCTGTTCAGGAGCTCCCACACTTTGTTTGTTGTTGTTAGTTATCTTGCTGTTCATTTGCCTTTCTTTATTTTGTGATTGGAATATGCATCTGGCCGGGATGAGAAACTTGTGTCTGGGTTGATCGTTGGATCTCTTTTTATTTAATCTGGAACAAACCTTAAGGCTACCCCCCAGGGGGAGTAGCCTATTCCCCATTCAATAACATTGAATGATTCATTGTCCATAATAAGAAATGTATGTAGATTAGAAGACATGCTTACTTTCTATTACGATTAATCGTTAGCCATCTCCGTTGCTTATTTAAGCAAGGTGTTAAAATTAGCTACGGTCATATTTACTTGGTCTCATCAGTCATCTTCTGTTGTTCCCTGAACAGGTTGTGTGGCGGTACCTACTTAACGTGTACCCAGATGGATTGACTGGTCAAGAAAGAATGGACTATATGAAGAGAAAGACCAGAGAGTATGACCAGTTGAAGAGAGAGTGGACATCCAGGGCCAGTCAAGAAGATCTAGAATTCATTAGAGGTAATGTGCTGAAGGATGTGCTGAGAACAGACCGTGCCCATCCTTACTACGCAGGCTCAGAGGACAGTCCCCACCTCACCGCCCTCACAGACCTGCTTACCACCTTCGCCATCACTCATCCACAGGTGTGGGTTTTTAACAATAAACATGTATTTAGTAATGAGTGTTCTTTTTAGGGTTTGTAGCAAGGGTTAATGTTTTTATTTTGTTTTGTAGGTGTCTTACTGCCAGGGTATGAGTGACATTGCATCTCCAATTCTTGCTGTCATGGATAATGAGGCTCATGCGTTCATCTGCTTCTGTGGCATTATGAAACGCTTAGAGGGCAACTTTCGACCCGATGGCCAACTCATGTCTGTCAAGTTCCAGCATCTCAAGCTCCTTCTTCAGTATTCAGACCCTGAGTTCTATTCTTACCTGGTCTCTCGAGGAGCTGATGATCTGTTCTTCTGTTACCGCTGGCTGCTTCTGGAACTAAAACGTGAATTTGCGTTTGACGATGCCCTAAGAATGTTGGAGGTCGCCTGGAGTTCCCTGCCCCCTGATCCTCCTGAAACCGAGGTGGAACTTCTAGGCCCACCCTTGGAGACGGACGGTATGACTTCAAGCAATGTTCAGGACCAAGCTTTCAAAAGGGACCATGGGGAAGATTTAAAGCAAAAAGAGAGGCAGCGTAGACAACACATGTTGAGACCCTCAAGAGAAGAGCCAGATGGATTAAGGAAGATAAACATAGAGAAAGACGAGAAACTAGACAGAGGAGCTATAAGGGAAGGTGAGGGGGACTACAATATACCTTACGTTGGGAAAGAGAACAAAGTAGCACCTGCTGCTCCCTTTGAGAAACAGGCCAGTTTTGGAGAGTTTAAATACTACAGTGCCCGGAATGAGGACAGCTTTGATTTGGAAGATCGTGACCTCACAGAAGGCCCCATTGAATCACAGCCTGTGTCCATTCTCCCAGTCCGGCAGTCCACAGAGGACAGTGAAGAAGATCCAGGGGAGCGAGCACCACTCATTAGAGATGATGACCAATCCTCTTCTCCAGAAACAGAGGGAAGGGGGGGCTCTCCCAGCCAACAGACTATATCCCCGGCCTCACTGTTTCCTTCTGGCCTGTCCAACTGGAAAACCAGTTCCTCTCCCTCGCCTATGTCCTCCCCTTCACCAACTAGTTGGCAAGGGGCCTCAGCAGACTCCCCATCACCGATGTATGCTTCATCTCCACTGTCGAATGAAAGGGCAGATTCACCAGACCATACGTCACAGGTATTAGCTTCGTTTGGCCCTGTGTTCAATGGGACTGGAGCCAGCTCGCCTACGACTCCCACAGGGAAGTCCTCTGTTCCTTCTCCCTCACTCTCCTGCCCTCAAAATAGATCTTTGCTCTCATCACCTGTTTTATCCTTTGGACGAGCCCCTTCGTTGTCAAGCAACAAGGCCTCCAGCACAGGCACCAGTACCCCTAACTCTACGAAACCAGAAAACACCATCAAACCCTGTTCTCTGCCTCCACCTCAAGAGTTTGGTAAAGGGAATCCCTTCATGTTATTTTTGTGCCTCTCTATCTTGCTGGAGCACAGAGATCACATTGTTAAGAATAGTTTTGATTATAATGAGCTGGCTATGCACTTTGACCGTCTTGTTCGCCGCCACAACCTTGGGAGGGTATTGCAGCGCGCCAAGGCCTTGTTTGCAGACTACCTGCAGAGTGAGGTATGGGACTCTGAGGAAGGTGATGAAGTCAGCTCAGACTCCCCAACTACAGCCACAGCTGCTCTTCACTCCCCCTCCCCCCCAGCTAGGTCTTTGTTTACCCCTTTAGCATCCCCACAGCCCTCTTCCCCAAACTCCACCTACAACCTTGCTGCAACCATACCATCACCATCTGCCACTATACCTTCTCCAAAGGCTACAGTGCCTCTATTTTCCTCTTGACTTGATTGTTTTCATGTCCATGTACCCAACATACTCAATGACTATTTTGGCCTGTTTAAGATGTTTTTGCATCGGTTGTTGCTTATCAAATTTTTGATGGCCACCCAGATTTGACTGAACATTACTATTACGAAGTTGTCCCAGACATCTTCTCAATGTCGCACCTCTAGCACTCTTGTAGATAAAAGGGATGGGTGATTTGTGATAATCAAAAGTTTTCAATACTTGGCCTTTATATTACTGAACAATGACTGATTTGTTTTATATTGTCCCTTATAATTTGTATTTATCAAAGATTAAAAGATGGCACCTCATGAGGTATAACGCTAAAACATCTACATCATTGGGTTTGAAATATGTACATAACGAGAGTCAATACTATCCAGATGATTGCATTCAACATAAATGACATGAATCCATTTGAAATACTTATTGTTTAGTACTGCACAGCTACCTTTTCACATACGTTTTTAGAAGCCTACACTATGTTTCTCCTGGAATTTAGAATTGAGAGAAACTGAAAATATCAAATATTTGGTGTTGTTTCCTTCTAATTGATAGCCAAAGTTTGGCAGAGAAAATGCCTTTTCACACTATTGTGCCTGAATTGCACTTTGTTGGCCCAAATTATTTTTCCTCATGGTCCTCTCCAGCACAGTACCTGTGTCAGAGACATAATTACGCCAGCACATTACAGTTCAGCCATCTTAGTATGTTCAAAAAGCCTTTTATGTGATTATGCTTATGCTTCCCATGTTTCTTTTTTCTTCTTCTTTGTAATCAATATTTTGCTCATTTCACAAGCCACGTTTCACCAAAGAATATTGGTTGTGAGATGGCATTGTTAAAAACTGAACCACTATGCCTATGAGTGTGGAATGTTATGCATTGCAATGATAAACTTGACATGGTATATTTAGGGTTAGATATTAACCCAGTAAACTTTACAACTGTAAGGGCAGGTGTGGATACTGGCTAGGGGTTTAAAAAGTACTTTTACAATCAGTAGTCATTAATTGCAGTCTTGGAGTAAACATGGCACAAATGCAATTGAACTACAATTGTATTTTAATGTCATTGTGTCAGGATACTTGGACTATTCTGCCATTTTCTAGGGATCTGTTAGCTTCAGAGGCTGAAGTTATTTCCAAAGAAAGAATGAGAATGAAAGTGGCATGGTTTTAAACTATATTAATGTAACATTTTCCTTTTATATGGGAAATGTATGAGTATTAAAAGTTTAATTGCCATTTAGGAGACCAAGTTGCTGTCATGTCAGGCTTCAGATCAACAATGAACAGGACTGCATTTCAGGTTTATATTTACATTTTTGTTTTGCTTTTCAGGGGGCTATTGGTCTATCAATATAAAGGCTGATAATATGCACTATAAGTAAGCAGTAAAATAGTTGCAACTAACTTAGCCAACAGACATAGTGGATTAAAAGGAAGCAAGTGAGTGTTCAGATTCACATTTACTTTCCATAGTTAGCCACTACTTCTGTTGTCTCAATTTTATTTCACTGCAGATCTAATGTAATCACTTCCATTGCAGAATTGCAGAGTGTATTATTGTGTCCTACTTTACTGAAATGTGGCAAGTGAGTGAGACATCAACTGGTTTTTCAGCCTTCTTACCTCACTTTTAGTAGTCAGAAAGGGTTCCTTTTAGGACATTGTTACAATTAGGTCAGTTTGAACTGAAAATGTATACACAAACCCATAAGAATCCCCTTTTTGAAGTATAATCTTTACTTAAAACTACAAAAAGGTTTTTATTTAATGCATTAAAACATCAAATCAAAGTCAAATGTAGGTTTCTACCCTAGATGCAATATAAAAAAAAAGAAGCAATTTTTTAATGTTAAAGATACATTTTCAATTTCATTTACAAGGTTCATTGAAAGTTTGAAAGTTTACTTTAAACTAAATAAATATTAACTTACTAGGTATAAATGTAACCAATGTATATAGCTAATACTGTTGTTGTTTTTTGTTGGGAATTATTACTTGACATCGGATAAGATGTTCACGCCTTTCACACAGTGTCTCATGGTAGCCCTTAATAATACAGGCCAAATTTGTCAAATTAATATTTGTTGCTCAGTGTAGAATGGGGAGGTTTGGGGGTTTAGGTTGGTTTATTTGTAAGTAAAAATGTGATTAGTACTTCAGTGAAAGCAAAACAGGCTTCAAAGTGACTTCATAGGATGTATGATAATATACACACAAGTGTACAACCTTATTTTAAAAGGAATTACATTTTAGTAATTTATTTTCCGACCCTGTTTTGACAAAGTTAACCATATTTTTTATATATCTTCGCTAATTTACTGAGCAGAAAATAGAGAAACATTGCATAGTCAAGTAGGAATGTAATGAGTTTACAATAGATGTAAACAGTAAATACTTAAGTAATTCTGTATTTTATTTCCAATGAATTGGCTAAGATTATGAAAATTTACAAAACTTTGTCAATATGGTGGTTTTGTAGATCGGAATCAGCTTAATTCAAAATAAGTTGAATAGCTTGATGGATACTTTTGCAAGGTCTGAAATAAAACCAAATTCAATTCTCTCATATACATGAATATATATATATAGTGATATAGAACTACCTAATCTTCAGTTCACGTGATAGTTAAGAGCAACAAACTGAGATAATTGTGTGTTATACCACTTTAACTCACCCCAAGAAAAGATCAAAGAAAGTAAATGTTTTTGTAGGTTG
Organism: Osmerus mordax; assembly: GCF_038355195.1. Lineage (NCBI taxonomy): Eukaryota > Metazoa > Chordata > Actinopteri > Osmeriformes > Osmeridae > Osmerus > Osmerus mordax. The sequence continues at coordinate 13,918,713 of NC_090056.1, forward strand.
TGTATGATATGTTGAAAGAATCGGAGCAGATCAACACTAAACAACAATGCTTTTGGGTTAATGATCATGCTTGTAAAACCTCTTTTTTTTTTACAAAAGGGTAGTTAGGCTGGAAAAGGACCGATTCTGGCGTCTTGACACCACTGAGAGGAAGACAAAATGTTTTACCTAAACTAAATGATATATCCTAACCCATTTCTGGATTTGACAACTCCAGAAATCAGCCCCCAAGTCAAACTCCCTGTACATCCTTTATATTGAGTATAAGTAAACTAAGTAAAACTTGAATTTCGCTCTTGTCCTTGAACTTTACTCTAGTGCATCTTTTTTGTTTCAGTTCCAAGGATTAAAATGACCACCATGTCCTTGTGAGACTGATTGATATTGTATAATACTGTATTCATTGAAAGTGTTTGACATTTCAATTGTTTGTTTTTGTATTATAGTGATGTTATATGCCTATTTCAATATTTATCATGAAACTGATTAAAGATTGATCAAGTACATGTTTGTAGTATGTATTTGTACAATAAACCCAAACGGTTTTTGGATAGTGCAACATTTGTCAGTGGCCGTGACAGAAGCAAAATGCCGAAACCCGGGATCGAACCAGGGACCTTTAGATCTTCAGTCTAACGCTCTCCCAACTGAGCTATTTCGGCGGTACTGTCAAGGATACTAAAACTTTTTTTAAACAATCCAACTGATCTGATCTGTATTATTAATAATACAGGTAGTTAAAGGTCTCTCTCGTCTCACGCATACGCATTTCAATAATATCTCACGCAGCACCTTATATTTCTCACCCAGTTCAACCATTTCTCACGCTGAGAAGTAACTTGTCCCGCTTTATACAATTAATGGACGAGGTGCAGATTTCTTTCTATCAGAGTTGTAGCTCTCTCGAGTTAGGCCTGTTGGACTGGAATTCAAACATTTGGTGGGTTTTATGTTTTACTTCCTACTTAATTAGAAAATGTTAAGAAATTTGAACATCCCATAAAAAATATCTAACTAATAAACCACATTTTTGAAAATCGCTAAACGGGTTTGTCCAGAATTTCTGATATTCAGCAATAATACAATCATAGCGTCCTGCAAGCACTGAGCAAACACATTTATTTTATGTTGTTTTTCACCTGAAACTTTAAATTAGCCAAAGAATAGCATAAAACAGACATTTCCGGTTCCGGGTCAAGTGTGACATTCAGTGTTTAGACAGCAGAAATGCTCGCTCGGTTGGTGCGTCTAGGGCCTACCCTGTCCCGTTTTCGCATAAATCCAGTTCTCGGGGTCCGGTTCGTATCCCAAACGACACCGTCCGGAGCTGCCGGTTCGGCCACAGTTTCGGATTTGCAGCCCGCACATGCCAAGGATAGTCATCATGGACACGCAGAGGTCAGCGCATACGAGAAGGTGAGCTGAAACGGAAACCGTGTCAATCATGCTTTTTTCCCTTTTTCTTTGATGTTAGTGTTGCTAAATAAACAATCTTCAGTTGTTTGCTGGTAGTGTTTTGACGAAGGACGTAGTATTGCTATTGTCAGCAATAATAAGCAACATATTCCGTCTTTAGCATTTGGTCTGTATTTGTGCCTTCGTGCTAGCCTTAGGTAAGGATTATAAGAATATAGCTATGTATATGTATCCATCACTGTTAAATGTGCCTAACGTATCTCTCTTGACACTACAGAATCCAGATTATCATGGATTCTCACGGGATCCTGTTGTTGATGTGTGGAACATGAGGCTTGCCTTCTTCTTTGGCATCTCTGTAGCCATCGTTGTTGGGAGTACCTTCATCCACTATTTACCAGACCATGGGTATGTCTTCTTTGGAGGCAGGCAATTTGAATGAATGAATGAATTTATTTCAGACAATTTACCACAAAAAAGTGATTGCTAAACAGTAGTTATAAAAAGAAAAGAACAATCCCAAACAACATATACATATTCACCAGTAATAGCTCCGCCTCGCATTACATATTCATAAATACATTTTGAACATAAATAGAAACTGATAATTTAAACAAGATTTCCAATTGAATAAACTTGTAAGTATATATACCTTCAGATATGACAAAGCAAAACTTATTTATTCATACCCCAATTTACACACCAACATTTTGTTACTCAGTAATGCCATCTATTGTGTAGTCAGATGTTAACTATTGTAGTTTATTGTAAACACACTTTGTTTAAGAAATGATATTCTCAATATTTGCATGACCCGAAATAACTACTGAATGTTTTCTGAAAGTCTTCCATAAAAAGACACACTTCCATGTGTGTGTTGGATAGATAATGTAATGCTGGCAATACTGTTCTGAGCATGATAAAGTATTAATGATCAATATTTTTATTTTTCAGAATGAGGCAGTGGGCCAGGAGGGAGGCAGAGAGGCTCGTCAAACAGAGGGAGGCGGAGGGTCTTGCTCTTATTGAGGAGAACTACTATGACTCAAGCAAGATTGTGCTACCGGGAGCTGGAGAGGAGTAGGATGTACAATAAGAATCTGTTTATTGACAAGCAGCTTATTCATCTTGGACTGTACATTTGAATTTATTGTGTAATAAAATGTTTAACATGCCTAGTAACATGTACACTCTTTTTTTGTATTGTTTAATGCCCACTCACCTGGCTTGTGATGTTCTTACTGTGCTGTATATGCCACTTTCATATTCAGTCGTCGTCGTCCGGTGTGGAGAAACGGAAGTGAATAATGATCCACCTTCATAAATGTGTCAAACATGATTTGACCATCAATGTCAACTTCACCGTTAGTTCCCATGAAAGAAGAAAAGGTAGTTTTGTTTTCTTCACAACAATTGTTCAAAAATGGGGGATGGTGTTCCGGAGAATTCAGTTTCCCTGTTCCTCCAAGGAAATCTGTTCCCCCTGTGTTCTCAGTTTAAAAGACTGATGTATAGATGAAACTTGTTATACATAATTATCACAGTAACATACATCACCAGAATCACTGTATTGCTTTATAAATGGCCAGACTAATATACAGGGGGGAGGGGATGGGGGGGAGGGGGAACCACAGTGTAAAAGACTGATGTGTAGATGACACAACATAGGAGGGGGGAACCTCAGTCCTCCAGGTAAATCTGTTCCCCACCTAATTATCACTGTAAAATACATCACCAGCATCACTGTATTGCTTTACAAATGGACAGACTGTAATATACAGGGTGGGAAGCACTTTCCTCAGGCCTCCAGGGAAATATGTCCCCATGTGTTTTCAGGTGTATAGATGAAACGTATTAGACATTATGATCACTGTAAAATAATGAATGAAAGATGAGTACCCAAAAATTATAACATCGATTTACCTTATCGTACAGTACAAAAGTTTATTTGTAGGCCTACCTGACAAACAAAACATACGGTTGTGTGTTAAAAACGACACGCACACAATAATACAATTAATAACAAGAAACTTAAATATAAACAACTGTCCGAACAAGACAATGCTCACGAAGAACTAAGCATTTTCAGTTCAAATTGAAATACCTTGGTACTCGAATTTACAGTAGCGCTACTACTGTAGGCTACAATAGACGGATTAGCACTAGCTGTTACAGACTCTGAAAACAGGGACTGACTAACGATTGAGCAATACAATTTACTATATTTTAAAGCCTGTATTTGAGTGAAATTAACGAACCAACATCAATAAATGTACCTTATGCTCATGGAAAGTAGGTAGAGTACACTATAAGACAACACACGCGATTATATAAATGAAATCACAATCAACTCAACCAAGCAACAAGAAAAAATGTTTTCGCGCACGCGCAAGGAAGGGGGAACAGACGAACTGAATTCTCCGGAACACCGGCAAAGGAACCCGGTTGGATAGGGCAATTTTGTTTTAGGTTTGTTGGCTAAATTACACATCACTCATTCATTTTAAGTCGCTTATTGGTTTGCAGTTAGTGCCATGGGCGGATGTTATCGGCGTGGCACTGTCGGGGGCGGGGTTGAAGGGTCGGACAGGAAAAGAAAAGGAAGGCGAGGACGTTGAAATACAACGGTAAAAACGCTTTAATGTTATCTCTTTCTATATATTTTACTACGTACATCAAGTTCAACATAATTTAGCTAGTCAGTCTGAAAGAATAAAAGATCAAACGCTAGCTAAGAGGAGCTAGCTATTATTGTCAGCTAATCTAGCATTGATGACGGAAACGAGATGAACAGACAAACAAGTGAAAAGGCTTGTGTTGTGTTTCGGTAACACTATACAACCTAGCGAGGCAGGAAAACGCTACATTGTCAAATCAAGTCAAGGACAGTTTGCTAGATATCTACAGATCAACAGAAGGTGCTACGCTAACTAGCTAGGTAGCTACAGTAGAAGCACCGCCACACTATATGCTTGCAAACAGTTGCATTGACAGTTTAACGTAAACTACCCGGCTCTCATAGCTAGCCAGCTAACGTTTTGGTTAGCTAGATCGTTTGTGTGACAATCCCATTTTATTAATGCGGTATACTGTTAGTAACTGGCTAGCTATTTGTTAAAATAATAATAAGGTCTACTTAGTCAGCGTGGATCGCAACGAGTTATTAGTTAGTGCTAGCGCCACTAGCTAGCCTAACTAGAATATAGCCACCATCACAGCCTAGTTGGCAAGTTAGCACTAACTGTGTTGCTACCATGAAAACTTAAACAAATGTTATAAACGTTCCTGTATCAGTAGTGGGACCGAAGGAAGACAGCTAGTGTGGCGAACAGAACTGTACAGATAAATCACTAGCTAGCTAATGCTATCGAATGGGTGCGGCGTGTTTTGTACAGAGTGCCTCCTGTCTCGTGCACACAGTGCATTGGTTACAGCTATAATGAATTAATTTATAAGATCTGAATTAACTTTATACCGGTATAGTTGCCGCGTTGATCTGAATACAGCACTGTGGAAAGGTGTTACCGAAACCCCTGATCATAGATGATCTGATTGTCTTCAAAATAAATGTTTTAAAGTTATTGAATGTCAGTGATCAAATCAAGTTTCAATCTATGTTCTTTCAGATGGCTGCGATCCGTAAGAAACTGGTCATTGTAGGTGATGGAGCTTGTGGAAAGACTTGTCTGCTCATTGTGTTCAGCAAGGATCAGTTTCCTGAGGTTTATGTACCAACAGTGTTTGAGAACTATGTTGCTGATATTGAGGTGGATAGTAAGCAGGTGAGTGTGCTAATTAGGTTATCTCTTTTATGATCTCTGGTGTTTTTTAATTTGTTTTCTATGATCTACATAAAAATAGGATAATTTCTGCCCCCACAATAAAACAAATTACATAATCTTCCCTCCATTTGTGTATTCCAGGTTGAACTGGCACTGTGGGACACAGCAGGGCAGGAGGATTACGACAGATTGAGGCCTCTTTCCTATCCTGACACTGATGTCATCCTCATGTGCTTTTCCATAGACAGCCCTGACAGCTTGGGTGAGATTTGGCTGGTACATTTCCATAGTAACATACAACGTAGTGTATTGAAATCAATTAAATACACAGTTAACAACAATTGTTTTGTTTAAAATAGAAAATATCCCTGAGAAGTGGACCCCCGAAGTTAAGCACTTTTGTCCAAATGTGCCCATTATTCTTGTTGGTAATAAGAAAGACCTGCGAAATGATGAGCACACACGACGGGAGCTGGCGAAGATGAAGCAGGTAATTTGGATTCACCTACCCTTCAACAGCAAAAAATGGCTGAGAGTTCTGAACCTGTAATTGCAGGATGCATTTCTTCTCTACTGTATCTTTAGCGCTGTGGTTTTTCTGTTTTAAAGCACTACCAGCATTTTCTCATATCCAGAACACTACATACGATGAGATAATCAAGATTTAATTTTCCAGAAGATATAAAAATGTCTCTTGTTCATACACAGGAACCCGTAAAGCCCGAGGAGGGGCGTGACATGGCTAGCCGCATCAATGCCTTTGGCTACTTAGAATGCTCCGCCAAGACGAAAGACGGCGTGAGAGAGGTGTTTGAGATGGCCACAAGAGCAGCTCTGCAGGCTAAGAAACGGGGCAAGAAGAATGCCTGCCTTTTGCTATAGAGAGCTTGGCAATGATGGGAGTGGGAGGGTAAGGGGAAACCAATCAAGCAGAGGAAAATGCTGCACCTCTCTGCTTAGTCTCCATGCACAGAAGTATGGAGGAGGTTCCAGGGGGAACAAGGGAGTAAACGATTTTTAAACCAGGCCAAAGGAAACGGAGCAGATGGAGGTTAAATGTAATGAAAATGGGAGTTCACACATTTTTATGGCCAAGGTGATTGCAATCAGCTCTCAAATGAAGATAATTGTGCGGTTTAAGATTTTCAATTGGGGCTCAGACAACTAGATGGCTGAGAAAATACATAATATATCTCCTGGGTAAACTTTGGTTTGAGTGTAGTAGTGCCCTGCACTACTACAGTCTGATGGGGTGTGTGTGTGACAAGATTGATGTTCTTGATTGGGTCCTAAACCCCAGCACTAATGCTCTGGTTAAAGAGTTCTGCATTGTCAGAAAAATAGGGGATTAGCTGCATCAGAATCCATGCACATGCCTAACTTTCTCAGTGATCGCCCTGGCTTGCAGTGTGTCTGTCTGCGCTTGTCTTTCGTTTCTGTCCAGCTATCCCATAGGTATTTTATTTTTCTGTTCTCCCTTCTCCTCATGGATAGACTAACCCCCATGGTTTTGTGGACCAGCTCCTCCTTTATGAAATATTATCGGTCTGATCTTATAGTTGATTTGATACAAGCAGTTTTGCATTATTTAAATAGCCTACATATTTTTATTTGCCTTTGAATATAAATTCATATTAAATGCATACACAAGTAACGATACTAACTGATTTTCTTGTAGACATGTTTATGTATTGTAATAAGGAATTATTTTAGAATTTGGTTGATCATTAGTTGGGCTCTTGAGTAATATTAAGATATAACCTACACTTGATGTGGACTGTCGGACACACTGTTGGGTTTGAAAGGGGATATCATTTTATAATGAATGGTATTAAGGGTTTTGCAAATTTGGTATTTTCAGCTTGCATATTGTTTTTTGCCTGCATGTCATGCTGTTAATCGGGAGTGACTCAAATGTTAGAATTACTTATTTTTTCACTCCATGCCAGTCCACCCTTTTTACATGTCTTTTACTCCCTTTTCTCTTGTACTGGATGTTTAATCTTTTTGTGGCATTCTACTGGCTTATTATTCTGTATTAGGTCTGCATATTTTGCAAAATCTAGTAACTTCAGTAAAAAAAACTGTAAAAAATATGCTTAAACTTGAAAATTCATGAAAGGAATATGACAAGATGTCAAACTACTATTGAATGCAAGTAATTTCTTAAAGATCTGTCATTTTTGAGGGGGACATTCTTTTGTACACAGATGCATCCTCACCTTTCTTTGATCCACTTTTAAATGTACTCTAAGGAAATAAATTGTAATAGAGAATGGCTTGTGTTATTGTCATTTTTATTCACATGCAACTCACAAAATATGCAAATAAGACACAGAATATTACACAATGAGTTCTACAATGAGCATCCGATCTTCATTTAACTTTTTACAAAGTTTGGTGGAGTCCAGCTACGAATTCCTGGTAATATGGCTCTGAAACAAAAAGTAATCGCTAATTGTTTTTACTGTTAATCAGATTAGGGACTTGCCAATTGATACTAATAAAAGTTGCTTTAATATGGCACTTTGTATTTTAGGTCAAATAATGCTAACCCACACTTGTGGATGTACATTTGTTAATACATACCTGTGTCAGGTTCTATGTAGGAGTGTCTGATAAGGAAGTCTAGGACCACCATTGCACAGTTTGGTTTAAATTCATTACTGACCAGCACTTCTTTCACCTAGAAAATAAATTGTGACTGAATTACAATCGTAATCACAACAAAAATAGTTTCAAGTAAAATCGTTTTGAGAAACTACCTTGTCCATTGAAAGGAAGTAAAAATCTTGGACCTCTCCATCGCCTACTCTAGGCTGGAACTCGGAAGGAAGTTCTAAATCGAACACGAATTGGCACTCAGGGAACACCCCCTCTTCATCCTCATAGGTATAGCTAGTCAACAAGGATGGTTAGTTACAGAATGAATTACACCTCACCACAGTATTTTGCTGTGAAAAAAGGACACACCTCACAGTGCTCACAGGATGGGCTGTCTCTGCAATGGCTGCTGGTATGCAAGCTTCCTCTTCACATTCTTTAACCATAGTGTGTTTCACACTTATACCTGCTGCCAGACCGCCAGCTGCCTGGAAACAAGCCATCACAGAACCATTATGCATTTGACAAAAATATTTACCTGAAGGGTAAAATTGGTAAAATTGTCAAAAACACAGAACCTGACCAAGTTGTCTAGTTTTCCTGGGTAGGTCTGCTTTGTGATGGAGCGTCGAGCCAACCACATTCTGAGTTCACCATTCTCATCTCGGCTGTAACCATTTACATGGACTCCATATCGTTTCACTCCAAAAAGGCCTGAATGACAATTCATTGAAACCCATTTAATGACAGGGAAAACATGAGGTTCTATATTGTGGAGCTCCGCCCTATTGGGAGGCTCTGCTCCTATTGGTTTACCCTTCTACATTCATGTAGCCAATCACTGATGCCCAAAAATGTTTCCATCACCAGATGCCCTGTGTAAGAGGGTGCCAGCCCGCTGCTCATTCTCCGAAAACTATTGTAAAAAACAGGGGCTCCACTCCACTCACATAACCATCGTTCTATATCGTGGAGCTCCACCCCATAGGAGAGCTGTGCTCCTATTGGTTTAGGCGTAGTGAACAAGGCCAGATATACCCCCAGCGAGACCAGGTACTAACACTCAGTCTCAGTGGGACATCCAGAGGCATGCCTCCCTTGTTTATAAGTCAAGATGACTGTCAACACAGGGAGGTGGCGCGTCATAGAACCCAGCTGTCCATAATCAGCCCAGCTCTTTTTTTTAAATTGTTTTGGGAGAATGAGCAGAGGACTGGTACCCTCTTATATAGGGCATCTGGTGGCAGAAACATTTTTGGTCTTCAGTGAGTTATCTGCATAACCATAATTTTGCAGTTGGGTAGTACACAGTTGTGCTCCACAACTTACTTGTAGCTGATCTCTCCATACACATCAGTGGAGTGTCACAGAACTTGGGCATCACTTCGTACTTCTGGAAAGACATCATTGTGTACACATGGTATTTATGTTAGTAAATAATATTACAATTAGTAGCCTACTGTATGGGCAATGTACAAAATGTACTTAATTGTCTCTCACCTCATCTCTCCATCCTTTGAGGCATGTCAGTGAGCCTTCCTTTCTCACAGTCTGAAGCACAGCATCCACTGCTTCAGACCTCCTACTATATGAATCAAGATTCTGGCAAAGGGTAATAGCCCCATCACGTGGTGAATTAAACACTTCAGAATAGTGACTCAAAATGGACGCAACTTTGGAAGGCACCCATCCTACTTGTTCTCCTGCCACTTCAAACCGAAGGCATGTGGTACAGCTGGAGCCTACAGGACAAATATAGTGTCATTTCGGTTGAGAAGTTGCTATAAAATGTGTCAATTTAATATGGTCATCAGGCTATTTTACACATTAGGCTACAAGGTGACATACACACATCCACCCGCCACAGACGTGCAAAACACAGCATACCAAATAATGTTGGAATATAGCCATAGGCTAGGCTACTCATCGTCTAACCTGGCGAATAAAAATTATTCATTCGTCGAAGCAATTGTAGCATTTTATCCGACCAGTTTGACAAAATATTCGCCATTTAGAATAACTGTTGTCTATGAGCAAACGAATATCACTGAGTCGAAGTAAAAGCTTTTCTTAACTGTAGGCTAACTGACAACATGTAGCTGACTATGTATGCCTAGTCTTTATGTATAGGTACTTGGGACACTACCACTGTCAACAGAGCTCTATCGCCATTTCTTCTTCAGTGGGCAATCGCGCATGTGCATTGCAGCGGTTCCAACCTCCCCAGGGAGGCACACGGTGTATAGGCGACACCTGGCTATTTCCATTCAAAAAGGCAAATATGTGTTACTAGCTCACAGACTTCACAAACACAAGCCCATCAGTTTAAAAGAACAATGATGTGAAGCCATTAATGAACATAAACATAATCTGTTTTTATCAATCATATTTATTTATAATGTAACTGATCACCACATACTGAAACTGTTTAGGCTAATTAAATACACTAATCTTATTTACAGAAAATCTCTTTATTGAAAATATACAGGAAATTTGGGTTATCTCTTCACATGTCTTAACTGCTGAATTTATGAATTATTTTGCAAATGTAATTAAGGAATGGGTACAGCTTCACTCAACTGTTGAACCTCTTGATGTGGTTGTTAATTGTGAATGTGTCATTGCTTTCCAGGTTTTTTGGGACAAGTTGAGGATGGATGCAGTGTAAAGGAAAGGCAAGGAATTAAGAAGGTTATTTTTATTTATACGTCGTCCAAGATGTCCAGGGAATGATGTCAGGTGGTGTTCAGCTAGTAGAGGGTTTGAGGATACATCACTCAACCCCCTTCATGAATTCCAGGAACTCTGTGGAAGAAAATAAATAAATAAATCGCAAACAGAACGTATGGATTCAAACATATCATTTGCTGGATAAAAACTGATTAAGGTCTGGTATTGACTTGAATTATTTGAATTCCTATTTCAGTAAAGAAAACTTTTTTATTTAAAGAAAAGTGGCACTGCTAATTCTTACCATCATAGTCAATTTTGCCATCATTGTTTTTGTCTCCATCCTTCATCAGCTCCTCAATATCATCCTCTGTGATGGCCTCACCAGTTGACTCTAACATGGCCTTCAGCTCATCCAAGTCAATATAGCCATCTCCATTCCTGAAAACAACATCCATGAGGCCACACAGCTTTATCCTTCATGAAAATGACATTCCTTTTAATGTTGCTATGGTTTCCAAATGTCCTGTTTTTGTCTCAAAAAGTAAAGATAAGTACTTGTCAAACATGCGGAACAGCTCAGCCAACTCTTCCTCTGATTTTCCTTTGCTCTCCTCCTTCATGCAGCGCACCATCATCACCAGGAACTCATCAAAGTCTACCGTCCCGCTCCCTGTAAACAGACACACACACATACATACAAGTGTATAGTCTATAGGCTAGGTTTTGTGACAATATAAGTTGTTTACATTAAAATCTGTGATTAATAACCTCACATGACCCATATCAGTTTTGTGAAATATAAGATGTGATAATATTGACGCACCATCCTCATCCACCTCATCAATCATCTCCTGCAGCTCCTCAGGGGTGGGGTTCTGGCCCAGCATCCTCATCACCTTCCCCAGCTCCTTGGTGCTGATACAGCCATCCTCTGCATCCTGGATGAAGATATCAAACGCTGCCTTGAACTCTGGAGAAGACAACAATGAAATTCAGTTAAAATGGCCACAAGTTTTTGTGTTTTCTTATGTTAAATCCAATACATAATATATAAAGTACCACGCTTACCATTTTTCTGCTCTTCTGTTAAGTTCTCAACCTGTCAGGAAGAGAGGGTACATTTGACATACAATATATTTTATTATCTTTTTTGCTGAACATGATAGGCCTCATTCTTTCTTCTGAGCCTGTTTATCTTGTATACCCATTTGGACAAATAAAGCTTATCATTGCTTTTTTTATGTTAACTATAACCTATTCTCTTCACTGGTATCTTGTCTTCCAGCAGTTTTTCTACCGGTACCAGAAGCTCTTTGTCCCTGTCCTTGAACTTAGCCCTGAACCTGTTGAGACCAGCCCTCAACCCTGACCGACAGTCCCACTGAAATGTCACAATGCTTTCTTCACCTACTATTCTTGTCGTGTGGTGAGGGGGGGCTCTGGCAGCAGCTCCACTGATGGACATTTGTTTTAGCCGACAGCTGTCCCCCCTATACCTCCTACTAACTGTCCTTTGTTCTATTGTTGTCAGGCAAAGAAATGTCAGATATGTCATACAACCTCAATGAACACTATCTTAGAGCTCAGGGAAGACAGCACTGAGACCCAATGTTCATAATGTTATGACTGATTTCAAGACTGTTCAATCTTTTGATCTATTGTGACAAGCCTCTCGAACTTACCCTTGGTGCATTCATACCAAGACTATACATTTTTTTATAATTAATTACAGTATATTTAGTCTGCTGAAGCTCAGACAATCCTTTTTTTTAACTAATTGCTGTTAATTTGGACCTAGACATGTCAAATTGTCTCGGAGCAATAATAGACGAGGCCTGGAAAACCCCAATCTACTTGGTACTGTCCTCTATAAAAAGATGGTGTTAAATGACACTTGTACATGAGCTTCTTTTCCTTCATCTGACCATGTTTAGTTTTGGCTTCACACACTCAGTAGTTCTGATTTACTCCGTACTAACGAATGCCAAGATTTGTTTATAAGCAATACTGTTCGGAACCCATTACATTTACATTTAGTCATTTAGCAGACGCTCTTATCCAGAGCGACTTATAGTAAGTACAGGGACATTCCCCTGAGGCAAGTTGGGTGAAGTGCCTTGCCCAAGGACACAACGTCAATTGACATAGCCGGAATCGAACCAGCGACCTTCTGATTACTAGCCCGATTCTCTAACCGCTCAGCCACCTGACTCCCATTATCCCATTGTCACTGATAAAATGCATATGTTCCCTCCCTACTAGAAACAGAATCCCTATTACTGTTTCATGTTTCTCTCCTTTGGTGCTTGATAGTGGATGAGAGGTTATTTACATTGTCCATATCCATGGAATTCTGGTTCACCACTAAAGATGGTTTCCCAATGGTCTAAGAACCTGTAGTCACCTCTGGCACGTGTCCAGATTGTGTTTGTCCTGTAGATAAAATCCTTGTATAGCCATTGTGTTAACAGTGTTAAAGTTAACACTTCAGTCATGATGGGTTGTTATTTTCACGTCTCCCTGTTGGTCCTTTCTAGCATTATATACTCATCCACAACCTGAGCCAAAAAACACCCTGAGATAGTGCAGAGATTTCTCTATCCATGTTGCACCTCATCCTCTGTCAACAGGTACAATAGGACATTGAGATGATAGCACAATTGCAACTCCTTAATGTGTCAAATAATGACACATTTAGGCACTTATAAAACCATACTGAAATCAATTAATGATGCAGAAGTAACTAATATGAAAATATCTTTACAATAACTTTGTCTCAAATCAAGTTGTGTCCTGTATGACTCACCGCTGCTTTATATACATCATCCATGGCTGCTGGCCTGTCTCTGTCACCGTTTCACACACACACACACACACTGATTCTACTTCAGACACAGGACAAAGGCTGGAAGCAACACCTGACCCAGCCTTTATTGTGAGTGTGATGTAAAAAATAACTCTGCCCCCCACCCCCTGCGTCATCCCACTGTTCTCTTTCCAAGAGAGAGAGAGAGAGAGTGCTATAAATAGAGGAAGAGGAGAGATGGTCCAACAATAGGAGAGCGTAGGCCTCACCACCAAAATTGGCGACATTGTCTCCCAGCTAGCTCTGGAGTGAATGAGAGTCATAGTAGGAGCTAAAGTTTACCTCAAGGCCAAAACACATAAATTGCACCAATGCACTCCTTCAATAAATGGAAATCACATTGTTTGAGGTGGGCCTCTACAGGTGGATAGCACAAATTCATGTATTCTGGGAGACTGGATCACATCTCTTCCATCGCTAGGTTCAGGTTACAGAAATATTTAACATACACCCTGCAATAAATATGGTTACTGTTCTCATAAGAGAACATGGTGTCCAGATAAACATGTCATCAGACAAGTTCAATTCTGAGACAAACAATTTGCAAAAGCACATAAAGCAGGAGTTTGCTGATTAGTTTGGTTCCCAGGCTACAAAGAAAATGGGCTGTGTAGAATATGTATGGCCAGTCATTACGGCAAAAGACTTGCAGATAAATCTATTTTGATGCTTTGTGTCCTTGACTGAAAATAGCTTACATGCACAAACATCTCAGCTGTCGGGGAGATAGAGAGAGACAGACAGACAGAAAGTGAGCAAGAGACCAAGAAAGTGACAGAGAGTGAGAAAGAGAGAGAGATGCAGTAATAAATCTTTACTTTTCTTCTGTAGAGACAGGCAGAACCTGCCAATTGGTCTTATGGATTTACTACAGGCCACAGGTCAAGGTTCATGTCTTTTACCATTAACTAAAATATTTAAATAGTACACACAGTGATCCATTATAATGCCTGACGGTTTATATGTATATATTTTTTATGGAACGCTGTATCTACTTTTGTGAATACTTCTCACATGGATTCAAAAGTATTATGTTTTGTATGTCAAAGGTAATGTCAACCTAATCTGCTTCTATATTTCAAACAATAATGTTCTCAAAATAGAACACATTCCTCTGAAACTGACCTTTTCTGGTTTATCTGGTATTTTTGTAGATATTCAGATGACTTGTTTGAACCCCACACTGGGTCTGTTATGCTTCATGCTGGCCAGACAGGCCCACAGGTGTGGGCCTGTCTTTTCTAACAGCAGGATGTTGTAGGAGTGTTTGCTATTTACTTCCTTCAGTGGGTTGTGTTTGGGGAACCTTTAAAACAATTAGCAAACAGGATGTGGTAACCACAATGTAAAGTAAAGGCTTTAGTATGTTGTGGCATTTTGAAAAAGTGAGTAAAACCAGGTCAATGTTTGAATTTGTAAAGAACTGCAAAAAGGGAAATCCCCTGGCCATTCCAAATGATTTCAGAGGGAAACAAAATGTATTATATTGTATGTATGAAATATGAATATGATGGTAAATGTGCATAGTATCTTATTGAAGTTACTCACACGGTGTATGTGAATTCATGAGGCTAGCCCATGGTGACAGTGTAGTGCATGAAGCTTATGGTCAAACAAGAATTTCTCAGGAGTGTGGTCTCTGTGACTCTGTGTCTTGCTGGATGGGGAAGGGGCACAAAGCAACCTTTCATTCAAACTGTGCTCATGTTGGAGAGTTTGCCTTGCTGCAATGTTTTCTTCCTTCCCCAAAACTGTACAGTGTACTACTGCTGGCACACAGCCAATCGGGAGCAGATAAACTGTCTGTCTGTGTCTGTCAGAGAGTTATGTAGGTTGACGTCACAGTCATTATTTTGACCAGCAATAAGTATGTTCTGACTCAAACACATCTATTGATTTGTTTGTTTGGAACCACAGTTTGGTGGAGCCAAAAGAGAGGGTGGGGAATAGAGGTAGGTGGTTGCTAAAAAAACGAATGAAAGAGGGTCTTTGTCCAAAAATGTTTTCTTTTTCTCTCCCCCCAACTCCCCTGCTTCCTCTCTCAAATCCTTTTAGGTCCTATCACCTTTGAGTTTTTTGTGTGGTCAGAAAGTCTTTCTGGAGGGACAGTGGGTATATAAAGGTATTTCGGGATTCCAGATTCCTCATAGTCATTGGAAAGGCTTTCTCTCTCTCCTCTGACTGCCCTGGGGATTCAGGGTGAACTGACCATGGCTAGACTAGAGCTATTTTATCTCTGTATATGTGCAGCTGCACTCACTGATGGGAGAGCCATCAGCAGGAGAGAAGAGAAGCGTTCACGCTTCAAACTTAGGATAGTTGCTGATGCACCTGATGACTCTCTTCTCCCCGGTAAGTTTTACAAACATCTTGTTTAGAGCTTGGTCATAAACTAATATTTACAAAAATGATTGAATTTAGATTAAGTAAAAGGCTGGAAAAAAAGTTGACTTGGCTATTCACTTCTGAGCAATCATAGTGCATGTTTGTACTTACTTAAAATAAACTGTGTTTGCTGAAAAACATTGGTGTGTGGATGTGTGTGTCTGCAGGTCAGTGCCGGGTGAGTGGGATAGCTTTGTTTGATGGGGCTATGTGGTCACCCGAACCTTGTTCCGTGTGCCAGTGCCAGAAAGGAACTGTCAGCTGTCACCCAGTTCCCTGTGCTGGTAGGCTAACAGCTGCCAAAACAACTACACTATAGATATTACTAGTTAGATGGACTACTCTTTCCATCATCAACTATGTGATGGTTTCTTCTACTGAAAAGCGTTCTTTCTCCCTCAGGATTAAATAGCCATGTGGGGCTATCTGGTGCTCACAAAAGCAGAAAACCCTCACCTGGTGCAGTTGAGAAAGAGAAAATCACAGATAAGAGGAAGAGTCTCCAAAGGAGAGGGGGAAGTGCCAATCTGGCTGCTATACCAAGAGCACAGGAAATTAAACAGAGGAAAGAGACTTTATCTCCACCAAAAACTGTGAGTACATATGTCGGACAATAGAAATTCTTATTTGAATTGGCAGCCTAACCCTGTTACTTGAAGTAAGGATTGGCGTTGAGGAAGTACTTTCAAATCCGAAGTCTGAAGATTTGGAAGTTGCAAATGACAGTTCAATAAAGTAAGTTTGAAAGCAAATTTGATTTCCAGGTTGAATCTGCCATTGTTTTGAAACCTATGACCACAAAGAAGAACAAGCAAGATGAGCCAGTGAAGCCAAAGATAAGGACAGCCATTGTGTCTGTAACCAGACGACCAGATCCTGTGCCAGACCTAAAGATGACCAAAGACAGCCTTCCTTACCGGCTTTCAGATGAGGATGATGATGATGATGATGACAATGATGACCCTGATGATGATGATTATGACGATGATGACTACATTGGGAGAACAGCAGGACAATCTACATTGAGAGACACTGCAAGGCCTGCTGTGAGAGCCACTATACGTCCCCTTTTGGCATCCACAACAGGCAGAGGGCTTACCACAGCAGGTGGTCAAGCAGTGCTGACCACCACCCGGAGACCAGTGCCCAGAGCACCAGGCCGGCCGGTAGTTACGTTCCCTCAGAGACCCAGCTTCATGGAATCTTTGCCTGCAGGATGTCTGCTGTCCGAGTCGTTGATCGCCTGTGGCAGCACTGGCATGTCCCACATACCCATTCTCCATGATGCAGGGGTTAAGGCCCTCTACCTAGCAGGTAATTAGATGGAGAGGTGATACTGTATGTATCATAATTTGAGTCTATCAGACATGGGTGCTTGGACTGTTAAGCAAAGTTACAGCATAGACACTGACAAAAGCAGTATACATTTTGTCTCATTTATCGGACAACAGAAGGTTTTGTAAACTGTTTAATCTCTGCTTTTTCTTGTCCAGACAACAGAATAAGTAAGATTCCTCAGAGAGCTCTGGCTGGTCTGCCCAACCTTGAGTGGCTGGATCTAAGTAAGAACAAGCTGGATGACTCCTCCTTCGGCCCAGGCCTCTTCCAGGTCAGTGATGGCTTGGCTGTTGATCCAGTTACACCACTACTACACCGCCAGACCCACACTTACGCCTACACATAGCAACCTTGTGTTAATGTAGACATTCTCATGCTGCACCTGGGAATGGTTGGACATACTGGGCTGCCATGCAATATAACACTGTGGTCTTGCGAAATGTTTCAAAAATATGCCCTTCACAACCCAACAAGCATGTCTCACTCATGTATGTGTGTGTGGTATAATACAGTTCAAATGTTCACACACAACAGTCATAAACTACAATATAGATCTTGTAGTTCCATGCTCAGGCATCAGCTGTCTCCTACAGGCCAACTCTGGCTCCCTTCGGACGAATCTCACTTACCTGTTGCAGAGAATATGAGAATATTGTCAGTCAACAGACAACCCACAACTAAAAAAAACTATCATGTTGGCATTTGTATATTATCACTGGGGTGTCAGAGTAGCTATTGCCAGTGGCAAGCAGTGATTCTAATTGAACAACTTGCTCATGTTACATTGTGCATGATGTTTACTGAAAATGGTTCTCAAGGGAAAAACGTTTTACAGTTTAATGAAAATAGAACCTTAGCAAAAGAACAATATGCCAGAATGTTTTTTTAAATTTTGGTTTGCACCATTCGTTTTAAGGAGGAAAAATGTTTACGGAGGAAGATTGTTGATTGTGAAAGTCCATGTTAACTTTGTAATGTTTGTGAAAGAACACTGGAAAGATTAATGTAATCATGTCACAAATAGGACTGTTGTTCAAGGTGGGTGGAATGTTTGCTTGTTGTTTTAGAATCTGACCAAACTGAGAAGGCTGATTTTGGATGGCAACAACCTGACCAACATTCCTATGTTTCTCCCGCCATCTCTGCTGGAGTTAAAGATGAATGACAACAAACTCAGTGGCCTCACACCTAGCAGCTTTAAAGGTATGTGGTGTGCTTCATTTAATTGAATCTTTTTATAATTGTGATTATTAATATAATTGTTTTACAAAATTGCCATTTTCTGTCATTGCAATGTACACTGAGTTGCACATAAATCTACTGTTCTGTTATTTCACCTGTTTGCCTACCTGCCTTACAGAATAATTTGTTGTTGACATTGTAGTGTTGTCCAGTAAAGTATTTCACACTTAAGGTTTGTCCAAACTACTGACTCTGGAGCTTGAAGACAACCGTTTCCATGACGGGAATGTGTCCCCTTTGACCTTTCGACCCTTGAGGAAACTTATCTATCTTCGACTGGAGGACAATAAGTTTCGTGCCATCCCCTCTGGCCTTCCAGTGTCACTTCAGGTCAGTACTGAGTGGGACCTAGACCTATTCCAGTGTCTTGACCACATGACCTGAGGGCTGAGCTTTTAAACAGTTTTTAGATGCACCAATTAAAGGCTGTAATGTGGCTTGTGTTCCTAGGAGCTTCATCTGTCTGATAATAGAATAGAGGAAGTGCATGCAGGCATTCTCAACAAGACAGTCCATCTCAGGCTGTTGGACCTTAGCCATAACCGTATCAGAGAGGACCGTATATCCCCAAGAGCATGGATTCACCTGCTGTAAGTGCTCATAAAGACTGACTCCTTGTTCTGAGACAAAGCACCCCACATACACTCTAAAAATGCACTTCTTTGTTTGAATTTGTAATCCTTGACTGCCACCTTGAGGGCAATGTAGTGAATGTGGACATTCCCTTTTTTTTATGAATCTATGAATATTAGTTAGAAATGTTGTGACATTGATTGTTTAACATTGAATATCACTCCTTTTAATGTTGTTTACACTAAATACATTTAGTTTAACACTATATGTTCATGTGATCCTCCTGGCAGATCTCCTGGTAGAATAGAGAGGGAAATAAAATGTCTGCAGCACTCGGTGTAATTGCATCTTAGAAGAAAGGGGAGAAAAGAAAAACAAGCTGGAGAGAGTGAAAAGAAATGGAGGTTTAAGGCCTGCTGATGTGGCTGAACACAGAATGGACAAAGTCCAGCTTTATGAGAGGTTCCAGAGGGAGGCGACCTCAAAGGGAGGAGCTGTTGGCCGTCTGACTTGATCCGCAGGATCCTAGTGGCAAGGAAATGAGCTTTTAAACTTGTGCTTTTATGATATATATGTGGATATCATATAATGACTCTAAATATGTAATTTTATGTTTTGACCCAAGAGTAAAGGAAGAGCTCTATAATCCTAGCATCAGAGCACCAAAGTTTAATGATTCCGAATGAAGCCTTTCAATATTATTTAAAGACTAATATCACAAAGTCAGAATCATAGTGTTTCACTCCAAGTCAAAATGCTCAGATAAGACTCAGAATTTGGCCTCAGAAATATTTATTTTGGTCCACTGTAAGAGCTACAATTAATTTGTATCCTTTCTGTACTGTGCATGTCAGGAATCTGGAATCGTTGGACCTTTCCCACAACAAGCTAGTGCACGTTCCCTCCTTTTTACCTGTGGCACTGCGTCAGCTGACCCTGCACCATAACCAGATTGAGCGAATTCCTGGGTACGTGTTTGGTCACATGCGACCAGGTCTGGATCTGCTCCACCTATCCAACAACAGGCTGCGTGATGATGGGATCGATGATGTGTCCTTCCTGGGGCTGCACACCTCTCTGTCAGAGCTACTGCTGGACCACAACCACCTACACTCAATCCCCCGTGGCCTGCTCAAGCTGAAGAACCTGCAGCTTCTCCGCCTCAATCACAACCTGATCAGGTAGTCAATGAAATCTTGACATGCCCATCTGGGCACTTTCTTTATGTTTGTGCCCAGAGCAACTGTCTCTCACTATGCTGTCCCAGGGGTTACGCTGCGAAGAACCTGGGGTGAGGGGCAGGTCGGGGTATAAAGATCTAGATGATGATTGTAATGTTCAATAACGGCCTTTCTGTGAATCTGTGATTCACATAAAAAGCAACACAACTGCCTCTGGCTTCCCCCAAGAGCCACTTACCCTCTGGACACTCTGTAGAAAAAGAGATGGCCACCTACAGTAACTAACCATTGTGGCACATCCACATCTGAAATTGGTACCTTGAATTTCACTATGTAATTTCTGTCTCTTTCTCAGTAGTTATCGCTTTGAAAGTCAACCAGAAGTCCTTTATCATGTCAGAGCACCAGTATCTGTCTGTTGTGACTGTGTCTACATATCTGTACGGTAGAACTTCAGAGAAGTAAACCGGTCTGTCTGCTTGTTTCTCTGTCTGTCTGTCTGTCTGTCTGTCTGTTTGTCTCTCTCTGTCTGTCTCTCTCTCTCTCTCTCTCTCTCTCTCTCTCTCTCTCTCTCTCTCTCTCTCTGTCTGTCTGAATGTATGTATGTTGCATATCTGTCTATCTAACGGTATGTCCCTTGTCTTTTTCCACCCTCAGCTACATTCCACTCAATGCCTTGTGTGACACGCACTCCAGTGAAGACTCACCCTTGGTCTCCGTTCACCTGGAGTACAATTTGATTGACAGGCGCCTCATCCCACCTACAGCGTTCTCTTGTATCAAGACCTACCATAGCATTATTCTACGGCCCCAGAGTCATGAGGACCATGAGTAGTATCATTGTCTGCCCCTTCTAACCCTTCTCCACCGGCCTGCCTTGTACATTGACTCAGTAGTGTCACATACCTTTTACTACATTTTGTTTGATTGCTCTAACATGTCTTTTTGTATGTATTTGTTTAACTGGTTCAGTCTGTTAGACCTTGTGATGTTCTTCCTATTTCTTCCTACAGGGAGATAGAGATGCAATGACCGTACAGTATTTGTCTTTTTAAAGCATTTGTATAAAGAAATACAAACTAAATTAAACAACACTTTGCAATTCTTACTCTGTGAATAGCTACAGTTCTGGTTAATTCCTTAGAATGTGATGATTAAGAACAAATCTGTCTCTCTCTTTTTCTCTTTCTCTCTGACTCTTTCACTCTCTCTGTGTTTCTCTCTCCTACATCGCACATGCGCATATCACCCACATCACCCACAAAAGAAACAAAAAGGGGACTGGACAAACTGTTGGTCATGATTTAAAATAGATGTATCCTCTGAGTAACTACGTTGGTGGGTCATAGCAGGTATTGTGCAGAGCTTCAACTCAGCTGGCAGACAGGCTCAAACAATCAGTATCCTCCCATGGACTGCAGTATAAAACGTAAATGAAGGTTGCTTGCTTAGATTTTTGAAGAACAGATTTTCTGTTCTTGTTGATCTTATTAACTTTTAAACCAAATTTGAGTTGTTGTTTTTTTTACTTCTGAAACGGTAGGTGTATTTCCACTATGATCATTTTTTCTTTATAGTAGACCTAAGATTACACACAAATTAATATATTAATGTTTTGAAGCAATGTACACTTTAGTCTAAAACCGTAATAGGTAACATATTTAGTTTGTGTTTTTTTGTTTGGAATATGGTAAAAAAAATAAGACATCAAAGTTATCTCATACGTTTGTTTTAAAGAAATGTGACCCTGTATTGACTACTGACAGATTTGGGAAGGAGTGACCGTATTACAGTAGATCTATAAAAAACTTTGCGGGACTGGAGAGTTATGTGGCTCTCTATGTGCCTTACTGTGGTAAAGGGTGTGGGAGTTTGTGTCCTGAGAGAAAAAGAAAGAGTGGAAACAAACCATTCCCAACACGTGGCACTGAATTGGTAACTTCCAATTGTAGCAAAAATTCAGGTGGATATTTTCCACCTAAATCATCATATTTAAAAGTGATAATGTTCAGTTAAACAGGACTGCTAGCAAACAGAGTAGACTTACATGTTATCCATTCAAAAATAAAATGACTTGTGCACTTTTATTGCACATGTCTAATATGTAATACTAAAGAAGATTTGCATTGGGGACAGCTTCAACTCTTAGCAAATTCGTGAGAACAGATGTCATGGTTTCAGACTCAGTGACCACATTATATCCACACTCCATGATTTATTTGCCTTCCAACTGTAACCACAAAATTGATGGTGAGTAAGATGGTTCTTTTAAAGTGAGAATGACTTTGACATGAAGATAGATCATGTCTACTCTGGAGTCTGTATCAAAATAGATTTATATATGCCAGATCTGCGTGTATCATTTAAATGTTAAAAGACAGTTTCTACTTACAGTGACTTTAAAGTGAATATCTAAAGATCAACATCTCACTGTGAAACTGGCTTTTTCTTTGTCTTACTCTTGTTTTTATTCCCATAACAGGGTCACTTCAAGACTAGAGACCAAGCCATGCTTCCTTTCACAGTTCTACTTCTCCTGCTGTATGTCACCCCATTACCCATTTCATCTGTGGCCTTACCATACAAACAACAAGGCTTCTTGGATTTGGGGAAGAATTTTAATGTAGAGGGTTTAATGATGATGATGATGAATGATGAAGTGGAGGGTTCAGCTTTTGAGGAAGTACACCCATTGGAACACCCAACTTGCCCATTTGGATGTCAGTGTAACCTGAAGGTTGTGCAGTGCTCTGACTTAGGTAAGTAAATGAGTAGCTTTACTACAGTATCCGTGAAGTAAACCTTTTGATCATCTACGCTTGTCTTGTAAGATGTATTGAAGTTCTACCTTACACATTGCTCTCCTCGCTTGTATTTCCCTCTGGCTCCAATGCTATGTGGAGCTTAGGTCATCTGCCTCCATAATTATATGGCAAAGGCTCACACACAACAACAATGTGCAAAACATATGCATTCAAAACAAAACATGAAGCATTGGAACCACACTTCAAAATTATAGCCTGATGATAAACAAAAGGACAGTAACATCATGCCCTTTAGATTGAATTTGAAACCGTCTGAAAGGACAGGAGTCATAGTGGGTGGTCTGCTACTAACTACTCAAACTGCATTATTTGTCTGACTTCTTAGTGTGGATCAATTGAATAAGCAAGCTAGTTGTGTGGTATTTGGGTGGTTCACCTAATGTATGTTGAATTTGCAGGTTTAGCCTACGTCCCACATGACATCCCTCCTGATACCAGACTTCTAGACCTACAGGGCAACCAGATAACAGAGATCAGAGAAACTGACTTCAAGGGACTGAGTAACCTTTATGTAAGTACCAAACTTTGTATTCTTCTTTTCAAATGGCAAGTAACCATTTGTGTCCCTTTCATTTTCCTGTAACAGAAATGTGTGGTTGGTTGTTGTACTAAATGGCCTCATGCCATACCTCTATCTAGGCTCTGGTGTTGGTAAATAACCAGATCTCCAGGGTCCATCCACGGGCCTTCATGCCTCTTAGACGGATGCAGAAACTCTACTTCTCCCACAACTTGCTGACGGCTGTGCCCAAGAACCTCCCTCCCTCCCTGGTGGAACTTCGTATTCACGATAATAACATAAAGAAGGTGCCTGCTGGGACCTTCTCAGGCCTGGGCAGTATGAACTGCATAGGTATGACATTCATGCTTTCTCTTTTTTTATGAAGATGCACAGGCATGATCAATCAATCACAAATTACATTAAGGGTTTGTCAAAAGCCTCTAATAAAAAGCTTTCATGTATTTTACAGCACTATCACTATGTTGGCCTTCTGTAAATCTTTTCACAGAGATGGGCCGGAATCCTCTCAAGAACAGTGGGTTGGAGCCAGGAGCATTTGATGGACTCAAACTGAATTTTCTTCGCATTTCAGAGGCTAAACTAACAGGCATCCCCAAAGGTAAAACAAATATTTAAGACATTATGTTGGCATTTTAGATTTTATGTTTACAGTATGCACATGCAACAGAATGTTTGATGTATTTCCTAATAGTCAGCCTCAAGCACATCCACTGGCAGGTCATACGTTTAACTCATTTAACCCTCTCCTCTCAGGTCTCCCTGACAGTCTGCATGAGTTGCATTTGGACAACAATCAAATTCAAGCTATTGAGCTTGCTGACCTGAGGGAATGTGAGCATTTGTATAGGTGAGATCTGACTCATGCTTGCTGTTGTAGTTGCTGCCCTACAAACAACTTGATGGGTTTGTTAAGTTAATTTAACATATTTAAACTAGTTTCCCTTTTTTGTGTCTGTGTGTGGTAGGTTGGGCCTTGGGTACAACGAAATTCGCCATATTGAGCATGGCAGTCTATTTTACGCACAAAACCTCAGAGAGTTGCATTTGAACAACAACCATCTCCCCAGCATCCCTGCGGGTCTGCCTGAAATGAAATATCTGCAGGTGTAGTATGAAAGGGGGTTGTGAGGTCCCATCATATGCATTACATTTGTGTCTCAATTTGGCTGATAAGTGATGGTACCACAATTTGGCTGATAAGTGATGGTACCATGCTATAGACTTCAAGACTAGACTGACATTTCAGAGGCTTTATACATTATGTTCCATTTAAGGAATTGCCTCAGATCCAATGCATACTATTATTAAACTTGTCTGTTGTTTTTCAAAACAGGTGGTCTATCTTCACTCGAACAACATCAGCCAGGTTGAGGTGAATGACTTTTGTCCTGAGGGCTTCAGTATGAAGAGGACTTTCTATAATGGCATCAGTCTCTTTGACAATCCTATTAAGTACTGGGAAGTGGACCCCTCTACCTTCCGTTGTGTCAACGATCGAATGGCCATACAGTTTGGCAACCATAAGAAATAGTGTACAAGATTGTGGTGGAACTCAAGCAACTCAAGGGGAGATTTGTATCAGAGATCTGAGTCCTATAGTTAATTGTTATGGAGTGTTGAAGGAGAACCTAGGCTTCAGTAGCCAGACAAGTACAGATGATGGCATCAAAAGTCTGGGGAAGCAAGACTAGGGAGGATCTGAATTTATGGTTAGGGTTGAAGGTTTATATATACTTGTTTTGCATGCATGAAGAGTATCATGGACATGATTATATAAATCATTTGAATATCATTAAGGGTTTAGATTTTTTTAATGCAACTTTTTTTAATTAAGGTGTTGTAATAAGCCAGTGGTTAGTGATTAGCGATTGTCTGTTGTTTTTATTTTATCTTTTTTTATTTCGTTTATTTCTCATAATTCTTCCATTTGAGTAAAAACTGAATTAAAACTATTTCAGATTCTTTTTCAAAATTCTTGAAAAAGTTCATCCTAATGAATTGCAAAAAACTCACTATTTCTATTAAATCTGAACATTCTGGTTTTGTTGTTTTGTTTACATATATATATATTGTCCTTGACATTTTGGAAATTTAATTTTGGTTATCATTATCATCTTTATCAACTGTAGATGATAAAGATCTGATTAAACACTTTCATGCCACCATCTGACAGTGCTTCAAAAAAATTATAAGTAGAGCAACACACCCTATTGTAGAGTCTTCAGATAAGGAAGCACGTTGTTTTAGCTTTGACAGATCATAGCAGCTTACAATGGACTTTCAACAACAGGTGAGCATTAGAACCTAGGAAACTCATTCTTTATTTTTCTGGTGTTTTATTTCACATTAAGAATTTACATATTTGCCAACATATAGCCTATTACTGGTGTGCTATAGGTTAAACTAAAGAGCTCAGGTCATTCACACACCTCCGTATGGTTCAAATAAGATTACAATAAGATTAGCTTCAGTAGATCATATCCGAGTAGTTTCCAAATATACAGGGACCACTTTGCATAGTTTTAATTATGGTATGGTAATTTAGACAAAAAGTCTAAAATATTTATTGCTTCAACTTTAAATTGTTTCAACTTTACGACTTTTTGTTGTCGTTAACATTTTTGTTTAAACAAGCCAGCACCTTGCTCATTTCGCTTAGCTAGATCTTGTGAAACCTGCTTTCAAACTGGAATGGTGGATTTATCCAGGGTGGAGAATGGAATGCACTGCTTGTTGTTCTGTGTACACAGGTTGATGGAATTGTATCCACCGCTCAATTCGGAGACTTGATAGAATTTAAATACCCCATAGGATACTCACATTGGGGTGTATATGATGGAGATGGATATGTGATCCACTTTTCAGTAGCAGGTGAGTGATATGTTTTTGATAGAAAGGAACCTAAAAGTGAGGCACTATACATGTCTGTCTCACTATCACATATTCTAACTAAATATAGCTAATGTGCTGTGACCTGTGTGTTAGTGGTTGTGGGACAAAGCTGTGTTACAAAAATAAATCCATTTCATTGCACAAGCTAGTCTTTATCAATTTTCAAAACATTGTCCACACAATAAACTAAATACATGAAAGTTTTATGAGATTAAATGTTTGTGAATTCAATGTAGGCTACTTTGTTGTTAAACCAGCCTCTAAAATACATTACATATACTTTTCTCCCATGATTATATAGATGAGAGCCAGTTGATGAGTAACATCCGCAATTACCTGCAAACAGCCTTCCCAGTGTGTGGCGACCTACTTCTAGGGGAGACCCAAATCCGAAGGCAGCCCCTTGCTGAGGTTAATGTTCCTAAAGGAGCCCGTATCATTATCAGTAACAGCCGCCATGTCGACAACTCATCAACTGAAAAAGAAATGAGGAGCCGGCGTGATGCTCTGCTCAACAAGGTGTTACCCTACCGACTATTCACCCTGAACTGTGAACATTTTGCCTCATTTGTACGATATGGACAAGCTGTGTGCAACCAGGTCAGTTCAACCCAGTTACTGATATAGTTTCAGAAAGCTGTGTCTGTGGCTTGATTATCTCGAGAACAGGGCACTGTGTGAGTTTATAATTCAGCAGGTGTATTGGTCGGGACCCATGGATGTACAGTGTAAAGTTGTTTGGCTAAGCAGTTCCCGAGAAATAAATATGCATATGTTTGTTGCCTGTTGAGCGACGGATGTGAGAGTTTGCAGAGCATGCCGATGGACACTGCACAAATATAGTACATTCTGGATTAGGAGATCATTTTGTTTCCCAAATTGACTGTGCTTCATTCTGTTGATCCATTTAGATTCCTGCAAGAGCCAAGAACAAGGAGTGTGAGGAAGCAACAGAAGTGTTCCAAGATATTGAGTCATCGTACAATATTTCAAGGGCATTATGGTATTAAAAATTAACATAAAAATACTTTCAAAACTGTAGCATAAATGATTAAGGTATAGGCCAACTAAATAACATTTTGTACTGTGGAAGTTAATAGGGTTTCAATGGTTCCAAAATATTGAATATGTATGTAATATAGGAACAATATGTGGACAAGTAAAGTAAAACAAATGGGAAACTGTTAAAGCAAGCACTCTTTTAAGCCACATAAGCCTACTGTATTTATGTGTTCAATATTTCCATATAAACGTTTATATTGGCTTAATTTTTTTTTTATGTGTTTCTTATGACGCATGTGTTATCTAGGCTATTAGAACTATGGGCTGCTGTAAGCCTACAACCACACAAATAATGTCACTGTGTAAAAAAACTACATGAGGAATTAAGCCCCTTTGACTTTGAGTACATTGCTTCAGAGATGGGCAACTATTCAAGAGGTTAATAATCGTGGCTACCAAACCAAAACTCTCTCACTGGAAACGTCAACATGTTTATCTATAATTATGCACTGATGAAAATCCTACGCAGATAATTTTGCACGTGTATGGGACTAAGAACATTAATTAGTGATCAGTGATACTTATTTCGATAGTTTACAATAGATGAATAGGCGGAGATACCGTGTGACTAGAGGCTAGATAACGCAACTGCATTCTGACGACGACAAGATTTGTCAAATTTCACCGTAACCCGGATGTTCATTCAAAACTGGACCGGATGTTCTTTCATTTTAGTTGAGATCACGAAAATGGGCATGTTAATTGTTAGCGTCCGTTCAGACAGCACAAGTATTCCAAAATTGTGTCTTTTCTATCTTTAAGAATTTGTGACAGGTTATGTAAACAGAAGGTCTCTTCCACCAAGAAAAAAAATAGTCAAGCTGACAATTACACCCCCTTGGCAAGTTAAGGTAAACATCGTTTGGCTACAACTGCTGGGTTGCTAGTTAGCCAGCTATCTAGTAGCTAGCTACTACCACAACAATAAATCTATTTTCTGTTTAGCTAGCGGTACGTTAGCACGCATAGGGGCCAGACCAAACCGTTGTCGGGCAATCAGCTAGCTAGATAATGGTGATTTGTTATGAGTGAAATATATCCATTCTAGCTAGGACTATTACTGGTGACACTAAGGAATGTTAAAATAGCTAGCTAATCATGTTATAGTTCGCCTAGCATTATATGGCTAGTGCTAGTAGCTTAAATCAAACCTAGCTGTCATTCTTTTCGTAGCTTCAGTGTCGTTTGCATATCTCCTCCTAGCTACAGATGTCCATGACCTGATATAAAGCTATTTCTGTACAAACCGACATCTGCTCAAATGTTGTATCGTGGTAGGTTGTCCAAAATGTCATGTGAGCAGTCTGCCCTATGTTCAGTAAATCTGTCTTCTACTTAGCAAGCTTATTAGCCAATAAGCTATTGCACCATTTTCAGGTACCTAGTTTTTATAGCTTTGTTTTTAAGTGATGCCTGATATTGCTGAGGGTGAGCCATCTGCTAGTTTCGCTGTCAACTCAATAGGAAGTCTCAACTATTACCTCTATTTATGGTGTTTATTCATTATTTTCTGTTTCTTAGGAAAGTTGTGGAAGTTCCTACCTCAATACCACACTAGTGATCAGTGATTTTCACACCCTCATCGCCCTCACCGTGTGATTTGTCAACCCCTGACACAAAGTGATGACATCACAGCAGCACCCCCTCCCCAATGCAAACGTCAACCCTCCCTTGCTTGTCCCTCAGAACTCTTCAGCTCAGCAGGCTAGACCTCACATTCACCCCAACCAGTTGGACTCAACCCACAGCAGTTCTGTGACTGCTCACTCTCTTCACCACAGAGGTCTAATGGGTGGTGTTGGGTCGTCATCTGTTGGAACCTCCAGTGGAGTGACAGTGAATCGGAATGCCTCATCTTCTAACCCAAACTCTGCCTCATCCCGAAGGCCCTCATCTGGTCGATTTGAGCCCTGGCCTGAGGAGGCTGTGGACAATGCCTATGGTCTATACTCACTTCATCGTATGTTTGATATAGTTGGAGCCCAGCTCACTCATCGTGACGTTAGAGTTCTGTCCTTCCTCTTTGTGGACGTTATTGACGAATACGAGCGAGGAGGAATCCGGAGTGGGCGAGACTTCCTATTGGCCCTAGAGCGGCAGGGTCGTTGTGATGAGACCAACTTCAGACATGTGCTGCAACTGCTGCGTATCATTACACGTCATGACCTGCTGCCCTATGTCACACTCAGAAAGAGACAGACTGGTGAGTGAGGGTTGCGCACACATGAATACTTATTTTTTAAATCAATGTATTTCTTCATATGATCAACCTCACATATACAGTGATTTATCAGACCAAACTAAAATCTAAGTTTGATAATAAAAATCCATAGGAAATTGCTCCTGAATTGTAGCTAGAAATACACCTAGCAAAAACTCCTAGAGCTTGTTTGCATGGTGCAATACAATTCTTTTATATTGTGTTTCTTAGTGTGCCCAGACCCAGTGGATAAGTACCTTGAAGAGACATCAGTACGTTATGTGTCTCCAAGGGGAGGAGCTGAGAGCAGAGAATCTGTACCACATAGAAGAGCAGGTGGGTGTGCAAATCTGCATAATACTAAGTTTATTTTGATCCTATTTGACAATCAACATTTAACATGCCTGGAATATTTGTTTTGTTCCTCATTAGGCCCCCAGCCAGTGATTTGCTGTTCTCCCTCAGGGCCGCAGGTGGGCCCTTCTCGTACAAAGCCAGCTCCCCCAGGACCTAGTCGCAAAAGGAAGAGAACCCACACCACGGGAGACTGTAGGGAGAAGCAAACTTGTGGTAAGGCCAGGATAATCCATTTAATTTAAAAGTCTTACATTTTCTGGCTGTTAATAAGACAATGATTTATTTGACTTAAAAGAATGCTGTTTTCTGGCAGGTGGGGTATACAGTGAGTGACCCTTATGTTTTACATTGTGATATGAGACAGAAAGCATCTACTCATATCTCATACCTTTTTTACTCACCATGATTCTCCACTCTGGCTCTCTCAGATATCCGCCTACGAGTGCGTGCTGAGTATTGCCAGCATGAATCAGCGCTCCAGGGCAACGTTTTCTCCAACAAACAGGAGGCAGTGGAGAGGCAATTTGAGCGCTTCAACCAGGCCAACACCATCCTAAAGTCCAGAGACCTGGGCTCCATTATCTGTGACATCAAGTTTTCTGAGCTGACCTACCTAGACGCCTTTTGGAGAGACTACATAAACGGCTCTCTGCTGGAGGCTCTGAAAGGTGTCTTCATAACAGACTCTCTCAAACAAGCGGTGGGACACGAGGCCATCAAACTGCTGGTTAATGTGGACGAGGAAGACTATCAGGCTGGTCGTCGTAAACTTCTGCGTAACTTGGTCACAGGGGGCAGCGGGGCGGGAGAGAGCAAAGAAACTGTGCCCTAACTTGTCAGTAACAGTAAAGAGACCCTTCTTGTTCTGAAAAGAGAACTGCAACTTAATGGTGTGTGAAGTGTTGGATATCTCTTCAATGGAAGTGAAGAGAGCAAGGAATAGTTTCAAGTGAACATTTGGTTAATTGAGAAGTAAGAGTGGGCCCTACCAGACGTTGTCTACAGAGAAAATGGATAATAAAGTCATCAACACTCGTGTCAATCAATTATGGACCACATCACAGAACAGACAGGCGATAACAGTGTTTCTTTTTTTTTTTTTCTCAGAAGGAACAATAATAATATTGTAACTTGTTATTTGAACTCAGAATAGGATTAACATTGTCTTTTGATATCACCCAGGTCTTTGACCCAGTCATTCTCAAACTGACACCTCTCGAGGTTGAACTATTGCTCCACATTTCTAACAATTGAATAGTTCTTGTTTTAATCCCCCTAAACAAACAATTACTTTTGAATTTAGACACCATTTGAAATGAACAAATATTGAGTGTTTTTTATTCTTTTCAACTAGGCTTTGACTGTTGAGACAAACCTTGTTAGAGTGGAGACAAGTGTGCATGTATGATTTGAAAATGTTTTATTATAATCCTGAGCTGACATTTCCAGCCATCATCACCATAATAATGCCGTTTTGCTTTGCATCTGCACCAATTACTTTTTTAAATGTACTTTCAAGTCACTTATTCTTCAATATCCCCAATACTTGTCCAGACGTTTAGTTTATCATCTGACTCTGCCCTCATATGGAGTGAATCTGTGTTACCCACTGTATCTAATGCCAAAACTGACCCTCTTCCATTCTTCCAATGTAGACACACACTCACTTTGGGTACCTGTAACATCAGCTTTCTGAAGTAAAAAAATATCTGAAGTCAACACAATTTCTGGATAAAAAGGACAGTATCACAAATGTAGGTGTGTTCTGTTATTTTACCTGGCATGTTGTTGCCCTTGCTAGTGTGCAAGACCAGAGTCAATTGGACCAAGGTTTGAGTAATGAAGTATCAACAATATTTGTTCTGTTTTTTACTATTCATTTTGATGTGCTGCATAGAAATGAATCATAACTTGAAAAATAAATCAGATCTTAAACCACAGGTAGCAACAGTATTCCAGTGGTATATGTGACAGTGTTACCCGAGTTAAAGAGCCACCAGTACTTGCAAAATGAGATACGCATCAATGCTATTTTGACTGTGTGTGTACTTTATTCATATAACGGGGTGTGTTTCTGTAAGTGAGATGGTTGGATAAGCAATATTTTTCAGTCAGATTCATAGCTTCTTGTAGTCCAGTGTGGAAAGAGGATTATGTGGATGTGATCACTGAATGTCAGGGAAAATTATTAGCATTGCAAGATAACATACTCTTGGCTCCTACATTGCAGTTGTCCATGTCTATTTAACAAGGTATATTTTTCTGTTTGTCTACTACCCACCAACAATAGATTTCTCCCACATATGGTGTATCAATGGGCAGAATACATCAGATGATTGTCAAGTCAAATGAATTTTAAGTTTTGTGGTTTAATGAATTGAATTTAATGTACACATTTTGACCCCTATTTGACACCCATTCTGTATCATTCTAGGCCAGTCACACCTGAAGCAGAGGTATACGATCCAGCAATTAACTACATTATTTTGACAGAATTCCCCAAAAATCAGTTCAACTCAGTAGTCCAACTGCCATTGATCAGAAAAACAGTTTTGGAAAATGTCAAGAGGTGGATATTTTTTATGTACTGTCTCTAATTCTAGTATAGGTTTTTACACAGTGAAACTTCTTTCTCAATTGGGGCGTCACCATAGACAACAATTGAGCCACATGCAAGAAGCATGTCGCAAAAAGGCCAAGGAACAGATTTAAAGTCCACTGTTACTATGGTTTTAAGACCATTCTTTATTTCCCAATGGAATAGAATGCAAAGTTGCAACTGGTATCTATTATATAGGTTATGTTTTAAGCATCTGTCAGTAGATTGCATGTAAGTACTGATAACCCCCAGAAAGAAAGGCAACTTCTGTAACCTGTAGATAACTAAATAGGCTGTCAACAATTCTGTAACTTTTAAATGCCATTATCTAGTAAACTATTGTAACTGTTGATGGATACCTTTTGTCAATTAAATACAGCAGATGGGAAGGAGCAATCAAAATGTCAACTGTTCTCCTGTAGCAAGCAGTTAGACCCACCCATAAGGAGTTTCATAAAAGCAAGAAATGCAGCAGCACATTGTTTGCCCATACTCTCACCTTATGTTTTTTTTAAATAATTTTATTTGTGTTGACCAAGAAAGAGGTTGTGGTATTACGTGAATATGTACATGGTTATAGTTGATTGGCACATCTAATGTTTGTACAAATCAAAATTAATTTGTTCAAAATCAATAAAAATGTTCTATAATCAGTTTTGAAACAATACTGTCTTGATTTCACATTAAGGCATATATTGACCAAACATGCCATAATTATAAATACATATATCAAATATATTTATATATATTTCTTTTTTAATGTTCATTATAAATGCATTAACTAATTTTCATTTATTTCTTTGTTTATTTCAGGTTTGGTCCTTGGTACAGTGTTCAAACATGTAAGATCATTTTTGATGTTGATTTCAATCAAACACAGATATGATAGATTGTTGACAGAAATATAATTGAACATAGTAACTTGAGCTACTGCAATTTCACTTTGTTCTTGCTGATTATAGCTTTAATCACTATCTTACAAGTCAAGCCAAACAACAGCAGTAGACAGGCCATAATACTGAGGAGGAGTGCAAACACGTCCACGTTGTGGAAGGCGTACCAGGGCATCTTATAGGACTCAGTGCGTAGATGTGATGCCCCCTTGTGCCTCATAACATATTCTAGCCAAAAGAGGGCACTGTCCATAGGTTTCATAGGCTGATCATGATGTAGCTTTGACATTCTAAGCATATTTTTCTTGTAGGGCATCTTCTCATTGAGGATGTCTCTTAGAGACTGTGTCAGAGTTTCCTCCTCTAATGCTGTCACGTCTAGAACTTTGGCAACCCCCCTGGACTTCAGACGCACCATGTTATCAAACTGGTCAAAAATGAGGGGAAGCCCTAACATTGGAACCCCGTGGTAGATGGCCTCATAAATCCCATTGGTGCCACCGTGCGTGACAAAGGCTTTTGTTTTAGGATGGCCTAGCAGATCATTTTGAGGTAGCCAGTCTACTAACATGGTGTTGTTGCCTAGCTTAGATGGCCTCTCTCCCAGGTGTCTCCAGATTACCTTCTGAGGCAGGCGAGCAAAAGCCGCTGCGATTATCTCAGAGATTTCAGGAAGGAGGCTCCCTAGCAAAGTCCCCAAAGACATTACCACCACTCCATGTTCCCCAGAACTCTGCACAAATTTCTCTATATCTGCTGGCAAAGGTTTAGAGGGCTTACACTGGAACCCACCTATGTAGACCACATTGGGCATTGTTGGGCGTGGAAACTCAAACACAAAGTCCACACGCATTAGCCAGAGATCAGCCCCCTGAATAAGAGAGTAAATATTGGAGTTTGGACCTATGAAGTTATCACACACACCCTGGTAGAGGGGTCTTGTTACAATGTAATCAATGTACAGTCCAATGCCATAATGCAACATATTTTTCAGTCTATGGACAAAATTCATCTTATCTGAGACCAGGGATCCAATAGTTGGAACATAAGACAGCGGTGAGGGTGCAATTGCAAAGTGTCCATCTGCGTTGGTGATCCAGCGAACATTGAACACTATTGGTAGCTCTAAGTACTTTCCTACAATAACTCCTCCTGCAAATCCAGGATCAGTCAACATCAAATCAAAGTTTGTTGCCTTTAGTTTAGCTACCAAAGCTTTGTTCTGTATAACCAAACGGGCCATTTCAGCACTGGCACGATGGGCATCCTCCAACAACTGAATTGCCTCTTTTTGGAGAGCAATGAAGGAAAACACTGAGCGTTCTCTTGTCCAAATCTCCAGGTTTCTCCTCAGGAACGAGGCCATGTAATCTGGGTCCTCCAGGTTGCTAGCCTCCGAGACTGTCACAGTAACAGAGGTGTAGTGAGGAGCTTGCTCATGGACATACCAGCTTGTGGATGAGCGGACCACTGTTATTCTGTGGCCCCTCTGATGGAGATCCTTCAAGAGAATGTTCATGTTGAGCCAGTGGCTTCCATCCACTGGGTAAACTAAGATCTTGCCAGCTTGATTCTGTGTCGGGAAGCCCCACAGGAGCCCAGCCAGAAGAAGAAGAGCTGGTTGTGTGGGGAAGCAGGTTTGTAACCCAGAGAGTTGCATGATTTCTCTTGAAATGAAAATGTAAGGAGATGAAATATAAGTAAATAAGTAAATAAATACAGAAGTTAAATTGATTAATATGTCCAATGTATTCCCTTGCATGCATACATTCTCACACAAATGTATACTCACAATCACACACACCCACTCAACCACACACCCACACACACACTCACATACACACACACACACTCAAGGCTCTAAAATGTTGCTGGTGCTCGGAAAGCCTCTTAAAAAAACCACTGAGCTCTGCAGCTGCACACAGAGTAGCCTGTCAATGTAATCATGGACAAACATGGGGCCGGTGGCTCACTGGTCAAGTTCACATAACATACAGGCCAAGGCCTTACAGCAGGGCCCTCCCATCTCTCTCCAAACATGTTGAATGTTTTCCCTCAACCCAACCCTAAACCTATTCTGAACCCAAAGTGGATCCTAAATCAAATCCTAGCTCCTTACCCTAAAACTATCTAGAACCCCAACCCTTAATGTATCACCCTTATGAACACTAAACCCCTATTAAAACCCCTGGAAATAGAACTTTCCCTAATTTACTATTCTTGAGGGGATTTCTGGTCACCAAGAATAGTTAAAAGAAATAAGTAAACAAAGGGTACCATTTACCTGGACTGATAAAAACAAATTTGGATGGTAAAACTGTCTTGTATCTTCACTGCAGGTTTGATTCAAGCAGATTAAAATGGCTCGGAAGAGAGCTGTAAAGTTTTTCTTTTTTTTAGCAGGAACTGGTGAGTACGAGTATTGATGTCCACATAGCAAATCCAAGGCAAATATTGTCCTTTCAAAGGCTCCCATTTATTCCTTCCATGTCATATACATATTCCTCTGCAACAAAAGCGTTCAAAGGTTATACTTGAAGTATGCTGTTTTCCGGCACAATGCAGGGGAAGTTAGCTCAACCTTTGACCAAGGCATGTTTTTCATCTTTCGACAGTGGGAGGTGCTTGATCTAATCTGAAGCATGTGTTCTAGAATACAATGCCTGCTCACAAATACAGATTATTCATACGAGATTAGTTGCGGTGCACAAAATAATTGACGTAATTAATAGAGATTTATCCTGCTACCAGCGCATTCAAATACTGTTAAGTAAATACTGATAAAAAAACTAGTATAAGCTTAATAATAATAAAACTTGTTTATACACATGCAAACCATATACAATCAGATGTTGTACACAAAAGCTAAGGTGAAATCCAGCCCTTGCAGCCATTAAATGTAATTTTGATTTCCTATGCCCCACCCATGTATAATGAAACCTACTAGGGAGTCAGGTGGCTGAGCGGTGAGGGAGTCGGACTAGTAATCCGAAGGTTGCCAGTTCGATTCCCGGTCATGCAAACTGACGTTGTGTCCTTGGGCAAGGCACTTCACCCTACTCTGTACTTACTGTAAGCTGCTCTGGATAAGAGCGTCTACTAAATGTAAATGTAAATGTACTCCCCTGAGTAAATCCCAAATGGCATCTTGGTGAATCAACATTTTCCTGTAAATTTGCTTTCGCACAATTTGACTTTCTTGTTGGTTTAATTCCACAACCACACAAATGGAATTCTGAGTTAGATAACTTGAGGAACTATATTTAGATCAAATCATGCATTATCACATTATAGACTACACACAAATCAATCAATGGCCGTCCTATTGAATGTCCATCAGGGAATTAAGAAAAATGTTTCTCATGGTTTTGAAACGGGGACTGAGTGTTCATTTAGTTATCTTGAAAAATATAATCGTTCTAGAAAAGGGTTGAACTATTGATAGAAATGTCTTGTTTGTATTATCAAAACAGCTCACATTGCCTCATGTGCCTGCTTATGCAATTTGATTCCAGTATATAAAGCCTTTTGTCTAACTGTTCTCTATTATGCTTTTTATCTAGTTCACGTATATCTATGTCCAAAGTATATTATGTGGTTCCCCATCTCTGAGTAATCTTCTTTGGAGTTTACACAATAGGTGTCCCTTTCTCAGATATCTTTTCTTCTTGTGAGAGAATGAGGTAACATGAGAAAAAAAACGAAATCTGAGTATAAAAGGACATCTACACAATTATGTGTTCATTATTTTTACAACTTGGGCGATGGCACTTAGACCAAAAGAAAAGTGGTTTTTCACACTTCTGATTACAGGTAAGCAAAATATGTTAAGAATATATACCAAATGTTGTTTTGATGAATGCTATATATAGCACAAATTAATATCTCAAAGATGTTGTTGCATGTAAGTCCTGTTCTTTTTCATAAAGCTATTTGCTACAGTGAGGGAATTCCCAATGGCCCCCAAAATGGATGTAAGTAAAATTATAAACGTTTCTTTTGGTTGTTGAAAATGTGTTTCTTTTAAAGAAATATTGTAAAAATAGATATAATATTAGAAATATTTAGCTACCCCTACTGTGCAAACACATTTAAATAACGATAAAATAAGTTTTAGATTCAAATACCTTTCATTGTCTACAGTTGATGTACGTCTAGTGGATGGTCCCAACAACTGCTCTGGGAGAGTGGAGGTGTTGTATTCAGGCCAGTGGGGTACAGTGTGTGATGATGATTGGGATTTGATGGATGCAAAGGTGGTGTGCAGAGAGCTGGGCTGTGGAGAAGCTCTAGTGGCCCTGGGGGAGGCTCACTTCGGACAAGGAAGTGGGGAGATCTGGTTAGATGATGTTAGCTGTACTGGGACAGAGGAGTCTCTGTTTGGGTGCAACTCTCGAAGATTGGGGTCACACAACTGTGTACACTTTGAGGATGCCGCGGTCAAATGTGTGGGTATGTATGTGATTTGATGTGCTCCTGAGCTCCATTTTAATAACCAATTGTGTTTCCTGGAGCTGATGTAAACTCTGTCTCCCTCTCTTCTTGTTTTTTTTAGGTCCATCACTCCAAAATGTCCATTGTGAGTTATAAAAGACATAATCTAATCTAAATTGGATCAAATGTTCAACACAGGGAATGCAATTGTTTTGACTATACTGTATTCCTGTTACTCAAAAAGCTGAGAGAGTGCGCCTGGTTGACGGACCTAATCTCTGCTCCGGGAGGGTGGAGGTACATCAAGACGGGAGTTGGGCCACAGTGTGTGGCCGTAACTGGGGTTTACTTGATGCCAAAGTAGTATGCCGAGAGCTGAGTTGTGGACCTGCTCTGGAGGCTCATCCTGAGGCTTTCTCTGGCATGGGGACTGGTCCAATCATGGAGGTGGTGTGCATAGGAAGTGAAAGGTCTCTACTTGAATGCAGATCACAAAAAATTGGAATAACTGACTGTGACCATGGTGAAGCTGCCATATCATGTATGGGTATGTCAGCCAACAAATACTAACAAATAGCAAATACAATACATATTAAGAATCAACTTAATCACTATTTTTGAAGAAAATCTGTGATACATTGAACTCCAAATGTCTGATCGAATTTTTTTTAAAATAATGCCTCTTTCTTCTGTTTTCATGACCTTATGGATATTCAAAGGACTCCCAGGCAGAAACAGTAAGCTCATGTTGTAAATCTTATTTCATTGAGTCAAGCACTTCACTAATGAGTTGGTCATGCTATGCTATATGAAAGCTACAGTATGATTGTGTTCACTGTTCTGGATCCTGTAGCACTAATCCATATTTTTTATTTTTACTAAAAAATTAATTCCTTTTCTTTCTAGTGATGTCAGATGGCCCGTTGATCCGACTGATGGCGGGTTCTGATCAGTGTTCAGGAAGGGTCGAAGTGTATCATGCAGGCCAATGGGGTACAGTGTGTGATGACGACTGGGATTTGAGGGATGCAGATGTGGTCTGCAGACAGCTAAACTGTGGGTTTGCAAGGGAAGCCCCTAAACAGGCATGGTTTGGAATGGGAATTGGTATTCCCATTCTGCTAGACAACATGGGTTGTGTTGGTGGAGAGGATTCCATCTTTGACTGCCAGTCCGAACCTGTAGGTCAGCACAACTGCATGCACCATGAAGATGCAGGTGTTGTTTGTTCAGGTAAGATGATCACCATGTTCCTTTGTTTTGGGAAAATTCTCTGATAAAAATGTTGGCATCTATAAATAGTAGTTTAAAAACACTTCAAACTCAAGCAGTTATATTTACAAAAGGTTAAATAAATATTTTCATGACATGCTGCTTTAATCTATTTGATTAATCAAATTGTTCCCCTTTGCTTTTGCATTTTCTACAATTACCAGTTTCACACATATGTAAGTATATTAATTAGCATTGATTATTTTATGTTCAGCCAAAGCACTAACAAGTGGCTTTGTAAGCATGGACAAAATATAAACAAGATGTCTTCCTCTAAAAAAGCTGGATCTTCCATCCGTTTGTCTGATGGTCACAACAACTGCTCTGGGAGAGTGGAGGTGTTGTACTCAGGCCAGTGGGGTTCGGTGTGTGATGATGGCTGGGATCTGCGGGATGCCCAAGTGGTGTGCAGAGAGCTGGGCTGTGGAGAAGCTCTAGAAGCCCTTGGCCAAGCCAGGTTTGGTCAAGGTTCTGGACGTATCATTCTGGATGACATGCTTTGCATTGGTACTGAGGAATCACTCCAGGACTGCAGTGGAAGTGAACCAGGAGTGCATAACTGTTTCCATAGTGAGGATGCAGGGGTTATATGTACAGGTAAGTGGACTTAAGAAGATGAGGGTGACTGATAGACAAGCAAATGTGTTTAAAATAGAAAATTAAACAGATTATCTTTATTTTGTGTCATATAAATGTAGATACTTCCTTTGGCACCAGAGTGCGCCTGGTCAACGGCCCCAACAACTGCTCTGGGAGAGTGGAGGTTTTGTACTCAGACCAGTGGGGTTCAGTGTGTGATGATGGCTGGGATCTGCAAGATGCCCAGGTGGTATGCAGAGAGCTGGGCTGTGGAGAAGCTCTGGAGGTCTCTGGAATGGCCCAGTTTGGACAGGGGACTGGCTCCATCACCCTGGATGACCTGGCCTGCTCTGGCTCTGAAGACTCTTTGCTGCAGTGTCCCCACAACGGACTGGGGAACCATAACTGTGGCCACCATGAAGATGCTGGTGTCACATGCACTGGTTAGTGAGGTCCATGTTTAATCTCAACCACTAAATGTGTCATTGAAGCTTTGCTAATGATAGAGATACTGTACATATTTAGGTTGACGATGCATATTTCCGTCTAGATTTCATCCCAGTACATACAAACACCTACTGTATCAGGAAGACTACTGTACATCTTTTCTTCAGATTGTATGACCCACATTTTTTATTGAACATCTGCTGCATCAACTTATTTGCTGTTTGTTACAACAGACAGTTTACCCAGAGTACGCCTGGTCAACGGCACCAACAACTGCTCTGGGAGAGTGGAGGTGTTGTTCTCAGGCCAGTGGGGTTCAGTGTGTGATGATGGCTGGGATCTGTGGGATGCCCAGGTGTTGTGCAGAGAGCTGGGCTGTGGAGAAGCTCTGGAGGTCTCTGGAATGGCCCAGTTTGGACAGGGGACTGGCTCCATCACACTGGATGACCTGGCCTGCTCTGGCTCTGAAGACTCTTTGCTGCAGTGTCCCCACAACGGACTGGGGAACCATAACTGTGGCCACCATGAAGATGCTGGTGTCACTTGCACTGGTAAGTCAGGTCCATGTTTAATCTCAACCAGTAAATGTGTCATCGAAGCTTTGCTAATGATAGAGATACTGTACATATTTAGGTTGACGATGCATATTTCTGTCTAGATTTCATTCCAGTACATACAAACACCTAGCCTGGTCCTAACCAGACTCTCGTACATTTCATTTGTACAGAGAGTCTGGCCTTGCTCCATTGACAAGCGTTGAC
Source organism: Osmerus mordax (assembly GCF_038355195.1). NCBI lineage: Eukaryota > Metazoa > Chordata > Actinopteri > Osmeriformes > Osmeridae > Osmerus > Osmerus mordax. The sequence goes on from NC_090056.1 coordinate 13,959,617, forward strand.
TTCCTTGTAGGCGGGTACTCTGTTGAAGTTTAAAACTATTGGATCTGCCCAGAGCCACTCTGATCTGCCATAACCAATCGCTAGCGTTCGCCTTAGCCAATTCCTTCACCACTACTGTAACAGAGCTAGCTGCCGTAGCTGGAAAATCAAACTTTTCCCGAACCTCGTGGGGAGGAGGGCCACAACATCATGGCCACCAACAAAACTCAGCAAAACTTGTTCTTGCTCCGGCTTTAGTTTATAGATATTCGGCAGTGTTGCCACAACGGACTGAATGGCTTCGCTCGGATCTTTCTCCGCCGCCATTACGGAACTACAACACAAACTAGCGCACAACATCAACGTCATTGTTCTCAGCCACTCCCTCTGTTCGCTGATTCGCTGGTAGAAAATCAACCGGAGACATCTGACTTACGTACCTCATGGCCAGACCTAGTACAGAAGCAAAATCTAAATTGAGTGGAAGTACGTAGGAGGGCAGAGCCAGGCTAACAAACACCTACTGTATCAGGAAGACTACTGTACATCTTTTCTTCAAATTGTATGACGAATATTATTTATTGAACGTCTGCTGCATCATACTATTTGCCGTTTGTTACAACAGACAGTTTACCCAGAGTACGCCTGGTCAACGGCACCAACAACTGCTCTGGGAGAGTGGAGGTGTTGTTCTCAGGCCAGTGGGGTTCAGTGTGTGATGATGGCTGGGATCTACTGGGTGCCACGGCAGTGTGCAGAAGGCTGGGCTGTGGAGAAGCTCTGGAAGCCCCACACCAAGCCTGGTTCGGTCAGGGTTCTGGACCTGTCTTTCTAACTGACATGCTTTATTATGGCACAGAGGGATCATTTCAGGAACATAGCGGAAGTGGACATGGGGTGCATAACTGTGACCACGATGAGGATGCAGGGGTCATCTGTACAGGTCAGTGGACTCAGGAAGATGAGTTTGACTGGTGGAAAGGTGTGAAATTACCAAATGGCCTGGTGGAAGCAGCACAGCGTTAATTGATACATTATTTTTATATATTGTAAATATGCTTTTTTCCAACCCCAAATTAGGGTTAGTTTACAGAAACTGTTATGGCTGAATTGTTTCAAAAATACAATAATTGTACAAATATTTGGTGAGTATCAAAAATATGACACAAAAGATCACACGTGGGTTAATTATTTTAATTCATTTTCTGGGTGTTTCAATACAGATGGTTCCTTTGGCACCAGAGTACGCCTGGTCAACGGCCCCAACAACTGCTCTGGGAGAGTGGAGGTTTTGTACTCAGACCAGTGGGGTTCAGTGTGTGATGATGGCTGGGATCTGCAAGATGCCCAGGTGGTATGCAGAGAGCTGGGCTGTGGAGAAGCTCTGGAGGTCTCTGGAATGGCCCAGTTTGGACAGGGGACTGGCTCCATCACCCTGGATGACCTGGCCTGCTCTGGCTCTGAAGACTCTTTGCTGCAGTGTCCCCACAACGGACTGGGGAACCATAACTGTGGCCACCATGAAGATGCTGGTGTCACATGCACTGGTTAGTGAGGTCCATGTTTAATCTCAACCACTAAATGTGTCATTGAAGCTTTGCTAATGATAGAGATACTGTACATATTTAGGTTGACGATGCATATTTCCGTCTAGATTTCATCCCAGTACATACAAACACCTACTGTATCAGGAAGACTACTGTACATCTTTTCTTCAGATTGTATGACCCACATTTTTTATTGAACATCTGCTGCATCAACTTATTTGCTGTTTGTTACAACAGACAGTTTACCCAGAGTACGCCTGGTCAACGGCACCAACAACTGCTCTGGGAGAGTGGAGGTGTTGTACTCAGGCCAGTGGGGTTCAGTGTGTGATGATGGCTGGGATCTGTGGGATGCCCAGGTGTTGTGCAGAGAGCTGGGCTGTGGAGAAGCTCTGGAGGTCTCTGGAATGGCCCAGTTTGGACAGGGGACTGGCTCCATCACACTGGATGACCTGGCCTGCTCTGGCTCTGAAGTCTCTTTGCTGCAGTGTCCCCACAACGGACTGGGGAACCATAACTGTGGCCACCATGAAGATGCTGGTGTCACTTGCACTGGTAAGTCAGGTCCATGTTTAATCTTGAGCAGTAAATGTGTCATTGAACTTTTGCTAATGATACAGACACCATACATATTTAGGTTGACGATGCATTTTTCTGTCTACATTTCATTTCAGTACATACAAACACCTACTGTATCAGGAAGACTACTGTACATCTTTTCTTCAGATTGTATTACCCACATTTTTTATTGAACGTCTGCTGCATCAACTTATTTGCTGTTTGTTACAACAGACAGTTTGCCCAGAGTACGCCTGGTCAACGGCACCAACAACTGCTCTGGGAGAGTGGAGGTGTTGTACTCAGGCCAGTGGGGTTCCGTGTGTGATGATGGCTGGGATCTACTGGGTGCCACGGCAGTGTGCAGAAGGCTGGGCTGTGGAGAAGCTCTGGAAGCCCCACACCAAGCCTGGTTTGGTCAGGGTTCTGGACCTGTCTTTCTAACTGACATGCTTTATTATGGTACAGAGGGATCATTTCAGGAACATAGCGGAAGTGGACATGGGGTGCATAACTGTGACCACGATGAGGATGCAGGGGTCATCTGTACAGGTCAGTGGACTCAGGAAGATGAGTTTGACTGGTGGAAAGGTGTGAAATTACCAAATGGCCCGGTGGAAGCAGCACAGCGTTAATTGATACATTATTTTGATATATTGTAAAAATGCTGTTTTCCCACACTACCCCAGCAAGGTCCAAATTTGGGTTAGTTTTACGGAAACTGTTATGGCTGAATTGTTTCAAAAATACAATAATTGTACAAATATTTGGTGAGTATAAAAAATATGACACAAAAGATCACAAGTGGGTTAATTGTTTTCATAAATTTTCTGGGGGTTTCAATACAGATGGTTCCTTTGGCACCAGAGTACGCCTGGTCAACGGCCCCAACAACTGCTCTGGGAGAGTGGAGGTTTTGTACTCAGGCCAGTGGGGCTCAGTGTGTGATGATGGCTGGGATCTGCAAGATGCCCAGGTGGTATGCAGAGAGCTGGGCTGTGGAGAAGCTCTGGAGGTCTCTGGAATGGCCCAGTTTGGACAGGGGACTGGCTCCATCACCCTGGATGACCTGGCCTGCTCTGGCTCTGAAGACTCTTTGCTGCAGTGTCCCCACAACGGGCTGGGGAACCATAACTGTGGCCACCATGAAGATGCTGGTGTCACATGCACTGGTAAGTGAGGTCCATGTTTAATATCATGCAGTAAATGTGTCATTGAACCTTTCGCTAATGATACAGACACTATAAATATTTAGGTTGACGATGCATTTTTCGGTCTAGTTTTCATCCCAGTTCAAACAAACACCTACTGTATCAGGAAGACTACTGTACATCTTTTCTTCAGATTGTATGACCCACATTTTGTATTGAATGTCTGCTGCATCATCCTATTTCCCGTTTGTTACAACAGACAGTTTACCCAGAGTGCGCCTGGTCAACGGCACCAACAACTGCTCCGGGAGAGTGGAGATGTTCTACTCAGGCCAGTGGGGTTCCGTGTGTGATGATGGCTGGGATCTACTGGGTGCCACGGCAGTGTGCAGAAGGCTGGGCTGTGGAGAAGCTCTGGAAGCCCCACACCAAGCCTGGTTCGGTCAGGGTTCTGGACCTGTCTTTCTAACTGACATGCTTTATTATGGTACAGAGGGATCATTTCAGGAACATAGCGGAAGTGGACATGGGGTGCATAACTGTGACCACGATGAGGATGCAGGGGTCATCTGTACAGGTCAGTGGACTCAGGAAGATGAGTTTGACTGGTGGAAAGGTGTGAAATTACCAAATGGCCCGGTGGAAGCAGCACAGCGTTAATTGATACATTATTTTTATATATTGTAAATATGCTTTTTTCCAACCCCAAATTAGGGGTTAGTTTACAGAAACTGTTATGGCTGAATTGTTTCAAAAAGACAATAATTGTACAAATATTTGGTGAGTATCAAAAATATGACACAAAAGATCACACGTGGGTTAATTGTTTTAATTCATTTTCTGGGTGTTTCAATACAGATGGTTCCTTTGGCACCAGAGTACGCCTGGTCAACGGCCCCAACAACTGCTCTGGGAGAGTGGAGGTTTTGTACTCAGACCAGTGGGGTTCAGTGTGTGATGATGGCTGGGATCTGCAAGATGCCCAGGTGGTATGCAGAGAGCTGGGCTGTGGAGAAGCTCTGGAGGTCTCTGGAATGGCCCAGTTTGGACAGGGGACTGGCTCCATCACCCTGGATGACCTGGCCTGCTCTGGCTCTGAAGACTCTTTGCTGCAGTGTCCCCACAACGGACTGGGGAACCATAACTGTGGCCACCATGAAGATGCTGGAGTCACCTGCAGTGTTTAATATTAGTATTTTAAAATCCTTTAGATCATTTAATTTTACAATGATGAGTCACACTACTGAAAAAGGCAATTAATTTGAGAAAGCATGTACTTTCCTGACAATGACACCCTGTTAAGATCCATATCCTGACTATATAGGTGTTTTTTGATTGTATTACCACACCTCCTGTATTCACCCTTTTCTTAACTTGTATTTGAGGGCAATAGTCTCTGTTTTAGTACAAGAATATGAATTTGAATGCCTTGTCTTTGAATAAAAATTAAATAGCAAGCCCTCTTTTTCAACTGACTCATAATCTCAGAAACGTACCCTGTTCCCTTACCCCACTCCTGTAGCCTGAACAATATATTATTAATTGGGATGTAGCTGGCTGCATGGATACCAACATTTATAATGAATGTAGTTAAAAAGACAACTTGCTAGAGAGAGCTGACAAGATTTTCTGTGAATGGAAACTACTTTGAGGCTCAAAGTATGATTTTGTAAATTAGGTGTTTATAAAATAGGCCTTTTGAACAGTAGATGTAAGGGTGTTTCTACAACATTTTCCTAGGCTAGGCAATATATATTTTCATTGTAGTCCTAAGATAGAGGAGGGGTTGTACAGGGAGGGATGGCTACCAGATCGTCAAGCTCGGCAGTAGCAGCATCCATCCTCCATCCTCCACCCCTCCCCCTCACATCCGTCGCATAGAACAGACCATTTTAACGGTGCCATCACCGAGTGCGGTAAACGGAGCATCTTTTCAACATGTAGACTAATTCTTTACCTCATCTTTTGGAACGTGTCCGTTTCATCTGTAACACTGTAAAATTAGCGCAACCATGACAAATTCATCAACAGGCTTTCTAATAGCCTAAGAAATACCGGCGGTCCATAAAAAGTAATTTAGGCTATGCAAACACGCAAATATCTAACCAGCATCATTTCATTTTCTTCCGCATTAGAGGAATTCCATACAGCCGTCTGTTCCACAGCTTTTTTATCTCCTGTCTAGAAACAACAGATGGGACATCACGTCGATAGGCTTCACATCATGCACGTTTTTTCCTCTTGAATTTGAATTTAAAATAGAGCGAACCATAGCCTACTGGAATTCAGTTTTGTTAAAACTCCCCAACGTCCTTGGATATGGCCGGGTGAGTATTATTACAACCGATTACATCCTCATGATAATGGGAAACGATTATATTGACTCTTCGTGTCTGTCATTATATTTGCGTGATCCCATAATAGGGCGATTATTTTCAGAATATGTGATTATTATTATTAATACTATTATTAGGCAATCGCTCCTTCCTTGGAAAAATAATAGGGTTGGTTACTGCACAGATAACTACATTATGCCTCAATGCAGTTGACAATGCAAGATATTGTGACATGAATCGCATAACGATGTAAAATGCTGCTAGCATTTTATTATAGGCTACATTGACTAAGATAGTAATCATCACCTTGTGTCAATAGCCTACGTTTATGGTGTGGTTTGCAATCGGAATGGGTCATGATTAGAATTGGTTAAGACATTGGCATGTCATGTAAGGAAAAAATGTCAGATCAGGTTTGTTATTCGGAGTGAGGTAAGCAAAAGTAATCTAAATATCTTAAATGAATGAATCAGATCAGAGCATGGAGATGTGTTCTGCTAACCGGTGTCTTCGGTGATAACCTTGTAGGCCAGCCTTCATATTCAATTTGCGCGTCCAACATTTTATGACCTTTTATCACAAATACATTTCTTTTTATCTTAGTTGGTGTGTTGGCCTGCTCGTACAAATAATTCATAATGTTATTCATCTGCATTAAATCATATTATTCCCTTCACAGTTATAATCAAGTAGTTATTAACAACAAATAATGTCTTGATATGTCTCTTATCTGGCAATACAGTCATCGTTTACACTCAGATTTCAAGCACACCAAGGTTAACAACTGATATCTGAAGGTTACAAGTAAAGGGCACCATCACCGTTTTGGCTTTTCTGAGAATGATACAATTAAATATGTTATTTTACGATATTATTAGGTTACTAGCCTATATTTAACGTGGTTTTTGCATGCAAATTACTATAAGTGTAAATATGAGAATCGTAATTATGTTTCGTGGCATGATGGAGAAATTCTCGCATCACTGAGATGACAGTATCCCACAGCCTTATGTCTGATCGCAGAGCATCATGGCTGTTGCGTGTTGACTTGGTAAAACCTATTCTGGGATCGGATTGGCTATTCCATGTAAGCATCACCACAGGATTTGTGCATGGTTAGAAAGCGGTAGGTTACTAAGCTGAAATGTCCATTATGGTGTCCAAGCCTGCACAGTTGGCTTTTCAGGGCCACGATGTTTAGAGGGATCTTATTAGTGCACGTCAAGTAAATACAATTTAATAAGCACGTATTCAATGTGATTGTTAACCATGTGTTAAATAGGAGATTCCTTTTATACATTTGACTGTATCTAAATTGTTTTCCAATTGCATATTAGGAACTTGCACTGTTACTTTGGTGTAGTCTATGTCAGGACACAATTTTCTCCAGAACCACCCTCCTATTTTCTTTTTAATTTTATATTTCTCATCAGTGTTTCAAAATTCTCTCATTCCCAATTTTTAGATTATTCCAGCTGTAGAAGCCTCTGGTTCCACACATCAAAACAAGCCAAATTGTCTCCATTTATTTGCATTGATAGGTTTCCCCCTAGTCATTTGGCTTGATAGTATATCAGGATTCAAAGATAAAAGGAATAAAAACACATCAGGTCAATATAGCTGATGCAATAAACACAAATCCTCCCCTAAACATTAACATATGCTTGCTGACACATGCCTTGGTATGGGGAATCCTAGAAGGAGTAGAAGAGGGAGTGACATGGGGGAACACTAATCCAGAAACCACATAGTCACTTTCTACCTGCCCTACACTGACACAGGTACATCAGAAGATCCTAGCTTTAAATTATTTAAAGAGAGTTCACACTTCTATCACCTAATAGCCATGGGGGACTTAGCCAACAGTTCTGTAGAGTTCCACCCCAAAAAGCAACAAGGTAGTGTAGGTGGAATGGAGGTCAACCACGCAGGAGACTTTGGGGCCACCCTGGAGGATCTGCGGACACTCATGGAGCTAAGGGGTGCAGAGGCCATTCAGAAGATCCAGGAGAACTACACAGACACAGAGAGCCTCTGTCAGAGACTAAAGACTTCTCCGGCCGACGGTAAGTCTTATTTTGTCTTGTCTGCTTTTACGTCATCACCTAATTGAACCTTACATCACCAATTCTTACAGTCTTGATATTTCTATCCTGCCTATGTGCCAAGGGTCCTAAGTGGCAGGAAGATATAATTACTGTATTTAATTCAGCGCGAACTTAACACCTAATGCCACTGCTGCTGTCAGGTTTGTCATAGTCTGAGATGGTGCGCAGGTTTATATGGAGTGAGATGTTCAATTTTTTGCTGTCGTCATCTGCCATCCATTCTCTCTGTAGCTCTATAACAAACTCTGTCTGCCCAAACATTCTTTCATTTTAAGTTGCTAAGCTACAAAAGCAATCTGGTGGGTGTGAGGCAGAGATATAGACACCTCCTCTCATTCATCATACTGCAGCACATATCAAGCAGGCTTGAGAAGAAATGGGGATTTGTCCATTTGTATAACATTTTACATTTGTAACTCCTGCACACTTACACATTTCAAGTAAATGTCTTAAATATGTCTTTGATTTCAACAATTTTTTATTTAACATAATCTAATTCTCTAGAATTATTGTGCTATAATGATTGTGGAATACAGTACACTCTTGCGTTTCAGTGTAAGCTGTTTTCCGTTAAAAAGCCATATGTTCATGAACATATGATTACCATGGCAACTGACAATATTACCTGAATGGGTAAAGGGTGACTTCTGAGGTGAATAATTAACTGACATAATTTATTTGGCTTTAGTAATTGTGCCTGGTCTAAAATGTAATTGTTTCACTGTTTCACACATATTTGTGAACTTGGTCAAGGTTGATACAAGAGAGACCAACCCATCAGATGTTATTGGGTTAAAAGAGACAGTACAGAAATTATGACAAGGTTGCCAGTAGCAGCAGGTGACGTTTGGCAGGGGACGACATGAAGAGTGTGTGACAGTCTGCCTGAGTGTGTGTGCCAGAGCACACACCCCACAGTGCAGCAGACACACACTGACTTAGCCATCTGTGCTCTTCCACCCCATCCATCTAATTTCACCAAGAGGTGAAATAACCCGTGTCAGCACTTCAGCATTAGCATGTCAGTCATGTGACTCATCAACGTTGACAGAAACATGCATCTAAATGAATCTGATGATACAGTACTGCCTGCCTGTGATTATTGTAGTTATGTTAAGATGCATTACACTACTATCACCAGGATACTGTACATGAAAAAACCTTCTCAATAAGCTTTAATACGTTTGCTTGGTTTTCTTCTCTTAGGCTTGTCTGACAACCCAGCTGACCTAGAGAAACGCATGCAAGTGTTTGGACAAAATTTCATCCCTCCAAAAAAGCCAAAGACCTTTCTACAGCTGGTGTGGGAGGCCCTTCAGGATGTCACCCTCATCATTCTGGAGATCGCTGCTATCATCTCTCTGGGTCTCTCCTTTTACCAACCTCCTGGAGAAGAAAGTGAATGTAAGTCTAACCATGAGCTAACCCAGCGAGCCACACTCCAGGCAACAGGTTCTTTAGAGTTCCGCTCAGGTTTACAAACACTCTCAATCCGCACTGTTGGTGCCAAAGAAGGGAATGTATAAAGGAGAACTTGGGCTGATACTGAATTAATAGGTTGTAACACATGGGATGGAGTATTAGATGAATGGCCTAAAATCGATGTCCTGCTTCTCTCTCCTTTCAACTTCCTCGGCAGCGTGTGGAAATGTGGCATCCGGAGCAGAAGACGAGGGTGAGGCGGAGGCAGGCTGGATTGAGGGGGCAGCCATCTTGTTGTCTGTAATCTGCGTGGTGTTGGTGACAGCTTTTAACGACTGGAGCAAGGAGAAGCAGTTCCGGGGGCTGCAGAGCCGTATTGAGCAAGAGCAGCGCTTTGCTGTTGTGCGGAATGGCACTGTGATCCAGATCCCTGTGGCAGACATGGTGGTTGGGGATGTAGCCCAAGTCAAGTATGGTGAGACCACAATCCTGAATGGTGGTAGAGTGTTTGGAATGCCTTGGAACTAAGTGTATCATGTATCACACAGACTACTGTAGTGGAATGCACTGTACAAGGTCATGTGGGCATTGATAAAAGCTTCTATCTTCAACTAATGGCATACATAATTAAACTAAATTCAAGTCTTTTTTCTAACTCCATTTGCAAAAACGACAGATTTACCAGTAGACTTCGATGAGGAAGCCCTCTCCTCCCCCCAACCCCACATTGCATCTGTTCCTCATCCTTGTGTGATCCTTCTCTTGTTGCCCCCCAGGCGACCTGCTGCCTGCAGATGGGATACTGATACAGGGCAATGACCTGCAAATCGATGAGAGCTCGCTGACTGGAGAGTCTGACCACGTACGCAAGTCTGTGGACAAAGACCCCATGTTGTTGTCTGGTAAGTTGTTTGGATACAGTAATCAGGTTACAGTTGGAATCTAAGATGGTGCTAGAATGTTTGATTGGTGCCTTCTGACAACATACATGTATTTGAACAAGCTTAATCCATTCATTAATGTGTATGTACCTATCAGTTTGAGTATACTTTAACTCCACATACATGTGATGACATATGCGTGTGACTGATGGGCTGCCTGATTAAATGCCATGTCTGGTGTGTCTGTTTGCCGGTTGTGCTGAGGGACAGAGAAGGGAAATCTCATTGCCTGTCTCGGTAAGGGAGTGCGTCTGACAGGGGTAATGGGATTGTAGCCTCTAGGCAGCTTCCTGAAGCACAGGGTCACACAGCCATTAGATCCACATGGGACCTGAGCTCATCCTTCTCTCAATAATGATCCCCTGGCCAGGGCTTCTTGTGACAGGTTCACTGGCTCCTTCACTGACTTCTAACTAGGTTCACATCTGGAATCTATTTGTCTGTGGTGACATGACTTAGAAGCGATATAGTTTACAATACAACAGGATATGACTAGCAGCAGTTTTTAATCTAAAGTGTCTGTATATATTGTGTCAATTCTTTAGTTTTGAGCAGCCACACAGGATACATGTGAAAAGCCATTGCAGAGAGATTGAACTGTATACTTGCCATTCCTTGATGTACTGGTAGTTACAGAGGGCAATTATACCATAGTTACTCCAGCAGAGAGCTCTGTGAATAGTGTCATCAGCCAATGCTGCTTCTGTGTGATGCTGTAGTCTAATTAATGGGAACATAATGGAGCTCTTTTGTACAGAAGTAATTAGATCACTGCTCAGAGGAGAAAAAAGGAAAGGAAGTGAGAAAAGGATGGTGATCTTTGTATTTGCTGCTCTATCAAAGTTAGGAGACAGTACCCTGCCTATAACAAAAGTCTACACCATGATGCTGTGTGTGTTTGTTTGTTTGTGTGTGTATGTTTATGTGCATGGACGTGTGTGTGTGTGTGTGCGTGTGCTCAGGAACACATGTGATGGAAGGCTCAGGGAAGATGCTAGTCACTGCTGTTGGAGTTAACTCTCAAACTGGAATCATCTTCACTCTTCTGGGGGCTGGAGAGGAGGAGGAGGAGAAGAAAGACAAGAAAGGTAAGACAGAATTACACTGAAGCACACTCTTTCTAGATGTTCACTGTCATCACTGCTGGTCCTCAAATGTACATGCATCTTTTTGGATCTTTTTGAATATTGATAGGCATTAAAATTCCATGATATTGCCATTTCTTTTTCAAAGTGTACATTTACAGACTACAATGATTGCGTATTGGAAGTCAAAATAGGTGTTATGAATAGAAATTGTAGCATTGAGTCATTCAAGATGTGAAGAATAGAGTGATTTTAAGCTTTACAGTGTGCATGTAGGATGACATGGTAAAATAATCAGAAGGGAGAGAAAGAGCAGAACGTGGGAGAATTAAAGAAAGAGAAAAAGGGGGGGTGGGGTACAAATACCTACTGCATAGTCCTCCTCACCCTCTACCCTGTTTCGCTATCTTCTTGATGTGAGGAGAGTGGTAGCTGTTTAATAATTCTATCCAGTAAAAGCATTGCAGTCTGCAGAACAATCAATAATTGAATGGAAAGGGAGAGCAAGATGGAGCTGAGGTTACACAGAAGAGGATGCTTTGGGTTTTAGGGAAGCTTCAGTAAGGATACTAGCATCATATGTATTATTTACTGCTGTTCATTCATTCATTTGTATCCATTCTATTGTTTAATTGTTTTCTGTTTACCATCCGTTTAAAATGTTTTAATTGTTTTTATACCTTAATTTTAAAAATCTCTTATTGTCCTTGTCCCATCTGAAACTCCCACACTACCTCCCTGTCAGAGGGCAATAGTAGCTCAGCTATGCAGCAACCCCCTGCAGTCGAAGCAAAACAGATCCACATCACAAATGGTAGGTGTCTGTCCTACTAGTGAGATAGGTTTACTGAAGGGCCACACCCTTACTACTGGATACTGTGAGCCCTTTACACAAGTGGGTTACATTTTGTTTTACAGTTTGATTTTTAACTGGTATTTACGGTTTATATAGTAAATATAGTAACTATTTAATCCAATAGTTGTTTTGTTTTGGCTGTATTTCTATTTATTTTTATCCTTTTAGTATGGGAGTAGTTACAATTACCTATTTAGTTTGACCACATTAAACTGTAAATATTTGATAAAAACCAGATACAAAAAGACAACATTGTCCTTGTGTCTCTACTGAGACAGGAATGTTTTGACATTACAGTGAGATAATTATACTGACGGAAATATCATTCTCATTCTAATCTGTCACTTTCATTTTGTCTTTTAATTTTAATTTTTTACTTCCAGAGTTTAATGTTCTGTTAACTTCCTTTGCCATATTCAACTCTACGTTAAGTCATCCCTGTTGAATTCAATCTAATCATGAACAGGGGCTAATGTAAACATCAGTGTATTCAACATTCTTTCAACATGGATTTACCAATTTCATTTCTGCCCCTACAGTGAGTGACTTTTTCTTAACCCTGTTTGTCACATTCACTGTGATCTAAATCAATGCATTCACCTATCTCTCACACAGGCAAGCAAGATGGTACATTGGAAAACAATCAAAACAAAGGTAAGAGACCAGTATTTTCTTTTACCACTAAATATTGTTTGCATCATATTTATAAAATATGCTCTACCAATGATCCAAACCTGGGTAAGGTGTGTATACAGTAACAGCATTTTCTGTCCGATTTTTTGCTTTTATGGTGACCTAATCACTTCCCAACTTTGTGGCACCCCGGACCCTAGCCAAGAAACAGGATGAGGCTGTTGCCATGGAGATGCAGCCCCTGAAGAGTGCAGAAGGTGGGGAGGTTGAGGAGAAAGAGAAGAAGAAGACCAATGTTCCCAAAAAAGAGAAATCTGTCCTTCAGGGCAAACTCACTAAACTGGCAGTGCAAATCGGGAAGGCAGGTGAGGCAGACTTAATTCAACGGCCATCATCCCTTTTCTCCTCGCTGACTTATTCACTTTCATGTGCTGACTAAGTATTTACTTTGTAAAATGTATTCCAAAAGTTTGCTGACTTCAAAAATGACCTGATGTAGACCATGTTTAAAACATTCCTTGCTCTAAGCATACAGTAGCCACATTTAGGAAAAGTTATATATTTTTTAATTAAAGCTTTCTGTTTGTCTTCTCTCCCTTAGGCCTGGTCATGTCAGCCATCACAGTTATCATTTTAGTGGTGTACTTTGTGATTGAGACATTCGTGGTACAGGGCAGGGAATGGCTCCCTGAATGCACGCCTGTTTACGTCCAGTACTTTGTCAAGTTCTTCATCATCGGTGTCACAGTGCTGGTAGTAGCTGTGCCCGAGGGGCTACCACTGGCTGTCACTATATCCCTTGCCTACTCTGTAAAGGTGAGGACACAAAACTGAGTCAAAACTTGATGTGTGTGTGTGTGTATCAGTACGTATATTTCAGCTCCTCCCCCTGCCCGCCATCCTGCAACTGAAACAAGCACACAGAAACACCTAAACTCAATTTATTCATAAACCTGTGTCTTGTTTACGTCTAAAATGTAAGACTATACATGTGCCTCTCTCTCTGTGTTTCTGCCTGTCATTAGAAAATGATGAAGGATAACAACCTGGTGCGTCACCTGGATGCATGTGAGACCATGGGCAATGCCACGGCCATCTGCTCTGATAAGACTGGCACCCTGACCACCAACCGAATGACTGTGGTACAGGCTTATACTTGTGACCAACACTTCAACAAGGTCCCAGATCCTGAACAGCTCAATCCAATGGTGCTGGAGATGCTGGTTAGCTCGATTGCTGTCAATAGCGCCTACACCTCTAAGATTATGGTGAGACATTGATTAGCTATGAACCCAATCAAATTATTTGATATGGCAGCAGTATCCACACCCTTTCTATTACCTCATAATGTAATTTGCCTGTGTCTATGCACAGTAGTCTGTTTTGCTTTTGCAAACTAGGATTTTTAGCATGTGTCCTTCTAGCCTCCAGATAAAGAGGGCGGCCTGCCCAAGCAAGTGGGCAACAAGACGGAGTGTGCGTTGCTGGGTTTTGTTCTAGACTTGAAGAGAGACTACGCTCCAGTGAGGGAGCAGATCCCTGAGGAGAAACTCTACAAGGTCTACACCTTTAACTCTGTGCGCAAGTCCATGAGCACCGTGGTTCAGCTTCCTGACGGGTCCTTCCGCCTCTACAGCAAAGGGGCCTCCGAGATCCTACTCAAAAAGTGAGTCTTGAGTACAAACCCCCACCCTTATACGAATTGAGCCACTCGATGTATTTGCTACTCGGTGTTGTGTTATCGAAGCAAGTGAGTCCGATTTTGGTTGCATTTGATTGTCTTTTATTGTGCATATTTTTTCTTGTGAAATGTGCTAGAAAGCTCGATTTGATTTGTGGCTTCAGGATTGATTAACTGATTTCATACTGAATGTGGCATAACTTCCATTACCTTCACCATTACCCATTTGATTTCTGTCTGTCAGGTGCACGTCCATCCTGGCGGCAGGGGGGGAGAAGCGGAATTTCCGTCCACGGGACAGGGATGAGATGGTGAAGAAGGTGATTGAGCCCATGGCTTGTGATGGCCTGAGGACCATCTGTGTGGCCTATCGGGATTTACCTGCCAGTCCTCAACCTGACTGGGAGAACGAGGCTGACATCTTGACTGACCTGGTCTGCATCACAGTAGTAGGCATCGAGGACCCTGTCCGCCCAGAGGTAGGTACCAACACAGATCAAATGAGAGGCCAGGAGAGTTTGGTGCAGCTCACCATAGTTTTGTTTATTCTACATCTCCACTGAAGTAGGGTCGACAATGAAGCCATTGGCAACTTGAAATTAGCTTAAAACAAAATTGTGACAAGATGTCTTTTCCAACCAGGTCCCAGATGCCATCAAGAAATGCCAGCGTGCAGGTATCACTGTGCGCATGGTGACAGGTGACAACATTAGCACGGCTCGTGCGATTGCTGCCAAGTGTGGCATTATCCAGCCGGGGGATGATTTCCTGTGTATTGATGGGAAGGACTTCAATAGACTAATCAGAAATGAAAAAGGAGAGGTACTTTCTCAGTCTTTTCTGTCACACCTTCAGGTTGTGCAAAATGCTTCTTCCAGGCTCCTGCGTGGAACCAAAAATTATTTATTTTTAACCTTATTTCAGTAAATAAGACTGTGTGTGTTAAGGTTTTCAAATAGTCTGCTTTTAATAATTTCTACTATGAACATAATATTAACTATGACAATCATATTGTTGACTCATGCATTTGAAAATATTAGTGCTGATCCTATGAGTTTTCCTTATCCACTTGCCTTATACACTACATCTCCACTCTATTTCTTCCAGGTTGAGCAAGAACGCATGGACAAGGTTTGGCCCAAGCTGCGAGTTTTGGCTCGGTCTTCCCCAACAGACAAACATACTCTGGTCAAAGGTGGGCCCAGAGTGTAGAACCAGGCCTTCATTATCTAATTTTGATACAACTTTGCAAACATGCATACTGTATTGTTGCTAAACACAGTGAATCATTCAGAATAAGAGCCCAGCCATTTGTTCATGCAGGAATAATTGACAGCACTGTACTGGAGAAGCGGCAGGTTGTGGCTGTGACAGGAGATGGGACAAATGACGGACCCGCCCTCAAGAAGGCTGATGTTGGCTTTGCCATGGTAAGAGATGGTGATGATGATGAAGATGATGATCCTTTGGAAAGTAATGTCAGATATTGCTATACTGGTACAATTTTACTAAAAAGGTAAATATGTAAGAACAGAAAAAGATCCATATCTGTTACTGCCTTACAAGAATGCTTGCTCTAATTTGTCTGACAAGTCAAGTGTGTAACTTTTTCTTTCTCTGTGCAGGGTATCGCTGGTACTGATGTAGCAAAGGAAGCCTCTGACATCATCTTGACAGATGATAACTTCTCAAGCATTGTCAAGGCAGTCATGTGGGGGAGGAATGTCTATGACAGCATCTCCAAGTTCCTACAGTTCCAGCTGACCGTCAACGTGGTGGCTGTCACTGTGGCCTTCACGGGGGCCTGCATCACACAGGTACTCATGATCTAACTCAATTCAAGAAGAGTTATATGTACTAGGTATTGTCACTACAAAAGGGTTTCTCTAGCTTACTCTTGATGATGTCTTTGTTCATTCACTGCACCTTTTTCTCCCTACCCCTCTCCCCAGGACTCTCCTCTAAAGGCGGTGCAGATGCTGTGGGTAAATCTGATCATGGACACCTTCGCCTCCCTAGCCCTGGCAACCGAGCCCCCTACTGAAGCCCTGCTCCTGAGGAAGCCCTACGGTCGCAACAACCCCCTCATTTCCCTCACCATGATGAAGAACATTCTGGGCCATGGAGTCTACCAGCTCATCATCATCTTCACCCTGCTGTTCGCAGGTATGTGCTGGCAAGGGATGGGGAAAACGTGGAGATGAAATTGAAAGGGCATGGAACTAAGAACCCTTTTTTGACTGTTTTTTGTACTCATTCTACATATTTTAGGGGAAAAGATCTTCAACATTGACAGTGGCCGCAATGCCCCTCTGCACTCTCCCCCCTCTGAGCACTACACCATTATCTTCAACACCTTTGTGCTAATGCAACTATTCAACGAGATCAATGCCCGAAAAATCCACGGAGAGAGGAATGTTTTTGACGGCATCTTTTCTAACCCCATCTTCTGCAGTATTGTTCTTGGAACTTTTGCAATGCAGGTGAAAATCTTTGGACTGTTACATTACCTTTTTCATTCCCTGAAAGATTCAAATGATTGGTTAGATAGCGAGGAAACATGATGCAGTATAATGAACCATATCAACCTTGTGTCTGTTCTTTTCAGTTTGTTATAGTGCAGTTCGGAGGGAAGCCTTTCAGCTGTGCACCGCTCAACTTGGAACAGTGGCTCTGGTGTCTGTTTGTGGGATTGGGAGAGTTGCTGTGGGGACAGGTACTACCCTAGAATTACACCTTCACTTTCACTCTAGGCTTTTATTAGTCTTTTCTCATTTTTACTGTGCACGGCACCATATAGACAACTAAGTTCAATAATAATTCATTATACTACAACATTCAATAGTTCATAAACAATTCTATAAATGTCACACTGATTAATCATTGAGTAGGTCAGATATTCAGAGAAACAGCCACCCATAGCAAACCTGACTTTGTCGCTGCAGGTCATCACTACAGTACCCACCAGTCACCTCAAGTGTTTGAAGGAGGCAGGTCACGGGTCAGACGAGGATGAAGTCATTGATGAGGACAATCCGGAGGATGAAGATGAGATTGACCATGCAGAGCGTGAACTGCGTCGAGGGCAGATCTTGTGGTTCAGAGGGTTGAACCGCATCCAGACTCAGGTACAGTAGTTTGGGCTCAACCACTCTCTGCTGTCTGAAATATATAGAATTAGCAGTAATCCCATTCATTTTAGTCTGATGTTATACTATACTGTATCATGTAGTTCATCATTCATTGGGTTTCACTCATTATAAGACTTTTAGCTTTCTTTTATATAACGTATACTTCATCTGCTATAACATCGGGTACAATTTAACTGTGTAATTTAGATTCCCTTCAGTGTTACACATAAACATCATAAATTAATTTCTCCTAAACTCTATTTCTCATCTTTTCAGTATGATCTCAGATTCATTTACCGATCACAGGTCTGGTTCCCATCCATGTTTGGTATCTCTTCACTCCTTTGAACCAAGCAAGACGTGATTGAACTTTAGACAAAGTACAACAATCTGCCTTCATTTCCTCCTAAAAAGCACAATATGACAATAAAAAATGAATATAAATCCATTGATCCTGAAGAAAATGGGACTGTAAATACCAGAGAATTTTGAAGCCCTTGCCATCTTCATTTTCATGTTATAGCCCCTTTTATGTGTCCTACAGAGCCCTTAATCGTCTCAGTTTGTATACTTCGCCTTTGTCTTGTCCTCCCTGTAATGTCCTTCTCTCTATCTCCAACAGATGGAGGTAGTGAGTACCTTCAAGAGAAGTGGTTCCTTTCAGGGTGCTGCACGCCGCCGTTCGTCAGTTCTCAGCCAACTCCATGACGTAACCAATATTTCTACTCCCACTCACGTAGTTCTCTCCACTGCCAATTCAACTGGTGCGCCTGGGAGTGAGTTTCTGCCATCCATTAACGGAACATAATAAAAGCTATCCACGCACCGTCCTGAAAATGAGCATGTGTGAAAATGTACATGTACAGTTGCACATTTGCCTGACCCGAAATGCATTGAAGCATCATAAAGATAGAGTGTGGGTGTGTGTGCCTGTGTGTTTGTGCGATTCACACTCTAGTGCTTGACCCACTGACTTTCTCATCTAGTTTCCTTCTTTCTTTCCTGTCTTTTTTAGTTCTTTTCTAACGCCTTTTCACTACCTCATGACCTTAATCTGTTCCTTTTTCCTGCTGCTTTGTTTGGCTTGACACATTCTGTGATCAGTCTTTCAAACATGTTCATCTGCTCAGAACTGGAAACATCCAACATTGTGAAACATCCAAGGTTATAATATACGTAACAATCAATAAAAACAGTTAATAAGGTTATTGTGAAAACAGGCATTAGAATTTGTATTCATAAAAAAGTTAATTCCTACTGGAAAGACTTTGAACCAAATGGACATACCCGTCACTGGTGTTGGTTATGCAATCATCACAACATGGAAGTTCATAGACAATGATATACGTATCATTTTTCCTGTATATCGTTGTAAACAGTTCTAAACCTTCGAGTATACGCCTGCAACTGTTTTGGCCCGTTTGAGATGTTGCTATCACATCTTCTTCAGGTCATTGTCACACATAGTTACTGTTAAACGCAGGTACAGTACATTTATACAGTTGATTTAGAAAATAACCAAATGCATAATTTTGCCCTCTAGAGTGTTATCTTTCTTTTTATTCCTCTCTCTGTCTAGGTTCAGCACTTGAGTCAAGACATTAATCCTTCAAATGTGCCTCTGTTTTCAATTTGTATTCCTCACTTAGTTTCCATCCTGTATGCTGTGGATTCTATTTCTTTATGGTTCTATTTTATGCTCACAAAACTGGATGTCTTAGTGGCATTTCATCTCAGTGAAGTCATTGATGCAATCCCCTCTTAAGTCAATATGATCTAATATCAGAGCCACACTTTCCCTTTTCTTGGATGTCAGTTTAGCAACTTGCAGTTTCCCATCTAGAGCAAATCAAAATATTTCCATCTGATGTACTGAATGTAGCATTTTGTGGAAATGAATGTTCTCACACACCTTTTTAAGTTATTATTTAGGTCTACTTGTTTATTACCGCAACACATTGAGTATTGTTTAAAAAAGAGTATTGTTTAAAAAAGAAATACAATGAATTTAAACCTGAACTGTTACTGGTATGCTGTACATTGTTGTCATTAACCACATCTGTCCTTACTTCCAGCATCCTTCTCCCTGTCAATTATAATACAGTCACTTGACTGATTCATGTATTTAATCAACCTCCTTACCACTAACTTCGCCCTCTTAATCGCTGGTGGTTTTTCCATCCAGCTTCCTCAGTGGCAGTCAGAACAAAGCTAATTTGAACAGTTATGTTAAAGAGTTGTGGGCACTATACTCGAACGTTTACAACCAAGATTTAAGAATTATTGTCATGCAATCCAATTAAATGTATTTTTCTAAACTTATCTAACATTGAAACAAGCAGGCTCCTTGGAAAAACGACAAATTTACATATTTTACCTTTGAATCTTTTCTCTGTACTGTCTGATCTCTCCATTCCAAAGCGTAGTGGGTCTTGTAACTTCTTATCCATATTTAAGAGAAGTGTCCTGAGTTTTCTCAGACAAAAGGGTTACAATCGCTCACAGAATTTGTCTTATTTGGTGTGTTGCTGGGAAAATTAGCCTTTGTAGCTTTGTTTGCTATCCTTGAGAAATTATATATTTGCTTACTGAGATCCAATGCGCATACAAAAAGGAATCAAGGAATCATACTTACAATGTGTTATATGCATATGCAAACCTTCTCCTGTTGATCTTAATGCATGTTCTGCATGCAAATGATTGACTAAAGGTAAAAGACAGGTAGACCGAAAGTCTGGTTTACACTTTTCTGGTTTACACTTCTAACTTTTGTGGAAAAAGATAATTTATTGAGCCATATTGGCCATTTTGTGGGCATGACTGATCCTACCATTACCACCGTCTTTTCATCTGCTTGTATTTGAATATCCTTTCTTTCTACAGCATGGCAGTGAATGAGGGGTTGAGCTCATTTGATCTGTCTCTGCATGCTCAGTATGCTTTTGGTTATAAATTGGTCTTTTAGACCCTTTGTCAATGTCTTTTTGTCTCACTTTGCCTACTTTTCTCATGTAGCCTTCGTTCAGTGTTCAGTAATCCAAAGGTTTTCATATCAAATGATTTGTATGTACTGTTTGCGTTTTTTGTATGCAACACTTCTTTGTTGTTGCTCATCTGTTCTATTGTTTTATGGCCCACAACACCAATGAATAATTCATTTGGTGCCTATATTGAACTGACAGCTGATTTCTTTTGTGTGTTTAAGTTATATTTTTCCATCTTTATACTACTTTCTATAATGTTTTAAGAGTCTCCTAAGAAAGCAACAATATCACTGCACAAACTATAAAGATGTTACACCATAGCATATACAGACATATTAATATCAATTCAGTAAAGTAGAGTGATTAATTGGGTTACAATTAATATTTAGAAGAGAAAACTTAACAGTTATGGTTGGCCATTTAAGTACGAATTATTGGTAGGCTAACACCAGTATTAACCGGGAAGCAATCTGTTGTTTTGGCGTGAGATAATTACAAACTTCTACAATATTTTTCTTTAGTTACGCCAGTTAAGCCAGAGTTAGCTACATTTGTAATGGCTCAAAATGCTAATAACATGTTCACTTCTCTGCCCTGCCTATTCCCTTTTGTGTTTGTCATTTCCCCATTATGTTTTTAACTCAACATAGATCCGAGTGGTGAAAGCATTCCGTAGCTCCCTTTATGACGGTATTGAGAAACCGGAACCCAGGAACTCCATCCATGATTTCATGGTTCACCCGGAATTTCTCATCAATGACGTGGTCCACAATATCCCCTTAATTGACGAGACAGACATTGAGGAAGACTCAGAGCGATCCAACCGCAACCATGTTGGCCTGGTTCTTCGTCAAGCTCCTCCTTCCACTCAGCCTCCCCAACCTCCACCCCGCTCTCATCGCGCCCCTGCTAGACCCTACCGCCAGCAGAGCCTCCCTGTTACCCTCAACTGCAACAACAACGCAGTCCAGAATGGTGTCTCCCTGACCCCAGAAGATGCCTCTCCTCGTCCCATCAGCCCGTTGCACAGCTTAGAAACATGTTTATAACTACTATGTTGAACAGGATTTAAAAGGAGTAAAATAATACACCATTGACTATGATTGACATGGATGTAGACCTACATGGATTGAATGAGGAACAACTTGATATGGAAAGATAAAGTATTACCTGGAAATGGCATTGACAGGATGAAATATTGCTTCATGAGCCAACCCTTACCCCCCACTGCTTTTAGCCTGCACTCTCTGCTTCAGACCACACTGCTACCCTCTCCCAAACTCCACAGTCCAACAACACTAACCCTATCAGACTCTGGAGACACTTTTAAAATGTATGTCTATAGGCACGCAATAGACGAGTGATTGGTGTTGTATAGTCGAGAATGAACTGGAATCAAGTCTTGTCATTTCAGTGACAATGGGAAATGTGATGGGGTTAATTCATTCTGCTTTTTAACAATGTAATTGTTCCGATTACTACTGTTGTTATTACTACTGCAATTACTACATTTATTACCACACTTATATATTCCAGTTAACAATGCTTCATTAATTAGCTTTATCTATCCATGTATGTATGATGTATGTTTGTATGTATTGTTTGTCTGTTCGCTTAACTGCTGTATTTGTCTCTTTGTTTTTCTGTTTTTATATACTCCTTCTGGTCATGTCCCCTATTTTCCTTTTCCGTGTTTACATGTGTTGTGTCTTTAAAAAGAAAAAGATATATAACTATACAAATGAAGTTGATACGTATGATAACTTCAAACACAAATGGTAATGAAATAGTACATATACTATAAAAAAGTACAAATGAAAAAGAACTGCTCATGGTCTGGCTCTTCTTGTCATGTAGAGATGTCCTGAATTCAATCATTGAATTGGACACCTCCATGACAAAGCAGAACACCTGAGAGTTTTTGAAAAATTAAGTTGTGCATAAAGATTAAAGTAATTTATTTAAATGATTATTTTATTTAATCCATGTGTATTCTCTTCATTTTGCCTTAATGAGACAATGATATTGATGGTCCCTTTGTCGATTTAAAAAGTCAAATCTTCAGCTGATATTTGACAATATGTCAATAGTGACCGCTGCATGTTTTTTTGTAAATGTGTTTTTAAAACCGATAGAATACTAGAAATAGAACACAATTTCCAAAAAGGGTTAAATATCACATGACACACATGGTGATGTCTGATTCTGTTCACAATATATCCTGCAGAGGGCACTCAAGACTTACTCATAGTGTTTACTCAGCCTGAGTGCTTCTGCATGAGTGACAACTGACGGT
This sequence comes from Osmerus mordax, assembly GCF_038355195.1. Taxonomy (NCBI): domain Eukaryota; kingdom Metazoa; phylum Chordata; class Actinopteri; order Osmeriformes; family Osmeridae; genus Osmerus; species Osmerus mordax. The sequence goes on from NC_090056.1 coordinate 13,982,325, forward strand.
CTGTGAATGGCCTGGTGCCTGCATGTTTTATTCACTGGGTCCGTAAAACACATTTAGTTTCTCTGTATGTATGTCAATATTTCTCACTAGTAAATTGTCACATCAGAAGTGCAACTTAAAACACTTATATGGATACTAACATATTAAATTCCATATAATATTTCAGACAGATTAATTTAGACCACAAATTGAAATTGTTTTGAAAACTATTTAGCAGCTACTTTAGCTATAAACAGACAGCTTTTTTGTTAGACTGAACAAAGCACATGCTACAGTTTATTATATTTTCAATGATGTATAACTTGTGCAGGTGTCTTTTCTGTAGCTGTATTTTTCAGGGAGCCCTTTTCAACATCATGAAATGCAAATGGACTGCAAATGATGGATGTTTCAATTCCTTAAAAAATCAAACACTGGGTCATGTTTAGATTAATATAATCCCAGCCATTGTTGCTCCACATGAAGGTCCAGGGATCACCAAACAAGATTTCAGTGCCAGGGTGTCTCCATGCTCCAGCACTTTACAGAAAGCCTTTGTTTCCCTTAATCTTCCTCAGTCTGAGCTACCGTTGGAGTAAGTGATTTGCCTCGCCTGACCCTACTACAACACAGCCTTAGATGACATCTGGCTGCTTGCACCTGGTCCAAAGAGACTGTTCCACCATTTTGAAGTAAGTAAGGAAGGGATTAAGGGATAATAACTCATACTAACTACACAATGCTACCTGTCACTCTGTCATGGTTTGTTCCCCTTGAACTTGTAAAACACTGTGAAGGTCAAGAAATCAGACTGACATTCACTGACGATACTCGCTCAGACAGCAATGTGCTAACAGTGACTTCTTTATCTGCGCATATCAAACTTGGACGTGTTTCGTTAACTCAAATAATGGCAAACCGGAGCAAGCAGCACAACTGGAAACCAGACAAGTGAAAGACCAAGCAGGTGATTTAGGAATTCCTTCATTTTTGCTTGTCCTCCAACCTTCTTTTCAGGAATTGTTTTGAAAACCAGTAAATGCTTGGTTTTAAATAGTGATTTCTGCAAAATACACTGCACACTAGCCTCTAGTAGAAAGCATAGAAGTGTGAGAGAAGTGTTTGTGTTCTATTACTGTATGTTCTAAAATGTCACACTCAGGACTTTCTTCAAATTCAGAGCTTGTAATACTTGTTCAGGCCCATCTCAGGTGGCTGAGCGGTTAGGGAATCAGGCTAGTAATCAGAAGGTTGCCGGTTTGATTCCCGCAAAATGACGTTGTGCCCTTGGGCAAGGCACTTCACCCTACTTGCCTCGGGGGAATGTCCCTGTACTTACTGTAAGTTGCTCTGGATAAGAGTGTCTGCTAAATGACTAAATGTAAATGTAGTAGGAGCTAGCAAAGTAAGCCATAATTCATTCTCTTCATAGCTAAGCTTCTGAAAGTGATATTGTATGTAACCCCGGAGGACTACAGTATGTAGTTCATGCATGTTTCTCCCCATAAATCAAACGAACAAGCACATTTGTTGAGCTTTCTGATGCCAGGAAAGCTATTGAATGTTTTCACTGAGACTTGCTTGCACTGAAATCCAACAAATCAAAATTTATGTCTGATGGTCTGTGCTGTCAAAAATATCCAGACAGAGCTCATTTTCATTTTCATGTTGAGCAAAGGTTACTCAGTGTAAGAAACATTGGGAGAGACACTGTTATAGAACAAAGAATTATAGCATGAAAGTAAAACCAACAGCTGTTTTCCTAAATGTCACCTATAGTCTCACTTATGTGGGTGATGTGTGCATGTGTTATTCCTGTAAGTAAGTTTTATTTAAAAACATCCAAAATCATGCTTTACCTTCTATTGACCTGAGAGGGAACCTGTCACTCAGGTTAAGAATACACTGAATTCCCCAAAGGAGAGTATTTTTGACCAGAAAATACTTGGCTAACATGTGAAGCACACATTGTTCTTCATCGACAATGCAAAGCAGAGATCCCACATGAACCTTCTCACGGGGTCTAGTTCATTTCCAGATGTATATCTAAACACAGGTTAGAGGTCTGGTCTGTGGCGGCAAGCAGTTGGACCCTTCTCAGAGAAGTGAGATGGTTCGATTGCATTCAGGCTCGATAGCCTTACCTATCCTTGGTATCCCAGATGTTGCAATGGGAATTTTGTTTTAAAACTTTTTCTAAAACCTTTTTTATACTTTATTTGGCCTCTAATTTGTTCACCTCAAATTTGTTAATCTCAATTTTTTCGGGATAAGAATTTTACAGTTCCAATTTGAGAAACCTGAATTTCCGAACCTTGAATTTTTTATTTTTTACATTGACATAAATTCATATTTCAATTTTAGTAGTGGACCACACACTAACTGGTCAAGCACATTTTGCATGTGTAATTTTAACCTCAAAATATTTCCTCTTCTTCTTAAATGTCAAATGCAGAGGCAAAACATGCTTATAACAACAACAATCCAGAGGACATTGAATCCATGTCTTGGAGACAAAACTCTTTATGCCAGTTTATACTTGAATGCTACAAGTTAAACAAACTCCCCAGAGGAAACAAATCAATGGCTGTACTGATAGCATTATTGTTAGACTTGAGCAGAATTTGGGTTTTTGGCCTCAAGTAAAATTGACACCTTTTGAGTTTTTTCCTAATATTGTGTGTTCTGTTAGCAATATTACTCAGTTTGGGAGGGTCGATTTAGTAATAGTAGCCCTTTACTCCTATGACAATCAAAAAGTTTGTCCCCTCCTATTGAACTGAAGAGAGAACGCAGAGATTTGCAAAGCTGTTAATCATTAGGAATTGAGAATTTCGTGACTCCTGGGTGGTATTAAGTCTTGGCTCTTTGGGTTGAAGGAGTGTTTTTTTTTCTTGCCCTCAATAATAACAAGCAACCTTCGGGAGTCATGTCTACATGCCTGTTTCACCAAACCACCAGTGCACACACACACAAACCAATCCATGTGACTGCTATAAACTTTCAAGCTTTAAATCAATTCAGTTACCCTGTAACCTACAGTAAAACTCCTGCTCTTAGTTCAATGTCAAACACTAATTCAGTTTTGTTTTTCTTACCGATGATACATGATGCAAAGAAAATGCTGTGATGGTCGGTTTGACTGGATTCTCACTAAACAAAACTGCTCCCCACTGCAAAACTTTATAAAGGGAGGTCAAAGTAGAGTCGAGAGAGAGAGAGAGAGAGAGAGAGAGAGAGAGAGAGAGAGAGAGAGAGAGAGAGAGAGAGAGAGAGAGAGATAGATAGATAGAGAAAGGAAATGGGGGGACAAGGCACTTAAACAGTGTTGAAGAAGTCCAAACCTGCTGACCTGAGGACAGACCTATAAAAGACAGGAACCTTTTACCCCAGAGCCCTCTGCAACTATGGAAAAATGATTATTGAATCAAGACCAATATCCAATCTTCAACGGCTTCACCTGAAAGCAATCTCTAGTCTGATCCATGAAAGTCTTTGCATGAAGTATGACTCATTGGAACATCAGTCTCCTCTTTCAAGTCATAAAGACTATGCATGGCGATGTACAACATGGCTCCTGTGAGTAACACCAAACATAACATTATTTTCTGGATGGCATGGTAAAAAAAGCTTTTTATCTCAAATTGCAGTTTCCAATTACTTTTCTTAACAAGACACCACACACCATAATATATTTGCTAGATAACTTTACGTTTCATCTCAAACTCAATCCTAAATTAAATGTAATAAAGTAATTGTAATGAAGGTTCCTCTGCAGCAATGTGGCCATCCACTTCTGTTTGCAGTTGAACTGTAACTGCAACAGTAACTGTACCTGAGGGGAGAGAGGGAAAGACAGGAGGAACACGGAGGAGGGTGGATCTGCACTCGGTAGATGGAAACGGAGAGAGAGAAAAAGGGGTGGAGCTCTAAAGTTAAGGAAAGCAACAAGAAAAGCATGTCTGTCAAAACTAAGAGAGAACAACTGAGGGAGACTAGGCCAATTCGACCTGAAGTGCCAAAGAAAATTGTATTATTATCGTACACAGACTGGTCTCTGGCCTTGTGATTATCCTTCTCAAACAAACTATGGACAGTCCTGCAAATGTTTAGATTTTCATGCATTATTTTTAAACATTGTAGCAGCGTGACCATGACCTACCTTGGATGGTTCTTGTTACTTTCAGTGGGCTTGTTGAGTCAAAGTAGCCCATGTTTGGGAGCCAATGGACTGAACAGATACAGATACAACCCAAGGAATTGCTATACCTGTTTCTATGGACACAATAGCTACAATGTGGGAGACACTGGTTCAGGTGAGTTCCAAGTCTGAATGACCACATTTTTTATATTTAGCTCCTTCCATCTTTTTGGAGTGAGTCAAAGTTATCAAGGCTAGTCGTCTTCCAGGACAGTATTTTACAAATCAATCCTGTTCTAAAATATATTAGCTGCTGTAAATGGAAATCTGTCACCTGTCAGAGATCTTGGGGAAGAAATCATTTACTTACAAAGTGAGTAGAGGAGGAGAGAGAGAGATTAGAGAAATAGAGAGAAAGATGACTGTGTTTCTTAATGTTTTGTTATTGTCTTATAAGCAGTGGATAAAACAGCATAGCCACACATACTGTGATTACAATGTACAGTACTTGAACATGAGCTGGTGCAGAACATTATTCTGCATTGTAACCACAGACGAACACAGATCGTAGTTCCACCTCTTGTGATGATCCCAGTGCATCCCTACAAACATGTTTATGCTGGCTCTGTGAGACCTTGAGGAAGCCCCCTGCTGGGCCCTGTTCCACAGACGCTTCAGACCAGCTGTTAAAGACATTCAACAGAATGTTGTTGTGCTGGTCGCTGTGAATTTACTGATTTGTGATGAGAAGTCACTGGCACAGTGATATCAATTTTAATGTAAGCTCAGAGGAGATATCACATCAAAGGTCAATGTCCCTGAACCATAAAACATCCTTCTGCTGCATTTTGCCACATTTTTGTTTTATTTTGATGCATTCCTTTACTGATAAAGAGTTTGAACTAAGGACAGCAAAATGGTACACAGCGTTGCTAAGTCTCTTTGGACGCTATCTCCACTCACTCCCAAGGGTATAATTACTGTGTGTGCTGCTGTTCATTTCCTCATTTGTCTGCTGTGTGCAGTCTGTATTCCATCCCTGTGCTGTCAAGGCTAGCAGATTCATTCCTACAGGCCATAAGGATTACGATTATTTGCAGATCTCTTGGGCAGGTGGTCCTCATTACTGAGTAATGTGGGAGGCCCATTGTTAGTGTATTGCCAATTGTGAATTGATGCAGTCTGTACACTATACTGTACATGGTACAGTAAATGAATATTGAGCTTTTCATTTAGTGTCGTTATTTTTGTCCATGTTTTGTATTGTTAGTTACAAATGGGTTTTGGATGTGTTTTCCATTTATTGGGGCTATGGATATGGATATCGAGGCTTTAACATGTGGATATGTGATACATTTGATGTGTCTGCTAATGTTCTTGTGGCTGTGATTTATTATAAACAATGTCATGCATGAAGGTAGGGGCTTCTTTAGGCACATTTTAATCTTGTTCCAGACTGGCAGTCTTATCCCAGATGGTTATGGCCTTCAAAACAATCTTTTCACCAAGTTATGCTTAATACATCTGCCCCAATTGCAAATACTTACCCACGACATTAGGATAACTCTTGAAAGCACATGTCTGCTGCTAAGAGAATGTTCTGTATATGTTTGTGCCAGAGCAACCAGAAAGACATTTCATCCCAGAGAGATGATGGACATCTTAAGGCCCCCAGGGGTCAACCATGGCTCTTCATCTCCAATAGGAGCTTGGAAGCCCTTTAATCAGGATCACAGGAGGGCTTTTCCAGGGTGCAGTTAGGCCCTTTTATCACAGGCCCCTTCTTAGTGGGCCAGACTGTCTGATGAGCCTCTTGGACAAGTACCTCTTCCTCCTTCAGAGATATTTGCTCCCTCTAATCAAGGTTGAAGTGAATCCTTCACTCTTTCAATACCCTACCCTGACCACTGACCAGCCCTGGCTAACACTGCTTCATGGGACTACTGCTGTTCATAAAGATAGACATTGTTGTTCCTTAAGTGTGACCGTTGGAATGTAATGGCCAATTGGTGGATGTCAAGGCTATTCAGAAAACACCAGAGAGATGTGGATGATGTACAATTAAATGTACATTATTTTAGATTCATTTGAGGCATTTTAGATACATAAATAGTTTGTGAGATACTTTATTGGATTCAGAAACATAGAAATTGCACATGTCCTAGAGTACAAGCCCTTAGCCATATATAAAAGGTAAGACTTCTTTTTAGCTCCCATCTCTTATGGTTCCGCTCATTTGTCCTAACATTTCTTTGTTTTTACACTCTCCCTGTCCCTTCACTGGAATTACACCTTTAAATTGTTGCTTGGCTGTTAAGTCTAGGAGCCTCTATAATTTACAAGTTACAAATGGGTCCCATGCTCCACACTTTGGTTTACTGCTGTGAGAAAACACATGACGTTTGGTCTCGTAATATCAGCGATGCTGGCATCAATAGAAACTTGGTCTTCCGTTCGTTTGGAAGCATAAAACCCCTTGACTTCATGACCTCTCGGCTGCCCTTGTTAACCACTTCATGTTCAAAGGGAATTTGCTCTTGTAATGTGACCGAAGGTGTTCTAAAATTAAATTGTATAGGTTTTGTTGCAAGCATTGTGTGTGTATTTGTTTGTTCATAAGCCCTCTGGCGTTTGCGTAACTAAATCTCCTGGTTTTGTCCATCTGCCTTCAGTTTCTGCCTGGCACCAGACAGGCATGCAACTATATTTCTTGCTGATTGCTCAGTATGTTTAGAGCTGGCCTTCAGTGCAACATCTGTGCTATAATACATTACTTTCCAAGAATGTACAGTACCACTAAACCGCTAAATCACTGTCTATTGCTTTGTTTTTTCCCCACAGATGTTGACGAATGTCAGGTCCATAATGGGGGATGCCAGCACCGTTGTGTGAACACCAGAGCTTCCTACTACTGTGTCTGCAACCCAGGCACCCGACTGCATAATGATGGACGAACCTGCATTGGTAAGACCCGTAGGATAGCTGAAGAGGTCCCTTAAGGTTATGCTACTTCCACCGTTCTTGGTAAGCCTACGTCCATCTGGAGCTTTCCGAGGCTTGGAGCCACATCAAAGCAGAAAATGTGGGGTCCACCTTTCGCCTGTGTCAAAAGGGAATCAAAGAGGCCATTGTTTTGGTAGGGGGAAGAGGTTTCCCAGTATTCTCCAGCCTTGTCAGAGCGTGTTTGTGTTCTGGCTTATAAGGTACCACATTGTCTCTCACTTTCACTCTGCTTCTTTTGTCCATAAATCCCACTATCGTTCCTTCCAGCTTCAGCAATGTATCACAATATTTCATTCTCCATTCTCTCCTTATTTTGTACATGGACTCTCGGTGTACATGTTATAAAATAAATGCCGTTCTCAATAGGATATCCTGCTTACATGTTAATGAAGGTCAATGTGTTCATGTGGTCATGCACTAAGCACCTGCAGTCACTGTCCGCATATTCCCCTCTGGGATGAATAAAGTATAAACTACTTAAAGCAAGGAATAAACTGCTGTGTTATTCACAAGGCTTGAATTTACAGCCTTGAATAAAATTGCAAAGCAATTAGTATTTGTAAAAAGCAACATAATATTTCAAGATTCCATTCATAAATTGTTTACAATGATTCAACTAGAAAATATGAGTAACAAGTCCCCATCATAAAAAATATGAAAGAAAAAGTTATGATTTTCTCTGTTACAAAGTACATTCATTTATGTTATTTAATTTGAAGTTTGAACTTCAAACACTCAAACCTGTCCACATGAAAATCCAAATAAATCAGTTGGGGTTTACTTTTCCCCCTTTCACACCAGAGTGTATTTTCCAAAGCCCTCAAAGGCCCCGGGCATAATTCCTGTGGTTTGTGCTGAAGCCATAATACTATCACCCCCACACAACTGTTAAACAGGGAGGAGCATCAGGGAACTCAGGGAAGTCTCGTAAAAGCTAACCAGTCACAGACCATGATAGGATTGGTTTAATTTTAATTTGAACAATCTGTCATCTTGATCACACAAAACTGTATGGCATAAAGGGAGAAACAATTATTTAGAACAGTATCCATGAATAATGTTAAGTTACTAAGTCCTCCATCCTATACACACTTCTCTGAACTAAATCAGATGGCTTTCTAATGAGCCAGCAAGAAAACAGTTTGCTCCAACATTATCCTCCATGTTATTTTTGGGCTTCTGTTCCTAGATGGAGCACCGAGAGGAAAACAGAGAAGTCTGAGGGTCGTTGAATGGTACATTCCAAAAAGGGAGTAGATGGAGTTTGTTAGGAAACCTTTTCTTCTTTTTACTGTATCTCCTTTATTTGACACATATTGTATTGGAGTTACAGTATGAGGACCACTACTCTGGACTACTCTAGGATTTCTGTCAAAGTGAAAGCCAGTGCCCAATCATCTAACGTTCTTGTGTCAAACCATGATGACGTAATTTAGAGTTGTCAGGGCTGGCCTGGAACACAAGGTTGGACACCCATTCATGCATTAGTAAGCACAGTAAGAACCAATCCTTGGTTCATGTTTTCGATCCTGTTTGTCTTAGCCGTCCTCTCTTGTGCCATCAACAATGGGGGCTGTGAGCAGGACTGTATCCAGCTGTCCCAGGCTCACTACCAGTGTCGCTGTAGACCCAACTACCAACTCACAGAGGATGGCAAGAACTGCAAGCGTGAGTATTAGATCAAAGTATGCATACAAGTTGTATGCATGCCTGAATGCAGAATGTTTGTGTGTGTGTGTGTGTGTGTGTGTGTGTGTGGGGGGGGGGGGGGGGCATACAGTGACAATTCCAATTTCAATGTATCTACGTATGTACGTGTTCACTTTGGAATCCAGTACTTGATAAGAAAAAAAAACAGCTGATAAAAAACACTTTACATTACATAGTCAACCTTACGTATTTGTCTCGACCATAGAGTATGAGATAAAACAGAACACTGGCCACATTAACCAAGCTTTGACAGCCTGTCCTTCTGCTGAAGGGGAAAATAGACTGATGTCATTCCTGCCAATAGAACATGGGTATGTCAGGTTTTGAATTTTCTTGCTTGGATGAAAATACTTCTTCTGAATTACTCACACAATTGTCAACAACCTTGTAGATCCAACTGAACTCAACACCTTTAATTGAATGATCTTGAAGAGAGGCATTAGGCCAATGTTAGCACGAGACAAGAGTGAAAAAATACAATCATAGTAATGTATTGGGGTGTGCAACAGAGCCAGAACCATTTGGCATGTGAACTGTAATAATTTATCTTATTTTTTATTGCTGTGTTTTTTGGCTGGCAACTGTCAACTTGTACTGTCTGACACATGGCTCTACTTCTGAGTGTGGCCAGAGACAGGCTGGCTATCGTCTTGGTGCGTGCAGTGCCCCTGTTCTGTCAGACAGTAGACTGGTCTGGTCAAACTGCTTGTCTGAGGCTCCTTGATCAAGGATCCTTGCTATAACCATGATACAACCATAATCTTGGCTTGGGCTTGCGTGTATAAGAACCTGTGTTGGATCTTACTGCAACATAATTTAAAGAAAGACACAGAGTCATATAAGCATATCCAAATGCAGAAGCCCAACTATTTGCAGTATTTATGTTGTTTTGTCAGAATTGTCTTTTGTATCACCTAAGTATAATTTATTAATAATGCAGTTTTTGTTTATTTTATAAATAGTTACAATTATAAAGTACTGTAGGATTAAAGTAAAAATTGTAAGCAAGAGCATGAAATGAAAATACATACTTTGTTTACTGATGAAGAAAGTTTTGTTATTTGATATGTACTTCATATGTACGCCAAGCTGTCCTCATTTCATATCTGGATTTACAATAACAGCTTTTCTTTTTTACATTTAGTGAATTCCATTACAAATTTTAAAAAAAACCTTCAGTTCAACTAAGTGGAGCTCCTTTGCAAAACACATCTCAGGGGTACAGACCTGGAAGTGATTATGGGTCATTGCAGTTTAAGGAAAATAACCACACACTCAGTTAACCCAATTACCCTTTTACTCCCTCCAAATCAGTTGGGAGAGAACTGGTTTGTGTGTGTGATGGTATGTAGGCTACTCTACACCGTAAACTGGTTTACTGTATTTTAGTGAGAAGTCCTTGTGCAGAAGGGAATGGAGGCTGCCTGCAAACATGCAGGAACATTGGAGGGCGAGCTCAGTGTGACTGTCGTCCTGGTTACGTACTAGGCCAGGATGGTAAAAACTGCCAAGGTAAATAAAACCACATTTTATAGTCATAGAGACACATCAAGGGCTGATTATTGTAACAATGATTTTTATTACACTGATAGTGAGGATTAAATACTGATGAGAAGATTGAGGATGATGACAGAACTATCATTGCGCAGCAGTGGTAATGATCTGGACAGCAGCGATGATGATGAAGTGGATGGTTCTACAGGGATTGTATGTGTTTTGCAGACATTGATGAGTGTGAGACAGGCCAAGCTGCCTGTGCCCACAGTTGCCACAACAACCATGGTTCCTTCACCTGTCTCTGCAACCCAGGGTACGAGCTAGGATCGGATGGGAGGAAATGCTACCGTAAGTCAGGGCACATTTCTTTAGCTCTACAGAAACCAAAGAAGCAACCAAGGATACCAAAAATATACAAAACAGGTCTTGTGATATTACTGTTTGTCCAAATATTCAAACTCCATGGAAACACAGAGTACCACACAAGAGTAACAGGTGTCCATGTATTTCTTTTGTAGGCATTGAGATGGAGATCATCAACAGCTGTGAGACCAGTAATGGAGGATGCTCTCATCAGTGTCAGCACTCTACTATCGGAGCTGTCTGTAGCTGTAACCATGGATACCACCTAGCCGAAGACCTGAAGACCTGTGTGGGTAAGAAATAAGCGGCATTGGTATAAGGATATATTGATAATCACCGTACAATATCTACAGTAGATGTAGTTTACATGTTTAGTCATTTTGCACTTTGAACCCTTCTCAGGAGATACTCAGGTGTGTTTGTGTTTGTCAGACTTGAATGAGTGTGATGCAGGAACCTCATGCTGTGAGCAGGACTGTACCAACTATCCGGGGGGTTATGAGTGCTACTGCAGGGCTGGTTACCGTCTCAACTCTGATGGATGTGGCTGTGATGGTATGATCCGGTATTACCAGTCTTTGATCTCTGCTTCAATTAAATGTATGACATTTGCTCATCTTAGGAACACATACAGAACACAGTAGCACCAGATGTTCAGTCTTTCTGTTCTGTTTCTCCACAGATGTGGACGAGTGTCTCGTGGACAATGGAGGCTGTGAGCACACCTGCCAAAACACAGCTGGATCTTTCCAGTGCTTCTGTCATCTGGGACATCGCCTTGACGAGGACAGGACCTCCTGTGTCTGTATGTAAAGCTCCGCTCCAACTGGAACTCATCGTCTGGATCAATACATCCAAAGAGGAGTGTTTGTTTTGATGCTTGTTGATCAGCTCCGGGTCTGTCTTCCCTCCAGCCCTGCAGGAGGCAGTAGAGGTTTTGGGGTGGAGTGGCCGCCTGGCTGTGGAGCGCCCCCTGCCCCAGATCACCTTGCTGAGGGACTTTGTCGTGCAGCCCCTGGAGCGCTACGTTGACTACGAGGAAGACAGCCTGGGAGAGCTGCGGGCCCAGAGCACTCTCACAGAGACCTTTGGTATGCAAACAACCTGTTAACACGCCAGCGTAACATTTAAAAGATGTGAATTTGAGTAAATAAACTGCCTTGATGTCACTTTCTGTGTAAATATCACCCCCTTGTCAAATCTTACTTTGGAGATAACAGGCGTTGTCTTTTCAGTCAGACGATGGCACAACCCCACATTGTCTTCTCTTTCTTTTAGTTTGCTTGAATGAAACCTTCGGCCCTGACTGCAGCTTGTCGTGTGAGGACTGTTCTAAAGATGGAGTGTGTAATCTGGAGGAGGGAAGGTGTGACTGCCCTGATGGGTGGACGGGGATTGTCTGCAACCAAAGTGAGGTCATAGCTAAGGAGGAAACGATAACAAAACAGTAACAACCTTGAAAGTTTGAGTGACTCTCCTACTCTTTCTGCCCAGCTTGTCCCGAGGGCACGTTTGGCAGCAACTGTTCCTTCAAGTGTAAGTGTAAGAATGGTGCCAGTTGCAACCCTCTGACCGGGCACTGCCACTGTCCACCTGGCATCAGTGGGGACATGTGCCAGGATGGTGAGTGTGGATAGATTTCAACTCAATGTAATCTATTAAAAATGTATTATAAACATTTTTAAGCGTTAACACCAACGGACTAAAACAATATATTCTATAGTATACTATGTATATTGTTTAAATATACCATTACTGTACATGTGCTGTTCTCCTTTAGAAAGTGTTGTAACCTGCGTTCAACTTTGTTATGTCTCTTGCCCTCTTCATGCTCTACAGGATGCCCCAAGGGTCTGTATGGGAAACAATGCAATAAGAAGTGTAATTGTGCCAACAATGGGCGCTGCCACCGCACCTACGGGGCCTGTCTGTGTGACCCAGGACTCTACGGGCGCTTCTGTCACCTACGTAGGTGCCCCTCCATGTTTCCCTTTGTCTTTACAGCCATTACATCTTTCCCCTTTCACTGCCCATCCTGTTTTACCTTTACATGCCATTCCCTTCCAGCTTGTCCCAAGTGGTCATATGGCCCAGGCTGCTCTGAGGAATGCCAGTGTGTCCAGCAGAACACCCTGGAATGCCACCGGCGCCACGGTGCCTGCATCTGCAGACCAGGCTACCAGGGCAAGAGGTGCCAGGAGGGTTAGTGGTCCAAGAAAAATGTGCATGCTCACACACACACACACACACACATATTCCCTGTGCATAATAATTCATGGCTTGACCATTGTTTGTGGTTATATGTGGCTCCACTAGAATGTGAGAGAGGCTACTATGGCCTGGACTGCAAGAAGACCTGCCTCTGTCCATCAGGAGTGACCTGCGATCATGTGACAGGGGAATGTAGGCCCCTGTGCCAAGCGGGGTTCCATGGAGATAACTGTGCTCTAGGTGGGTAAAGTCCATGCTGGCCTGCACCACAGACCAGAGGTCTGTCTGTTCTATCCCATGTTCTCAGATTTTATGACTGTGCATTGAGCATGTGGACAGACAGCTGTTTGAATGTGCTCAACACTGTAAACCTTTAAAACCTTGGAAATTGGAAAGTTCTTGAATAGAGAAGGTAACCCGATCTGTCTCTTGGGACTATCTTTTCCTTGCAGTATATCACTCGGTCCTTTGACTTATCGCTCTTGCCTTCCCATTGAAAACATGGACCCAGCAGAATATACATTTTATTTTTATTGGCTCTATATTTACCTTTTTAATTTACTATGTGTGTGTATGTGTGTGTATACACAGGCATGCATGTGCAGTTGTGACTGTGCCTGCACACCCTGTGTGATAACGGATGGAAATAACAGGAATACTTTTACAACAGCCACCTGGTTGCCATTAAATGATCAGAATCTAACATCTGCTATAAATTTGAAACATCGGGGATGGGGGGATTTGTCCAGGTCTGGCTTCCCTCAGTCTCCCATCGCTCACTTACTGTATGTTTAGCAACCTTTCCTCTTTGTTTTCATCTGCTCTTTCCAAGTCTTGGGTTTACATGGTCAAAACGGATGCAGCATTTCAACTCTTTGGCCTCGCCACCGTTGACACACTTAACCCCCAACCGCTCTGTAGTTGCCTGGCCTTGCCTAATGTGCTGTGTGCTGTTTCCCAGAATGTCCACAGGGTCGATATGGATCTGGATGTAACCAGCCCTGTGAGTGCTCTGGTGCCCTCTGTGACAAGGTAACAGGGCGGTGTCACTGTCCACCAGGGCTCACAGGACAGCACTGTCAGATGGGTAAGCAAGGCAAGAGGGAGAAAATACAATGTCTACTGTGTTCGTCAAATGACGTATGACTGAAAAGTATTTCATGACTTTTCAAACATCACTTTTTATGTTTGTGTAAATTGCGGGTTCCAAAAGAACCAATCTGTTGAGAGGAAGTCTAGCCAACTCTAAAGTAGATAGCCAGGTATGAATAGAATCCATTATCTTGGCATTTGGATGTGGAAAGAACTCGTCTCTGCAGCATCAGTGCCTCTAGGAGGTCTTGAAATCAACATGTAGCTGGAGAAATATCTAGTGTATCATGTTCAACTATGTGACCGCACACAACTTTCCACCCTCCAACCAACCATGGTAAAGAACATGCTTTGATTGTGCTAATGTCTTTCCATTCTGGTCTATTTAAAGTTCAAGAGACTGTTCTGAAAATATACACCACTTAGAAGGTTAGAAGAGAGTTTGGTAGAAGAGAGAGCTGGTAGAAGAGAGAGCTGACTTTAGTTCAGTAAATGATCAAATTTGTTGTACACCAGTTAAAACCAGTACATCTTAATCAAAATCTGGCACATACTATTTTGTTTGTCTTATTTGGAGCGTATAGATACTATATCTTTGTCTTTGTCAGTTTATCCTGATATTTTTCAGAGTGTGAGGAAGGCCAGTGGGGGCTTGGCTGTGCTGAGTCCTGTCGTAATTGCCTGAATGGGGGAGTGTGTGACAAATACAATGGAACATGTCAATGCCAACCTGGGTACATTGGCACCCTGTGTCAGACTGGTAAGAGACTGAAAATAGTAACATCAAAATGAAATACATGCACTCTCTCGCTCATACATGGACACACTGCTGCACGTACTCACGCTACACACAAACACACACACACAAACAATTATTACAGTCATTGAAGTCAGTCACAGGGTTTTCAGGTTTCACTGTGTGTGCTTGTATGTCGGTGTACAGTGTGCCCAGCTGGTAGATTTGGCCATGGATGCCAGTTGCGATGTCTGTGTGAGAATGGTGGGCGCTGTCACTCAGTTACTGGACGCTGTGTCTGCACTGAGGGCTGGACTGGACCCAGATGTAGCAGAGGTGAGACAGTCTTTTTGCTATAGTACAGTACCTGGATATACAATAGTATAAGTTTATGGGCATGCTATTTAGTATTTCATACATTGTACAATAGTACGATTCTTCTATTCTGTTCTATTGCAGCATGTAAAGCAGGTCGCTGGGGGAGGGGCTGTGCCAACGTGTGTGAGTGCCAGAGCAGTGATGGGAGCTGCGACCCAATCACTGGCCAGTGTGGCTGTGAGGCGGGCTACACAGGACCACGCTGCCAACAGAGTAGGGGGATCTCATAACCAGCGTAGACGCTTCTGAGAATCACAGTCTTGGTGATGATGATCACTGATGCTATCCATTCATATCTCTCTCCTTTCTGGACCAGAATGCCCAGAAGGCTCCTTTGGTTCGGCCTGCAGACACAGGTGCCAGTGTGCCAACCTGGCAGCCTGTGAGCATGTGAGTGGAGCCTGCACCTGCCTATCTGGCTGGACTGGCACCTACTGTGAAAAATGTAAGTCCTAGGAATGTTAGCGGTGTGTGTCCTGGTGTGTCTGTATTTAGTTTTAAATGGTTGTGAATGTAGTTTAAGTAGGTGTTGTGACTGTATGAACAGGAGTTCCTATATGTTTAATGTATGCACCTTCCTGCCAAAGTAAATTCCTTGTCTGTGCAAGCTTTCATGGCGAATAAAACCCATTCTGATTTGATTCTGATTCTGAATGGACGTGTGTGTCATTGTAGCATGTCCGGATGGCTTCTATGGGATGGAGTGTCAGCAGAAGTGTGAGTGCCTGAACGGAGGGTCATGTGATCACCTCACAGGATCCTGCATCTGCCCTGCTGGCTGGGTCGGACCACAATGCAACACTAGTACGTTCTTACAAACGTTCTTAGTTCACCAAACTAATAATAAAGAATGAAATAAACAGGTGGTGCTAGATTTTATAAGGTGGTAGAAATGTTATGAGTAAGCTACATCCTGTTAGGTGCTTTCTCTCAAAGTGAACTCACGGTTCTCGTAGCTTGAGTTATGTGTCTGCCTGCATTTGCCATTGCATAACTCCCGAGATAAACACATGCGATTTTTGGATCTGGACTGAAAAAGGTTGTGTGAGTGTCTGTTTGTGCCAAAGAAGTCTGTATCCACATCCTGCAGCTGTTCCTGTGGTAGGAGGAGGAATACATGGCATTGTGCTGCAGACCGCCTTTATTAATATCTTTTGTAATAGTGTTTTTCTTTCTTGGCCACTTTCTGCGTCCCGTTCCAGCATGCCAGGAAGGGCGGTTTGGCCAAGGGTGTAACCTCACCTGTCAGTGCCACAACGATGCCAGATGTGACCCTGTCAGTGGGCAATGCCAGTGTCTGCCAGGCTGGACCGGCTCCAGGTGTGACAGAGGTACTAGAATCCATTAGAATCATATGTGTGTGTTTGAGCATGTGTGTCTGTATGAGTCTTCAGTTCCATGGGTGTGCACGCAAGCGTACTTCCTACATTGGGAGAGAATGCCTTCCTTTGCCTGTAGTCACTATGGGCCTCAAGTAAGAAACCAATAACACATAACAAGCTACACTTAGTTCCTATTATCCTCAACATCTGTACATTTCATTCCTTCCCCACCCCTGCCGGCTAGATGCCATTAAGAGGACACATTCATAAGCAGCCTTCCACAGTGGAAAGCTCTTTCTGTCCCTCCAGTACATAGCATCTCTCCATACAGAGAGTACCGGTAGTTCTTTATCTCCTGTCAGTTTACAGTTACATGAATAGCCACCCGATGGTTCTTTTTGCTCTCAGAATATTCAGAGAACCCCAAGGCTCTGTTCCATTCCATAACATTACACCCTCTGAGGAGAAACAGCTCTACCCAGGGACTTGAACAGTGGGAAATAGAAACAGTTGAGTCTACAAATTGTTCCGATGTAGGGTTCGAACAAAGAATTGAAATAAAAGATGTCCACCACTTACAGTAATGTATATGGTTTCTAAGGTCTGTGAGACTTTTCTCTCCTGCTCGTAAAGTGCAGTTTGACAGACTGCACAGTGTGTCTACCACAGTATGTGTGTGTGTGTGTTTGAATGTGCTTGTGTAATATGTGTGCATGCCTCCACCATTTAGAGTGTCCATCAGGCTTCTATGGGGCGGACTGTCTGCAGCAGTGCTTGTGTCAACATGGAGGTGCATGTGAGCGGTTCTCTGGGCGCTGTTCCTGTCTCGCTGGGTGGACGGGGGTGGCCTGTGAGCGAGGTAAATGCTGGGTCAGCATGAGAGGGTAAAGGGCATGGGGAAGAAGTAGCTCATAGAAATGCCTACCCTACCAAGTTCTTACTCTGTATGTCTCTCTCTGTAGAGTGTGCACACAGCTGGTTTGGCAGGGACTGTGCACAGCCTTGTGAGTGTGTGAATCAGGGGGTTTGTGACCGTCGAACGGGAGCTTGTAGCTGCCCTCCTGGTTATGTGGGGAAGCACTGTCAGACAGGTGAGAACCCGGCACTCAATTACGACTCCCTTCATCCATGTTCAAGTGTGTGCGTGTGCTTTCTTGAGTCTCATCGGGCATGTGTTCATGGAGAATGTATAAGTAAGCACGTATGTTTGCTGGTTCTGAACAGAGTGTGCAGCAGGACAGTTTGGTCCTGGGTGTGAGGACCGATGTAGATGCGCCCATGGTGCCCCATGTGACCATATTTCCGGAGTGTGTGTTTGTCCTCCTGGCTGGAGAGGACCAACATGTGACAGAGGTAAGTGACCCCCTCTAGTGGCAAACTACAGAACTAGTGTCTGGTACATCCAGTGTGTATAGCATTTAAACAAATATATTTACCACAGCGTGTCTGCCTGGCTCCTATGGTAAGGACTGTGCGCAACACTGTGACTGTCCTCATGGTACTTCCTGTAACCATGTGACCGGCAAGTGTGGGTGTCCCCCTGGCTTCACTGGCAACGGCTGTGAGCAAAGTGAGTGAATTAACTGAATAGTTAGTCAGCAGTCTAAGTTCTCTTATTCTGGCTTTTGCAGAACACCAGCATGTTGAACAGAATGCCATGTCAGAACGGTATCTTGTACCTGGCGCTTTATTACATTGTCTTTGCCAGCATGCAAGCCTGGCACATATGGTCTGAACTGTAACCAGGTGTGCCAGTGCTCTGGTGCCAACCAGCTGTGCCACCCTGTCATGGGTCTCTGCTACTGTGCACCCGGCTTCCATGGCAACAACTGTGATCAAGGTAAGCTTCTCCCTCATCTTACTTTACTTGCTACCATACTTTTTAATTCCAATAAATATAAATGGACCATAGACAACCATAGCCATAGAGTGTTTTTTTGTTTGGCATTACAGCGTGCGAGGGTGGGCGCTACGGGCCAAACTGTGAGCGCTCATGCCAGTGTCAACACCAGGGCTTGTGCCAGACCACCACTGGCACCTGTCAGTGCCCACCTGGATACATAGGAGCAGACTGCAACACTAGTGAGTTTCCCTCTTGGGCGACAGGCCCAGGGGTTGATACATGATGGAGGGGAGGGCTGGTGTCACAGTAAATGTTTCTAAATGGATCTGAAAGATGCTCTTCTCTGGGTTCTGACAGCATGCCCCGCCGGCCGCTATGGACAGGACTGTGCCCGGGTTGCACTCTGTGGTGACGGAGCACGCAGTGACCCAGTGACCGGCAGGTGTGTGTGTGAGGCTGGCCAAAAAGGAGAAGACTGTGGGCAGGGTAACCACACGCACATAATGCTCCAACATGTTTTGAATACATTGTATTGAATGCCCTGTTATTCAGAGTATTTATATTTGTGCTTGTGTGTGTCTGTGTGGGGTTTCCAGGCTGTGCTCGAGGCTGGTTTGGGAAGGACTGTGCCCAGCGTTGCATCTGCAATAACGGGGGTGTGTGTGACCCTGTATCTGGGGTGTGTACCTGTGGACTGGGCTGGACTGGACTGAACTGTGAAAAAGGTGATTAGGCTACCATGGCAACAATGGAGGGAACCATATAAATACACTTGCTACATGCTGTGTTTCTTCTGCTGTGTGATCCAGTATGTTCTCCTGGGAGATATGGAGCCAACTGTAGCCTACAATGCAGTTGTCATAACAACGGGACGTGTGACAGAGTCACAGGAGAGTGTCGGTGTGACCCTGGATACTATGGGTACCTGTGTGAACATGGTGAGCCGTGGAATACATTTCTACAATAAGTGTTTTGTGGACCCCCTGTTCTCCCTGCTGAGCTAACACTCCACTGTTCTGTCTTAGCCTGCCCAGTGGGTTTCCATGGTCACCGCTGCCAGCGTCACTGTAACTGCAGAGGTCGTGCTTTTTGTGACCCAAGAACAGGACTGTGTCTTTGCCCCCCCGGTCACCATGGAAACCACTGTGAGCAGGGTGAGTGGCTGTCAAGTCCATTTATAATGCTCATATCCACACACATGAACTCAAATGGCTCCTGTCTTGAATAGTTTCCTTTCTAACAATCATCTGCCTGTCAGAATGTGACCAAGGCCACTTTGGAGTGGGCTGTACCCAGTCATGTGACTGTGACGGGGACACACCATGTGACCCTTCAAGTGGCAAGTGTCTGTGTCCACCAGGCAAGATGGGGGTGCGCTGTGACACAAGTAAGTGTGACCACAGTCCTAACCTTACATAAACTCCTTAACATGTTGGTTGTTACTGGGATACAGTGGGATTCAATTACATGCAAATATAAATGTCCCATTTCCTGGTTGTATACATAGGTTGTGCTGCGAACCGGTATGGTCCAAACTGTACAGAGACATGTGAGTGTCAAAACGGAGCACAGTGTGACCCCAGGAACGGCCGCTGTACCTGCCTGGGAGGCTGGGTAGGCAATGCCTGTCAGGAGGGTAAGAACACGAGCAACAGTTTCACACACTAACAGTTGATAAGGATTTAATTTAACCAATACATATCTTGTCTTTTACACAGGCGGACCATTTACTTCTCCAATACAGCCCCGTAGAAACCGAATATGGAATTACACACAAAGTCTGTCTTCTGTATAGCACCTTCTACTGGCCAATAACTCACATAACAGATTGAGGCTCACACCTCAAGGTTATAGAGCCCCCAAAAGAGATGAAGTTAACTAAAAATAACTGCAGAATCAGAGTTGTCGTGGGAGTCATGCACCATGGTGTGACCAACCAAAGACAAGTAGGTGTCACCAGAGTGACAGAATATGAACACAGACATGGATGGCAGAGGACACAAAAGTCTAAATGTTCCCCATGTCACATGTTGTTTATTCACGTGTAATGTAACAGGGTGGACTCTTCTAGATTCTCAGAGAGTAACTGAAAGAAACTAGAGAGCCTTTGTCAACAGACCACTTCTTGGGTACCAACTGGACATGGGGGAGTACTGTATGATTTCAGGAATTCAGTATACATTATGTCCTCAAACTTCATAAAGGACACAAGCAGTCTTTGGTTCTAATAATAATTTACTGTAAAATGCACATTTTAGCTTTACCGTTGTCATTAAATATGTTTTTTTTTCAAATGTTTGAATTTTTGTCTTCACTAAAACTATACTTTTTTCTTTACAATCTATATGACAGTGACACCAGTGTTTACAATTCATGCTAATGAGCAATAACAACGAGAAAAAAAGAAATTTTGAATGATTGATTCAATTATAGCATTTATTTTCAATATGATAAATTCAAGCTGTACAGAATATTTTAAAATTCTGCCTCAGTCACAATTCAGTAAGCAATGCTTGCAAATAAACAGAAAAACAATGCAAAGGCAAAAGTGATAACAGCCATATCGATCCATTATATACACAGTTTAAACTATGTACAGATAATTTGACAATCCATAATGTATTTGAAATTGCAAATGTACAATTAGACGACTATTTTACATATTCCACATAGTATGAGCACAATGTGGTTTAAAAAAATAAGACCATGAACAACCATTGACAATGATACCGTTTACCATCAGTACAGTTTATGAAAAGCAGTAGCATTCTAGATTTCATTTATTACGTTTACTCTTATCTTCAGTGTTTCTTTGTGTGTCACGATGCTTCAGCTGCCTTGATCAGTAAAGGATGGTGTATGGTCATTTAGGACCAATACATGTTGTTTAGTTAATGTGGAAGACACACATGAAACCTTTACTTAACAGAGATTGTTTATATGGTTATACACGTCAAAATCTTAGTTTTTCTTGTATCTTTTATATTTCTGTGACATAGTGGTCATCATCATCAACATGCCTCTGAACTCCACAGACCGGGGCAATGAGTAGTGGTTTTGAAAAATGCAACATGCAACAAATATGACTGTTGCCCTACCAGTTTCCGTTACTACAGTATACTCAACACAAAACATGGCACACACCAGCCATTTAATACACAAGGGCATACATATGCACGCACTCACACACACTCACTTTGTGTAACTCGGTTGTGAGCTTTGGTGAGAGCAAAGAGTGTTTTTGACTCCAAGGCGATCAGTAACAGTACCACCTTCAACAAGATCACATACTGTAAGTTATAGGTCTGTTGGACAAACTGTATCAAACATATGCATGTAAGATAAATAACAGGGCTATGCCATGCCCCCAAAATGAGTGGTCCAAATAAGGACTGATCTTGGATTGTATCAACACTACAATAACGACAGTGCTAAATTTGAGTTGTGTACCATGCTACAAACTATAGTTCCAACAGTTGAGTGCATGGTTTTAACCTCTTAGTTGAACAGTAGGCTCAGCTAGCCTCAAAGCCTAATCAGAATGTTCATACAGCTCCTGGGGCCCAGTGGTCAGCTCAGCTCTGTCTGGAGCTGGTCAATTGGAACGGCAAATATTTTACTATCAAAATGGGTAACAATATTGTCAAAATGCTTTTTTTCTTCTTACTTGGTAAATATTTGCTAACTATAGATCAATTCCAAACTAAATGTTTAGTGAAGATGTGATGACAAGATATCTTCTACAGTACTTCCTGGTACAACATTTACTATTGGCGGAGGTCAAGCAGTACGACATCCATGCTTGCTTTTCCATAGCCTTAAGAAAATGCGGAAGATTTGTGTTTTCAGTCTCCAATCCATATTCATTGGTTTGCCACTTTGTAAAATGTCCTTTTAAATATGGTCATTTTAGAATTGAGTGGGACATGGATCAGGTTGTGTAGATACAGTACAAGATAGTGAGTGCTGTCCACAACATGACATAGTCAGTTTACCGTATGTGTTAAATTATCAGAAGAGAGAATAATACTAAAGAATTGTTAATTTATTTGAACAATATCATGTAAGCGGGATCAACCTCAATCCCATGATTGGTTACCGTCCTCACGAGAACGGGATACACACACGATGCACTTAATAGACGTAAATCAGATGAACACATACACTGTATGGCCCAAAGTATGTGGATACCTCAGTATATGAACTTGTTTCTGAATGGAAGCAAATCCCCCATCCATGTTACAACATCTACTGAAAAGCCTTCCCCGACGAGTGGAGACAGATGTAGAAACAACGTGGGGACCAAATGCATATCAATACCCATGATTTCGGAATGAGAGGTTTGACAAGCAGGTGTCCACATCATTTTGACCATATACACTGTAGTGAATGTTTACGTCTTAAATACAAAGAGTCTTTCACAACCAAGTTGTGGATTTTTTTCTTCCATTTTACATGTAGTTCTCTATGTACAAGTAGCCTACAAACAGTGGCCTGTTTGGGGCGGTACATACATTATAAAGGGAATTTGTATTATCTTTGGCTTTGACGGTGTGAACTGTTTTCATTTCCGGTTATAGCAGTGACAGAAACTCTACAGGGAGCTAAACACACACACAAACACACACATACATGACTGCTGTAAATGATTTACCAACAGCATACATTTCTTTCTCTCATCCAGCTATCATTTTGTGTCTTGATTATTATTTTTTTTAATTACAACAAATAATGGGACTGTAACAATTTATGGAAACTGCACAAGGAATCAGAATGCACTGTCCTGTTCTGTAACAGTAAATGTTGAAAAACCTAAATGCACATGCAAGTAACCCGATACACAGCTTTTCTAGAATGTGACAAGAGTTATTGAGGCAAGAATGTGCTCACTGCGTGCTCTGTGAAAGACAACACTGTAGCACACTGTTAGTTGGTCCACAATCTTAGGGTGAGTCGTGGAGCGTGCGCTGGACACTAAGGGATGGAACAGTGGGGATAGAATGACAGAACAGGACACATCACTATCAGACCATTCAACATTACCCTTTCCACTGGGGTGGTTTGATTTTCAGCTTCATGTATTTGAGCTATTTTATGACATTACCACTAGGTGTGAATGAAAAAAGACACACACCTGTAAATGCTGACACGTGTAACAGAAAAGGGAGGCTATTGCAGGCCAAATGTTGAAACAGTTGAAACTGTCATAACAACACTTCAATGGATGTTGTGTACTGTATGTGCATTAAAGGTCAAAGCATACCCATGCTTGAATTAATAATTTTCTGTATGCATGATATGCATTCTACATGATACTTACAGTACTTCTTTTTTAATCTGCACCCTATGTAGGTACATGGCCAAATACATTTACATTTACATTTTTTACATTTAGTCATTTAGCAGACGCTCTTATCCAGAGCGACTTACAGTAAGTACAGGGACATTCCCCCGAGGCAAGTAGGGTGAAGTGCCTTGCCCAAAGACACAACGTCAGTTTGCATGACCGGGAATCGAACTGGCAACCTTCGGATTACTAGCCCGATTCCCTCACCGCTCAGCCACCTGACTCCCTATACAATTTACTATATAGAATGGTGCATGGCCACACATTTTGTTATCTATGGATTTTTCATGGTGCAGTTTAAAAAGCTTTGGTTTAATATGAAAATAACTTCCTGCCTTGTTCTAAAGTGCTAGATTGACTGTTGAGGAACTAGAGCAAATAACTGCTTTTGAAAACCTTTCTTAGATAATTGTTAAATACGTTTATGAAGTGCATTTAAACCCCTGCTTTACAATGAGTCAAATTGTTTTGTAAAGAAGCCAAATGAAATAATCAAACAAACATATCTGCTTAATACCCCACTTCTGCTCTGTGTCTGGGGTTGGGAGAGAGAAAAGATTTCTGAATATTGTAATAGACATTCCCACCCTGTTCAATGGCTATATATTTCCTGCTTTCCTGTTTCATTCAGAAGAAGCTGGGGCGAAGACGGGAATAGGCAGCCTCGAGCTCCGTCCATCAACAGTCCAACTCTAGGATCTGTAATCCTTTTTACTGTAGGGCTTGTTGCCTAGGATACTGTCCACCTCATGCGCAATGGAGGAGGACAACTTTGGAAGAACCTGAAGGTGAGAGAAGTGGAGGTTATGTAAAGAGAACATCAAACTGACACTTCAACCATTATGTTTTACAGAAGGACTTTGGAATATTGACCTGTGGGGGCTAATAGAAAGAGCTACATTTGTGCATGTCAATCACAATCGTATACAAATGCATACAGGTACAGTACATTTAGTCATTTTTACATTTTACATTTCAGTTCTTACATACAGTAATTTCAAATAAGTTGGTGTACATCATTTACAATTTTGTATTTATTTTATTTTTTTCCATTGTTGCACATTCAAAATGGGGCTTAACGTGGGTCTCTGTACACACTGCTGCATACATTCTGTAAACAAAAACAAAGAAGAGTCGATTCTGAAGAAAATAATCGCTTCGGCATCTGACTAAAAATAGAGCCAAACCTCCACCACAAAAGCCCTGAGTGTTCTAGAAATGAAATACTTTATAACATTTTACAGTATCAAGTGTCAAATCCCCATTTGTGCTAAATTTAAATACTGATACATTACAATTCTATCAAAATGCCAGGTTCAGGTTGTTTTAATGATGAGATACACCGTGTGTGTGTGTGTTCTCTCACCTGTATTGCTCCTATATTTTCCATCAGCTGGTCTGCGCTGGATGCCCCCAACAAAACTGAGCTTACTCCTTCATTCCTCAGACACCAAGCTGCAGGAAAGAGCAATACCACAGGACGATGTAAGACAGCAGCATCAGAAACTGTACACTTTAACACAGTGGGTGTAAGACAACAAAACCTTATTGACCCTGTGTGATGGAGGAGGACTCAGCAAGATTTCAGGTTAATAAGCAGTACTTCGGTGTCAAACTCTGTGTGTGTGTGCACCCGCGCGCGTGTGTGTGTGTGTGTGTAGAGAGAGAGAGAAATCCTTCGCTGTATATGGTAACCAGCGAGTTCTGGTGAGTACAAATTTATATTTCGAACATTCTCATCTCCAATCCCAGTCATTACAGTAAAACCAAGAGACAACAGTACGAACACGACAGTGACAGACGGACCCTGAGCTCCCACAGGACACACTGAACAAAATGAGACAGTGTGGACTTCCTGAGGGACAGGACTGACAGTGTGGACTTCCTGAGGGACAGGACAGACAGGATGGACAGGACGGACAGACAGACAGAAAAAGAGAGAGCGGCAGGTGTTTCTCTATTTTATTTTATTTTTACCGATAGCGAGCTGGGGCAGAGTGCAGCCCAGTCGCTCTGCGATGGCCTGCAGCTCTTTCAGCTTCGCCTGCTGACGACGTCCCTCCTCGCTCAAGATCTTGTCCTTCATCCACTGGTAACCCTGTCACGGACAGACAGCACACCCGCTCAGGACTACAGGACCCAGAATTCACCCCACCATTGTCTTTTGTATACCGGTGACTGCCTAACAATTCCAAAGACTGAGGTAGTGGACAGTTACTTTGCAGACATTCCCACACTATGACAGCACCTCTTTGAATACATGTGTTAAAAGACACCAACAAATACGAATTCAAACACACCATAAAAAACTAAGTTGATTTTCATCCCCAAGAAGCAGAATATAAATATTTTTTTCTTTACTAATTTATGTTAAAGATTCAATTATGGATTCCATATTCCTTAAGATCAGTATACTGTGTTCCTCACCAGTGATGTTTCTGGTATAGGTTTAATGAGTACTCATATATGTTGGCAAACTGTCTGCTTCCTTCATGGGAGTGAATGATGTAGAGGAAATCAATCCATGTATGGCCAAATACTATTTCAGACACAATAATGATGATTTATTAATTACCAGTCGAAAGGAGAGAAAGCTTCTACCGCACACAGATCGAGGGCAATTAAGAGGCGAAAGTTCAACCGATACACATGATGTACAGGGTCAGAGGTCAAGCGTTACCTTAAGCGAGGCCCGTGAGTACGGGGGTACCCCGCTGTCGTACTTCCCTGAGATGATACCGCAAGCTAATGGGGACCACGTCATGGCACCTACACCTGTGCAAGTGTGGCAATGAACAGCTTTATTATCCAACAACTGGTGACCTTTTTACTGTGGCAGGTGCCTCACCGGCTTGACAATCTTCTTAGCAGGTCAGCAGAGGTCAGTGTTAAAGCGAAACTCACCTATCTTATGGAAGAGCTCTGGGAGCTGCACCTCTACCTTCTCTCTCTGGAACATGTGGTACTCTGCCTGCTCGCAGATGGGCGGGATCAAGTTGAACTGCCGTGCCACAGAGTACGCCTCCTACAGGACAGACAAGAGTATCACAGTCAACTGATCGGCAAATAACCAAGTTCAATCTTTAGAGTATTGTAACTGATTGGAATGCACTACATAATATGACGTGTGTTAAACTTTTTGACACAGTTTGACAGATATGCAACAGTATGGCTAACCATGATCTCCATGGAGCTCCACCGTGAGGTGCCCCAATACATGGCCATCCCCTGGTTGATCACATGGGTCATTGCTCGTACAGTCTCTGGCAATCAAAATGCAAATATTTAACTTGGGCCCAGATATTCAATATTAATAGCGATAAGGGCCACAATGAAAGAGAGGATCAAGGCTTCAGGAAGTGTTAACTGAGATGGAAAGCAAAAACAAAAACAGAGGAATAGAAGTGGAACAAAGGAGTGCAAAAGAAAATAAATGCCTTTACAATGCCCTATGACCATGAACAGCTACATATTTGACTGACAGATTAAAACATGGATTGACAGGGTAAAATGTATCCAGAATAATTAGTTTTTGTGTTTGCAAATAGTATAGAGTATAGAACAACGTAACAGTTCATGAAATCGTGTTGCGAGGCAAAGTTTAACATAAACTTCTAAATGGCACACTCCTTTGACACAGGGGGTTGAGAGGGGTACAATCTGAGGAAAAGAACATGATAAGGTGTACAAAATAAGGTCAATTGTACAACTGAACAAGTCAACATTGTTGACAAAGAGAGAACCATGCTCTGGCAAAGGAAATATACTGCAATCAGGACAAAGAAGGGCTGTAACAGGAGCAGTCATCTTGCAAAATAACTTGAACCAGGCCATCTGTAAGAGAAAAAGGGGCCCAGACCAGACAGAAAACCCCCAATCTCTTTGAAAAGGTGGCCCACCTTTAGTATAGCTCTAAAGTGCACATTAATGTGTACACCTCGGCATTCACTTGAGCATTGTTGAGTGGTGTCATAAGTAGTTTTATTCATATTTAATTAGAAACAATGACAGACAGGCAAGAATAATGGAGATGGAGAAATATGGAGATACACACTGTTTGGTATGTCCTTGCTATTTACTGGCACAGTTGTCCCCAGAATGTGATCATGGTAACTTTTTCCTGGAGCTTACTTCTATGAACAAGTAACGTAGGCCTATTCCAAACCATTGGGCAACTACTGTAAACAAAAAGTACCATCTAAAATACGTCAAAAGTAACTCAGATGTAACACTCAAAATAACACTGTGAGTTACCATTAAATAGAAATATTCAGTGACGTGTAGTCCTACTACTAAAATAAAGTGCAATTTAAGAAGAAACTAAAAGAAGGAAGGTAATCTTGCAACGAATACTGATATAATGAGAAATTAGACGCAAAAAAATAAATAAATGAATGAGTGGCCCGTCAATTCAGTGACCTTCTCCAAAATTAATTTGCAAGATATTTTTATAGATCAAACAGCCCGCATCAATCACTAAATTTAAGGTGCTTCACCTTCTACTGCACCACTGGGAGGGAAGTACAGCATTTTATGGACTCACTGGAGTTTTCAACAGGTATTATTTATACCAAGTCTCTGCCATAAAATGCCTTTTTTGGAGAGGTTGTGAATATTTTTCACTGAGGGTACCATGTACCTTCTATGATGAATGTTCTGGACTTTGATGTGTAAAATGGGTCTCCTGGTGACGAAAGCAAAACAAAAGGATTGTGAAGAGTTTGACCATTCTGTGAATGAAAAGACAGAAAAAAAACTCTGGCCTACCCATCATGCACTGCAAGAGAGTTTTAAGATTAAAAATAGAAGATTAGAAAAAGGAATAGAAATTATGCTCCTTTGCTTGAGATTTTTTGGTGGATGCAAGGCTTCAAGCAATAGTGTACCCTGATCAAGGAAACAATTTTTTCCTTCACTACCAAGCGATCCAAGCATTCCCAGGCTTGTGCTAAGAACTAGATGCATACCCCAAAACTATGTGCTTCTGGCATCTAATTAATCTGAATGCAATTTTGGCAGCAGAGCCATAATCATTTCACATTCAGCACGCACGCATCCATGGTACAGAACATATAATGCAATCTTATTTGATTCAAATTCTTACTATTGTATTTTTACTGTTGTAGTCAGTTATGGCTACAACAGGATGTACTTTATCATTTTTACAGGTGACACAGATGTCCATGCATGTCCACAAACTGACTGTTAGCACATTTGTGTATAAGAGCACGTTTTCATTTTCTGTCACTCAGTATTGTGTAAGTATGATGTGTTCTATTCGTCTTAGATTGGACAGAACTGAAATGGAACAATCAAGAAAGTGATGATGCCACACATGCTCCTTCTCTATGTCATGTTGCAAAATCATGGAATGTTGCCAGCATGCCAGCTGGATGCATAAAGGTCATTTCATGGGTCATGATGTCAACTCAATAGACACTGAAGCAGTAAAAACTAAGTATTGAACAAACTGCCATTCAGACTCGTGCACCTACCTTCCATCGGTGTGTTGGGGTCTGGTCTGTTGGCAAAGACTACGTCCACATATTCTAGCTGAAGTCTCTCTAATGATGCTCTTAAACCTGTCAGAAACATACACATCATTGCATCTGTTTTTGTGGATTATCTGTTCATTGGCGAAGTTCTAAATTACAAAACGGCTTACCTTCAATAATGTGTTTTCTCGACAACCCTCTTTCAGTTTCTGCTCTGAAAACCCAAAACAGAATAGTTGTTTATTTCATTACAAAATGAAACCCTATTACTCTATTCTTACACTTTCACAACCTACAGTTCATAATACTGTAGTACATTCAGTAAACCGTAAATTATACTTGAAGCTCACAGTTGGAGATTATGAATGTAATAATGGGTTATAATAAATATTCCTGCTTCCTGTCAGTGCAAGGCCAGGACCTTTAATTTGTCCTCCATGACAGGGCATCCAAACAGGGGGTGGATCACACCAGCTTCCTCTCAGGAATCAATTAAAGTGAAGCTCTGCTGCTTCTCTGCTGTGAGAGCTCCCCACTACAGGATACACACACACACTAACTAACGAGCTAAATAATTGAGTACATACTTTCCTCCCCAGAAGATTTTGGTAGTGATGACCAAACTGGACCGTCTGTTCAAGTAAAAAGTAAGGTCAGAAAAACGACATCTGGTTAACTCTGACACCATAAACGATTCCCTTCACATATTTTCATTCAAGGAGTCATTATCATATTAATATTTCATCAAAAGTATCTTGTCAAAAATAATAATAAAGTTCTGTGTAAACATCTGAAAAATACGAAAAACACATATGTATTGTACAGCAAAATTACCTACATTGTGGAGCTTTTGTTAACATTTTCCCTAGCTCCCATAAAATAATTTGAAAAAAAAAAAAAAAACTTAATCTAATGCAATGGGTGTGATTTACATAATTACAGTATAGTACTAGCCAATTATAGAAACAAACAAAGCCACAGTAAAAAATAGCATTGTAACAAAGAGCTGTATTCCTCAGATGAGCAGAAGGGATACAGCATGGGCAGCATTAGTCTTTCGCCTAGCTGCTTCCATGCTATTGACTGTCTGTGCCTAATAGCCCTGTAGGCAACTACTACTATAAGTAAGTGCTCTGCTTCATTCATAAAATAGTGCATTGTAAAGAAGTAACAAACAAAGCGAGTCAGATCTCACTGACCCAACATTTTAACTTTAAAAGAATGTCTTTACAGTTAAGAGGAAGACACATTTGGGACAACTTTCATCCGAATGCTGTCCTCAATTGAAAATTCTCTTTTAATCTAGGAGTAGGCTCTGTCTTGGTTCATCACACTGATTTGAGCTAAATTCAGTGGTGCAGAAACACTGATACGCTAACAAAATGCAGCATTTGAACATTGTGTGGGTGGGCATTTCCTTTTTTCTTTTAAATATGGGAAACACCAAAAACAGCCACTGGGCAAGCTAGAAAACAGTTCATGCACAAAGGAGGAGAAACATGCAATTCATGATGAAACATTTTACCTCCATCCTTTCTTCTTAATTATATTCCCCAAAACAACCTCAGCCCTGGGAGAGAAAAACACCATTACAGGTAATTACTATAATAGCTGGCATCATGAATAGAATGCTAAGGGCATGTTGCACAATGAGGTTTAGATATTACTTTGAGCTTCAGAGCACATATTTGCAACATTTGAGAGAAGAGTGGATTCCTCAGTCTGGGTGGAAGAGGGTAATGAAGCAGGGTATTTATGAGGCACAATCTTCCTGGCTTCGTTCCTTCATTTCTTTAGCCTGTCCCTTTCTCTCACTCTTTCTCTCTCTATTACTCTTCTTTACCTTGTGCCCAATTTCTATATTATATGTTTTTCTCTTTTTGGTGGATTATGTGAATGTGTGTCCCGCACACGCGTGTGTGGAGGGGGGCTTGCTGCCTCTAACGACAGATGTAACATCTCTGCCCCCAGGACCAATATGTTCTTCATGAATGGCTCTCATCATTTCCCATGAAGCACATCTGACTCTATGTGACAGCTCCTATCAAGTAGCTCTGCCCGGGTTGTGTGGGGGAGGGGGGGGGTGTACAGTATGTGTGTGTGTGACGTGTGTTGGAATCTTTCTAGCACAAAGTAAGTCTTGTAAGTCGCTTTGGATAAAGAGTCTTGTAAATTACTAATTTTGTAAATGTACATAAAGAGAGACAGGCACAAACTCCTACAGTGATGCTCAGCTGTGTATGGATGGGATATCACCCTGACATAAACCAACAACAACTAAGCTTGTGCTGTTTCATTGTTACAGCACTTCATTCAGTGATTAGAATTGTAGAAATTCATTGTACAGTATGGACGTCTAGTTTTTCTGAACCTATTCTATTTTATAGCGTAGTGTCAAAGGGACACACAAACACACACACACACACACATCCACTTCACCTAAGATGAACACATAAATGATGTGCAAATGGCTAAGTCTTGCTTGACATGTTATGCAATTAACATGTGGACAGCAGCTAATATAATTCCAGTATTGATTTGTCTCTTAATTAATTATTTTTCAATGCAGTTTGTCTCACGTCAGAGTGACCTTTTCTGTTCTTAAACCATTTGAACTGGTGACATGACTTTAAAGTAAAGAACACAGTGTCCTCAATGAAATAAGGAATTCTCTTGGCACACACACTCTACAGTACAATACACTATCCGCACTGCAATGCAGGTGAAGATGTGCTTGTGCAATATTGTTTTAAATGCCGTCTTCTCATTCCCTTCCTTTCTGAGATGGCCTATAGGGACCTTCAAAGGAGCTGAGGCAATCTCTTCCTCTGGACCTGCAGAAGACTGCATTTCCTGTGTCTTTTCAACATACCCAAGATTTAAAGGTAGCTTAAAAGTAACTCAGCTCAGTTCAGTGATGTTGTTTTGACATCACAGTCCAACACTGAGACAGAAATAAAAGGTAACAGTTTTGGTGCAGCATGACAATTGTTTCAACAATTTGTAAAAATGTATGAATTAGGTTTGTCATTAGTCAAAAATACTGGTAGTACTACTAGTACTAGTAGTAGTCAGTACTTTATTGATCTCAAAGGGGAAATTGGGGCCTTGCAGCAGGCAAGATGAGAAAATGGGAAAGGGAAAGCATATTTAAAATGGTTACCTATACAAATTAAAAAACAACAACAGTATGAGCATACTGTACAAAGTTAACATATAGAATGCTATGGAGATCATACCAGTGGTTGTATGAAGCGACCTTCATACAGACCTTCATATGACCTTCATACAGAAGGGGACAGCAAACAGCAGAGAACATAGTGTGGGAGGTTGTGTGTGCTTGTGAGGGTGTGTGTGCTTGTGAGGGTATGTGTGAGCATGTGTGTGTGTGTCTTTGTGTGTCAGGGTATAAAGATTTATACTTACTTCCCTGCAGCATAGACCTCTGCTGTGTCAAATAGATTGATCCCGTTCTCGTATGCCAACGTCATCAGCTCCTCGGCCACCTGGGCAACAACAGGAGAGAGAGATGTGTTTGAGACCGGAGAGACTGAGGGGACATGACATCATCCGTATTGAACTGCTTTGCTCGACTACAGCTGACCTCTATGGACTACATCTGAGCCACTGAATCATGTGCTGTCCCACCAGTCACTGAGTCACTGAGTCACTGGTGACTCAGTGACTGGTGGGGTTTGTGGTAAATAACAGTTGGGAAGTCATCATGTTGGGGGTGCACCGGTGGCTCACAGGGTAAATGTGCATACAACATAGGCTAAGGCTCTCCTGCAGGGACCTGGGTTTGATTACGGACCTTTCGCTGCATGTCTTCCCCTCTCTTTCTATCTGCTTTCCTGTCTCTATCGATATAAATAAAGCTGAAAAAGGCACAAACATCTTTAAAGGAAGTCATCATTATGTCTCACCTCATCTGTGATCTGACCGCCAAAGGTAACCCATGTGCCTGTGTAAAGAGAAGAGACAGTCAGAGTACTTACTTTGTGTTTGGGGAGAAGAGGGTGTACACATTTGTCAGTTGTGTGCCAGGTGTGTGCCAGATGTGTCTCTGCTGATTGGTATTTTTTGTGAAAAAACAACACATTATTTTATAAAATACTAATCAAGGCATGTGATGGATCACTAAGCCTGCACCCTCACCTAATCCCAGACAGGACACCCTCAGTCCAGACTTGCCCAGGTTTCTGTTAACAAAAACAAGAGAGCATGGACATGAACTCTGGGCACACAGATCAAAACAAAACACAGGTCTAATTCAAGATGTGAGCTCAGTGTCTGGAAGGATGCAGTGTCACAGTTTGATACACAGATCCATTGATGCTGTGCTGTCAGCTGATCTCCCAAAGGAGGTAGAGTACAGGAAGAACATGGGCAACAGTTCCTCATAGAAAACCTTGTGTTTAGGATGAAAGTATAAACTTGTTAAAGAAAAGTTAGGAACTTGAAAATGAGGGCTGGATACTGGTACCCAGGTCTCATTCTTGCCTTTTGCCTTTTATTTGGATCAACTGTGTGGACCTTTTGGTTAATCAATGGCATTAATGTTATCTATCCTTCACCTCCAGCATTCCCTCTGACCATGCAGTACCCTACAGCCCTGGATGTAGAAAGAAGTGAGGAGGAGGCTGGGGAAGCATGTTTTATTCATCCTTCAGATTGACCAAGATCCAAGGTTACAGAGCTCTTCTCTCATCCACCCACAACATGAGGGCCACCAAGTCATGCACAACACCATCTATCTGCCACTCTCTCTCTTTCCCACTCTTTTCATGTCCTGCCTTTCCTCTTCGATAAATGTGATTAACCTTGAAATGCCTAAATTATGTCGCACAAAATGCTCCAGTTTCCATTGAATTGACAACCTGCAGGGATACAAAAACTTAACGTGAGACAAAAATAACAAAGGGATGTTTGTTAGTTACCTTGAGAAGTGGAGAGGACTGAATGGATTGACTTGTGTTATTCATGTACATGCAGAGAATTATTTCTTGCCTGAGCTGAAGTATTCACAGAGTTGCAACCAAGGTGAGATGTTGCTGTGCTAGCTATTCTATTGATTTAGTTTTGTATGGAAACATAACCTTGTACGAGGCCTGAAATGAGTGAACATGAACATGAAGATCCGGACCC
The DNA here is from genome assembly GCF_038355195.1 of Osmerus mordax. NCBI lineage: Eukaryota > Metazoa > Chordata > Actinopteri > Osmeriformes > Osmeridae > Osmerus > Osmerus mordax. The sequence continues at coordinate 14,016,590 of NC_090056.1, forward strand.
ACACACATGCACACACACACACACACACACAGTCACACAGTCACTATTACACACTCATATGCTGTCTTGCCAGTGAAAACACACTCACACCTCTACACTTGTTTTAAGTGTGCTGCAGTACGTGCTATATGTTGCAAAACTATGGGAGATGGAGCTGTTAAAGTGGAGTAATTAGAACAAAAAATAATATATATGTTTATCCGATCACATGAGTACAGTAACAGCAGATGAAGAAAACCTTACATGTACGACAGTGTTTTATAAGCCAATCCAAAATAACACCAATGTCACCTCCAGCTCGATGCACCTTCCTGCCACAGTAAATTCCTTGTTTGTGTAAAATTACATGGCGAATAAAACTCATTCCGATTCTGATTCTGAAAGGCACTTTAAGCTACTGGGGCAATCAGGTCATTAAATTGTGAGGCTGGGTGTCATCTTGCCCCCACCTCTCATACACTCAAATATGGAGTTGCCGGACGTCTCTACTAGATGGGTCTCACACCTCACTGTGTAACTTACTGTAGTTGGTTGATGTTAATACACTTCAGTTTACCCTCTTCCTTTAAACATAGGGAAATAGTTTAGGTTGTTTGGCCAAATATTAAACCCCCTACAAAAGCAAATTAGCGGGATGGTTGTGTTCTGTTAAGCGCACTGGTCTGGTGATTCATTTCTAACTGTTGGGTCTAGATTGGGTTACTGGCGGGGGGCTGGATGGTGAAGGTGAACCAGACCACCTGCTGGCTGGAGTCACTCCAAAGAGTAAAGCCCAGGCTTTAGGAGTCCAGGCCTACACAAGTAACACTGCAGACAGGCAGTCAGAAGCTGCTCATGGGATTTGCCAACCATTATAGCATTATTGCACGACATGTTTCATAAATATTTTTGCTTTTCTAATTAAAGCTACATTTGCCAACAGATGGTTGTCATAGACTCACTAGAACAGCATGTTAAATGAACTTCACCGACCGACACATGTTGAATGACCTCAAACAAGGCTGGAGCGTGGAGCAAATGTTGAGGGTCAGTCTGTAGTGTCATGTTGTTGTTGAACACTCACATGAAGGCAAGTAGGAACATCATATGCTCTTTCTATCAACACTCACCAGGTCAAGGGTACAAAGATATGGTGCATGTGACAGGTGAAGAATAAACACACACACACACATCCACACACAATCTCTGCAATATACTGGAATCTTTAAAACATGAAAGGAAAATCTCATGCAAACTAGTAAAACATGTCACCAGTGACAGTCAATCATCAATCAAAAGCACAGACACAAGAGGTCAGTTTAAGAGTCATCATTCTAGTAGTAAATAGCCCTGTCTCTCTTTAACACTGTGGTGCTGGTGGGTTCATGAGACTGGGCCTGAGGTGAATGTCTGCTGAAGGCCAGGGCTGTATTTGGCCATGGCTGGTATGAGAGGACCTTTTATTGGGTGCTGACAGCAGGCATGCTGTCAGCATGTCCCGTTATGCAGCCATGAACGCGATCTCCTCAGCAGGAGCCAATAACATGCTAGCTGTGCTTGGAAAACCACCGACCCATTTCCCAGTGGTCACACTCAAGCCCAAAGCCAATTAACCTCCTTCTGGGCCACTTCACTATCAAGTCAAATGTAATGTACAATAACACGCATCAAATGTGCACAAACACACACACACACACTCTCCAGCACACATGGTGCACACGCATGAAGATCACATCCTCACTTACAGGACACAACAGTATTGTATTTGCTCTGAGTCAGATAGCAAACTTCAGTCATATTACCGTATCAATAACCTTCCATGAGAGAATATGTGTGTTACTACTGACACAAACCCATCATTAATGGACATTTGACAAGACCTGTCAAAGCACATCAAAAAAGCTTTCAACGCAAGTAGCATCCACTTGCACTACTAAGCCATGTTGCAGCAAGTGTAATGGTAGGCTAGACTGTGCATTACACAACATACCATACACTAACATGCTGCTGCAATGCATTACTACGAGGACGAGTAAGCAATTTTTCTCAGACATTATTGTTCCAAACACATGTCAAAAGTCAGATGAACAATGGAAGAACCACAGCACATTGTGCACTCGCTCTCTATGGAGTGCACAGTGATCTGCAGTGTTGATTTTTTATTTTATTTATTTTATTGCAGGCAATTCTTTGTCAGTGCAAATCTCAAGAACAAAAATTATGAAATATATGCATTGTTCCATTTCCATCAATCCGACACTATAATAATTGAACACTTCCAGAACCAGTATCTTTGTATCAGTCTTCTCAAAAACATAAAGTATCAGTGGGGTACGTGTCACTGTGAAATCAAAAGCTAATCAGCGGTGATTCAACTCCCCAACTGCACAAGCACATACACACCCACAGTTACACCCTAAAGGCCCAGCCACACCAAGAGGGCAGCGCTGTTAATCAAGCTGTTTCCCTTACACATGTCCACATTAGGCAGGCAGATGACTCAAAGCTGCTGGCTGGGCCATGACAGGCCAGGAACAGTAGAGGAGAGATGCAGCCGTGATCGTGAGCAACATGTAGAATATCAAGAGGGGGACAGTGGGGAGGAGGACGCAGGAGGCAGAGGGAAGAGGAAGAGCAGGATGAGACCGTGTAAGGTGTGTTAACTGAAAGCCCTCTTCAAGAAGGTGGGATCTCGTCATGGTTCACACACCAGAAACAACACGACTCCTTCATCTGACAAACCACACGTCTATCAAAAAACATGTGCCGCTCTTATTCTGTATATGGCGCCGGTGCACTGTCCATGTTAACTTTACATTTCCATTTAATTCTATTCTAATCCCACTTAGTACTGCTAGTTTATGTACCCTTAGTATAGATAGTCCACATATTTAAATTTTAGATATATGTTTATTGTATGCACCTTCCTGCCAAAGCAAATTCCTTGTCTGTGCAAACTTTCATGGCGAATAAATCCCATTCTGATTCTGATTCTGATGACACATGAAGACAGAGAAGGAAAAATACACAGAAATAAAGGAATTCACATCAGATACACATAGAGGATGAGGGGAGATGCTTGAGGCGCGTAAAACATCAGGGATGCTAAGGACCTAGACACAGACACTGCCCGGGGGTTACTGAGGTACAGACATTGCCCTTTGCTATTCCCAAATGCAACACTTTGCATCTTGAAATAAAAAGTATCTTTTAATAGCAGTCTGGGAAATTTTGAAATCAATGTGATTCCTCATTCCTCTCTCATTCTTGCCTTATATGGACTTCCAATAGTGTACACAACCAAGGCCAGTACAGCAATTCAAGGACAATTGATGTGTGTGTGTGTGTGTGTGTATATGCTGGGCTTTGAGTAATAAGGCAAATGAATAACAAGGTTAGATAGGCGTGACATTTAAAGGTTGTGTGGATGCCTTGTACAGACACACAATGCTCTGTGTGATCACAGAGTAAAAGATAAAAAGAGGTCATCAACAAATCTGCTTCCTCAAACCATTCATGTGCTTGTGTGAAAGAGGCTGTGTCAAAATCGTAACCAAAAAGGTATAGTAGTTTCTCAAATGTTTCCTTCTATTGCATCTCAATCCCTTCCTTCCAATCTAGATCCAAACAGATCCAGCATGCTGCCCAGCAGTGGCAGGAACCCAGGCAGCAGCAATCCCAGCCCTTCCGTAGTGTAGTGGGGCCGGGGGCTCTTCCTCTTAGCCTGGTGCACAGACTTGTGCTTCCATTCTACCAACACTCTCTCACTGCCCCCCTTAGATGATCTCTCTCTGTACCTCAGACAGACAGTGCAGTTACGTAACAAAAACAAGGCTGTGTGTTGTTGTCCATCCAGGGTTTCTCATGCAGGAAAAGATTTGGAAAGCCAGAACGCATTGACAACTACTGACTACTTACGTAATCAGCTTGTCTCATATCGTTTGGAAGATGAAGATAGTCTGTTTTCCATCCTTTTTGTCTCTTTCTATATCATTCTTCACCTTCATTGTGCCACTCACTGGCCTCGCAAGACACCACTAAAATTAAGTAAAATGCAACTCTTGCAAGAAGTGCACTTGTGTCTACTTCTCCTGACTAAAAGGAGTCAAAGACTCTCTCACAGTCACTATATTGACAATGTCAGTCTCATTTTTCCCAGTCCCACCTAAAAGGTATACAATTCAGACCCTCATATTCAGTTTATCAACCTTGCAAGCCCTTCTCTCTCTCTCTCTCTCTCTCTCTCTCTCTCTCTCTCTCTCTCTCTCTCTCTCTCTCTCTCTCTCTCTCTCTCTCTCTCTCTCTCTCTCTCTCTCTCTCTCTCTCTCTCTCTCTCTCTCTCTCTCATACACACCTGTGGGACAGAGCAGGATAATCCCTGAGTTATTCTACATAAGACCCCCATGAGACAGAGGACTCAAGAGCCTGAGTGTGTGCCTGGGGACACTCAGTCTGCCTGGGCACACCTGTGAGAGCCTGTCAGACCACCACAGCAGGAACCGCCCACACCGATTTACGAAAATTCAGTTAGACACATGATTGACCTTCACATTCTGCCCAATTTAGAGAAATATGAAGGACCTTATCATGTTTGGCTTGCTGTCTTCTATTGGTAAAGGTTTGCAAATGCATAATATTGTGCTTGTGTGTGTGTGCCTACTGGCTGTGGGTCTGTATCTGTGTGGGACTGTGTGTGGCTCTATGGTTGCCCAGTTTCCCCTTGGCTCTATAGCATCTTTAGTGAAATACTAATCTGAGCTACTGACTTCTCTCTATTCCTCCGGCTGGTGTGAGGGAGATTCATACTGACACAAGAACAGTTTAACCCCACCCGCTTTCACCGAGAGGGTCTATCGAACACCCTTTTCATTCACATAAACATACAGTACATACAGTGCATGCATGCGTACAGACATACATAAACTTCACACATAATACAAATACAGTGGAACAAACATGACCATGATCCTACACATTATTCTAACTACAGTAGATACTGTAGCATACAGTAAACAGACAGACACTGTGAGAAGGAGCAACATTTGACTGACTAAATTAATATGATTGATTAAGTAGATCAATTGAAGTTACAGTGCAGTGTTGCAATGGGTGGATGGCAAAGATGGTGATAAAAATGTAAAACATGATGGCTTTTATATGTGTGTGTGTGTGTGCATCTGTGTGTTAAACAAGATCTTAACTGTAACCACTCTGACACACTACAGTATGGGAGTGAATATGGAGTATGAAAATATTTTTGATTTAAATAATTAATAAAAGTTATGCTTGCGGGTTCTCAGCAAACAAAGAGGCCTTTTGGTTTAGTGACATGCACTGTAATTACTTATTGTCACCTGAACGTACTGCATAATAAGAATAGTATGCATTTATAAATTAATCCGAGAAACAGTGTAAGATGTGAACTCACTGTTAATGCAAGTTTGATCAAATTAAAAGACAATATTCTGTTTGTAGAACAGATACACATCACACATTCCCAGACTGATCTTTAGATTCTCGTGTGTGTATTCTATGGACTTCATTGTCTGCAGGATCAAGAGAGCGGAGAGACTGATGGCTAGCTCAACTGATGACCCTGCATGCCTCTGTGGTGTTGAGTTACACATTAGGAAAGTGGGAAAAACTGTATATTACATTATGCTGGGCAGTGGTTATAGAGTGCTTTTGATGTACCATGACAGACATGACATAGTGGATAAGCAGGGAGGAATGGTATCTTGGGAAATAGTTGTAATTCTTTAAAGTAGTAAAAGGTGTTTGGGTTGAGATTACCTTCAAAGGCCCTATGTAGAATTGGGACGCTCAGTATTTTGGGGATTTTAAAACGTTCAATCCTTTGGTCTTTACCTTCTGAAATGTTTGCTTTGTTTGTTACAGTAATTCTGTGCGCATGTTTTAATCTATATTTCCACTTCAAAGTCAGAAATGGGATTTATTAATTCAGTGTGATAAATGCTTAGCCTATGCTGCTCTGCATATTCATGTAAGAACCAGGCAGTCAGAACGATCCGAATCCTTCCATGTCTATTTGTAGGCTTACATTTCTCCAAATATCCCTTGTCTTTTCACAAAGCAGCATGGTGGCACGGCCCCCTGACACAAGGGTTCAGTGAGAGGACGGTTTTATCGTTATCATGCTCACAACGTGCTTTGGTATTATGTCCTTTTCACAAGGTAAAACTGTCATCTTCTGCACTGTACTGTCAAACTCACAAAAGGGGAGGAACACAGAGTGGCAATTCTACAACCCTACAACTCAAATCTGTTATCATGGGTTGTCCAATAACCCTTTGAGGAACCAAGGATGGTCTACAGTTTATTAAAGTCTACTCTCTCTTAAGTAATCTGCCTTGAATGCAACTGCATGCTTCAGCACTCTCCTACCACACCTACACTGTGTCATCACACGAATGCTTCACGGTATTTCCTACCTATACTTCATGCCGGTGCGTATGCTCTGGTCGCTGGAGGAGGGCATGTTCTGCACTGACAGCTGGCCAAGGCTGCGGGCCACCATGGCCACGGCTCGGAACTTGCTCTTGGTGCCCATGTTGGGGCTGTTGGCATTCTGCCGGTTTAGTCTTTCCTCCGTGCTTCGGTTAACACCTCGGTGGTCCGTACACACCAACGACACCTGCATAGCGTCAGATGAAGGGTCCGGCTGGACAGCCTCGGCGTGAATGAAAACTAAGATGGAATGTCCAGTTGGTCAAACGGCGTTGTCGCGCAGGCAGCAGACGTCCGAGATAGCGCACAAGGGGTCAACACCTGAGCACCCTTTCAACTGGTTCACAAATGGTACTGTGGCTTTTCAAAGGAACGTCAGGAAATATCAGACCCCAGTTCTAAATAATTCTCCTTTGCAAAAGAGTCACAAAGTCTTCCACTTCCCCCCCAAAAAAGCAAAAAGTTCAAACTGCTAGAAATTCCAAAAGCCGTGCTTCAGAGGACGGGATGCCACAGGAGAGGGGGGACAAGCAGAGTGGAAGAGGTGATCTGCTGCAGCTCAGGTCCGATGTTGTCTAGTCAGCGCGATGCCGCTGTGCACAGGAACCCTCTCCCTCAGGAGCACATGCCACAGCCTCGCTAGAACAACCCAGGGTGACAAATCACATCAACACTTTAACACCACAATCACGCGTGTCTCTGGAGCACTCCACGAGTCCTAGTGAGGAGCCAGACCCCTCCCTATCCTCTCTCTCTTACTGCTTCTCTATTTTTCTTTGCCTCTGTTTTTCTCAGCTAAGGCTGCATGTGTAATCTGGCCCTTTGTCTTCCATGTTGAATCCTCTAACTCTCTTGTCTGAGTTACCATTCACTAGTGATGACCTACTGCTTTTATACGTGAGAAATAAGAGAGCAGGCAGAATGAGGGAGGGGATGTAGAGTGAGTGAAAGAGAGAGGGAGAGGAGGGCGGAGGGAGTGTTGTCGGAGAGTGAGGGAGAGAGAAAGAGACAAACAGAGACTGATCTCAGTTAATGTGAAGAAGTATGGTCTTCAACGCAGATCAGAAGAAACATTCACTTCTTACTTCAATTAGATTATACATGGCCGTCAATAAAAGTAGCTGATATAATAGAAAAAGGGGAGTGCATGAAAAGAAAAAAAGGTATTGTAACATTCAGTCTTTTAGGACTTTTTGCAGATTTGATCGAAATACAGTCGACTCTCTGCAACAGTGGTTGGAGGACTGGTTGTAAGTCTAACGTATCCAAGCTACGGTTGGCTTGGGCAGAATGCAGGTTATGCAACCTGACCTGTATCAAAATAGTCTCAGGTGACGAGTGATTCAGGGAAGTGTTTTACACACATTTTCCCTCATTGCCTTGTTTCCAGAGAGCCATTTATCTCCAATTAAGCATCACTGACATAAGTTGTTTAACATCATGCCAATGACAAATAGGTAAGTACAGCTGATATAATACATAATGTCACAAAATAAAAAATCTCCTAAGCAGGAGAAAATGTGTGATTGCAATTTGATAGCAATGGATGTCAACCAAGTGTTTTATGGTTTCGAAACAAACACAATGTAAAAACAGCCAAAAATCTGCCTTGGATTTTGTGAAGGGCAATTTCAGGTAAACATAACAACCCCACCGCAACCAATCACCAATCAGTAGAGGGTACTTGGCACAGGGGACAAAATTGCAGGACTAAATTTAGAAAAGCCTCAAGGCCAAGCTGGCAAAAATAAGAGCAAGTAAACGTGAAACAACCAAACAGGTTGGCGTGGACCCATCCAGAGAGAGAGCATTGTTCCAGTATGCATCGGTCCCCTGGACCTGGAACCCTCACTGGAGCAGGCCTTGCCTCTGGCTCTAACCAGGGGAAGCCATTGTAAAGATCAGAGGGTGGCTGTACAGCCCCTGTCCTAGCTTTGCTGTACTAAGATCCCTGGGACCTGTCTACAGTCCTATCACAGTAGGCAGGACCTGCCAAGCCCACTAGCTCATCTTTCATGTGTGTGTGTGTACTGTAGGTGTGAAAGAGAGAAAATGCATGCAATTAGCAATCTTAAAATCCTAGTGCAGACTAAAGAAACAATCATATGTTGAAAGTTTGAGCGTGCGTGACATGGTAAGGCTCTGAGGTATAATCCGACATCCATTGATGGTTTGGCCCCCAGTCAACACATGTGCGGTTAAAACCCCTCACTTTGAAAAAGACACATTTCAAAGCAGTGTTGTCTTGCCTTCACCTCCTCCCCTCTGCACCACTCGCTCCCCGTGTTCTAAATGCTGGGATTAGTTTATTCTGAACTGTTCTCTCCAGGATGAAAGTTACCACGGGGAAGAGATAGAGCTTAACTCTCACTGAACGGCAGCTGTACTGTTCACGTGGCATAGCACACAAAACAGCTCTGCAGCAGGCTTGATAGGCTTGTGTGTGTGTACAGTATGTGTGCAATCCAAACGTTAAATGTGCAGGGTTCTCGATCCTGACTCAACCAGACTTTAGCAGAAACACTGACTGGTGTGACCCTCTCCCATCCATAAAGTCCCTTGAAAGCAGTGTGTCAACATCCATTTTGATAACGTATATTTCTTATTTCACACAGACCAGCACAATTTTGGTTGCCTAATCAACACCCTTCTATGTCAGATTTTTTCACGTACAAAAATGGCTTTCTTCCTCCCTGTATCTATAGGTCATACTGTATGGTCTGTGCTAGATGATGTACAATTATTGAATTATATTTTTCCTAATCTTATAGGGCTACACTGATTGCTGTTGTGCTGCCAGCTCTATCTCTCTTTTTCTCCCTTCTTTGAAAATACTGATGAGGCTGTCAATTCAAAAATCTAAACCTTGCCACACGCACTTTGCAAAGACAAAACCATTATGCAAATCGGTGTGATTATGTTAACCTAATCTGCCACGCTTGCACAAATGGCCCATGCATTAACGCACAGACAAGCACACACACACACGCGCACACACAGAGAAGATTGATAGATACAGTATACAGAATATTTTCATTGCACTCTTAGTCCATACTACAACCATGCAGTTTGTCTATGTCTGTATGTGTATGGGACTTTGTGTTCACATGTGTGTTTAGTGTTTGTTGAGCTCCAATGACCAAATTAACTGAGGCAGAGAGAAAGTGTGAGGTCAGTGATGAGCTCAACATGGAAAGCTGAGGCCAGCTGCGTCTAATGTTGAATCCTCATCTCAACTCTAACTTCAAACTTAACTACTACAGCTTTCAACATTTGTTTTATAGGTGTGGGAGGAACATGTCAGTGTCATTTCACAGCATTATTGTGATATGATACAGTATGTGTGTGTACAGTACTGTATTATACTACTCTGTACAGTATTTATGCATGTGCATGTATTGTACATTGCATCAGTCCATTCGCGTGCCCTTCAGAGTCTGCCAGTCAGCTAATATAACAGGTCACAAGGCTGCAAGCCAGCCAGGGCACAAATAATTACACCAGCGGATTAAACTGTCCTGTTAGACTCAAGCAGCAGCTGTAATTGGGTTGTCAATCAAACCCAAGTGGAAACCCTAACCCAACTTGAGATCTCCAACCAGGTGCCAGGGGGGTGTCTGGTAAAGGCGGAGGGGTTAACATGACCACAGTGATGATTAGCTGAGCGAGCAGGGCGTTTAGGAGGCTGTTAGATCTGCCTGTGCAACAGCTGCCAGGTGGGAAGGATGTCAGGGGGGCTGGAAGGGTCATGAATCAAACCGTGGCTCAAATCCCTGTGTGGGTGTTAGGCATACTGCATCTGCTGGTGCAGGGCTTATTTTTTCCATGACTCTCACCAGGCTGGACACTGGAACATGGACACAATAGAGAGAATAACTGTGAGTTGAGCAATATAGGCTCCACCAGTTCTCCTTAGCAATATCCTGTGTGTTATCTTACTGGGTGAGGAAGAGCTTTTGTGTTCTCTAATCTACTCTCCAGTGAGCTATGCTTACTAAATATTAGTGTTTGCCCACAGTTTGGTCTGCCTGTCATTGTGCTTCCCTTCCTGCAGTGAGTAGTGTTTGATAAACAGACACAATTCATCACTCACATAAAATATGAGAGGGGTCACTGTGCAACTTTAAATATAGAAGACATCAATCCATTAATAACTTTGAAATGAAGAACATCAGAAGGAGAACATGGTGGTTTGAACAGGCTGGAGATCGCATGTAAATAAAATGTATTTTTCCAGTGGCTGATTCTGAACCATAAGTGCTAATTCCACATGGCTTGCTCATTTTGGTTCTTCACAGCTTCAAACACTGGAGGCAGATTTCATCTGTCAAGCCTCAGTTATCCTCTTTGATTCCCATTGTCGTAGGTCTGCTGCATGTTATTGAAGTATGCTAGCCATTTGTGAGCTACATTTAAAGTAGGATCTTCCTAAGCTACAGTTTCAAAAATCTGCTGAATTAATAATGATCATCTTGACTGTATGCAGAGAGCACTGAGAGCACAACTTTGGAACCTGTAATAATGAAGAGGAAGAGAGCTGTCTTGCGCTCGCTACATTACCAGAATTACACAATTGGGCTGTGTGTGCCTCACCAGTCAGAAAGATATTATGACATGCCTAGTAAAGAAACGGCCAATGAAGGTAAACAGAGAGCCACATGCTTACTCCTTTTGCAAGTGTATATTGAAACTGACAGACAGTAAATGTCAGTTCTTTACAATAAGCCTGGGGTGTATAGATCATATAGAACTGGATCAATGTTTAGGATCAAACTTGAGACTTGGTTTCAGTCGGCTGGCTAAACTTCGTTCAATATGGAGGATGATCCTCAGTGACATGGTTTTAATTGTGTAGGGCGAGTCTGGGTGAAAAGTGGGATGCCACATTGAGGAAAATACTTTTAAACAATGGGATAGGAGGAAAACGTTTTGTTTACTACTCAACCAGCAGCCAGAATTGAGGAGCAAAACACACAGTACACCTTCCAGCAAAGTGGCTCAGAGCAAGGGAGACATGAACATTTCCTCAGTCTGTTACTAGTGTGTGAACAGTTAAGTGTACTGACCCTGCACTCTAGTTCTAACATCAACCTAATCTGACACAGTGTTTCTGTCCATATCAGTGCATCTTCCAGGCCAATTCCCATCCCAGCACATGCATGTTCGTATACCCTCACAGCTGTGGGAGGGTTGCGCGGAGATCTCACAAATTCAGAGCCATAAATAGATTTTCCTCTGAAGGGGCCTGGGGTTGACTGGGGGTAAACAATGCCAGCCATGCCTGTCCTAGTCACTGGACTCAGCAGCTTCAGTCCAACGTACCGCAAGGAAGTGCTGGGAATTCATAAAGTATACATACTGTACACAGACACTAGTGTGCATACGTAAGTAGAAACACACACAAAAAACACACATGCACACACAGAAGGCTTTGCCTTGCAACGAACAGCCCAGGGCACCATTAGCCAGCTTGCGTGGTTATCAGGACGTTGAATGGCTTTGCTATCAGCCAGTGCCTCATTACGTTCCAAGGTTTTTGTAAGACAGACCTTGAGGGTTTGGGCACTAAAGACATCTGTCTAACTGGAGACAGCTCCTGTAAAGGGTTAGAGCCTAGCAATGGCTGTCCTTAACATCTTGGAAAGTCCAAATGTGGATAGTAATACAAATATGTAACTTTCTTTTCAGTCATATTTTACTATTTTCTTTTTTGCATATTGATTATATAAATGTTGATACCTGAACCAAAGAGTTGCTGATAATCTGTAATCATCAAGTAGAGTTATCAAGGTTTTCCCCCTAACATGCCACTCTCAGGTTCCAACTGTTTGAATCAAAAGGTATCATCAGACTAGTTTATCAATACTGAATCATATGTGCTGATCAATACCTTGATCACTCAGGTCCGTTTGAACATAAGTCCAAAATCCACAATTATTACAGGAAATATGAACAGATAGTCAATAGTCATTTTAGCAATAACTGTTGATATGATGGGTGATAATGTGTGACAATGTGTGACATACTACTGACGGTGCTCTAACATGCAATTAGAAGTACATATCTTCAAAAGAAGCTTGTTTAACCTGTTCAGGTTATTTTGGGATGGGAGAGAAGCACACAGTGATGTTTCGATTTGCTTCACGCTAGAAAAGAATCATATACCCCCAATGTGTTATTTTAGATTGTGTTATGTAAGTGTGTCTAAGAGTATCTCCCTAATTCAATTCAATCCAAAATATTCTCCCCAGAGGCCAATCAGCCATTTAAAAATGAAAGGGAAACACAGTGGGGGGGAGGGGAAAAGAACTGGAGCTTTTAATCAAAGACCAAGTAGAGAAGAAAAGTGGAAGGAATTGTCAGCTCTTCCATGAGGATGAGGAAAGGATGACACTCATAGTATATACTGTTGTGTATGTTTCATGTATAACATAAAGCAAAAAGTCATTCATACAGTCCTAAGCAGGGCCATTTTACAGATCCACAATGTGTTCTGTTTATTTATAATGCACACCTTGTTATAAATTATGAGTATAGCATGTGATGTTTGTAGTGGGGGGAACTGGAGGTCAAGGGGTGATAGAACAAAATATAACGCTGATCTGATCTAAATATTTGGAAAGTCGGACCCATTGAACAAGGCCTTTGTACATACTGCCATCTGTTGGAGAGTAGTTGCAATTCATCAAACCTGACAGCATTTTGAAAAGAAAGTACTTGGAGAATCAAAATAATGTTTTCTAATTTCATAGTTTTGTCATAGGAGGTAGGAATAAGCTACTATATGGAATTAAAATAATATATACAGAACTATACATTAGCATAGTGTGAAGACTTATGAAATTGTCTCAGCATGAATCATCAAAGATTCATTATACTGTAAAAACATAAAATAGTTTGTTGTCTTGAAGAACAGTTACCCAATATATACACACACACACACACACACATATATATATATATATATATATATATATATATATATATTTAAAGGTTAACACAGCATGGCTGTCAATTATTTATCAATATAGAGCTGATGACAGCATTAGAAATATACTTAGCGCTTGTGCTATAGCTCCAATTACAGATATGACTTGATAACAGAAAGTAATTATAGCCTGGTAGAGGCAGACTTCAAAGGACGGCCTACAAACTGCTCACAAGCCAGCCAAGTCAACGGTGGCCTCCTAAAAAATATTACCTTGGTAACATGATATCATGCTGACTTGTCATAGTTGAGCAATCCTTCATAGATGAAGGGTTGAGCTGTCATAGAGACAAAGTAGCATTTGTGATACTCTACACCACTTTTCATGAAACACAACGACATCTGTCTTTTGGAGGTTGAAGCAAAAATGACTTATGGCCTCCATAAACAAAGGCATGCTTTCCATAAAGATAATAAAACTGATGTCTTATTTAAAATTGCACTGAAAGAAGCAGTTACATTAAAATAACGGCATTACATGTAACATCCTTTAAAAAAGTATTGATGATGATGATGTGATTCAACTTAAGACTTCTAAGCTTAACATAACATGCATCTACAGAATCGAGCACTGCAACTGGAAATATTTTGATAAACACAGAGACTTTTAAACCTCATTCTGTGTCATAATGATGTTAATGGAGTTGTTTCAATGTGAAGTCGTCCAATGAAGGAGATAGAGAGCTCACTAATCCAGTGGAAAATTCTGAAACCTGGCCAGCACCCACTGCATGGTATGATCAGACTCCGAAAATGACTCGCTATTTTATGACCGGCCCTCTGAAAAACAACATTGCCAGAGTAGAGACAAATATCAAGATGGACAAACAAATCCAAATACAGCTCTAATAGTTCAACACTGTCACTGGGCAAGAGCAGAAAACACAGAACACCTTGATGTTTTGAATCTTCATGAAAAATATCCTCAAGGAACAATAACTACATCATATTTGTTCGTTTCTGAGACAGGACCATTGTAGTTAGCCCACTGCTCCTCATCAGTGTTATCAGAAATGACATTTACTAATGATTGGTCAAAAGCTGAATCAATTTAGTTATCCAGTAAACACTTCTCAACAATTGCGCCAAATAACAAATAACCTTCTTGTTACTTGATCTCTCTGATCAGTTGATGAAAAAATAATTTCACTTCCTGCAAGTATTGCAAGATGAGAGGTGTGGTCAGATAAACCAACGTGGATATGGTTGAGTGGTACATGGCCAAATGATGGTTGCAATGTGGTTCCATGGGATCTTTAGACTCAATGGAACTTGAAATCCTAATTTGGCATAACCCAGAAAACATCTGAATGTCTTCAAATGTAACCCCCACTCAGTCTCATGTCTGAACACCACCATCCCGTTCATTAACCTTAGATGTTAGGCCAGCCTTAGCAGCCAAACCATCAAGCCAGTTCAAACTGGTCATCTAGACACCCTTACTTACCTGTACCTCATCCCCGTGGTATAGGACACACACTCCCGTAGCGAGACGGCATTCATCTTGAGGAAGTCCTCCAGGTTTTTCAGTTGGGCAGCGGCGCGCACCTCTCGGAGGCGCTGGAATTCCGCCAGCTGGTCACTGCGCTGCTGCCGCTCCTCCTGTTCCAGGGCCTGGTCCGACAGGAAGCAGCTCAGGCCACTGCGCATGCTCTCGCTCATGGACGACAGGGACAGCATCTTGCCCCCGGTGCCGCCACCGCCACTACTGATGCTGCTGCTCCGACGTATACCTCCGCTGTCCCGACCAGGTGGGGCCCCACTGCCCCCTCCGCCTCCTCCTCCAGGCTTGGGCATCTGGAGGTTGTCAACAGGAGGGGCACTTAGCTGGCGACTGAGGCGGCGGCCTGCATGGCCACCTCGCACCTCGCTCAGGCTGCTTGCAAACATTCCCAGCGCGCTCGTTCCAAACCCGGTCAAAGCCACGGTCACACAGGTGTGTGCCCACGGCCGGTGGTGTGTCAAGCAGGGAAGGAAGGAGACCGACCAGTGGACAGAGAGACAGGCAGACGGACAAGACGGACGCAGCAAGTGTTGGTGCCGTATCGATGGTGCTGAAGCTCGATGGGAGTGTGACAGAGATGTGGGTTTAAATAGCACCTGTTACTTGGCTCTGAGTGGGAGGGCGGGTGGGTGGGTGACAGGACAACCCCCACCCCCAACCACAAAGCCCCATGCATCAGCCTGTAATCAGAGCTGCTTCTCACCATCCCCATACCCCCCCCCCCCCCCCACACACACACACACACACTTCCACCTAACCCCATTGTGAGACACTAACAATGGCTGCTTGACAAACTGATTGGGATGGGGCTTACCGGTTGTGTCCATAGATTGTTGAAATAGTATGTGTGTCTGTATGTGTATGTGTGTGCCTGTGTGTGCCTGTGTGTGTGTCTGTCTGTGTATGTGTGTTTAAGGTGTTCTCAACGTTGTGACCCATCTGCATGCACAGAGGCATATCCGGTGGCAGTAACAACAGTTTGAGGGTGCTGTGGCATGCCAAAGGGAATGTTGGGACGAGGCGGGCATTGCTCTTCGCCACTTCTGGTGGCAGAGCAGGGATGCGTTGAGTGATATATTTCTTGAATTGAGTCCAGTTCCCAATAAGCTAAAGCTGTTTGCTAACTTGGGGTTGTCAGAAAATAGATAGTGCAAGAGAGATGAGTGTTACCAAGGATGAACTATTCCAGTATGGAGAACCAAAGGTGAACCACAAATGTCCATTCTGTGACCACACTAACACCATGAATTAAAATAAGTCTAAATGTAAAATTGGTTTATGAAATCTTTATATTGCTATAACAAAAACTTTAAATGCCTTCTATTTACTAAAATCCCCCAAGCAATCGTCACAGAATCTGTGGTCACACAACGTAAATGCTCAAACAGTTCAATTTATCAAATCACCACAATAAAAGTAAGTGTAAGGATGTTTAAGGATTATGACTAAGCACATAATCCAGACCAAAAGATGCGACAGTATAACCAATCGGGATTAGTCATGTCCCCTGTGAACACTCTGAATAGAACATGTGTGTTCAAGTAAAACACAGATCTTGCCTTACAGAATACGGAACATCATGCCATTGTCCTAAATCGGTACCAAGGTGCAATTTATCAGGGAAAAAAAACTATACAAGCCCATTTTAATGACTCCTTTCTCCACAATGTCTACAGTTAAGTATTTCTCTCTCCGTGACAGCCTCCATTTTCCCCACCAGCTGCAACCTCTACAGTGGATCCAGAGCTACTCAATATTTCAGAAGCTTCCTCTCCTCCGTCTTGATGACTAAGATAGAAAAGAGCATCACGCGGCTTCGACTGAGGTTTGCAGGGATAGAGCTGCTATCCCTGCAAAGATCTGATCAGACCATCCTTCAGCATCCTGCTGTCCCTGCCCAGGGCACTGTGCAGGTCACAGGGTAGGGTTCACAGTTCAGGGGCAGCATCTCCATGCAGCATCCATCCATCCATCCATGCAGCCCTCCCTTCCTTCCTTCCTTCATCAATTCCTTCTTCCCAACTTTAGAGCTTGTCTGTCTTCCACTTACCCTGGACCTGGGAGTCCGGCTCATGTAGGGGTTCTGGACCACGCTGCTCATTTTGGAGGCTGAGGGTGGCCAGGTTTGTGAAGAGGATGCACTTTATCCCTTAAATTGGCCAGACATGAAGCAGTCTGAAACTGCTGCTCTAAGAGTCTGGGATGGTTCAGGCAGCATACCAGTAACAGTCTCTCTCCACTTGCCACGCCCCTTGTATTACATGGTACACAGGAAATCCGCTTTGTGCCAATCAGAGGCTGGGTTTGTTCTGCAAACCCCAGCAAATACTCCCGGAAGTAAATTATTTAGGTAGCCTGGCACTAAAAGCTTTTGATTGTCTGAACCAGGAGAAAGAATACTAAAAGCCCTTTTTGCTTGTCAAAGAGCTGTGTGTATGTGTGAATGTATAGTATGTGTGTGTAAAACACAAACTCGCTCACAGTACATAGTTGCGGGTACACAAATACGCGTAGCAAAGCAAGGTTTGAAATAGAAATACAGGTGTGTGTGTGTGTGAACGTTGGTGTGCTGTTAAATTTATTTTGTCTGTTATTGATACCTATCTAGCTCAATATTACTAGATGTTGCTACATACAGTAGTTAAAAACTATTGTAAATGAGGCCGTAGTCAAGAATCTCCATCCGTGAAAACGCACAACATATTCCTTCTCAGCAGAGATAACCATTATTTTTGGACACGTGTTACGTACGATGGCAGAACACGCATTGTGTTCTGTGGAAAGGTTTGTATAACCAATGGCTTAGCCTCTCAGACGCTCGTCTGAAAAACAGAGCTATCTATTATTAAATGTAGACCATTGGCCAACGATGTCACTTCAAACCTAAATAGAAAACTCTTGATATCAATAGGTTTACTGTGGGGTGTGCAGTAATGGAATTTTTATGGAAAGCCTCTGCTGTCAGAATGTGTCAAGAGGTCTTAACCAGTGTTTGTTGGTAAAGGGAGAGGTTTCTGGATAAAATTGAAATAAAATACCAGAATGTTTGTGTTAGTCCAAAAGCATATTGTATGATCTGTTTGCAGGTTCTGAGAGTTTATGTTACTGCAGGATGCAGCATATTAAATGGCCTACCTGTAGAACTGCAGCTGTCTTTTTGGGCTCCCATACCGTGCACTTGAGACAGGAGGAAAAGAGAAAGAGAGAGAAAGAAAGAAAGAGAGAGAAAGAGAGAGAGGGAGAGAGAGAGAGAGAGAGGGAGAGAGAAAGAAAGAAAGAAAGAAAGAAAGAGAGGGAGAGAGAGGGAGAGAGAGAGGTGGGTTAATAAATGCGAGGCTCAGTTGTATGAAAGCTTATTTGTTATGGGTTTGCTTTAACCTACTGTACATATGGTACTGGGATGACCTCAAGCAGTATTTGATGGCAGGGATTGAGTGGATTAATATACACAATATGTTTGCCTGAGTGGAACATTAGATCACTTAATCTAACCACACTGTGTATGACTTAATGTAAATCTTTACAGCATGTGAATGGTTAGTTACTGTAAGGTGAAGAGACTGTGTGATGTGTGTAGCATGCGACGTGTGAAACTGAGCTTACCTGTAGATCATGCCTGGGGAGGCATGTTGTCTATGGGAGAGGCGTGCTGGGGAGTCTGTGGTGGATTCAGGATACATGAGTCCCTGGTGAAGAGGAGCAAACAATGCCTGCTGTGGGGGTCACACTGACACTTGTCACCCGTCTCACCTGG
This sequence comes from Osmerus mordax, assembly GCF_038355195.1. Lineage (NCBI taxonomy): Eukaryota > Metazoa > Chordata > Actinopteri > Osmeriformes > Osmeridae > Osmerus > Osmerus mordax. Next base: position 14,035,283 of record NC_090056.1, read on the forward strand.
TAATGGAAGAGAAAGCAAGTTTGTTCCTCTCTAGCAAAACATGAAAAGCGTCGGCCCAAATAGAGCTAAAATGAACATCCACTTATTTTGCAAAATACATCCAACCCTGTATTCTAAAAGGTTCTAATGTCAAACTATTTCACCCTATCCTTGCATCACAACGTAATCACTGCACCAAATTTACTGCTACCAGGTTTTATGTGGCACACGTTTCAATCATGTTAGAAAATGTAACAATCTCTTCTTGATAAAGTATTTTACAGCATGACTGGATTATCGTCCCAATCCATTTTGGAGATTATGTTATTTTAAACCCCAGTACACGGTCTCTACATAGCGGATGGACATGTACGAGGGTAAGTTAGGGGAATAGATGAGTTGGATTTTTCTTTTGTATTTTCCTCATACATCCTATCTGTGGACAGAGGGAAACTGCAATACTTAAGGCATTAAACAATTGTCTCTGTCTGTGGTGATCTGTAGGCTAATAAATGCAATATTCACCATGTCCTTGTGGAAAAGGTACAAGACTGCTTTTACTGTGTCTCCAGCTCATCAAACTCTGTGTGGTGTAGCCAAGGACCAGGTCATGAACACACCAGTGATAGAGTACAGAAAAAACTATAAGGTGACATCCTCTAAATCTCCTTTGAATTCAAGGCAGGAATATCCCCAGAAATAATAATGATGTGGCCCTTTCCCATCCAGCAGTCATCAAGATGGCTGACGGTGATATTCACAACTCAGCTGAGAAAATAGGTCACATGGATTACAAAATGTCCACAATGTCCTTGAATGCCATTGGGTGCCCTCTCTGGGTGCTACTATTCTAATAAGTATAGTGTGTGAAGAAGAAACACAATACTGTTCAGGCAACGCAGAATGAGCTCTATTCCATACTGCAATCTGACCAGTAGATGGTGTACTCATTCAACCACAGATGACACAGATGAGGGACAAGGAAATGACAACAGCTAAGGATGGCCTCGAGGTCTTTCACCTATGGACTTATATGATATGGCTCACACTAGATTGATCTGACCTCAAGAATTGGGGGTGTTAGAGTCGTTTTACAAGTTTATCAGCATCTGCTTGTACACTAGTTGGTACAAAATAATAATAATAGAGACTGTAATCACGACTTGACATCTGACTGACAAGAACAAGATGTTACACCTTGTCAATCTTCTTTTGCACAGAAACCAATGCAGAGTGGGCATTCAATTTTAAAAGAGACAGTAACCTGATTTCTGATCTAATAATACCACATTCCCAGGTGTCCTCTCCATTTTGTCCCTGCTCTGCGGCTGTTTGATTGTGTGTGTGTGTGTGTGTGTGTGTATGTGCGTGTGTGTGTGTGTGTGTGTGTGTGTGCATGTATGTGTGTGTGTGTTCACACTAGCAGAGAGCCCTGGGAGGCCAACCTGCTCCTGCCTCTTGCTTCCCGTCCTCTTTATAGCCAGGAAAGCAGAGAAACAGCCAAGTGGAATTTTCCTGATAGAAATGAAAGCCAGCAGTGTAGACACTGCAATACAACATGATGAGGGAATGGAAGCAGGAAGGCAGGAAGGTGCATTCTGTCCTCCCTCTGAGACCGAGAGCAGTGAGGGTGTCACTCACACTGCTCACACACAAAGCCCAGCCACAGAAAAACAATGTATTTGCAGAGTATTATTCACGTGGCTGCCTTCCTGACCTAAAGTAGCCTATCACTGCTGTGAACATCTCAGGTAAATTGAGTTTGGAGACAGTGGTAGATTCTCTATTGGCTGACAATGCCATTGCATAGGACTGCGTGAAGAAGAAATACAGTACACCAGCAAGATGGGCAGCATCGACAGCGAGGATACCCAAACACAGGGTGCTCTGCAGCTTGCTCCCCTGCAATGACAGTGCATCTGGGGGAAAATTCAAGTAGATCTGCTGAATGTCTGTAGCGCTCACCCGTGAGCAGAGAGAGGACGCCTGATGGATAACCCTCAGCTCACATTTCTGCTGCCTCATGCCATCATCATCTGCTCTCAGCAGGAACGGGAGTGGAAAGCAGGGAGAGAGAGAGAGAGAGAGAGAGAGAGAGAGAGAGAGAGAGAGAGAGAGAGAGAGAGAGAGAGAGAGAGAGAGAGAGAGAGCGAGAGCGAGAGAGGCGAGAGAGGTGTAGGAGCCATAAACAACCCTGTGAGAGAGAATGCTCACGCAGCAACTCTGACTTGAGGAACTTAATTTCATTGCCGGGAGAAAAGCCTGGATCATGAAATAATTCATGTAGCAATACAGAGTCTACCGATACATCTAATAATCCCAATCAATGGTGTGCTTATTTATGAAACAGATAATTGTGTAATCACTCCGGCCTAAGACGTCGCTTTATTCGAATTTACAGCTGTGAATATCAGCTGCAGTGTTGAAAGTCTCACACGCTCCTCGTGCTAGTGCTTCTCACAGGGAAAGGGTGTAAATACAACTGGGATTGATGGATGCTTCCAAACAACAAACTCTCCAGAGATACCAGAAGTTCGAGGGTGAACTGCAAAAAAATCACTCACGTACAACGTGTAGCCTTTAACATAGAACTTATGCAACTATGATCAAGCCGCGACCACATCAATCTGAATATTGCACTTTCAATACACTGATTGCATTAGAACAGTTGCAGAGAAATCAGATTTAGTCTAAATAGCAAAAGTACATGACATTTCAATTTCACTTTTCAGAGGATCCTCAATGTGCTTTTTTTCTCTCCCAGAGCCATGTAACGAGGAACTGTAACGTCTCAGAGGAGTGTCAAGGCAATGCCAAAGATATTACAAGCCACTCTGTGCCTACAGTATGCACTTGACTGGTGCACTGATATAATTTCCAGAGTAGTTTTTGCTTAGTCAGCACCACTCGCCTATGAGATATCTGTCTGTACAGTCTGTACCATCTCCTCCTCTACAAAATGTGTTCCATATGAGTTCCATATGCTATGTGCATATGGTGAGTCTTTTGTGTGGCTGGCTAGAGACTGCAAGTCCCAAAGGCAGTTTAGAACGGCTGAATGGTTAGGGCAATAATGCCATGTTTCATCAATTGTTCTAGATGCTTCTATACGGTATTTGTTCCCCTTCACTTACGTACAAAATCAATCATAGAAGGTCTGTAATCCTGGCCTGTGGAAATCATTACACAAGCATCACATGGGCTACACTGAATCCTACACATTAGCCCTGGGAAGCTATGGCATCCCAGGATGGTTTGGACCTTTGTTAGAGCTGATGTCATATTTGAGTAAGTAAAAAAATGCTATGAGAGAATAGGTCACACTCAGGGGTAGAGCATTTGACTATAGATCAAGAGGTTGCATTGTCAAATTCCCCTGTGTATGTCACTTTGGATAAAATACTAAATTAATACATTAGCAAATGGTACAGTGGTTAAAACAAGAGTGATATGAGTAATACACATTCTAGACATGGAAGTTACAGTACATTTTAGTTCCATCCTAGCATCAAATATTATTTTTGAGGAATGGAGCTATAGCTGTAGCTATAAAATGTGGCCATTGGTTACTTTGACCAAATAAAAAATGGTGTAACCATTTTATATTGTCCATGATTCTGTTTCACATTGCTCAATATTTAATGTTGCTAACTGAAATGGAAACAAGAGGACATGCGACACCAGAGGAAAAACACTGAGGGATGAGATGGTATGACAGTCAATGCAGGAGAGCAATTTTCAAGCTGCAAGGCTTGCTTAAATGTCACTTTATATGTACACTTTAATACATTTCACCTGCCATTCAGGCAAAATGTGGTACAGTGAATTACATAACACCCTCACATACATTACACTGTCAATTATATTCTTACTGGAGCTTGCATCATACTGCTGGAAGCAGTAAAAACCTTCCCCTATAAGTGGGGTAAAATTACATCCCATTAGAGAACAATAAATCCATGACCCACAATGTAGCCCATTAGCTTTAATGGTTGCTCCTTGAAAAGGATAGTGCCATCATCTCATATCTGTCATAAGCCAGTGGGTCTGTAGGGCCCCAGGTGCAGCAGGCCCTTAATGTACAATCTGCCAGAATGAGCAACGGTCGTGAGGAGTACAGGTCGCGAAACTTCCGGCTTACATCTTCACCCGGTGCATTGTGGAACTGTTCAAAGAGCAGTCCCTGTAAGTGTGTGGAGCACCAACAGCCAAATCATATCTCTTCTGATGAAACTACAAACAGCTGTGCCAAATACACTTGCCTCGGGATTCAACAGTACTTTAAGCACAATCCATTGCAGACAAACAAACAAAACCCAAACGGCTTGAGGAATAGGCTAGATATCCCCATTTAAACCAACCTGCTACTGGGTTTTCAAACTCTCCATTGCCTTGTGCCAAGCTTCTAACCATACAGAGAAAACAATATAATGGAGATTTGTAATCAATGAAGGGTAATTGTTTTCTCTTCAAAGAACTTGGCTATCAAAACGCACAGTCCTCCTTGTGTTCAACAGCTTACTGCACCAAACAATGCAACAGTCGCAATCCAGATTTGGACTGAATCCCAATCTCACATCCAATGCGCAAAAAAGCTGAATAAACCAACCACTTGGTACCAATTGCGGTGTTTAACTGCATGCTCAACAACTTCTAGAAATACAGTCAGCATTTACAGGCACCCTTGTAAAGACTATAGAAAGTATGCTATAGGCTAGAACTGGGGTGTTTGTCCTTGAACAAAGGAGCATTTAATTCACCATAAGCATATAAAGTACAGCAATATAAACCATTTTGAAATGTCTATGCTATCAGAGGACATATGACAGATCAGAGCATCTCTGACAAAGGAGCATACATGCTGCACCAGACACTGTTGTCTGTGTTTAATATAGCCTAGTAGGTCAGGGGAATGTAATGGTATGACAAATCCCTTTTCTACAAAAAACCACAGGAACCCTACAAGGACAACTTGCTCTAAAGCCAAAATATGCAGCATTCCATCTCCATATGTCTCCCAGAAACATGCCAGTGCTTTAAAGGAGACAACACACTGGTGTCATTAAGTTGTTTCAGCACCCACCTGAGTCCTCTGCAGATGCCTAGAGCAGTTTCACTTCCAGCCAAGATGGAGAAGAGGAAGAAGGACAAGATCACCTGAAAGAGAACCAATTATGTCCACAGGAGGCTAGCCTGCACTAGCTGTGATTCTTCTCTCTTTAACCAGGGAGTCAGACTTTGTGGATAGCAGCATAGCTCTGAGTGACTGATTGAGTGTGTGTGTGTGTGTGGTGGGGAAGGGATGGAGAGAGGTAATGAAACCATGTGATGGCGTAAGAATGGTGAGTAAGTGCAGAGAGTAAATGAGAGTCATGAAGGAGGAGCGTCTCGCTTTACCTCCCCCATCCCTCTGTACACAAACACACACAAGTGAACATGTTTCACACGCTGTATGCATGAACACACAATACGCACAAGCATATGAGATCACAAAAAAAACACTTTTCGAAATCACATATTTTCTTGGTTCATTTTTTAGCATCTCCCTTTTAGTAGGTATGATGCTGTTATTTAACTTCTCTGTTTTCCACAGTCAGTAAACTCACTCAAAGCTGACATAACACATAAGGGTCTTAGGCTAGTTAGCACAGTGGTTGGACACAGGCTGAGCATTGCAGTATGTAATAGCATAACTTACTGTACTGTAAGTCGCTCTGGATAAGAGCGTCTGTTAAATGACTAAATGTAAATAACTCAACCCTGACTTCCTAAAAGAAAAGTGAATCTTCACATCAGAGGGACTTGAATAAGGCAGGGTCACTAAAGGGACCCTTTTGACAGGCAGGCTCCAGTTTCTGTCACAGAGGTGTTTATGGTGACATTGCTTTGAGGGGCTTAGTCCACATGACTCAGACATTCAGCACTTTGCTGAAACTCTGCTCTACGCAAAGGTCACCAATGTCAAAAGAGGAGTCAGTAGAAACCCAGTAGCCCTGCTGTTCCCTCTAAAACCCAGTGATAATCATGTACATTTGACACTTCACACAAGGGGTCTCCGTTTCCTAGGTGATGCTTTATGTTCATTCCAGTTCAGAGGTGTTTCCTTACATATTTGACATTGAGGTTGTAAATGTGTTATGTGCATGTGTGAAACACGGGTACACGTAGAGGGATGTCACAGCTTGAAGTGTAAAAGCCTCAGCATTTTGAGGTGGCAGATCATGCGGGGAGAGCATCTGGTGCAGGGGCTGTTGGTCTCTGCTGCCAGCACTTAGCCAGGAACAAGCCTTACATACCTTGTGTCTGTCAATGCTGCAATCTGGTTTTAGGGAAAAGCCTTCTGTATCAAATATGCATGGCCATGTAGTTAAGCAATACTGTATTTGAAACAAACCCTTAAACAAATCCTAGCCCACATACTGTTTGCCATCATTTAAGGGCAAATTATAGTAAATATTACTAGCAACAATGCCTGTGGAAATCAAACTAAACAAGAGTGCAGGTCATCCTTTAGGACTGGCGTCAAAGAGCTCTCCAGCAGGGAATACGGTTGGAGTTTTTCCTCAGGACTGCAATGCTGGGGTGGGGGTGGGGGGTGGGGGGGCTTGGGGTAAACTAATACACTGATGTCTCAGAGTCAAGATGTTAAACAGATAGTGTTCAGCTGTGACACTAAACTAATACCGATCTGAAAGGGTGGAAGCAACATGAATACCAATGTATCGAATCCAAGTAGGATTTTCCTTTCCCCATCCTATACTGAGGCCTCTACTGCAGGCCTGCAATTGCATCCTATGGAGACACACTCAATGCTATCATCTTCTACAGTCAAGGGGGAGGGGGGGGGGGCTTGGGGTAAACAAATACACTGAGGTCTCAGAGTCAAGTTGTAAAACAGATAGTGTTCCGCTGTGACACTAAACTAATACCTATCTGAAAGGTTGGAAGCAACACGAATACCAATGTATCGAATCCAAGTAGGATTTTCCTTTCCCCATCCTATACTGTGGCCTTTACTGCAGGCTTGCAGTACTGGAGGGGGGGGGGGGGGGGGGGGGGGTCAACATAAAGTGAAGGTTTTGGGTTCTCTTGTCACAGACAACTATATTTTAATATGCACTGGCAAGCCCATCTAAATACGAACCAATTTATATGCTCTCTTAGTTAATATAGACTACATGATCAGACTGACGTCTATATCAACTTCAGCGCACATCCTGCCACTTGCATACTGGCTACCCGAAATAGAGCATAGGCTTTGATGAATGTGTAGCCTAACTAATTATGATAAGTTACACAGTAGACCTACGCGAAAGCTACAGTTCATCAACAGATTTCAAAAGCGAGGCGATTGTAATTTCAAAAGGGCATCTCTTAACATCAAAAGGTCAAATGTTTTTAAGTAAAGTGACATTTTCCCAAACATCCACTCTGAACGTAGGCTACAGCTTAGAAGTAGGCTACAGGCACTATATCCCTGCATAAAATAATACTACAAGATTAATGTGCAGGTTTAGCCAAGCCTTTGCAGACTGAGTTGTAATATTCTCCTCTAAACAAAAAGGTATTATAGGCAAGGCACTTACAACAGACAGCCGCGTTTAAATACATTTCCTTTACCTTTGATGTCAAAAGTCTGGAGGAATCTTGATGCTGATGAACGTTGAGGGGGTAACCCGGCAACGGAATTCCCGACCCAGTAGATCTCTTTCTTCTTTTACCGCCTGTACCCATCAAGATTTGTAAAGCCTGCCCATGTGAGGCTGTAACGCGGTTTTACAGCCTTGTACGTATTACCATTGGTTGGTCACAGTATAGCTACATGCATTACTTTTTTATGATTGGTTCAGAATGCTGTCGATACATGATCTGAACATGATTTTGCATCAGTGTGGGTTCCACCAGCCGATGCTTTGTATGTGACTGTATGTCGTCGTATTTTGAAAGTGTTTGCATAATAACAACAGTTTAACACAGTTGATTGTACTGTATTCATAAGTTAGGTTACAATTTGTACTCTACTCTATCTACTCTAAGAAGTAAAAGGAGAATAGTTAAGAGTAGAGCTACTGTAGTCTAGCTACAATTACAATACGATAGAGTAGGCTGCAGACCTGTATGTATAGCTATTGCACAATTTACAGATGTGTGATATATACAAAATTATCCTTCTCTCTAGCCTAACCTGAGGACGTGTCTTTTTGAAGTGGTATTACAATAGCGTCCTCTGGAGGAAAGGCGAGGACACACAACGCAGTAAAGTAAAGCAAACTTGTCTGCCACGAGAGGGCAGTATAGGATAGATAAATCCTGGAGGTGTTACCGGTCTCGTTTCGCAAAAATGTTGCCTACTACTAACTGTCTGCGATCTGATACTCTTTAATATTTTACTAGTGTCCTGACAGTTCGGCTAATTCAATTTTACTTATTTACTTTAAATAGCCGAATCACATGTAATAACTAAATATGTGTACATTTCACTTTACTTAGCCTATTCCCTAAATCCTCTTAATAATAACAAATAATTTTGACTGGTATAATAATTGGTACACAAGTCTTTACATGTTTAAAAAAAAAATCAGTATGCGATTACTTGTGCTTTACCATAAGAACCAAACCATTTATTTTAATGTCACATTTAAGCACATTTAAATACATACCACAATATGATAAAACCATAGTCACATCCATAGGCACCCTTAAGCTATTAAGAGAACAGTGTATGTTCAACTCAAACACACCTGCAAGGTCTCACTCACCAATTCAATGTAAACTCCTTGTGTAAAACCCAGTGAGCAGGCCTGCTGGTTTAATAGAATGTGTCGTTTTTTAATGCGCTACTGTGCATTATGCTGTACTGCTACATTTTCATATTTGTGTTTCTTAAAAGAATCCAATAAAACCACGGATTAAACAAAGATTTGGGCTGCTGGAGCCAGCCTATTTCCATCATTTCTGTGTGCAAATCCACCAGGCAGCCACGATGATTACCCAAATATGCAGCTGGGATGTCTTCAACCCGCTGCACAGCAATACCCCTGCTATTCTCTCCTAAACAGAAACTTCTTTCTCTCCCTCATTTATTTATTTTATTGTGCACAAAAGGAGCTTATAATGTGCATATGATCATAGTGAGTGAACGCTTATTAAACTTGCTTGTAAACCAGGTAACCTCGTAAGAATGGGGATTAGGTTGGAAAACACTGACGATGCAAATTCACCCACTGAGCCATCTGTGCTGTGCTGCAAAGTTAAATCAGGCATGGAGCGCACATCCTCCTAAATATCCCAACTTTCTCTTCCAGTCCTTCTTTGTTGTTGTAAAGCAGGGAAAAGCCTTTCCAATAGGAGAAAATAAACAAAGGCGCTTTTATAGACTAATTACTCTCCGGGCTATTCTTTTGCTTACTCTTCAACCTCCTTTTATGATTAATTCCCCTTTTCTCTTCCAATGAATCGGGTTACAATCCAATTCAGTTTTGTCAACACAAGTGGATGTTAAACAGCAACTGCTATGATAGGACTATCGTTCTGTATTTCAGAAGAGGTATTTGTCATATTTCAGATTTTTTACATCCCTGCTTGTAAACTACAGTACTGTATCGGTCCAGTGAAAATAGCATTGATGTACTGTGGACAAACTAAAATCCACATGCATGAAGCAAATATGAACACTAGACACATCATTTCGTCTAAAGTTGAGTGTTTATGCAGAAGACTGAGTCTTGATACTTGTTTACTAAAATGTCTAAAGGCAGCAGTAGGATACAGCAACAGCTTGGGTGGATCAGTTGTTTTTTAAATACCTGCACCATAGCGTTAGCGTCAAGGTTCTGTGTGAAAACAGTGCCAAGGGATGTAAATCTACACCAGATTAGGTGATTACAAGCGTGGCGAAGATCCGGGGCTAAGAACTAGAGTCAGTCTTTTTGATCTGTAGTTGGCAGAAAAATAAAACAAAGTTTCTTTTTATGCAATTCTTGTTGTTCATGAGGTCAGTTGACGTGCAGAGCTCCTGGATTTGTCTTGTTTCCAGATGTCATACAATAGTTCCTCTGGTTTAAGAACACTGTAGTTCATCTTGATCTGACTCTGAGTCACATGGCAGTTTTCCCAAATTTTGTATTCAGAAATAAAAAGTCATTTTTGCTTTTTAAACCCTCAGATTTTTCTGATGGTCAGATAATTATTGCCTTCAATAAGCTATTGGAGATCCTGCCATAGAATACGACTGTATAATGCAGTCAATACAGCAAACAACACAGTGACTTTATACAATACTCCCCACATTGTATTCAGCTGTTTGAATACCCAGTTCAGCCATTCAAGGACAACCCCAGTCATGGATAATTAGTTTTGTGTACTGTACACACACACACACACACACACACACACGCACACACACACACACACATACACACACACTGAGTGCTGCCCTCTGTCCCTATGGTAGGGGCCAGCTGCCCAGTGTGTTGAGTGTGAATGTAATAAAGACACAGGGATTAATCCTGCATATCCCATGTCTGGAGTCCCTATCCTCCTCTCCCCATCATCTGCTCCCTCACCAAGAGTGATGTCTGAATTACAGGGAAGCCCAATGTAGTTGTGTGGTGCTAGTTTACATGTCATCATACTGCAATACATTAGGGGTTAAAAGTATATGATTTGTACTGCATTTGGTAAAGAAGGATTAAGAGTAAATAGGAAAGAAAAATTAATAATTCCCCTAAATGTACAGTATTTCTGTAAAGATACCTAGTATCAATGGACATACAAAATGAATGGCAACTACATGAAATGCCATACATAACAACACCAGTCAACATGACATTTGTGAGATACAGTGACCCCCATTATTTGTAACTCATCAAGTAAAAGATCATATTTAACGTTGTTAAACTATGAGAATCACATAGTCCTGTAGTAAACTGGCATTACACTGTCTCTGGATTAAGAGCATGATTATGAACCGCAATTAACCCTGCTCTCTTTTCCTCAGAAGCACCACTGAAAACCTCCCAGCCAGCGGAGGAACTAAGCACCCGTGTACAGCAACAGAAGCGTGACTGACGAGCCGTCCCTCACACCATCTTTCACACAGAAGCCATCTTAAGCCACCTTATCCGCCTTACCTTGTAGCTGCCTCTTAGGCAGTGCTGCGTGGTGTCTTTCACTGGACAACCCCAACATCTGTGAACATATGGAGGCCATCAATTTACTGCTCTCTCCCTCTGTCCCCTCACTCTTTCTTTCTCTCACGCTGAGATTTACACTCCAGATATAGCTGCCATTTTCTTTCAAACTTTTTTCTTTCTCTGATCCTGCTACAATCTGTTTGTGCTTTGACCGGTAGTCACGGTTGCAGGGATTCGCACGGCACAGTGTGTTTAGTGTGTGTGGGTGCAAGGAGAAAGACTTATCTGCTAAAACTTGGCTAAGTTTACATGTATGTTCACACTTAGTTAGCTGCACAACGCCCATGTTTTTGCTCTGCCTTCCATATGTCGATACAGTGACAAATGGACATAACCACGAGTAAGGTTGAGACTATAGTGGGCTTGTACTTTGCACTATCCAATGCTGTATCACCTCACATGGTGTTAACTGCAGCATGTTAGCCGTATTAGTATTCATTCAGTATGTCTCTTTACTGTTATGTATAATCAAACGAATATACAGTCGTGGCCATAAGTTTTGTCAATTACAAATGTTGTGTTTTGCAAAGTTTGCTGGTTCAGTATTTGAGGATTTTTTTTCACGTTTCTATAGAATACTGGAATACAATAAGGAACATTTCATATTTTTTCATAGCTTTTTGGGGGCAAAGATATCAATATATGCAAATAGTCCCCTCTTTTACAGCAGTCAATCTGCGCTTAAAATCCAATCAGAATGATGGAGTGATTTCACCTGGCTAGAACTAGTTCACACTTTCCCCTGTGCTGATGATATGACTTACTGAAATTATGTTAGCAGTCATTTTATGCCAAGGCCCAGCAAGCTTTGCAAACACAAAATGTATGTCGCTCCCAATACTTTTGGCCATGGCTGTACAATCAAACTAATGTATTCATATCATTAACATTGTTGCCGTGATAGAAAGCACATTTGGAGGACTCCAAAAAGCCTAGTTAAAATAAATGGTTACTTAGACCAAAACTATAACCTCTACATACCGGTACTTAATACTATTTTCTTTATAGTATTCAGTGTGTAGACGTTATAGTTTTCGTTATATTTTGTAAAAAACTTCAGGAGGGAACTGACAAACCAGCATTCTGGTAGCATAGTGTACCCCCTGGTTTTTCAGTCTGGTTGTGCTTTTGCTGTTCGTTCCGTATCCCAAAGGATTAAGAATGGACCCACAACAAAGAGAACTGCCTGAATACTTTCCACAATTATATTATCCAAGTAAAAAAACACCATACAAGCCCAAGGCTCAAAAGCTTAGTAATTCTGTGGTATGTATAGTTGTACTTTTTTGTCATTATGACTTTGGGGTCCACTTTGTGTTGAGTTTACCTGAGGATCTCTGTCGTTTTCCTCTATCCACCCCACCATGCAGTCTAACCTCAAGCCCCAGCTAAAGAGGCTATTAAATATATCTAACTACCTTTTATTACATATCGTCTTGCTTCGTTTACAATTTTGGAAGACTAGGCAAAATAAAGTTGTATTATATAGACCCTGATAGACAATTCTGTCTTAAAAAATGGAAACATAAAGGAACGTTTAAAGAAGTTGAGTGAAAAAAAAAGTTGTGTTTGGTGTTATGATTGCTCAGTATGTGCTGTGCCTTTGTCATTTTTACCCAACAATTTATACATGAGGACCCACAAACTGAGACACACACTCATAACCTTGCCTGTTCTCTTTTCTGTGCTTCATCCAGATATGAAATTACCCGTTAAGCAAAGATGAAAGCGATTTTAGTGTTTCATTTTAGCAATTTCACATTGTTGTCTGCATACTGACGTGTGGATTTCCTGTCCAAAGCAGATAAGACCAAGGGCATATGATTCTCCCACTTGAAAATAAAACCCTGACAAACATCCCTCTATTCTGTAGTGCAGTCTGATAGGGACCCAAACAAATATGGTCGAATGGGACAGTCCTTTAATATCTTCACCACTATCACATCAGAAAGATTAAATTTTAGCAGCTTGATGGAGATCCAAGGGTGGCTATAACCGTCTCACTCAATCCATTATTTATGCATTATATCATATGGAGATGTTAGACATGAATCACATCCCCTTTTTCATTTTCCCCCATGGAAAGCAGGTCTGATGTTCCACCACTGGATAACCATGGATAAAAAACAAATGTGTCTGGGAAAACTGGAGAAATACTTTTTAATGTATGGGGAGAGCGAAACAGTCTAGAAGACAGATGTTTTTTTTATCGACATCCTTCTTACAATCTATCCTTAACAGCCTTGGAGAAAGTTGACTGTCGTTGGACTCCAAAGTCTCCCTATACTTTCTTTTTCTCTTGTCTTTCTTTCCACAGTTCCTCTGCAGATAGAGAGGGCTCCATAGAACTGTGTGTGAACTCTCAGCTTTTGTGTTCACTGACGGCATCAAAGGGTAGTTCCAAATTATGTCCTTGTATTCCATTCTCATTTCTAATTGAGTCTCTTAGTCAAAGGGCCAGCAGTCAGACTGTGAGAGTAGTTGTGGCAATCAACAATTACCAGTCAGCAGGAGAAATTGGCATTCAACTGACCAAATGAATGGCTAATCAAGTTAGAATATGATTGTAAATAGCCTAATATTCAAGTATATTTCATGTACTAATTTGAAAGCCACTATTTACTGTTAAACCTTCCTCAGACCCGAAGGCTGCTCCACAACCATTGGGATCCGACAAAAGTCTTTACATATTGTAACCTATCTTTTAATCTATCATAGTATTGTTACAGAATGCTAAATGGGAATAAAGCTTCTGGACCATTCTGTATTCCTCTTGAGTATAGTTAATTATTAGTCACCCGCTTGGGGATGAACAGCAGGGAGATGGCTGTAAGGCTGGCCAGAGAGGACGAAGAATCCCACTGATTTAGTTTGTTTAAATTTTCAACGGATATTCGGCCCTCTAAAAAGGGTGGAAATTGATGTTTCAGGCAATTGAGAAGAGAGACATTTACATTCAGTCTGCCGGCCTTCTCGCTGCGGCCGCTCCCAGACAGCGAGAAGGCAGAGCAGTATGGGTCACACTAATGCCGTCATCCTCTTCCCACTACAAAGCAGACTTAAGTAGGATGTGGGGAACAGGGTTGGCTGATGTGTGTGTCTGTGTGCATGAGAGAGACACAGAACGTTCTAGATGTCCAGTGTGGTGGAGTGGGAGGACATCTATATGCAAGTGTGAGAGTGCGTTTGTGCACAATGTTATTTGAGAAGTCGTAGACGTTGCTTTGGTAGTAAGGGGAATGCACAGGAATTCAGCGGCTATCTCAGGCATGTGCCAGGCATGTAGGCATCCACTTCTGGACATGACATTGCACAGCTGTTGCCACACTCAGATTCCAGCGTTTACTCACATGGGGTCTGTGAGCCATACCAGGTCCTAATGGCTATTGCAGCTCTCAGGATCTCAGCCACCAGTGTGAGGACAAACCTAATACGGCATCCAAATATCTGTGTTGCTTCTGTGAGAAGGGCTTGCAAGTAAGAATTGTGTTGTACTGTGTTCACCCCACTGTATCCCAGTGGATATGGCAAATAAACAGAAGGTATGAGATTGTTCAAGCTCTAAGTTTAATTTGCGTTGATGCTTGTCAAAAACGCTGCTCCATGCTCAAAGGATGGCCACTTTAGGCCTCCATTAGAAACAGTAAAGGGTGTCAAGTGCACCACCAAGTAAACCTGCTGAATGTCAAGGGGCTCAGTTGAGTAGCACCCGAGGCAGATCTTTGATCTTCCTAACAGTTATCGATATTGGTGCGAAGATACTGTGACAGATGCAATCATTTGGCAATCAGTTTAGGATTTCACAATGGTGTTGGTTAATGATACAATACAAAATATAGGCATTTTCATCTGGTTATTTTTGTCTTTCATCACTCACTCAACAGTTTCCTCACTTACTCAGTCTGTTTTGTACCTGCAGGGCACAATACTCTCAATAGAGGGCAGCAATAGCAAAACTAAGCGACAAATAATACTGGTACTGTACATATGGCTCATACTTGAGAGCATTATGGGAGCAATAGCTTTCATTGTTTGGTTTTCTGATGTAAGCGAAAGGGACATATGACATTGAAGTCTCTATTCCATACACACTCTATATGTTATGCCTGCAAGTGTATCTATAATCTGTCCACAGGGTAGAGAGCTACTGCTTGCACATAGTACCATTTTAAGTGAGTATGTTAAGGTTAGACATGACAGCAAGATTATAACATGCTTGTTTGATTGTCAGGAACCTTTTTAATCTCTTATGACCTCATAACCCTCAGGGAGAAACAGGAAATGTCAGAGTCAGAAGTGTGAAGTGGACAGAGAGAAAATAAATCCCACCCACACATGTGAGCGGGCTCCCCCTGCCAATATATTCATTTGGCCTGTCCGTGTTGCAGCACGTCTAGTTGTCAAGAGTTACAAAAGGAGCTACTCAGTTCTAATGACTTAAACGAGAGGTAATCACAGGCGCTTCCCAGAAAAAGCCTGCAGTGCCTTCAACGACTTAAAAAAAGCCCCCAGAAGATAGTGAGCGAGAGAACGTGGCTTTGTGAGAGGCTCTTTGAACCACGAGCCGTCAGCTGGCTTACGTGTCCATCTTTATTAGCCAAATCACACAGAGAAAATAGCAACTCCCCAGTAAACACACTTGCACATGCTCGCCCTTTCAAACACACATGCCTACTTGAAGCATCCTCCTGGTGGATTTAGCCCCATGCTTTAGACTGAGGTCAAGCAGAAACACACCATCACTGCTGCTCTGTAACCTTTTTCTAGACACAGAAAACGGTGTGTTTGTGTTTTGAAGGATGGGGGGCAGACCACATTGCCACACTGGCTGCTAGTGTAAACCCCCCAGTCTGGAGAATCATACAGGAAGATGTCTGCCGGCCATCAACGTGTCACCGTCTCTTACCACTTGTCCACTTCTGAGTCCAAGTGATTTATACACTCTACCACATGCATGTACACTCTCCTGCAGGCATGCATGCATGATCAATCGCACACACACATACACACACTTATATGGTTTGTGACTTATGAGTCTTTGAACATGCCCTAGTAAAATAAAGCCCCTTTTCTTAAGGCAATTCCATTAGAAATCTTCAGAGGCAACACTGTACCTGAGTGTTAAGTTAATATTCTCTACAGAAATACCTGCATTAGTGAAAAATTGAGGACAAACCTAAAATAATGGAATCTCATCTCCCTTGCGGCACAGTGTGAAATGTATTGTGCTTTCTTCTTGAATTTTGTCTCTCTCGCTCTGTCTCTCTTTCTCTAAATCCTTTTAACCCCCTCACCATCTTCTTTCTTTCTCGCTCACACAACACACACACAAAAAATACTATCTTTCTCACTGAAAGACGATTCCTTTGCTTAGAATAGGCACCTGTTCTGAGGTGCAAACTCCAAGTTTTCGTATCATTCTTCAGATGCACGCACACACACACACACATACATACATACATACAAAGACACACACACACACGTTACTTGAATGCAAGTTCATTTCTTCTTAGTGACCATTTATTGTAAGGTCTAGTCTGCAGTCGGAGCACACACACTCCTACTGTACCCATAGAGCTTCCACTGCTCACACACCCTCCCCCCTCCTCTGGAAGACGCAGAGCCAGAACCACAGCTGCCAGCCTATGACATCACACTGTTCCAGCTGTGTTGGTATGGAGACATGAACAGATGTCAACCTTCTTCAAGCCTGCCTTTCCGAAGTCCACCATGTTTTGTGGGAGATCCTGGAATCTTGCTGACACCTGCTCTCAGCTTTGGCAAGGGCCTGATATGTCTGGAAAATAGCAGGACAAGAGTACTACCACCCACGTTTGCCCCTCCACTTCCCTAATAACCATCCCAGTCATGATGGCGTGATGCCTGATGGTAGAAAACATGTTTTGTCACCTCAAAACACATCGTACGCTTTCGTTTTTAGAGTGAACATGTGAGCCATATATTCACATTAACTGTAAGAATGTACTCCTTTATCTACCATGAATGAACTTATTTTGACCAAAATTCTATATTTCCCAACCGACTTAAAGACTGATGAAAAAAATCATCAAATGAAATTAGCCGAATGAAGAAGTTCTTTTCTTTATTCGTTCTCTCACCCCTTCCCCAGAACGTTAGAATGTAAAATCAACTTAGGTCACTAATGATGTTCTTCCTGTGGCAGGTCTGGTGGATAGATACACTGTTCTGACATGAATGTCTTTAGCCTAGGGAAATATAATGTATAATTAGGAAATATTTCACATGATTCAGATTTGGTAGACATATGATTAGTTATTCTGTATGTAGTCAGTATAGATTTCATGCCCAAATTGGATGGATTGGATTTCATGTTTGTGCTTATTCTGTAAAAAGCATGCTAGTTAAACTGTGTTTGTAGACTGTGAAAGACTGTACTGTAGTGAAGGAGAATGAGAAAGATGAGGGAGGGAGAAGGGAGCCCATGCAGTAGAGGACACAGCTGCACCCACACCATCATCAGTCCGGCTGGCCGGGAGTGGAAAAAACATTACCCCGGAATCAACTCTGCCTCTGCCCCCTTCTCTCTCTCTCTCTCTCTCTCTCTCTCTCTCTCTCTCTCTCTCTCTCTCTCTCTCTCTCTCTCTCTCTCTCTCTCTCTCTCTCTCTCTCTCTCTCTCTCTCTCTCTCTCTCTCTCTCTCTCTCTCTCTCTCTGTTTCCCTCTGTCTCTCTCTCTCCCTCTCTCTTTCTTTATCTTGCTCTCTTTCTCTCTGTTTATCCCTGCCTCTCTCTCTTTTTCTTTTTCTCATTACACAACACTCCCCACTTGGCACAACATCACACCCCTCTCCCCCTCACACATCTGTGTGGGACCAGTGAAGCATCCTTGGGCAAAGGGACATGGAGGCGAAGGGAGGTGAGGGAAGGAGGGGGGTCAGGACAAGGAATCTCAGCTGTTCTGCTTGTCAGAACCCTGGGAAAGTACTGTCCCCCCCTTTGTCGGGGCCTTGATACCCCCAATTCACTCCCCCCTCTCCTTCCATACCCATGCCTGACTGAAACACGAAACGGCTGATTCTGATCATTTTTGGGGTGTGACTCGGAGTACTGGGACAGGGAAACAGAACCAGAGGGCTTAGGGAACCATTTGGTCTGAGATCTCTCCCTTCTGTGATTCATGGGTAGTTTTGGGAGATGTCCTGCACCTCTGCCAGATGAGGTTGGCCAGGTCTCTCTTCTTCTGAGACTCAATGGCAACTGGTTTGTACGTCCTCCTCTAGACAGGGCTTTGTGGAGACACACTGTTGACTGAAGCCATATTTCTTTACTCTAAAGAAACTGTATTATAATTAGGGGTGTGGTTTTGATCTAGACTGAAACAGCAATTTAGACATTCAAAAAAGCCACAGAACAAAACATAGAAACAACTCTGATGGCTTTAGCATCTTCTGAATCCTACAGCTCCTTGACAAATTCCATAGTGTTAGACAGCAGTGTCCAGATTTCAGGTAACCCAGATGGATGAAAGGAATTACCATACCTGTTGTTTACCGTCATTCATTGTCATGTTCAATTTGCTCTCGATTGAGCACTCTGTCCTTTTTTGAAATTGCATATCCAAACCCCCTGTAATCCAGCATCGCCTGAAATGTCTCACAGTACTGCATAGGATCTGACTGATTATCAGACAGTTCTTCTGATCCTTCAAATTAAATTTGTGGCCCTGGTCTGTAGTTCCTCATCCCAGCTGGAAACCCGTCTGTAACAGCAGTCGAGGGTGGGGTCGTCCCATCTCTGATATAAGGCTATGTAATCCTGAGCTAACCCGTACATTAAATCCTACTGTAATTGCCTTCCATCCAAAGACAGGACCGTTGGAGCAAAGATATTCCCTGTTCTCAAGGCGGCTCATAAGGACAATGGGAGGGGGGATTTAGTCCCTATGCAGATATTCACCAGACTGAATATATTTAGTACAGGTGCTTTGGAAAGGGGAATATGTGATGTTGGAGCTGACTTTCATGATCAGACTCAACAATGGAGACCGAGAGGAGCTTTGTAGCAATTAAAAGTAGCTGTGGTAATTTGAGGGTCTCTAGTAAAAGGGATGATTTGAAATGCCAACAAGCTGGACTTTGATTTCTTTCATTGAAATTTCTCTCTTTCGATTTCGTTCAGAATCATTTCTCCTCCGGAGGGTGTGACCACCATGTTACACAGGACACGTCTCAAACCCTCAATGTTATTGTTCTAACAATTACAAATACAAGTAGAATGAACCAGTCAGTTGCTTCAAATGCCTGGATGTGTCTATGCATACATGAGCAAGTGAATTGGTGGCCTCTATATCGGCCACTGTCATTGTTACACCCTCTCATTGTGTGTACAAGTGCTAAGGCTTTAGGCAGCAGCATGGCTCAATGGGAACTTAGCCAGACTTGCAAGCCATGCACATGTGTCCTCTTCCTACAGGCCCCTCATAGAACACACTTAATCGGGAGCATCATCCACAATCCTGTCTCAGGAGATCTGCTTTGCCTGCTCACATGGACTGTACTGTGCAGCAGAGTTTTCTGTAGAGCCACCCTGGTCTGCACAGGGAAGTGACAATAGCTTATTAAAGCCCTGGTGCTTTGCTACTGAAGTGGAAAGGGACTTAGGATCGACTCGACCGGTGTTGTGAAAGCAGATGAGCAGAAGGGACATGTTACCTATGAGATCTGTGCTGGTTGCTTGTGTGTAAGCATCCTAGCCTTAGGATAGAGGGGTTAAGAACTGGATTCAGTGTGTGACTTCATAAGCCTTCATTGAAAGAATGTATAGTTTTGAGCCATGGCTCCGCAAATGACTATCTTTATTCACAATGTCCTTCTGATAATACTCTCTCACTTGGCATGTGCTAAATTAGACTTGGTGTAGAAAAAAATGTGTAACTGTTCTGTTGCCAAGAGAGAACATGAGAAGAAATAAAACAGACAAGAATTTGAATTATTAGAAAAGATAAAGGGATCTATGGGTCCTTTCAGTCTTTGCATGGCTTATAGGTTTACAAGACACGAGGGATTCGTGAGATAGTCATTGAGCATTTATGTTTGGTAACTGGATTCCCCCCCCTCCACCCAACTCTCTATGAAGAACAACACAGTCTTAGCAGTGAGAAGATTCAAAAACAATTTGCACTCAAATGACTGTTGATGGTGTCAGCCATTTGTTTACACCGGGCCCTTGGCTATGGAAGAATTGCATTGCAGAATGGCAATGCCCGAGTTGCCGTGTACCCCCCCCCCCCTCCCCCATTGTACACATATCCTTCTTAGACACTAGAGTATCTGTGATCCATAAAGAAAAGTGATTCCATCCATTGGCACAGGCTCACAAATGACAGCTACCTTTTATTACAGCATAATTAGTGACCCACAGTGCCAAGCTAATTTTGGGAGCCAGCTCCTTAAAAGGCAATTAAAGGGTGCATTAACTATGGCCAATTGAACACAAATTAATATCTAAAGTGGGTAAAGTGCTGGGATAAAATGACAAACAAGGCATGACATTGTGTCTGGTGTCATAGAAATGACAGGCAGACATTGGGTACAAACAAATGTATGACTTATTTTTTATGACTGATTGAATCAGTGGCCTGTCAAATACACAGACACACTTGTTCGGGGATTATCAAGAATAACCAGTCTGTTGAGACTTACAAAAGATCATCAAAACCAAATTCAAATACTGTCATAGTTGTTAGAAAATATTGAATGGATAGCCTACAAAGAAATTGAAAAGAAACACGATACAATAAGTTGCAAATAAATCATTATTCGTGATCTGCAAATTAACTTGAATATAACGATAATTTCTTTTGAGTTTATCATTCAGTTTATTGTATATTTTCCAAAATGTTACATTCTCTTTTTATTGTACTGGGGAGGATCCATTCAGAGTGAGGGTTCATATTTATATTGTGTTCTCTCTACTAACAAGGAGGGGTCTTCTTTCATCGCTCCTTTATTAAGGACCTCAAGACTCCAGCCCCCTTCGTTTCCTCCTATGTTTGCAAAGTACAATTGACAGCAAACATTGGGGTCACGTCAGACAGAGCAAAGGCTTTGGTAGGACATTATGGCAACAGAACAGTAACCATTGGTTTACGTAAGGAGGAGGGTGACAAATAAGCGGACGGAGGTAAGAGGAATTTCCATGGGGCACAGCTCAGGCGCGGTCAGAGAGGGTGCAATGCGGCGGAATAGATTTTCCATTCGAGTGTGTCACATTAGATTTTCGGAGGTTCAGGGGTGGCAGGTACATGTCATTAGTAACACTTTAGCGTTGTAATGAAGCTTTTTATTTAGCCGCCACAGCGCTGCTCATGAATGCATAAGGAGCTGTTGTCCAGCTGTGCCCGGTAACCCATGGAGCGACAGCATGGTGGGGGGTAGAGGGGACTGGAAGGAGGAAGATAAGGTAGGAAGAAGGCCTGGATGAGCTGGGGGAACACAGGAGAGAGAGAAGGAGAAGAAAGCTGCAGGGCCGTTCAGACCGCAGGCACTGGGAGTGTACCGGCTGGAACTGACCATCTGAGCGCCAACAGTAAAGGTTCACTGCTGTTATTACAATACTTAATGTCCTGTTAGCTCACTTGTCTACTGTTACGTTAAGGGTCTGACAACATCACTTAATAAGAAATATAACTGTAAGGTGATGACTTGAACCAGGATCACATTTCCCTTAAGCAAATCTGCTGATAAATGGACACACAGTAAGTGAGTAATAAGTGAAAGACTTTTGGGAGCAGGCTTGCAACACAGCTCTATAGCACTGAAACTCTAGCTTCTGCTAGAGATTTGGCCTTACCTCACTTCCTCTGCTCCTCATTTCGCCAGAGCAGTCAATTCATTGTTCCTGAAGGCCCACAGAGAAAAGTAAGAAGAGCTGTAAAGGCGCCTGTGGCGGAGTAGCTTTCTTTCCCCAGCTTCAGAGCGGGCCTCAGTGTTCATTTCCGTCTCATCTCGGGTGTGAAATCGCCATCGGTGTGCCACTGACCCCTAGTATTACAGGGTCAGGAACCCAAGTCTGAGAGTTTCTCAGCCCTGGGATTCAAACAGACAGGACAGTTACAGGATGAAGGGAGGAGGATACTTCTATTCTAGCAGTTTTGTTTGTTAGTTTTTTCTAGGTTTTGTTATTTGTTTTAGTTACTTCTCAAGGACCAATGTAGGTTTACAGTTATTTTAAATGGTTCTAAGGTATTGATGGAAAAATTTAGAATGTGTTTAGAGTATTGACTGTGTCATGATCTCAGTAGCGACGCTATAAAATCCAATGAAATGAAATGGAACACCGCATCTCATATTTTCATACAAGTCACAGCGGTGTGTCTGTCTCCCTGTCCACCCCACACCCCCTCCCCCTCCCTCCCTGCCAAGAAATTAAACGCCTCTCCTTTCATATAGCTCACAATTTGCTACAACTCTCAATTTGAAATGCACAAGTTAACATCTTTTCTACTCAAGGGAATTCATAATCAGGTATAAAAACACTGCTTTGGTGTGTGGATGGTAAAATATTTGTGAGGAGGGGGGTTGTGAAGCATCTAAGCAGATAACTATTAGATATGATTCCCGCGATAAGACAGGATAATTTGGCTTTTAGAGATAGCTGCAGGGGCTACCGGGCTCAACCGCAGCAATTTACTTTTTGTTTTTTTCCCCCCTTCTTTTCAAATGTTTATCTTGTCTGTTGAAGGTTATGGTTTTTTCACTTTTTTTCTATCATCCCCAGAAGGTGAGATCACAAGCTTTGCAGAAGACAGAGAAGCATGTTCGAAAACGATGGACAAAATACAAATATTTGAGAATGTATTTCATGGTAATTATGTCAAGTTTCATGGCCTCAACGCAGTACTGAGGCAAAGCCTGGATGCCTTAATTTGTATAGAAATTGTAATCATTTGTTCATTTCAAGGTGAAAATTGCATTTTTTTTATTTAAATTGTATCTTGCATGATAGGCTATTATCTATAAAAATTGTCTCTGTGTATTAGAATCTATGCCAAAGCTTTATGCCTGTTAAGAGCTGCCTTCAGAAAGGGTTTTGTGTATTCATCCCTGACTATGGGCCAGGTCATTCTTTGTTAGGCCTTGTCAAGATATTTACATATTTGATATTGATATTAATTATACAGTAACCTACCTTAATGTATGTACATTAAGCTTATAATATATTATGAGGTCTCCTCAAAACAGCAGTAAGTTACTGTAAAACAATTGCAAGGGTTTTCTCATGTTTGGAGTGGACCTATTTTTTGTGATGAGATGGTGAGGTTACAAGGTATTGACACCAAGTCTGGTATTGAAAGGAGAGTTTTACTGAAAGGCTAAAGACTTTTGCCTCCAATGTGTCGACTTGACACTTTTTCATCAATGAGGCTGATTGAGGGCCTTGTGAGAGCAGTAGGGTGAGTAAGACCCCTCAGCTTCCTTCAGCTTAATTTTGAAGTGATACTGGAATGTAGAGATTAGAGTGAGTGGGGTGCTATAAGGGGGCAAGGATGGAGATGGAAAGGGTAGGGTGCATAGCTCCAGAGGATGGTATAGAGAACTGGGATCTTACATTCAGGGGATTGGTGTGATAACACATGAAAGACGAAGATTTAAAGAAAAACCTGTCATGAATTGAAAGAAGAGGAAAGGGGGGAGAAGGAAGGGATAAAATATTAAATGGTTCCCCCAAAATGTTGTCAGACTGATATGTGTTTGTAGTCCAGGCAAATTAAATCTTTCTAAAGAAATAAACGATGGGAGCCCAGGAACAACAGTGGTCATCAAGGAGTACATTCTTTTATTTGGTTCTCCTGAACAATCTTCTTCTCAGCTTAAACACACTGCTTTACTATTCCAGGTTATTAGCCAATCATGTGATCTGTCTTTGTAAGCTGATTGTGGGAATGTGGAATCCCTTCAGCATGGCGATCAGACAGTTGGGGCTCAGGTACATAATGTATCCTGGAATCATTATAGGATTTAGGGAGATGTTAGGCTTTGTGAGTGCTTTCATTGTGACATTTTCAAGTGTTTGACACAGCAGCACTCCTTATGACACAATACCCCAGGGCCTTGTGGGATAAGGAGGGGAGGGGTGAGGGGAGGGGGTGCAAACGGGCGGTGGTTAGAACTTCTTCAAACACGTTTTTTAATCATTCCGTTCCTCGTGGCACTTTTCCTCCGAGTCATAATGATAACGTTCACACTGACCCAAAATACTCATTATTGAGAAAGTGTTGGGCCTCTGTGATCTTGGCACTCAGGTTAATTACTTTAAGAGATTACACTCTTACCAAGTGCTTTTAATATATCTTATCTGTACTAGTTATAATTGAAAGTGCCAATATTCTTTTGTCCTATGAAATCACATTTGTGAGAAAACACATAGGCCACAGTTTTAATAAAAAATAGCATCCATGTACACAGTGCAGAGAGTTCACAGTACTCTCTACAAATAAGGTTAATACATAACAACATATTTTTGTGTATTTAAACAGATTGACATATTGGCACTTTGTATTAAATACAAAAAATAATAAAGCCAGACAAATCACAATCACATCAAAGTGAAATCATTCATATCACTGACTGAAGAGATGCTTCACAAAAATGGTGTACATTTCAGAAGCAATATTTAGTCTACTGCTACAGAAATGGTAACTTCCATTTTGAATTAGTCCAGAACACCAGAACTCCTAGACAAGGACCCATCTTCAGCCCCTCTAAGAGCCAACCCAAATCCATTATCAGAATAGTGTGCAGGGTAGCTCCGCACTGTGCTAGGAGTTACTGAGCCGTCCTGGTGCAAAACCTACTCCCATAGTCAGGTTGTTACAGTATATTATGGACTGGATTTGAATATTTTCGCTGACAGTTCTGTGGAGGGTAAATGGAATCTGATGTCATGGGGTTTTTCATTCTCCCCTGGCCCAAGTGGTGGCCCTTTTCTTCATTGAACCAATATGAAGATCAAAGGCAATATTTATTTTCTCAAACTGTGGTCCTCTTCTAAATGAGGACAAAGAAATGGGCTCTATAGAACGGCGAACATTGCAACTCATAATTGTTGTTTAAATAGAGGTGATTTCCAGAGTACTCTAGTGTACACACCAGAACTAGACACTGTATGGAATAAAGTTTACTTCAGAATAATCCAGATTTGTTTGAATTATCTTTATTATGTTTATTGTTTTAACTGACAAAAACAGCAAATGTAATGTGTTAGTGTTTGGTCAGTACTTGACATGACTCTCTCTTTATGCTTCTTCACCCAACAGGGACTTCCATCCCATCTAGCCAGAGTATAAAGAGATGCTACAGTAGCTTCATATAGTCCCTGTAGTTCTCAAGTATTGGCCCTCAGGGCCTAAAATCCCTAACACTAACCCTCTGTGAGGTCACTGTCAAAGTGCCTGTTGTAAGGCTGATCCTGATTAACACTGGCTCATTCACTGTGGATCTTCTAAATGGGGATTTTTGGTATCCTCAATCACTGGGACTGTCTTGATGCACTTGACTTCAAAGATGTTAGATTATTGTCAGAAGAACTGATGTTATCATGAGGGTTGTATATGTCACTGGAGCAGTGAGGAAAGATGAAGCACAATATTTAGCATCAAATTCTGGACATGACAGTTATGTTGCTAATAAAATGATTACACTACATTTTCTACATTTTGAGGATGAAAAATACAAATACTAAACTAAACTAAATACAAATACTAAACACGATTGTAGCCCATACTGTACACTGTGTAAATAATATCCTTATAGTTTCCATATCCCCATGTTATCAAACCAACACAGTCCAGGAACAAGAGTCGACAGCACTGTTCTTGGTCCAGTTTTAGAGCTTTAATTGATAACAATTACGCCAGTGTTACAGGAAACACACCAACAGGCTGAGGGTAGTAAATGCCAATACAAGTTCACTACTCTAATACTTCATACAGGTAGAATAAATTATGCCATGGTAATATACACACATGCTGAACAGAAAAAAGAACAAAACAGAAGTAGAAAAACAAATATTACGATTAGGGAGTAGGTCATTCATGAATTAGCCAATCAGAGAGCTTTAAAATACCCCCAGTGGAGGAGACATGTTTGGGATAGAAGTAAGTGACATACACAAGGGACATTTTTGCAATTTCTTAATTTTCTCTGCCTGGTTTCTATCTTAGAAAATATACACAAAGTAGAACAACAGAAAGTGTTGATCGGCAGATCAACAGTCCAGTTGGTGTAGTTGTCCTGCAGATGAGGATTTTACTGCATATGAGGTTGTGTTCCTGGAGAGTCAGGACTGTGTTTCTGAGTCAGAGAGATTCACACAGCCCATCAAGTTCAAGGCCCAGAGTACTTTGCTTCTGTTTGGCCAACTAGAATGTAAGCAGGTGTCAAATCCATTTGCCTCCTTGATTTCCCTTAAGACCTTTTCTCTGCCACAAAACGACAAAGAATAATGTCTTGTAGTTTGAGTTCAATCAACATCAGGCAATGACTCTTGTGTTAAATCACTGTCCCTACTGTCCTATTATGTGACTGTTCTCACAGGGAAAGGAGTTCATCTGTTGATTCCAAATAATCCTTATTTTCAAGCTTGCAGTGAGATTGGTGGCTTCTATTTATATTTTCATTTCAATGTAATTTCTAAGAATAAAAAGGAAATACAGTTGGCATTTTAAAGACATTAATATAACATAATAAAAAGAGAAAATTAAGTAAATTAATTTAGAAAGGTAACACAAAAATACGTTGTGAAAATAGATGCCAGATTTTATCGACCATCATCATCTTCTCATCATTACCATCATTATTATAAATCAACAACATGTTTTAGTATAAAACATATTTTTCATAAACAACCAACACAGTTATAACTGTAGGTATCATATCAATGCAAAACGTCAACCATTCATTTAATTAACTTTTGTCATCCATAAGTGTTTAATAAATTTAGGTCAAAGTTGTAATATTGTATTGTGTATTATACCAGAGGAAAATTTGAGTCACTTACATTTTCAATTTTTTTTGGTTAGTTATGATAAATGGTCAAGAGAAAATGGATCTCACTGAAATAATAGAATATTCAATACAAGTTCAGTATAACAGATATTGGAATGATTTTGAATTACAATTGCAACATGGAATGCAAAGTCACCCAAGGTTTAATGAGCTAACCAAAACACATACATTTACCGCGGGGAATTACTTAAGTGTAGTTTTCATAGTGCTTGTGTTCTAGAATGGTTCAAGTAAAGTAGATTTGAGCAATTGGAATGCAATGCCTTTCATTTTAATGTAGGAATGCAAATGTATCAATCATAATTGACTGCATTCTGCCCAATCATCAATTAATCACAAATTCTAATTCAAAGCTGAAAGAGAAATAATGCTTGACCTTCTCTCAGCATAACCCACTGATGTCCTTGAACATCTTTTATGTCCCCTCTAAACAATACTGTGTGCACAATGCCTGGGGGAGGTGGAAAGAAGCGGATTGGCTGTAATTGGGAGTCTTCCATTGGTTGTTCATTCCCAGATGATTTCCTAGTAATAAGGGTCCCACAGAGTAGCTAAATTTCCTTTTTGGAAGTCAGGCTTGAGATTACAGAGGGAAGGTCAAACCCTTGACATGAGAAGACACAGCAGCAGACTACTTAAAGAAACAACCCCCCCTCTCTCTCTCTCTCTCTCTCTCTCTCTCTCTCTCTCTCTCTCTCTCTCTCTCTCTCTCTCTCTCTCTCTCTCTCTCTCTCTCTCTCTCTCTCTCTCTCTCTCTCTCTCTCTCTCTCTCTCTCTCTCTCTCTCTCTCTCTCTCTCCATCTCTCACTATCTCTCTGTCATCGTCTTTGAATGATCCAATTACATCCTACCAAAATAAAGGAAAGTAAACAACATATCAACAAGAATCAGAACAGCAATAAGCAACAGCCACAGTTATGACAAATAGAACAATAATAGCAGTACTGATTCCGAGGTACTGTATAAAATTAGGGTCCAAAAATATGGGAATGAAATATGGCTACAAACTGCCTGTGTATCACACACCAACGTTTGGTGTGGACTGGCAGGCTTTTCAACATGGGCTGTTTTTTCTCTGTAACCCCTACAAAGCTCGTCAGAGTCTGTCAGGAAGCAGGGTAGAACACTGACACTAGGCACAAGGTGCCTGCTTCGCCCCATCATGGTTTGGAATGGCTGCGTCAAATTCATCGCTCTCCTATGAGAGGTGCTTTTGTCTTCTGTCTCATCGTCCCCTCTCTTTCTCAGAGGCACATCTGTACACGCACTGCTGCTGTCAGGGTGATAAGGGTGGGCAACCGGATAGAGCTGGCGAACACGTCATGGGGGCTGTAGCGTGGACATGATACAGGCTGGAGGGTGGATGGACTAGTAGGCTTGACCAGTCTCCACCTGTAGCAATCCCAGGACAGCTGAGTGGTCCCCAAGCTTCATTCTCCGCTGAGTAGACAAGCTCACGTTCTTGGCCAGATAGTCTACTGCAGCTGCAGATAGAAGAACACAGGAAAGGTAATATCATGACCTCTGAATGTGGATGTCGAGGTTGT
This sequence comes from Osmerus mordax, assembly GCF_038355195.1. Taxonomy (NCBI): domain Eukaryota; kingdom Metazoa; phylum Chordata; class Actinopteri; order Osmeriformes; family Osmeridae; genus Osmerus; species Osmerus mordax. The sequence goes on from NC_090056.1 coordinate 14,064,051, forward strand.
ATGTCATGCATTTATTTTCGTGTGGAGTGAATAATGCCCAACCACTCACTGGCCACTTTGTATCTATGTTTCTCCTTGACTTTCTAGACTGTGTGTGTGTGTGTTTGTGTGTGTGTGTGTTCTTTACACACTCAAAAAGTTAGCATTGTCACATCTCATATCTCTCTCCAAACAAAGCCAAAGTGTGACTAAACCCACCCCCCTCCGGGCATGCTGAGCTTTGATTGGACGGATATATGCTCCTAAGATTGATTGACTAGGGTGAGATCTTTATCAGAAGCACGTGTGTGCTTATACCTGCGGGCAGACCTTAGGTCAGCGGTCAAACTCAATTTCTTCTATACAACCAAGGGTTTGGGTATGGATCTGGCTCACACCTCACACGGTTTCAATTTCCCCTCATTTAATTTAAAGATATTAGTAGCGGTGGATTGGTGCAGAGGGTGTAGCCAATGGGCTGTAGGGTCAGAAGGACAAACCAAGGGCAGGCTGGAAGCTGAGGAAGGAACAGGGGCAAAAATAAGGAAGCTCCTTTTGACTCTCTGAGCACTACACTGTAGAAGCAGACACACACTTATGACCACACATAGACACCAGTCATAGAGGCCCATGACCTTTCCAATTGTATCTCATGCACACACTGCCCACTAGAGATATTTTGTAATGCTTGTCATCGTCTTGGATGTGTAAAGCCATTTTTACATGAAGTAATATTTCAGAATGTTATCAAGATATAGATATTAAAGACTCGACTTTTAATTTGAACATTTAAGTGTCTATATATCTTTATGGATTGTAAATATGTGTAATTTTACATTGACAGATACATATTGACAGATATATCAGTTGTATACCTGTCTCTTGTGGTGTGTTTACAATTGTGACCAATCAAATTGGTGAATATTGATGGACAGTCTGTCAAATCCAGACAAAAGAGCCAACCGTAGCCTTTCTTACATTCCCGACATGGCACAGACACAGACAACCAGGCTGTTGAATGGGGATATTAAAATGTTGGCATCAGTGCTTGGCATGTCTTTAGCTGTTTATTAAGTGTCTGGTCTGTCGTTTCCTTTGATACCTCTCCCTAGTTCAGGTGGTTGGAACCCCCCTTTTGCAGAATGGGAAGAGTACTGTAGGCGGTGACAGGAGACGAGATAGAGAGAGCTTGTGTGTCTCTTTGGGGACCTTGCCAGACTTCTGTCATGGAGGGGGGGGGGTTGTTGAGCATAAGTAAGCAGCACATGTTAGCGTGTCAGTTTGCGTGTTAGCGCAGGGAGAAAGGAGCTGTCAGGAGCAGGGAGAAACGGTAGGAAGCTGCACACCTGTGGGCGGGGAGGCTGTCCGCCAAGGTGCCAGTCACCCTGATGGCTAGTGGGGAGAGGGGTGTGTGTGTGTGCGTAAGTGTGTGTGTGTGTGTCAATGGAAGGACAGGAATGGAACGGTTTAACTACACCTTTAAAGACAAGCTATTCTCTCCTGTCACCCGGGTTTACACCTTAAATCCTGGTTAGATACTCTAAGAGTAGTCTTCCATAGGACACCACACATACACTTGCTATTTTGATTGCATGTACTTTAAGCTGTCAAGTATTTCCTGAATTAGGACAGTGGAAGAGATAATGCTACGTTAAACCTGTTTACTTTGACAGTGGGAGGGGTTAACAGCACTCAGTACTCACTTTGTCCGTACTGGCTGTACTGGTATCCAGCGGCGACACCAGGGTCCACACTGTAGCTACTGGTGCTGTAGGTGGGCGGGCAGTAGGACTGTGAGGAGGGCATACTGTCTACTGTCTTTATGGAGGGGTCACTGGAACGCTGGCTGCAGCTGGCCGAGATGGAGTTGGAGGAGTCCAGGCCACCATGGAGTGGCGAGATGGAGAAGTCGTGCTGAGGTTGTGAGGGAACCCCACTGGGGTTACTCAGAATGCTCATCACCTGAAGGGGAAGAGGGAGAGATCATTTTATTTTGAGTGAGTCAGGATTTGTGTGCCAGACGACTGCAAATTTACTGATTTGCAGTAAATTAAAGAAAAGGGGAAGATTGGTGAGAGATGTAGTGATAGAGGAATGAATGAGAGAGAAACTGAAGAAGAGGAGTAATAGATCTGGAAATAATGGAGGGAAAATGGGGGGATTGTAATAGAAGGAGAGGGAGAATTGGAAGGAGTAAGCAAGATGGCCCTCAGAATTGGCAAACACCTAATGTCCTGAGGGGAGTGCTTCATAACAAGAGCCTGGGGAGTAGTCATGATCTCCAATCCCCTTAGAGCTCCCAGTGTTCATGAATGATTCAGCTGTTTAAGATAATAAGGAGTTCCCATTAGATGCCTCTGGAGATTAGGGCCAACCGTCTGCTTTGTCCTCTTAGAGCTGTAGCTACAACTCAGGCTGCCTGGATGTGGCGTGCAGCCTAACTGCCCTGCTCAGTAGGAGAGGGGATTGAAACAGTAGCAATTCCAGGCTTCTGTACAAAAGAATAAATTATTGGTAATAATATGTTTGATTATTTTAACTGGAAAATTGTTGGACAAATTCTAGGAGAAACTATTTTTTTAACCAATCCTTATGCAGGCAATATAGCAGAGGATTTCCCTAATGTAAGAGTATTACAGTTTAAAATAGTATAACTACATTTATTTGTGTCCAGTGTCCTGTGCAGTTAAGAGGTGCAGATTTTAAAGAGATAATAGTAAACACGGCAAAATGGAAAATAGTTATCCTATGCATACGGAGGGTATGAGGACTTTATGGTGAAATACCAAAACACATGCTCTCCTCTGCATTCCAGCACAGACACAGAAACACAGACACACACAGGGACAGACACACAGGCATCCACACAGAGCTCGGTCCTGAACATCAGGTTCCTGTTGTGCCTCGCTACGCTCTGCTGCCCTTTGGCTCCCTCCTGCTCCTGCTGCTAAACCAATTAGCCAATAATGGAGCTGGCCACACAATCAAGCCCACATGCAGCCTCATCCAAAACACCAGAGCCATTTCAAATAAGGCCCCACAGGGGTTCCCCAAGAAGTAGGATGAGGTCACTAGTAACTTTTCTATAGGAACAAGATGGGTTCACATACAGATAAATTTGTTTAATACATACAATTAGAAGACACAGTGATCTTGGATAGAACATTGACAGAGTGAGGGTAAAGGGATTGCAGGCAGAGAACATGCATGTTGTCCAAGAGCTACAGAGGCCCTGAGTAGAGGAAGACCCTGGGAGTGTGGTGAACTTCTTGAAGTGCAAGCAACTATTTCTCAGATGCTTCATTACAACTCCATTCTCCTCCAACTCTGTTTTATCTGTTAAATTAAACGGGCGCTATCAGTGGCGTTCTAAATCCAGTGCAGGCAATTAGAATTCACTGTGCATTCCGCTCATACTTCCTTAACAGCCATGGCCCTCCTTTTTAATAAGGGCCAATTATTTGAGTAGTGCCATACTTATATTTATAGGGACAATCTTTTGTAACAGTAGTTTTTTATCTCATATGTGTAGTTTTCTTGAAAGAGGATAAGGCTTTTTTCCAATATCCAAAGGACAAAATTCTGCACTCCTTTCTTCCAAGATGGGTACACATAACAGATGAACTCTTTAGGAAAGTACCAGTAATCCTCTTTCAACTCCCCATCGTCATTTCCCTCCTAATTTGAGGTAATTTCTTGCTCTCACCCCAGCAAGGTTTTAGCTTGTGTTTGAGCAGCATTTAAGGGGCTTGAGTGTCTCCCCAGGAGTGCGGTTTAGAATCAGATGAGGGGCGACCCCGGGAGGTGTCAAAGCCCGACGTGGGTGACTAGGTGAGGGGACTGCTGGGAGCCTGACACCTCTATTCAGGCTGGTGGGTAGGCGGCCTGTCGCTGTAGTGAGGGCTATTGTGGCACTGAAAGCAAGAATTATTTAAATCTTCATATTTAGCATAACCTCATTGCCATAAATTACAGGCGACTGAATTGAGGGAATATTTGGATAGCACAGCAAGAGGTAGAGACGTGCTACCATTATTAAGTCATGGTGGGATACTGTGAGTGAAATCTACAGCTTAAGCTGTACATTTCGTTTGTACAGAGCGTAACTAAGAGTTTCTACGACATTTAGTTTGGACTTTTAGTCAACCATGGTTAGACTTCTCTACAGCCTTAAATTCAACACAGCATGAGGCATTGATGATACTACTGTTGTCTTGCACTGGAAGTGCTTCCTTGTTGGTACAAAAGTGCATGGTCTTTAAGTTCCTATTTCTATTAGTAGAATAATAGAAAAGTGAAGATATACTGTATGACATACAAATACATTAAAACTTGAACGCCGTAGAGTGGGCCTGACTGTGAGACTGAGAATGTGAGAAAGGATGAAGGGATGTAGCAACACAGTTAGGTCCAGAGACTAGCAAGACTTGTGTTGTAATCTATTATTTCCTGCACTACTGCCATCACTAAGTCAAAATCAATATTCTTTCCACATGTGTAACCTTTCTAGTATCTGATAGGACTGCTGGGAGGATGCAGTACTGTTTTCCAATCACCCTCACTGACAAACAACATCCTCAGGCTGTGGTCTGCTCCGACTCACAGTGAGAGAGAGCGAGGTGGGGGAGGAGGGAGGGCAGGAGGGAGGGAAAAGAACAAACACCCCCTGGTTGAAAAGCACAAAAAAAATTCTCTCTGCTCCTCACAATGTTCTCCCCTCAATGTTATCTTCACTACCCTCCTTACTTCCGACTACCCCATCCCCCAACTCCCATCCCTCTGCCTTAGCCCCAAACCGCCTTCTCTCTCTTTCTTTCTTTCTCTCACTCACTCACTCACTCACTCTCACTCTCTCTCTCTCTCTCTTTCTCTGTCCCCCTCTCTTTTTGGAGGGGGAAACATTCTCTTCAGTAGCTCTGTTTCCATTAGGTTGGGTGTCTGTGTGGGAGTCCTGGAAGGGTAGATAATGGGAGCCAGGACCTAGTTTAAAGGACAGCGCTCCCGGGCATTCCATCTGGCTCACACACACACACACATGTACACACACATCCACAAATGCATACTCACACCAGATAGATTACTCTATAAATAATAATAAAAAAAGTAATTAATTCTCTCAACTTCTGAGCCCCATTAGCCTGCGGGAGTGTAAATGGAGAAGTGTAAATTGATACAATGTGCATCCTTTCAGATAAATATATAGCACATTTGAGTCACAAAAAGGCAGCTTTTCATATGCTGCTAATTTCCTGAACTGTTTAAATTATATGTTTTTTGTCTGTCTGAATGTTTAACGGGAGCCATGTCTTTGTTGGATTTCCATGCTAATACATTGTGGCTACGTCTCTCAGCTGGAGCAAAATGTTACTAGGCAGAGATTCCTATAATTTTATGTAATGTTCTACACTTTCATATATGTAAATAAAACTATTATATGACACAAATTGAAACATTTTGACAATACATTATGATTTCAAATTTTTTACAATTTGACTAGTTTACATTTTTGGTAGTTTTTAGTAGTAGTTTAAACTATAAAACTACAGTACAAAGGCTACTGTTACTGGAACCTGAATTTAAGAATATTTTTACATTACTGAATTTAAATCTTAACTGTTTCGACATTTGTTAACTTTAATTATATTAAACAAGCTCTGCACTACTGGTTGCTATAAGAGCACTGATTGCAATAAAGAGGAGCTTCTCTATCTTCACAGTCCACTCTGAGTGCTCCACCTGCCCTGCCCTGCCCAGCCTCCCCTGGCAGCTTATCCAGGCAGGCTGGTGAGAAGGAAAGCTAGAGTCAGGGAAAGATAGTTAGAGGGAGGGAGGTGTTCAAACACTGCTGTAGGACTTTGTCCTGTGGGATAGCCTGCAGAGCTGCTAGAACACCCCTGTCAGGGGCCAACGCTAGTGTCACAGGCCCACTCCAGTCTGCCTACAGTGCACACACAAACATGCACATACACACACACAAACACACACACACACACACACACACACATGGGGGAGTGGATAAGCTTCTCCTGTCCCCTCCAACTCAAAGGCCTCAGAGTGATTCCTTGCTTCTCTTGGCCTCAGGGGTGTCAAGAGGAGAAGATAGAGCTCCAGATGTCACCAGGTTATCTAAATTCCACAGAATGACATCTCCAGCTCATGACCCGATCCTCAACTCTGATACTAACTCATAGGGGTTCGTCTGGTCTTTGTTGGATATTTTCAGTTTCATGTGGTTCTTTATTACTGTACATCAGTAGTGTGGCCACAAAGGGGGATGCCCCCCCCTGATTTCTGATTGCTTAAAATAAAAAATGGAATTGTTGACTTTTTGTTTTTTTTGTGGACCCCTCATTTTTAAATGGGACCCACCCAAAAAAACATTCTGGCTACGCTACTATTGTACATAGATATGAAATGTCGGAGTTTACACTGTACAGCCTATGCATGTTTTATATAGTCTAAATGGAAATTAAACCAGTTAGTGCTATTATTCTCTTACTAGATATCACTGTCCTACTTGCGTAATATGGAGATGGGAACAGCTAATTGAGAAGCATGTCAATATTGAATGGTGAATATCTGATGCAATCAGAGGTAATTATGAGATCAGCTAATGCTATTTTACCATGAGCAGATGTGGTATTGTCAAGACAATAATCCTGAAAATCCCAACTCCCCCACCATTTGGAAAAAATAAAGATTGAATGTCATGGAAAGGGTGGTAGCAAACAAAGAAATTGTAATCAAAAACATAAAATCTTTTTTTTATGTTTTGCCAATATAATTTTAGCAGATCCTGTGGGATCTGCTAAAATCCAGACATATAAAATGGTGACCTTAAATTGTATTATGATCTTCTATCGGCATTGAAATAAACGGCAAATACTTAATATTAAGTTGAATTGGTCATGGATACGCTGAGTAGGTATAAACTAAATTTGACCTTTTTACAGATTCATTCAACTTCAAAATTCATATGAGACGAAATTGAAAATATTGAACAAAGTTCAGCAGACAACAACCAAAGAAGATGGGGTGAGAACAACATAGAGGGTGTCATAAATAGGTGTTCTTGTAAATCCCACAATAGACCCAGAAAGGCTCAAATGGAACACATTCTATTCCTTTGACAAAAAATAAAAAATAAAAATACATTAAGCCTCACCGTTGGAACATCCACATAATTATTTGATTCATAATATTTTCATGAGAAAAATTATACATGATATATGTATTATATATCACGTAATTTTGTATGTTTTTGTAGACTGTGCTTATACAGGACTGTGCTTACATTCTTATCTAGTTTCCCATCAAGGTGGGCAGTCTGGCTAGGAAACAGATCCTCATCTGAACACACTAAGTGGCTATTTCAAAATAAAAGCCATTGCATAAATTCAATTAGCAGGTTTTGTCACGGTGAAGGCAGAGCTGGCAAATTAGCGTCTCTGAGCGACCAAACAGGAGGGGCCCTGTCTGGATTTATTTCTCTCGCTGTCTGTTTCTCCATTACTCTCCAGCCTTTCATTTCCTTCTTCCTAATTTACTGCTATCTCTCAGTGTATTTCTTCTTCTATATATCTCTCTCTCTTTTTCTTTCTTTATTTCTCTCTCTCCTCTCAGTTCCCTCCCTCCTCTCCGTCCTCATCCCACCTCAACCCTGCAGTCTCAGACCCAAAGAGGGCCCAGTGGCAGAGAGCAGATGACAGTGCTGATTGGGTCTCCCAGCCATGTGTCAGCAAGTTAATTGGCCACAGCACATTAATTAAAAGTGAAAAAAAATGTTTAAAAGTGTTTCTGCGTTTGGGGTGGTTTCTGTATCCATTTGACTGTGTGAGAAAGGCACAGCAGTTGGGGGGGAAAAGAGGGGTGTATAAAAAAGCTCTGCTGGAAGTATTTAATTGATTCAAATTAGGCGTCTGATTGACAGTGACAGGAACTGGGCAGCGACAAGGCGGGCCCAGATGACAGCGATTAGTGTGCAACCAAACAAGCTGTCATATCTCACAACACGTTAACTGAGGGAAACACATGGCATATGGCTCTTTTAAACCTCAGCTTTTTGACAAACACTCACTTCCTACCACACACTGTGAGGAACAGATGGACACACAGATATAACAATGGTCTTCAGTATAAGAAGCACAAGTACTGTGACAATTTAAGAATCTGCCATATTCAATATGCACATATTTATATGCGTAGATAATTATTCGAAATTAGCCACCAATTCAATAAGGTTAAGACCTTATTTTTAACGCAGCGGCCCGAGTTCGATTCCAGCCCGGGCTGTTTGATACAAGTTTCCACTGTTTTTCCTGTCTCTCTTAAACTGTCAACATCTAATATAAAGCAGAAAAAGTCTTCCTGCACAAATTGTTCTTCCATGTTATTGTTTGTATATATTGCTCAACTCCTCCAATAGGGGCCTTGTTTCAGTAAAGCTATGGGACTGGATACAGAGGCCTGCTCTCTGTCGTTCTTAAACATCCCAAAGTGTTACAAGGCCCCATACTAACCAAAGGTTAATGCTTTATATGGGGCTCACATCGCACTGAGAGTGGGCCGCAATCCGCTTATTTTCGACAGGTAATATATCGGAGATGGAACAGGGGGAGATGGAACAGGGGGAGATGGAACAGGGGGATATGTTCAGGCGTTCATGACAAGCCTACACCCCTCCCCACCCCACCCCCACTCCTCTCCTCCCCCTGCCCCTCAGCCGCTGCCTCCTCCTCTCTCACTTGCATCTTTCTGCTCCGCTCCAACGCCTCCGCAAATTAAACGGCATTCTTTAATGATTTCAACCCGGAGTGGGTTTTCCAGCCCGCAAGAGCTGGCGACGATGCCCTTGCTCGCTATGCCAGAGCGACATAAGGTGGGATGTGAGAACTGGCTGAGGCCATGGAGGAAGGAGGGAAGGGGGAGAGGGAGAGGGGTGGGGTTTGTTTGCAGAAAGCAGCGGGGAGTTTGCCCTGTGAAGAATGTCAGGTCAAATTGTTCTTGACAGTGCTAATATCAGCACCTCATAGCCATAATTACATGTAAATAAATAGTGAAATAGCTCTCAGCTGGAGACTGAGTGGTAGAGGGCGGCTGTGTTAGTGGAAGCCAGCTGGGGATCCAACCGCATCATATTAAGTCGGGAGAGGGAGAGAGAGGGAGAGAGAGGGAGAGAGAGGAGAGAGAGAGAGGGAGAGAGAGGGAGAGAGAGGGAGACAGTGGGAGTTACACACTCCAGTTGAGAACAACTAGAGTAGCTTCACTGAAGTAAAACCTTTGAATATCTCAAATTACTAAGAAAACGGGTGTGCTTTGAATGCCTTAAATATCAAAACGGTGGTAACTCTACAGAAAAGCACAAATGACTACCGCTCAACCCACTTTAAACACAACCGTAATGCTTTGAGCCTAGGTAAAGTGAGAGTGAAGAGAGGTATTGAGTGACAGTTGCCCTGTTGCTTGGCTAGAGTATCCATCACAGCTTCTCCACCTGTCACACTGGTATCTGGAACCAACAGGAAGCACATGCACTCAGCTAACCTCTGACCCCTGAAATTCTGCTGCAGGTTCACATCAGTGGCCAGTCCAGACTCCATGACCCCCATCACCTTTTCACCTTTCAGCTTATCCCCTAAAAAGGCTTACCCCAATTGCACTGGCAAGCCACCCGTAGAATATCATTATATTTCATCTGTACCCCAACTATCATCGCAACGGTTGTAATGTTAAATGAACACAGATGAGACATATGATAAAGTCATTAACCTTATATTTGGCCAAACTGTTCTGCTATCCTTGAAAAGGTTGTTTGGATTAAAATACCATCTACAGCACCTACAGTGTTTCCTTCAACCAAGGATCATGGTGCTTTTAGACTGTGAGCATCGCAAAGCTGATGAAGTCTCTTATGGATATCTTAAAAGCACACATAAAGTGCCATCCCATCAAAGCCCTTATGGAATGACCTATATGATCTTTCTTCAAGGTACTGTCTATGAGGAGGCCCTAAACTGAAAACACATCCTCTAGTCTTATTGCCTTTCTTATATGGGGGACCTGCACAGTGTCTGCTGTGGTCTCCACCAGTCCTTCACTTAAATCCTCATCTTCTAGGATTTGTTGAAATTCATATTGGCTGCCTCTGCAAGATAAATGTAAATCGCATTCCCTTATATTTGTTATTTATCAGGATGCAACAGCTCACTTTCGGCGGAAACTATCTCTCACCCGCATACAAACACCCTTGCATTTAAATAGCATTCTTATTGTCCGCCTCAGCCTTTCATCTAGGAGAGAGGAATAATGTTTCCTCTCTCGTGAGAGCGGAGAGGAGAGGGAGGGGATCGGGAGAGAGGAGAGAGACGAAGAATAAGAGGTGAGATAGGGAATCGGGGCAGAGAAAAAAAATTAGAAAAATGGAGAGTGGCTGGACAAGAGAAGGGAAGATTTGGGAGGAAATGGAGGGCAGTCCCTATTGTCAGTGTAAGTCAGTGTAGTAAACAAACAAGCATGAACATGAATGATCCCAAGCAACAATATCAGACACTTGGTATGTCTGCATGCATACCATCACAAGAGTACAATTTCGTTACAACATAACCATCCATGATCTAGCATCACTATCCTGTACTTTGCATGTGACTTAAGCACATTTTGGCTATTATATTTATTTAAGCATTATTTATTTTAGCCCTGCCAAACCACCAGGAGGTGCTGTATAAAACACCTCTTAAACCGCTTAGGTAAAGGCAATTGAGTCCTGCCCTCTATTTAGTGGAGTTACCACAGAAAAAGACAAATTATTCCAAAAGGTTTAGACACTAACCCACTGCAAATGTACTACCTGCAATTATGAAGCAGGAAAGACTTCCAGATTCCCAACTGGAATCCATGAAGAAAGAAATGCTAAAATGCTAAAAACATTCCGCCAGTGGATATGATTTAAATTCCCAGATTTTCTTGGCAGCTTCCAAGCAGGTCTAATTTTTTTGGGTTAAAGCTACTTACTTTTTTTTAATTCTTGCCAAATTGAAACAGCATCTGTATTTAGAATGATTTCTAATTAACAAGTATCAACCCCCACCCTTCTCTCTCTTTTCCTCTCTTCTCTAGTTCTATCGCTCTCTCTCTCTCTCTCTCTCTCTCTCTCTCTCTCTTTCTCTCTAAGTACAGAAGTGATGTAAATATATGCATTCATCCCTTTTTGATTTGTTGACACCGGAGCTTGCCAGCTGACACCGTGCCCAGTAAAAGGCTTAATACCCCCAAGTTTTTAATAACGTAGGAGACGAGGCACAACTCTCTGACTCTCATTGACATGCAGGTGCACAGTGTCTTGTCAAAAGCAATGGGTGGGAAGGAATGGGGAGAAGAGCCGAAAACATTTTTTTCTCTCTCCTGGTTTGTGATTTTTTTGGGCATCTTCCTGTGCACAGGACTTAAATATAATTCATCACATTTTTTTAAGTGGCTGCTGTGCTAAGGGAAGTAGCTATGGGAATAGGAGGTACGCTCCCCTACCCCACCCACCCCCACTTTCCCTCCCTCCCCCTTATCTCGGTCAGACAGTTGTCAGGAATCACTAGCGGAGGCCTGAGCGCGGCACAGGCAGGCGAGCAGGCAGGCAGGCCTGGGGATATGGATCAAAGGGAGAGAGCCGGGGAGCGCTGCAGCGACTCTGATCCCCCCCGGTTTGCTGAAACCCAGCCTACCCCCCCTTCCCCACTCTGTTTCTCCCTCTCTCTCTCCCTCTCTCCCTCTCTCCCTCTCTAGCCTCCTTCTCTCTCTCTCACTCTCATCAAATAGCCAGCCAAAGCTTCGCCATTCCAAAACACAAATCTTCCTCTCCTACACTAGAAACAGTGAGAGTAAAATACAAGTGTATTTTTCTGTCTGTTAAATTTGTATATTATTTTTATGTATACATATAGTGTGTGGATTTGTTTGTGATTTATTTCCTGTGACGGGTCAATATGTTGTTCTGTCCAAACAGACAGGGATTAGTGCTCTAACATTGCCTGTCTAACTCACAATTTATATGAATTATTCTCACATTTCAATGACTGAAAATAGCAATACAGATTTGCTGTTTTTAGACAAGACTCACAGTTGTATATCATTCCTTTCACCTAGACCTGGAACTTGCTGCATAACACTGCAAGTTACCTACATTAAAGTAGGGTTATAATTCTTTTGCATTCAATTTGAGAAAGAAAGCACAAAATGAATACGATTTCAAATGCAATATGCAGGATCCAATTTGAATTATTGCCTGTCACACAGCATATAGCATCGCTCTGCTATTTTGAAGCTACTTCAGGAGATACTTCAGACTGGAGACGTACAGAAAGGGTTAAGACTGTTGATCCACCCAAGCCAAAAATATAATCTCAAACTTATATTTTGCACCACATTTTATTTGATTACTAAATCAAGGCTTGCTGTCAGTGTTTCTTTTTATGGACTTTCATAGACAAACAAATGCTGGATGTTTTGAGGTTGGAGATGAGATGAGAGAGGTAAACATGCTTGTGTGTGTGGGAGGAGGGGTGTACAGTAATGAGGGTGTTGTGAGTCGATGGAGGAGAGAAAGAGCACCTGTTGTGAGAGGGTTGGTTTTACTTGCATAAAATTAGATTAATTTAAACCCCTTTCCATTGCATGCTCTGTCAAACCAATCACAAGCAGCAAGGCACAAATTCTCCAAAAAGCATATGCTTGTTAACACAAGAGAAAATGACACTTTTGTAGCCACAAGAACAAATGACAACAACACTTGAAAGGAAGCATTCCTTTGGGGGGTTAAAGTTATACTGACTTGATTTGTTTTAGAATGCTTACTTTATCCACAGTGATGAAATGAAAAACAACAATAACCACACACACATATCCATGTACAGTGTATCCCAATGCCTTAAACTGAAAAGAGCGCTTGCAAAAACTCAATCTCCGCCCTTCAAATGCTTTTGCTGGTAATATTCGCTCTGGCTGTGCGCATATAAAACACATTATTATAGTACATGAAGCAAAGTTCACATTTTCAGAGAGAGATGAGCAAATGTAACTGAGTTTGACTGGACACTCACAAACACAAAATATGCATTCTACTAGTTTGTTATTGGTTCAAAATTCCTGCACTTTAATAATAAATTCCTTACATTCCTTCGTATATATGAATTATTTTGATCAAATTCAGTACACAGTTTCTATTCTATCATGGAGTTAATGAAATCAGGTAGAAATACTATACTAATAGTCTATGTGCTTTCAAATCTTCCTATCAAAAATAAATTGAATAAAAAATCACTTTATATGCCACGCTTAATACATAAACTCATACGTATGCAAAATCTAAGTAAGGACGCCTCTTAATAGAAAATCTTTTCCACCCAATACAGTAGGCTGGCGCTCGGGTGTCGTAATCCCAGATGTAAAACAGCAGAGAGGCTTGTTATTTTATCTCTTCCTCCTCGTCGAAGAAGCGAGGGAGAGCAAGGCAGTCATGTTAATAATAATAAAAAAGCAGAGGCCGTGTTCTTGATATTTATGCAGGTTTGTGCAGCACGAGCATTAGCTTCTCAAAGCCCCACCACTACGATTAACAATCAAACACACTAAGAAAATGTTTCTGCTCCCCCAAACCCCCCCACCCCCACCCACTACTCTCCAGTACAAGAGCAAATCTCTTTTTTGTCACCAAATCCTTAATTCTTTCTTCTCTGCAGTACAAGAGGGAAGTAAAACCAGTTTCCAATCTGCTTTGAGAGAAATATTTGAGGGGGGTGGAGGGTTGGAGGGGTGGGTGGGATAGAAAAACTCCCAATAAAATGTGTGAACGAGGGGGTAATTGCGGACAAATGCGGCATTGAATTTCATTTTCGACTCTTTAAACACCATTTCAATCTTATTTTCTGCCTGTTAGTCAGATCTTGTTGCTTGGGGTGGGCTGGACTGCCCAGTTTTGGTGAGTAATTGCGTATAATTTCCTTTACGCCGAGTGATTTGCATCAATATCAGTCATTTTTCTATTCTGTACCGGTTAAGAATCCACCCCAACCAGAAAAGTCTCATTTGGAATGGTTATTGTTCAAGGCACAGCGAGAGGATAACATTAAGAATAGCTGTTTGCATGAACCCACACATATCATATTCACACACATGCAAATCTTCTGACACCAATGGATTTACAAAGGTATTACTGTATGTGTACTGCATTCCCTGCTCCTGTCCACTGTGTCTCCCCAGACCAGCAGAGAAACCTTACCAGCTACCACTACCATTACACCCAATTCAATCAATAGTAACTGAAGGCAACATCAGACTACATGTTTAACTTTGAATGTTTGTTCAAATCTAGACGTCCCTTTAAGTCAAACTGATGGTAATATACCACAGCAGTTAACATTCAAGTATGACACGGTTAATTAGAACAGTACTGAACTGACATTAAACTAACATCTGTTAATTGCTAAATTGACTTTGCTCACAATTAATAAACTCATTAGTTAAGTGGGATTACTTCTATTATTTTCAAAGGTCTCCATTTAAGTTGTTTTCCCTGAAGTAAGTTGTTGTACAAAAGATTTGGTCACTGTGGAGAATACTTGCAGTGCAAAGTTGAAACTTGGATTTATTTAGAATCAAAGTATTTAACAATTACGATAATTGGAGGACTCAGGAATGAGGGGTGAAATTAATTGTTCACTCTTATCATTTCAAATCCCCCTGTAGGAAGAGGATATTGCTATTTGACTGTGGCTCTAAACATTTCTAGTCAAAGTCACTAGAGACTTGCTTAACTAAAGCTGCCACTGGCCCCCTGCTTAATCAAAGCTACTCAACAAAAGTCTTGTGGAGGATAAAGCAACATTCAATGATCCTTCCACCGTTATGTAGACGAACAGTTGGGATTCTAATGATGGATAAACTAACATAAAGTACTCTAACTCAGTCCCATTCCCAGTGTAGTGCACACATCTAGACACACACACAAACACTTAAGTCCCACCCTCCATGTACCTGTGGCGAGAGTCCGTTGCTAACAGGGTTCATGTGGTTGCTGGGTGCTGCAGTGCTCATGAATGTGTCGGAGTAGCTGGAGAAGCCATGACGATTAGACGAGAGGCCGTAGGCAGAGCTGCTATCGGCGGAGGAGAGCCCACCCTGGTGCATGGTGGATGGTGGTAGGGGCTGAGGACGGTGGACTGTACCACTACCATCTGTCAAGTAGAGATTACTGTTAGAAAAATATATATGTCTATTTTATAGCATCATAAGACTCCTCTGCAGATATGTTCACATGGTAAATGTTCACATAGGTGATGGTGGTTTCTGTACCCTGGGATAGTGTGGTTGTCGTGTATCCAGACTCTGGGAGCTGGTATGTTGGTAGCGTGGGCATTCCTGTGGGAGGGAATCCCCCAGGTAACAGGTGGTTAAATGCTGCCAGCTGATTGGCTCCCGCTTGCTTACGCCACCTGGCCCGTCGGTTGCTAAACCACACCTGGGGATTTAGAGGAGTGTTAGGAGAGAAAGATGACAAAGACAGAGAACCTGCAAATGTACATTTAAAATCCCAACCGGTTAACCTGGTATTATTTTAGCCTTTAAGCAGACTTAACTCACAATTAGAAGCATTAGTTGATTAGTTTGTGTCAGGGCATTTCATCATAGTGCATGCCACTGACGTTGGATTATTAAATTTTAGTACAAAACTGTCAAAATGTAATTGTTGTGTGTGTGTTTGTGTGGTATGTGTGTGTGTGTGTGTGTGTGTGTGTGTGTGTGTGTGTGTGTGTGTGTGTGTGTGTGTGTGTGTGTGTGTGTGTGTGTGTGTGTGTGTGTGTGTGTGTGTGTGTGTGCATGCATGTGTTTGTTCTGTAAGCATTTGGGTTCACGTGGAGACAAGTCTCAGAATATCATTGATCTATGGCTCGCAAAGGCAATTCATCAGCAGTTAATACACTGTCTGTGCAGTTAATCTCCTGTTGTTTTCCAAGTGGGGCTGGCCCATTGAGAGGACTGGTGAAAGAGAGGCACAATGGACCCTGGCTGAATGGACCACAAAGAGGGGGTGTCCATATTTAAACAGCTCTCCACAGAGTATTGCTTTCAGATGGGGCACTGATCAATTCAAAGATCAGACGTGTGCACACAAGACTGCCCAAACACATACACACTCTTTCTTATCCTCACAAACACGCGTGCGCACACACACATACAAACAATGACATTGCCATATGTTGAGGGTAAGAGTCCCCAAAAAGAATACTGGTTGCCACAATTATTAAATGGTGAATCCAAAAATAAGACCCCTCCTTCGCTCTTTCTCTCTCTTCATCTCTCACACACACCCACAAACCAAGACCCATCCGGCCCCCTGTCAACCAAACCCTCAAGCCCAGCAGAAGCTCAACCAACCAACATCCCCAAAGCTCCCAGACAAGCCCCTGGACCTGCCCCTTTAGTATTGTCAGTCTCCCACTCCCACTCTCAGAGACCCAGATTAGACAGATTACTAAATGAAAGAGCAGTGTTTTGCTACAGGCAAAAATGACCTCTTTTTAACTCAGTGGGACACTAATTGCTAAGGTCTTAATTAAATGGCTAAAAAAGAAGAGAGAATTCAGAATGCAAGTTGGAGCTTGTACTTGATGAATACACACCACGCAGCTCTCTGATACACACACACACCTGAATGCAGTAAAGTATTGTGTTCTAAAATGTGTACGTTCTACACCGATTACTCACACAATCACATGCCCCGACAAATGCACTAGCATACATGCACACATGCACACACAAACACACATGTGCATACACACATGTGCACACACAGAGGAAACATGTGAAAAGTAGACATCACCTACATTTAACCTCAGGCTGGCTACCTACTTATTTTCTCTTTTGATTGGCAAGATTCCGAAATGTGCAAATGAAAACATGCCTTTCAAGTTGAGAATGTCATTTTGGGTCTTTTTTTAACGGAGAGACTCAAATAATTATTGGAGTATTTGCCTGAGGTGCCAGTCTAAGAGAGGAATGAGTACAGAATTTTTTAACTCACCAATTTACCTGCAAATCTTGCTCCCCTAATCCTACAACACTCTTTTTGTTTGTGTGTGTGTGCGTGTGAATTCATTTTTACATTGACAGGCCACTCTCTGTGTGGCTGCAGGGCTCAGTCGATTTTCTAAGAAGCTTTTTCTGAGCACCAGCCCAATGTGAGAGACTTGATGCTCTGCTCTGGAATCAGACCGCAATGTCACCTTGGAACAGGGATTCTCTGTCTGCCCATCGTCTATTCTCTCTCTTTCTCTCTCTTACTTTCCCACTCTCACTGTGTCTTTTCTTGTCTCTTGTCACTCTATGTTCTGTCACTATCCCTCTTTCTGTGTCTCTTCTTTCAGTTCTCCAGAAAAGAAAGACTTGTGGAAATTGCCCAACAGACAAAAAACAGACTCTTACTTATTTCAAAAGGCAACGGTTAGCAAAAATAATGTTCTGCAATGTAATAGGGAAAGGGATATTGAATTCCCCAGTTGTAGCTGCAGGGCCTGTCCTTTTGGTAGATTTTTATATCACACTTGAATTTGTTTCTCTATTTCTGGTACTGAACAGGGCAGAGGAACCTTATTAGTGTAAGAAAATGGAAGAACGACCGTCTTTGCATATACCCTGTGATCCTGTGTCATATATCCTCCACATTCCACAGAAGAGTCTTCCACACTTCCATCTTCAGTCCAGACTGCTCTTGTCGCATAGAAGAACCCTCTGATCTTGTTCCCTCTCAGCCACTGCTAGGCCACCTTTGTGTGTGTGTGTATTTGTGTGTGTGATCTCCAGTTGAGGAGATAGCGTTTGGATGTCTTCCCTGGGATTACTGGTGGGTTGGCAGAGGGGGGAATGGCCAAGCGACGGCCACGATGAGGAGTAAAACCTGGATAACGTGATTGAATTTCACAGCAAAAAAGTCCAACATAACAGAGACTGAGAGGCATGAAAAAGCCCAACATCAATCTCTCTCTATTGCTGTAACCCTCCCACCCCCTCTTGATCTATCTCCTTGTGTCTACTCTCTCCCTTTCTATCACTTACTGCCTACGACTCTCTCTTTCACTGTATAAATACAGGCAGGGACAGAGGCAGGGATTGTCTTAGAGTGAAGGTACAGGTAGTAGGGCTAAGGTCCAGTGCTTGACTTCAGGTAGTCTACAGTAGTAGACCACCATCTGTGTGAGATGGTGGTGGTATTAAATTGGGAGGGAGGGGGGGGTACATGGCGTAGGCCTTCTAAGAGGCATCCAGAGGTCAAACCCAGACAGAAAAGGGTGAAAGGGGGGCCTCTCTCTCATTTTAGATGGGGAGACACTCAGAGAAATGGGGTTTTACTGCGCACAGATGGTCAGCATGAATCGCATGCATGCATTCAGCCACACACAAGCTCACGCACACACACATCCTGAACGGCACACATACACATGCATTCACAAACACGTTCAGTACATACACGCACGCGCACACACACACATACAGTACATCCTTCCTGACATGAATGTATCCCTGACACATCTTTCCACATTTATGTAACCCATCCCAGTGTTGTAGGATATCCCCATTCTAGATGTCTTGTTAGAAGAACTGTGTTTGATTGAGTGCAGATTGTTCTGGATTCCACTTTGTTTAACTGGACAGAACCCCTATAGTAGAGTAGAGTGGGTGAGTGAGTGACACTGGAAACTAGTGGAGCTGATCTCCAATCAGTCCAATAAAGCCAAGTAGTACCCCACGATATATGGCAGAAACTGACTTTAGATACCCCACTCTCACTCCTTCCCCACCTACCTCTCCCTTTCTCTCCCCCTCTCCCTCTCCACTCCTCCTTCTGCTATCCCGGGTTGGTGCTATGCTAATTAAAGTAGTTTGGAGTGTGAATTGGAAAGTGGAGGGGCGGATTAGCTCGATAAGTATCAAGAGTAAGAGAGAGACTGAAAGAAATTCATTTAAATTCTAATAATAAACCCCTCTGTTTGAACACTCTCACTGGTACAGGGCTGCTGCTTCCGACTCGCCGATCAACACAAATCCCATTTGTTCCTTTGTGGCACCACAAAACAAATGACTCAGAGGAGGTGCTTTAACTTGACTTTGCTTGCTAGCGACTTTGTATGGGCATAATTGCACTACAAGGCTTTGCGCGTGTACCTCTGGTTTAAGCAAAGGTAATCAAGGTTAAGTTGTTTTCTGAGATGTAGAAGCTATAAGACAAAAACGATTCATTTATAAATATAGCTAGTGAAGCTAGCCCATGTTATAATCCACTAACTGGACTGTACCATACTTTTGACATAATATTACTAATACTAGACTTACACATTATACAGGGACAAATATGTTTTATCCCTCGCTTTAGCCCTAGTGCAGTTGGATAGCTCTTCAACCTCACAAAGCTGTCAATTTCATGAACAGCCAACATTCCTCTCACATATTGTGTGACGCGTACTCATGCTTTTACTGCTGTCTGTGGGGTCAAAGTGGTTATAGTGTTAGCAGGGGTGCATGTGCTTGCGTGTGTGTGTGTGTGTGTGTGTGTGTGTGTGTGTGTGTGTGTGTGTGTGTGTGTGTGTGTGTGTGTGTGTGTAACCACGCATGTGTGTAAGACAGGTAGTCAGCAGCCACAGCTCAGTCTGAGGCGTCTGGAAGCACTCATCCCTGTGGTTAGCATGGTCATGGATGAACACTCCTCATTTGTCAGTCTGAGGCAGTAAAACTGTGTGGGGACGACTGTGGCAAGCTGGTTGGTTGATGTCATTAGGCAGTGGTGGAGTCTGATGAAGACAGATGGGTTGATAATCCATGCTCTCCTGCTCTCTTTTCCCTCTCTCACTTTCTCTATATCCTTTCTTTTCTCTACTCTATCTTAGAGTTCACTTTTCCAACTCATATTTATCTCTTAGCCTGTACCTCTTCACATTGACCATTTTTCTTCTTTCTCGCATTAGATTTCTCCTCCTCTCAGAGGAATCATATCTTAATCTTAAAGAGCCTCCTCTGTTGTCTCCTTCCCCCACACACATGCATCACCACCAGCCCCTCACACCACCCAAGCCCTCTTTCTCACCCTCTCTCAGACATCTGGATCCTGTGTCAGGCAGCAGCTGCAACCCAAGCGTGGGTCAACAGGGCTAGTCTGCGGGTCCACACAAGCCAACAAGTCAAGAGGGTCAGACAACCTTTTCCCTCACCAATGGCTCCCCTGGTACCTGACACTGGTCCTGCCCTGTCTCTGGCATCAAGGGTTAGCATAAAAACAGATACCCCAGCAGCAACCGCTGTGGTGCACCTCCATCAGTGGCCTCTCACAGTTGGAGTCCAGGGGGAGCAGGTTTGAAGGTAACACCAGTCATGACTGGGAGCCCATGAAGAGCTGACTCTGAGGCTCCCTCTGAGGTTGGGAAGCTTTACTGGGAATATGTGAATAAAGCAGAGTCTGTTCAGTTCATTCTGCCCTGACCTCAGGTGGGACTTTTTTGGAGGAAGGAATGGAGTTCTTAAAACAGGCCTTTCATTTCTATGGAGTTCCCCCCGTGGAACTAATCCAGAATGTTAATAAGAGCTGTTAATCATCCTCAGTATTTACTTAGACACAGCTATATTTGGCAGGGAAATGAGAGAGAACTCATGACTTTTTACAATAATCAATTTGTCGATCAATGCACTGCTTTCTCTAATTGTCAAAAAATCTATACTATCCATGAGCACTCTCTTCGTGTATTTTTTCTGTGATAAATTGCATTTGCACTGATCTTCGTGAACATTTTCAAAGCCACTTTGCAAATTAGATTATATTCCAAATTCCCTAATAAAATTACTGCCACAATTTATACCCCAGGCTTTCACATGACATAATTTAGCTGGAATTTATTTGCAAATATGGAAAAAGCATCTATTTTTGTCCCATATGTGGTTTCAAGGTGTCTGTGTCATATTTCTATTCGTCATTTGAATCACTATAAAAACATTGTCCCACATTGGCCTCAAGGGTTTGTGCTGAGAGAATCCTAATCTAGCCTACAATTTGGCTGAGAGATGACCAGACCAACTGAGTCTGGCCACAAACATGGCCTTGTGGTCTGACTGATCCTACTCTGTGGAATACCCCGCATAGTGATTAATAAAAGACAATGTAGTCTAGTGTGAATTCAGCATTCTTCCCCTAGCCCTCCCCAGAATGTAACAAAAATAGGAATTTGGAAATTGTGGCACAGGATTGAGCCACCACACACACAACCTCTACCACTACCAACCAAAATAAAGATTTAACATTTTGAAGTAATCTCAGTATTATGTGTTAGGAGTCAGGTGGCTGAGCGGTTAGGGAATCGGGCTGGTAATCTGAAGGTTGCCAGTTCGATTCCCGGCCGTGCAAAATGACGTTGTGTCCTTGGGCAAGGCACTTCACCCTACTTGCCTCGGGGGAATGTCCCTGTACTTACTGTAAGTCGCTCTGGATAAGAGCATCTACTAAATGACTAAATGTGTTGGACAACCTAAGAGCAACAATAAGATGGTCAGAAACCAAGCTCAGGTCAGGAGTGGCCAAATATCTGCTCAAGAGTGAGGTGAGTCCAGAAAGGTTGGACTAACTGAGAGAAAGGAACAGCTCTGCCCTGGTCTTCTTCTTTTTTTCTTCTTTTTTTTACAAGCCTTTGATTGATTCATGTTTCTGTTGGACCAAGCGCTCCCAAGAGAGGGTGAGAGATCCTCTCTAATATGCAGTGAATTTTACAAGGAGCGGCAGGCTTGAAAGTGGTGGGAAGAAATGATCCCAGCCAAGAGTTTTGGAGTGAGAAATCCATAAGGAATGCAACCCCAGCTCGTTTTATTCCTCCACCCTCCTCCTTCTCTGGAGCAAACAGCTGTTGCAATAACTCTACTGTATTTTCCCTCTGAGTTACTTAGAGAACGAAAGAACTTTGAGAGAACAGAGAGGCTGTCAAAATGTACTTAAATGAGAAGAAGAAAGAACTGTTCTTTTGCTGGTTTGGAACAGCTGGGGTCTTACGAGAGCGGTTTACGTATGTGTGAATAAAACTCAGACTTACGGGTAAATAACTGGTGTTTGATAACTGCAGCTCTAAAGTGAAGACATGTAAAAAGGAAATACAGCTTTCTGAAACCTCAAAGATGTTGCCACAAGGAGCAGGCGTGCCAGTCAGTGTTGACAACCATAGGAAAGGGAAACACCAGCTGAACCTTCCAAAGCACAATTAACATCAACACTGAGCGGGAAGATGGAGCGTGCGGACAGAACAAACTCATCCAAGGAAAATTCATGAACCCGTGCTTGACCTCCTACCACATTACAGCAGATCTGATGACACATTTGATACATCCAGACATTTAATAGCTGACCTCTGGCCGTGTACTCACAGTGAAAACCATCTGCGTCTCCTACAGCGAGGACTAATCCTATAGTGTATCTGATCATCCCCTCAAGGCTCTTTCATGTTTGAGCAGAGGGACAGAGCTGAGTCTGTTTTCATGAACTTCGTATAAATGCGTTTTCACCCTCAGAAAATGAAGTGTCATGTTGGAATGATGGGTTTGTAATTAGTGCTGCATGCGTTGTATGCAGTCTGTGTGTGCGTGCCATCTTGCACCCGTGTGTATTCATGCCTTCCTGTATGTGTGTGAGTATTTGGGTGTTTGGTGACTACAATATTTATAATGTTGTCCTACCTGTACTCTGGCTTCAGTGAGCTTGGTCCTCTGGGCCAGCTCCTCCCGGGTGTAGATGTCGGGGTAGTGCGTCCTCTCAAAGGCCTTCTCCAGCTCCTCCAGCTGCTCGGCCGTGAAGGTGGTGCGACTGCGCCGCTGCTTCCTCTTCAGGGGAAGATCTGGCTCGGACTCCACATCGGACCCTTCATCCATACGACTACCTGTACCAGAGACACAGACAGCAAGAGGATCTCAGCATTATGCAGGTATACGTGTGTATCGATATTGTTGGACAGTTATAACTTTTAAATTGCAAGGACTGCATCAAAATCCAGATGGTTTTGCTTTCCACAAAACCAAGGAAGACTATACATTTATTACTTCTATATTAAGACCATACAGATTGGAAAATCAGTTGTGATTGCATCAAGCATAAAGTACATGGACTCACAGTTTGAATACACCGTACATACATGGACATATTCTTTCAGACGGAAGCAGAGGAAGACGTGAAGACAGCAGCTTCAATTGACATGGACTCCTAGGGTTCTTCTAAAGGGGATATCATTTCACTGTGCTGTATATAATTTCACTGTGTGGTTATTTATACTAGGGAGCCTTTTTTCTGGTAAATAAATACAATTCTGCATCAGTACACACACATCCCAGAAGCCTCTGGGGCATGGAGCTGAGTTGGAAGGGGGTGCTAATCTCTCCAGACCACCTTGGCGATCCATGTACCACTATTCTTCTACCACGGCCTGGGGCAACTCAGACAAAAAACTGGCAATGTGTAAATATTCCCAATATATATATTATTGTACTTCTGATTTCATTCAATCCCCCACACACAATATATCCACACTGGTGTTTAAAATAGCGACAGCAGATTATCGGGGACACACAGCCATTCGTTGCAATTATGGCTCATCGCCTCTCGTTTGTCACATTTGGTGGCGAGTTTAAGAAGACAGATAAGCCTCAATTGTTTTGCAAAAAATGTGTAAATTATGATGTAAATAGAGCAAGTGGTGATGCGACATTACCACATAGTACTCATTTGTTGAGTGACAAGACGGGAATTACATCCCTTTTCTATTGTATGGAAAAGAGTGCTTATCAGCAACTTCAAGGCAGTTGGACTTTATATCACAAAGCTGACATCATTAGATGCTTCTGCTTCTTCTAACCACTGTTGTTTGAGTTTGGGACGCAAGTAGTATGTTCTACATACAGTGATGTCAATTTACAACCAGGTCTGTCACTTTGGTCTGTCTGTCCGTCAATCTGTCCGTTGGTCAGTCCAGCCTATTTGTCTGCATCTGTCACCCTCAACCGTGAGAGGTCTACAAGGCCACTCTTTCTCATTCCGCCTGAGTTTAATGGTCTCTTATTTATTTCCAGTGGTTTGGGGGCAGTGCGGAGGCTGATCCCTCTCCAAAATCATACCCCTTGGCAGCCTGCAGAGGCTCAGCTCTCTAGACACAGGCCCCCTAATCCAGCCCATGGCTTCGCTCTGCGTTTAAGCCATTCCACATTAGGGATGGCTGCAGTGCCGGCTCCCCTGCTCCTCATAGATATGCATGGAGCTGAGGATGGGGTTGGGAGGGTGTGGGGTTGGCAGGGGGTAAGAGGAAACACTGAGGAGCAGGGGCAGCCTTGGGGATGGAGAGGAGGAGGGGGGTGCAGTTCTCAGACTGCCCCCTCTGTGCAATTGCGATTATGGGAGTTGAGGGGGCGATGCTGGCGCTGCAGTAGGAGGGGAGAGGGGGATGAATAGAGAAGGAGAGGTTCGAGGAAGGAGATGGATGTACTGAGAGGAGGGAGGTATGCATGAAGGGGTAGAGGGGAAGAGAGATACAGTAAGTAGGTATAAGAAGGAAGGAAAGCCTGAAAGTGATAGAGGGAGAGGGAAATGTAGATTGTGAGAGGGGATGGAAGGTCACTGTCCCTTCTTCGTCCATGTTCTTTTTAAGGATTTACGACAATTGCTCTGACACTGCTTGGGTCCACAACAAGCCTTCCAATCTTTACCCAGACATGGCCATCTTTTAAACGGGCTCTTTGTAGTGTTGCCATGGGTTGAGGTGCCTGCTCAACATGATGAGGCTGGACCAGAGTCGAAGAAATATCTACCCTTAGCACAGAGCTATAGGACACAAGATTGCTAAAGATTTATTTGGTGACAAGTAGGAAATAGATGGTTTTGACATAAAACCTCCTGCCACTGGAAATACTCCCACTGCCAAAGTCTTCATTGGAGGCACAATAAAACTGGGATGATGGTGTTCAAAGCAGATTATACAGATAAAGTAAAAGTGTGCATGCTGGTGTCTGTGGTGCAGCATCCTGTCTGTTCCTGGCATGATTGTCTCAGGGCCCTCTGGGGACAGTAGAGACACACAGACTGTGACGAGGTGTGGCTGAGATCTCTAATGACAGCTCTAACCAGCTCTAACTCCTGGGTAAACAAAATTCAAGTTGGTATGCAACAAGAAGCTCGTAAGGCTCACTTATGTTGGAAGTAATCCTTTAACGTGGTTTTGAACTACGTTTTCTCACAGCAATTACTGTCACATGTGAGACAGCTTCAGATAATAATGTATTCAGTACACCACAAATATAAATAACATAGATGACAAAGGTGTTTAGGAGATTAGATGTAGCTATTTCACCAAGATTCTCTAGTTCCATTTTTTTGTTCGGTTTATTTGTTTGTTTGAAAGACAGTATTCACATGCAGGCAGGACATGTAAAGTTAGCAACATGGGAAAAACAAAACATAAAGAATAGCCCATCAAACTGGCTTAGACTCTGGGCTGGCTTCGTAGTTTAATTAAACAAGGAATTATGGGATTAGGTGAGGACTCTCATTACAGGCCACTGGAGGAGTCTCGCCGTTGATGTCTTTTTGTCCCCCCCCCCTAAAGCTCACGCTTGAGAATTCTCAACGGATTACATGTGGCCGCAGGACATGAGGCCGCATTAATTAAATCAATTCCTACACCATTTTCTACTTCGCCAAAGATTCGTTTTTTCCAAAACTGGCCAACACTGAGGTAAATATACCCTTATGTGATTTAAAGACAAATCTGTACGTTGCATTGCACTTTGTTTTTTGATGGGGTGGGGAGAGGGGTGGCAGCAAAGCGATTTTCTATTAACACGCCATGACAACACTTGAGGCCTGTACGGATGGCTGTAGATCACTTTCCAAAGGCACCCCAGAGTCCTAAGGGTGGCTGCAGCCTTTCATTCCAGGGACAGCATGGAATTTATTTGTTTTCTTCTACATGCTGTTGGATTTGGGGAAGAAGGTGGAGTATGCAGGGCAGGGGGTGGAGTGGAGCGGAGCTGTATCCATCGTTGCTTCTCAACACTCTATGTATCTGTCTCTCTTCCTCTTGCTTGCTTTGCCTTCTCTCTCTTTCGTACTCTCTCTCTCTCTCTCTCTCTCTCTCTGTTAGTCAACATGGAGCTCGGGGAGCTTTTGGCCTTTTGTCAAAGTCAAATCTGTTTTGGAATCCCCTTACCACCTTGGTTTGTTTTTAACTTCATTTATTTATGAAACCTTTTTCCTTTTTGGAATTTTCTTATATGCTTTTGTAAACTTGAAAACCTCTAAATCTGAATTAAAGATGCTGGCAAAGCAACTCAGGATTCTCTGTCTGCATAACTGATGAGTATGTGTTTGGCTATTGCTTCGCTTGCGTTGTCCCGCAGACAACAACCTCAATGCTGCTCAAGTCCGATATCACATGTCAACAGTGCCTCCATGGAGCCTTCGGTGGCAGGACAATGAGAAGGCAGGAGAAGATAAAATAAAGTTTGACAGCCCGCTGGAACTGGAAGGTCAGCGCCTCTCTCTTGCCGATAATGGAGCCGGAGATTATGGTAATGAAACAGACGTCGGAGCCGATAGAGAGGCTCAACCTGGACCTCATCTTTGTCTCGGCCAGATCCCATGATTGGCATGCTATGTCTTATCACGCAAATGGGACTATGGCGAGCTCCCTCGGTATAGGGGACACGGGCGAATGTGCCACAGCATAAATAAAAAACATATGCTGCCCCTGTGCTTTGATTTCACTAAAGACCCATCGGTTACAGTGCCACAGGCTGTGTAGAGCTATCTTGAATTTTGTGTGCAATACATGGCACCAGGATATGATGTATCATGATCATTGCACATACACAACAAATCTAATTGAAATGCTCGGGTCAAATGTAAAGCCAGTCATCAAATCTTTAAGTAATAAGGAGCCTTTGATTATTAAATAGTGATAGTTGTAATTCCATTTGAAAGTTCTGGGGAAAATGATAAAATATTAAAGTCTCAACGTTTATCACCAAATTAGAGGCTAATTAAGTATCTCTGAGTGTGAACACTCCTCCAGGGTCCGTGGCATTCTCAAATGCCATATGTTTGCAACTAAATGATTAAAGTACATTCCCAACCTTCTTAATTAGGAATCAATCTAAAACATAATCAAAATGAACATTAGCTAAATTGTCTTGTTTTACTTTAATTAAATAAGACTATTAATTACATTAAGAACTGGTGTTTCCCAATGGGATCATCTTGTTGTGATAGCAGGAATCAATTGCTTCTGGTGGGTACAGTGAGGACAGGCAATGTTTCTCCACAATGACATACTACAGTCGTAGACATGCATTTGAATCTTGAATTCCCTCCGGGATTGATGAAGTGAATTGAATTGAACATGCTAACGTATGCCACTTTGTTCTATATATTTCCTATTGGGCCCAGGGGGACCATTTTTATTTATTTATTCAAACACAAAATCATGAATAGTTTGTATAGCCACGTCGAGATATTTAAGTCACTTCAGTACATGAAACAAGAGGTTGGGAAACTTAAAGATAGCTCCTACCACTTTCCAGAAATTGAAAGCTTTGGGAGGGGGGGGGGGGGGTGCAGCTTGTACACTGTACCCTGTAGGTAAATATTTATTTAGCAAAACATTTCCAACTTAAATTTCTTCAAGACAATACATACAGTGAAATACCACAAGATAGTAACTGATAGAACGTTGCATGAATCATAACAATGTTTTTGTTTTTTTTGACTGTTGGCACCAACATGTTGGTTGCAGATTTTTTACCAAGATGGAGGGACAAAGGCTGACAGAACTCTGGAGAGCAGCATGAACTCATTATAGGTCATTTTGAAAAGCATATTAGTTCCAGTATAATTACAATCAAGCTCGGGTTTCAGTTTTTACACAAGCAATGACCAAGCCTTAGCTAACTGAATAATTCTAACATGCTTTACAAAAACGCTTTCTCCTCAATAATCACTATGGTGTTCCTGCATTAAAAAGAACACGTAGTACATAGTACACGTACAATTTGTTGTTGCCATTGTGCAACCATTCTCTTTGTTTGGGAGTTTACAGAGAAGGCGTGGTGTTATTGTACAAACAGACCATTCTAATCTGCTATCTCTAACATTCATCTGTTTCTCTAGAATCTATTTGGACCTGGGGATAGATTTACCCAAACCTGCCTCTCCTCATGACTACTGGAGATCTGAAGTTCAGTTACTAGTCTGCAGAGCAGTACAGAGAATGGGGGAGGAAATGGACAGAAGGAGGATCTGCTTGATATCAAGTTGTTGTTCTAAAGAAGCACAATGTTTCTTCAGGACAATATTTTCAATTCTTTCAAATCTAAGTGATGGTTTCTCAATTAGCACATATTCATTTTCCACAACCTATAAATAATGTATGGCCATCATACTTTCCAATCTGCGCACACATTTTCTTTCCTTCTTTTCATTTCATAGAAACTATGAGAAAAAAGCGACACACTAGAATAGCTAAAATATTTGGGGTGGGAGGATGAAGTTGCTGGATGGTCCTACAAACACAAGCGTCTACAACAATTATGCTTTTTCTTATTTTTCTTTCACTTTCATCTAAGTTTGGAAGGAAGAGAATGAAAAGAAGGAGAGGTGATGGTCTTTTGGGCATCTTGTCATGTGTCTGAAGGCTCCTTGGACCCCTTTTTATTTCTGTCCACTGAATTTGTGTGAGTGTGCACTCACCTTAAACAACAGAGAGAGTCTGGGGCCTCCCAGCCCTTTCAGGCCCAATAGAGGCAGCACCTCAGGGGGCCGCTGGGCCCTGAAAAGAGGGCTGACAACCCTGTGGAGCTCCGCAGGGCATCAATAAACGCTGACATATTGACTCTCTGTACCCAGGCACCGCAGCAAAGTGCTGCCTGCATATTAAACCATTAAAAGGTCAGACAGAGCAAAAATAAAAGGGTTGGCAGTTGGAGGAACGTGCTTGTGTGTTTTTGATGAGTAAAGGAATTCACCAATATTCATTTTTAAATCTTTTAAACAATTCTGCTAAAATGTTAACAGCACATGAGTGTTATACTCCAAAGTTATATTATTATTACATTATAGCAGTTTAAAATTGAATAGCAATTCCTACTTTCAAAAGAAACAAAAAGTTTTGAACACCAGTTGCCACCATGAGAAGAACTGAGGAAACTTTATCAACAGAAACTAGTGAGTGCTAATTATATTTTGATTCATTTTGTCTGCGTTGAATAGCAGGTGTCCATTTACAGCTGAGCTCTCTCCATTGCACTGATGTCAAAGCTTTCATTTCCTGGTATCAAGACCTCGCTAATTGAGGTCAGAGCCAAAGTAATAAAATTATGAAGAAGCACAAAAGGAAGCTATGCAAAATCTGCCAAATTGGCACCAAAACCTGATACACCAACAAAGAGCATTAAATTCAACTGGGTGCAAAATGTA
The DNA here is from genome assembly GCF_038355195.1 of Osmerus mordax. Classification (NCBI taxonomy): domain Eukaryota; kingdom Metazoa; phylum Chordata; class Actinopteri; order Osmeriformes; family Osmeridae; genus Osmerus; species Osmerus mordax. The sequence continues at coordinate 14,093,548 of NC_090056.1, forward strand.
AGAAACTGAAGCAGGGACAAGAGCTATACTGTATAGTTACAGTATGTTTCTTTCTGAATAACTACATGATGTTAACTTTAAAGCACTACAGCAAACATTGTGTGTATTGTGCTTTGAAAGTTTTAGAAGCAACAAAAAACAGGGGGGTCCCAGAGCAAGCTACCCCCTTATAGTATCTACTCACCCCTTACACCCTTCCCCATACTTATTTTGTAATAACCTATACCCCTGATACCACTTTAATGTATGATTTAATGTACCTTCAATGTCAATGGGTAGTGCTATGTAGCTGCATGGTCGTTAATGTAACTTTAATGTCAAGTGTTTCCATTACATTTATTCACAGCATTGCAGGACACTTCACAACCGAACTGTGTCCTCTCAGAAAATGGCATATAGAACTGAAAATGAACTCAATCCAGCCCTCACAAAGATGTATGCCTTATCATGGCATTATGACTTGAAAAATAACACTTTATTAAATACACAGCCTTTATCTGCTTTTCCCCCAGCAGTGGCATGCATGTGTCTTTTTTCTGATAAAAACAGCCTTATAACAAAAACTGCTGAGTGTCAATACAAACACTGATGTAGATTAAGACTGGTGGAAAATATATTAATAAAGAGGCATATCATATATACAAATGAAAGCCCTTAGTGGACAGCTCGGGGCTTAAGAAAGCAAATGCGAAAAGTTTTAAAAAGCAAAGAATAATCTTATTTATAAAAAAGCAGATTAATAATCATAGTAGAGGGTTTCTTACCCCTGCAAACAAAATAAGTGAATTGGGCTTGTTGAGTCTCTTTAAAGATTATGGTTAAAAGGTGCTTTGAAATGCACCCCAGATACATTTATTTCAGGAGGAGGAGATAACTGAGCACTTGATCTGGTGGCTTGTCATTCCACTGGGAGTGCAGAGTCTTAAACCCAGAAGATAGAAAAGCAACTCTTCTTGTGTCTGTCCTTTTCAGGCAGATCTGACAACCACTGGGTGAACCAATGGTCAAATGATGACTAAAAACAGAGATGATCATAAGAATGCCTAACTGTACCAATTGTATTTTTAAAAGCAAGTACGTCAATAACACATTATTAAATCTGTCAATTTCAAAAGCCTAAATATTGAAATTATCTTGATTTAGATCCTGAAACTAACTGTGGAATTCAGACGGGATAAATGGAGATGGTGTTTTGGAAGAGGAGGGAGAAAAGGCCTGAGTGTGTGTGTAGCCTGGGGAGAGAGTGCCACTGGATGCATAAATAAGCCCATTAGTTAAAACTGTAAGACAAGCTCCCTGTTTGAAGCTGATGCCCCCCCACCCCATCCTCCAGCCGCTGGCCAGCCCTACTGCTGTTCACACACTGGCCACCACATTCAACATTCAACCCAGTGGAAAAAATCTGTGCAAATTTCTGATTTGCAACACTCTGGGAACATGTTTATTGTCTTTGTGCAAAGTGCAAAACACACATATAAATAAAGCAGAGGAGAAAGATTCCAGGGCAAAGCAGCTAAAGAGCAGAAAATGGGAGATTTTATGGCCGTAAGTGGCGTGGGTGGATGGTGATTTTTAAACCATTGGACCATGTTGTTCACTACTAATCAGCGTTGTGAAATTGGGCAAACGTTTGTGTTCTTAATTATGTATGTCATGCCCCTTTTGTAATAAAATTAGCTTGAGATTATGGTTGTTCATTTTAAGTACACTTACTGGGAAAAAGAAGACAGTGTTGACAGTCAGGAATAAAGCAATGTTTGAGGTTAGTTGTGATAAAGGTGACTTTCAATAATAATGTTTAAAAATATGAGAATGTTTAAACTACAAGAACCTTATTAGAGGTAGACGCACTGTTACCTATATTTCAGGAACTGAAAAAGATAACACAAATTATTTCAAGGTATTATAAAGAAATCTTTTCTTTCTGTGCAAATATGACAGAATTCTACTTGTTTCACCCTGCGGACAGAACTGCATTTAACTTACAAGCTACCGGTACATATCTCAACATCAGTCATTTTGTTATGTGATTAGGATTCTCCACTCAAACCATCATCCACTAACCCTTTTCCAAGACAAAGTAGCAAGTTTATTATGTCTGTTTTGATCTTATAATGTTTATAATGTTATGGAATACAAGTGTTGTCTTACTTGTTTTATTCTTGAATGTCTCGTAAAGTGAGTGATCTATACAATAAACAATAGGCGAACTTTGAGAGACAGGTTTATGGTCAAATAAAAGACTTTTGTTTGAAAGGCTATTTACGGTCTTCTCAGATTATCACTTAATTCCTAAGATTTTGTGTCCATATAACAAAGCATCAGTAGAATATATTTTAACTGAGTTCTGTCTAAAATGTATAATCAAGCAAGAATAACAATAATTTTCCTTCCTTTTGTTTCATCTCCTTACACCCATACCATACCAGGCCTCAACATTTTTATATTTACTTGCAGTTCACTTAAATCTCATAGAGGGGGATGGATGTCAACATCACTCTAACGCAAATACACTCACAGCTTCAGATTCGGACTTCTGTCAAGTGGACCAGAAATTGCTAGCAACATACTGTAAACAAGTGATAGAGACTTTCGTAGAAACAGAAAGGTTGTGTTTTGTTGAGTCTCTGTAGTGTCTTAGTCGTAGTATTTGAAGAACCAGTACTCATATCAATACACATTTGAATTTTAATGTAGATTTTGTCAGCTAATCATATTGGACATATTTTTCTTATAACTTCATTGTCTCTGAAAGTTGCTGAGTGTAAATTCCCTTCTAATCTGGTCCCATTTGCTCTGTGTCCCTTTCACAGCTTCACCCTAATTTTCACCCAGGAACCATCCATACACAGACACTAAACAAAATTAAGGTTATAGAAAACTAGGACTAAAATGCAACAGAGGACACATGAGCTGTGTGTCCTTAGTTAGGGTTAACACTTCCAGATTGTTCATACTGGTGTCATTGCTTTGTGGTGGTTGGTGCTTGACTCAAGAGTTGCCTCTTTACAATTATGCTCAACATCTGATTCAACAACAACTAACACACTGACTCCTCTGGCAATCGTGGACTATAACTTGGCCTAAGAACAAAGTTTCTCAAGCAAAGAGAATACCACCATTCCAAAAAGCCACTTATCACACATTCAACCAAAATGTGAAGCGCAACGCTCTAGTTCAACCGTGAAAAGGGTGTGAGAGCATAAGTAAACGTTTGTCTCTCTCCCCTCTATTGCGATTAGCATATTCCCTCTCAGTGTCGTGACACCTGCTGCCCAGAGTGGGCGTGCAGAACACAGGGCTTTACTTCAAACAGACCAAAAGACCAGCAAACTGTCGCATTGACTAGACCAGAGCAGCCCCAGATTGGACCCCTCCTACTGCAGATGTACATTAATGCAAAGAAGTAAAAATACCAACCGGCACGGCAGCTAAGAGGAGAAACCTTGCTTTTTTTAACATTACCGTTGTCTAGCTCAATCGTGTCAGTTTGAGGGAGTCTTTTCAAAGGTATTCATGCATCTGCTTTTAAGACACAATGGCAGCTAGTTTATAAACTGTCAGCCCGGTTGCCTAAAGCCTTTGGTTCCTATTGTTTCCTTTGCCTTAATAAACATTTGGAGGAGTTCATCAATGTGAATAGCCATTGGAGTGGGGATGAGGGGCCAAAGACACAAAACAAGAAATGGTTCTCTTCCCCCCTTTAAATGAATTTTTTCTTTCATTTTCAAAGTGAGTGTGCAGCCAGACAGGCTTATTCGGGCCAAACCCCCAAAAGACTGCACAGGGAAGAAACTTCCAAAGACAAAATAATTTAGTGCATCACAGACACTGGCTTGAACACCAGTAAAGTCCTTCATTAAACGTTTTACATACACACAATCCTGTTTACACATATTATATATATACAACTGAGCCATAAACAGCGTACAGTAATTTTCCTCTTTAAAACAATGTGATTGAGAATAATTATTTTTTTCCAAACACAATGCTTATCCAGCTGAGTCACATAAGACATCATTTTGAAGTGAAGATCATGACTTTGAGGTTTGGATGACTGTAATACACCCCCTCCATATTTCACTATAGCATGCAAAATAAGTGGCGCAAATTATATTAAAGCAATGACTTAGAAATAGCCATTAATCCACTTTCATACCTTTCAGCAGCATGAACATTTATTTGCAACCAAAATATAAGGGCTTAATGGGTGTTTAAATCTCTGTATATTTAAGGTCATTTCATACCCTATTAGAATGGATTGGGGCATTGTGAATACTTTTCACAGAACACGATTTGCTCAAAAGAGTTGATGCAGAATTCCATAAAATGGACAAATAAATATGACAAAAAAATGACATTATGACACAGATCTTGTTTTCTCCACTAAGAATCTATATTTGTTTCAAATACTTTGTGGCTCTTACAGGCAAAGTAATGAACCGGCATGCTGATAAATGTAAAATAAGTTTAGTTAAGCCTATCTAAGATTATTATTGGGGTGATGCTTGTCGAACAAGTGTCACCATGTCATTGTTCAGTAATGCTTCTACCCTCACGTGTCACTTCATAGTGTTCAGTCTTGGGTCCTCTGACTTGCAAACAGGTAACTATCATATCTCACTTTTGCTTCTGCTAATCATCATCTTTCAATCACTCACAGCGGTACAGTGTAAGTGTGCGGTACACACAGTACATTTACATGAACTTGCTTATATACTGAGTTGAATTCACTCTACAGCGACTCCAGCCGGTGAAGTTAGGTTAAACTAAAACCATGTCATGGTACAAGTCTTACAAGTGCCACTGTCTCAGTCACTATACTGCCTTCTTCCCCACTTGTTACTACATTTGCTAAATCTTTCAACTTTGACATGACCAGAACAACTGCGAAATCACAAAAAAGCTAGGAAATAGATGATCCACTCAGGTAATATTTGTGTGGAATTTCTTCAATTCAACTCAGCTAAATGTGTCTTCAATACAACATTTTATATTTTGGGTCTTTTATAATGGTGGATATGTAGTTAAAGCACATGGTGAGCTTGAATGTTCTTGTGGTATGAAGATTATATGGTTCCAACCTGTGCACTGTGAGCTCGTCATGGTCCTGTCATTATAGGCTAGGTGTAGGATGAAAGAGTTTTCAATGCCTTTTCTACCTTGAGCCTTCTCTCCGGGTTTCCCAGATGAATTACATGGGACAGTGAAATGAATTGGACTTAACTGAAGCCATCCAGACCTCGGGAGCCCATGCCAAATCCCTATACACAGTGGTGTCTAATAAACCAAGTCATGCGCAAAATATCAAGTTAACCTGTCAGACAGGCAAATAAAATCGGAAACTACTCCTGTATTTTAAATATTGAGTTATCCACACTTATAGGCCCTTTTCCTTTATGTGAAGATGATGTAAACTAACGTATGGTAACTAATTTGAATCTCGCAACATATTTTACCATGGCCCTTATTACTCAAATGATAAAAATACACAATTAAGTTGAAAAGGACAGTAACACACTACACTTTTGAAATATTGACACATCATCATCACGGGAGACTTCCAAAATTATTGTTACATCTCACCAAGCACTCAATAAAGATCAGTGATGGAGTGACATTTTCAATGAATTTGTGTAGCCATATTTGTATTCCTTACAATTTATATGTTTTCTATTGTCCTCTTGGCTATCGTTTGCAAACGGAGCTTAATAGTTACCCAAGGCTTCTGACTGCCCTGAACCTCTTTTTTACCATTTGGTCTTTGTGAAATGCTTCTCTATTGTTAGCTGATCAGCCTCCCATTGGGCCACCAGACAAGATTCTTGGCATTTTGTCGGCCAAATGAAAGCGGGATTAAGGAATGGCTACTGAACACTCCATGGCAAAGAAGTGGGCTGCTATTCTCCCATTCACAATCCCTTCCCAGTTTAGTAGCTCTTCTTTAGATATATTTGTTTTCTCAATGACACCATTGATGCTGCTCGAAAAGACACGAAAAAAGTTAAATCAACAAGGGGTGGGAGCGCCTACATGACAATTTAATGCAACTAGTCCCTCTTGTTAATTTACACTTCAAAAGTTGAGTGGTTGTGTTTATCGAGGGTCCCTTGGACATCCAGATATATTCTGAAATTCAGGCAAAGAGTAAGATCTTAAAACCATGAATAAGGCTACACTTTTCTAAAAGTAGGCTACACAACATAGAACATCGGAAGGACACACTTTGTTAGAGTAGGCAAAAGTTTTCCTTGCTATTTTTGATGTCTTCCCATCTAAAATTCCCCCATCAACGTATGACCTTTAAAAGTAACTTACAACTGAAATGCATTTCAAGTTAATTAAGAAATGTTTTCTTAGAGTCAAAGATAAAAAGATTTAAAAAAAGTACTATAGCCTACACCATGATTACATTTGTGTTTGGGGTCGGGGTTGGAGTACATTCTTTTTAAAGTTATGCTGTTAGAAAGGATTAGGGTATACATGACTTTATGTTGAGGAAATAGTTAATGCCTAACAGTAGACCTTTTAATTTTCCAAACAATCCAAAAAAAGGAGATTGTTCATTTAAAACCCACCAGAGATCCAAAAAGTATGAGGTTATAGCATGTGTGCCCAGATAGGCCATGTCCCACATGGCAAAAATGCTTTAATTAATAGACAGGCAAGCTTGAAAGCAGCACTGGCAGTCTGTAATATGATGAACTCCCATTGTGGCGATGTCACCACGAATGTTTCTGATAAGCAAAAGCACCCAAGGATCAAAGACTATAAGCCTCTCAATTTCCTCTAGCCGCTTCTACTTTTCCTCACCTACTTTTTCTCCCCTCTTCTCTTTAAAATTCTGTAACACACAACACAAAATCCCTTTCATGACAACCACAGGGTCCGCCTCAGGTTAGCGGGTCACCACAGCTTTTGGATCTAATTGCGTATTAATATTCGACGTGATAAAGAGGCTTAGTTATTTCTCAATGTCTTAATAAATTGACAGTAGCCTACGCAATTTATCATCAATGACTATATTTCCCAAATCCGCCGATGACATCCAAGACTCAAATTCTTAAAGGAAAAATATTTCTGAATGATGTCGTGCATGGTGGGCGTTCTCCTCTGAAATAGTGGTGTTCAAAGCGAAGACCCCTGCTTTAGGTAGGCTGTCTGTCAATATAGCCTACCTTAAAAATAGAAGAAAAAAACAACAACAACAATTGTTGAATAGGAGTGTCTGGAATATTTACAAATGGGTGTCCAAAGACGCAAGATCAACAGAAATGTGAATAAATTGGTTAATATGCCTACCTATTAATTTGCCTTAAACCTCGTTGAGCAATGCGTGACTTTGCCATGTTTATTTCGGGCTACTCTCACCGTTGGTCTACTCTGCTCATCGCTCGCAAGATGAAAATGCAGGCTAGCCTACTATTTATTACATGGAAGAGCTGTAACCTATTAAACCCTTTTGAATGATGAATTATGGTCATTTATTGCTGGTTTGGCTAATTTGATTTGTTCCACGAATTACGTCACTTGGTTTATCTGGATTTCATGTAGGCTAATACGTCTTTTAGGGTTTAGCATATCCGATACACATTCAAATAATTTTGAATCTTAAAATCAGTAGGCTATTTCTAAACCTGAAAGTGGAATTAATGATTTATAATGATATTTTCCGGTCAGCTTGTGCGAAATCCACACCAACATAGGTCTATATTTCAACCTATATAATTTGGCATTTTAAGGGCTATTCAAGTATTCCAAATAGCAAATAGGCATATGATAATAACCTATCAATATTTAGGCTACGTTTTACTATTAATGTGTAGGCTATTGCTATTCTTTTCATTTATAAAGCGGCCATAGCCTATTAGCTTACTCATAATAGGCTACTCAGGTTACAAGTTGCCTATTATGCAATATTTTTTCTGCTTGTGCAAACCATCGGGAGTAAAATATTTATTGCCTCTTGTTTTGGTTTTGTAGATGTTCCTTAAAAATATTGTCTTGTAAATTCCAGAAAAATTCAGATAGAGGCAAAGAAGGGGGAAAGGGGAGGTTAATCCGAGTTTAATACATTGAAGCACAGTGCAGGGCCAAGGCTGTGATGATTGCGTTATCTCTACCCAACATTTGGGTCTCCCTCAATTTCAACCAAGCCAAATAGCTGGGAGAAAGTGCAGATGGAGTCACTCTCGATGCCTAAGGAAAAATGTTATTAATAGCTAAATAACTTCCTCATACTTTGACTAAATCTCTCTCACACCATTCCAGATGGATTTGTTTGAAGTGGTCTCTCGACTCATCCAGTCGATCCTTTTCTTTCAACGAAGCTTATTTTAGACTCCTAAATATATTTTTGCTTTCTCTGCGGAAATGGAAAATGATGCCACAATATGCACTGATTATGAATGTCGTTGTTTGTATGGCGTTTCTAAACTTTTCCAGGTTTGTTTCAAACTATTTAGTCAGTCATGATAGCCCAGAATTACTGCAATCGTTTGTGATCCCCAAACGTAGACTACTTTGGATGGATTGTGTGAAGCGCTTGTCATGTGAAATGTCGTTTGAAATTTAAAGCAACAGAGCGCGGCCGTGTCTAAGTCCAGAGGTTGACTGACATATTCCTATCTCCATAGTCTTCATCATTTCATTTGATCCCACTCACAACAGTTACAAATACGGTTGACTCGTTTGATTAGTCTGAAAACCTACAGGTAATCCGCCTGTTTGTTTAAGTGTCGACTGCCCCCTTCTACACAGATTATTCAAGATGGGTTTTATGTTGATTTATCAAAGCGCAATTGTTCTTTATTACAATGTAGCCATGCCCCCGTATGATGTAGTGCAAACCGTGGTCTATAGAAAATATAGGTAGGCCTACTAATCGACTCACGTTTGGAAGATGATGATTTTACATAGATTTTATAGGCTGTCCTAGTATAGCCGGTGTGTCTCAGTTTATAACGCGTGTAGATTATGATTTTATGTATGTTTTAATTTCTTCCAGATTTTTTACTGCCAGAATAGCATAAATAGACTAGCACTCCCTGCTGTCATAACTGTCTCAGAATCCTAGCATGTAGTCAGAAACATTCTGCAATTTTACCAAATCAGAGCCAATATTGGCCTACATCAAAAACCTCGGAAACCCAAAGATTTTGCATAAAAATAAAATTGGAATGAATAACAGTGATTCTTTTGAAATGCAGTAGGCCTATCAGCCTACTAGCCTACTAAAACTACCCCCGCACATTCTGGTTTGCTTGCAGTCAATGAACCATTATTTACTTAAATGTTTTCCAGATTCTAGGATGTCAGAGGAATATAGTCGCAATAATGCAATCCAAAACAAATATAGAATATATATACACACAATCTCCAAAACTATAAAGAAACCTAAAATCTCATGAATTTGTGCCTGAGGCTAGCCGCGAAGTGAGCCGTTTAGAGATGAAAGTGAAAAGAAATAAAAGGCTCAATTTAATCTGCTTTAAACCCCTTCAACATAACGTTTGTGCTTCAAACTCCAAGAGTGAGGGCTGATAGGGGATAAATACATTTCTTACCATGCCTGCAAGCTATAACACCCCTCTCCAACACAGACGCCCATTCAACAGACACCGGTTTCATTACGAGCTGTAATAAGTCTTAACATTATTAAATGCCAGCCGGATGATAGAATGAAACATGCAAAGAGATGGATCTTTTAAAGAATTAAAAAGGGGGACAGTTGATATTCTGGTTTCAACATGTCACTGTAAAAGCCCAAACATAGAAATATGACTGAGGGTGAAACTGAAACGTGGCTTTTTTTTCTGCTATGGGGCCTATATTACTGTACTTCCGGTCTGTATTTTCACTGTCATTTAACTCACTTTGTCGGTGCATACGGTCAGATTATACTGCTAGATAGTCTAGCACAGCCAAGAACTCAAATCAAGTGTAGAGTACTGACAATCAAAGTGCCACATTCCACAAGCCCTTGAAGTGGGTCAAGTTGGCCATGGCCAAAACGGTTGTTGTAATATAAGTATCATGCAGAGTAGCATATGCTTGCAGTTCAACCCATTGCCCTTTATAGGATGTATGTCTATGAGATGCCAAATAAGAATTTGTTCCTGCTCAGGAAACATAAACAATTAGGCTAAGTTCATGACACAATAGCTTGCTAACATAAAAGAATGAACACGTGGTTAGGAAACATGTAGAAAGTAACCACCCACATAGAATAAAATGCAGTTAAAGGGTGAATATAGCTCGATTCTAAAATGAGAATTGTTGGCAAGACACTGCTGGCACTTTCAGCACACATTCTATTGCATAATCGATTCCAACAGACTATTCTTTAATATTACAAAACTGTCAACCAGCAGGATGGATTGAATAATTCATTTTTCCTCAGTTCCCTTTTTGGGCTTTGTCCTTTTCTTTGCAGGTTTTCGAGGGCGAAAAAACGGCCAAATCACCATTCTTTTTTTCACTGCCATGTTTTGGAGGGGCTTGCCTTTGTATTTCAGAACCCCTTCGTCAATAGAATGGACGTCTTGAGGACTGAAGTTCATCGTCAAGAGTTTGTTTTTTCTCACAAATGCTTTTGTGCAAAGGTTTACACAACATCCAGTCCACAAAACCTTTGATCATTTGGATTTCATTTCATTTATTTTGATTAAAAATATATATATTCTCAATAAGTGCAATAAATAATACAATTAACGTCTTAATGGGGTTATAAATATGAAAATATGTAAAAGTTCTTTATCCATTAAATTGATCTTGATTCATAAAGCTTCTTAGGCCATACCTATTTCTCATAGGTCTATACATTTATACCTCGCTTAGCACATGCAGGACGGGAAGCGGAGTAACATGCTGATCGTAATTGATTGTCACATCGGTGTCCCTTGTCAGTTGACATTTCAAGGGACCGTTTAACCAGTTGCAGAGGACTCTGTTGTCCAAATGAATGCTCTTTTAAATAGCCTCCCCCTAGTTAATGCTCATGATAAATAATTAAGCAGGTCTAGTTAGTAGTAATCGTCTATATTGGCAAAGAGCTTTACTGCAAAATCACGACCGTATATAGTAATAACATTTGGTCCCATTTAAATGAATTACATTATAAGAAGATAATCTTTAGGAGAGAGGTATAGGTCGATCGAATCGAATAGGCAGACATGGAGCCGACATATTGGGTATGCTTTTTCAACAGCAACAACGCGTTATCCATATGAAATAGGCTACCTTTATCACCAAGAATGCCATCGATGCTGTGTTTGGTTTTCTTTTCTCCATCTTCATCCTTTTTATCGCAATCGTCTTCGTCGTCTTTCTTCCCAAATCGAGCTCTGAGAACACGACTTATTGAACTCACTACGAGAAAGAAAATAAATTGAAAATGAATTAAGCAAACAAATGCAAAACTGCACCTAACAACTAAACAACATATCGCCTACTGTAACACTAATAGGCATACAAATGATAGGCAATTTACGACTAACAAAATTCTATAAAGACAGTAAAAGGGTTGCTTACCAGATGAGGCCTCACCTGAAGGAACTGTACTTCTGTCACACACCCCGTCTTTCAACAGCTTGTCTCGGATCTCCCAGCTAAACATGCCTGGGTTTTCTCGCTTGTATTCCTCAATGCGTTTCTCCACATCAGGCGTTGCTACCTGCTGTTGGATTTAATTCGTGCAGTACAATAGCAAGACGAAAGAAGAAAGAGAAAGAAGAAGAGGTAAAATAAATGAAAAAAAGTGTAGAAAAAAAGTATAAATGTATAGGCCCTAAGCCAAAAATAGGCCTACAGCTGCAGTTAGATTTTGTGTGGCCCATAATGCACGGCCTATAATGCAACTATTATAGCTAATGAATAATAGCCTATAATACCATGCAGGCTATAACGACATTAACCGTAATAACAATAATAATTAGGCCTATAGAATATCAGTTGTTATTATTATTATTGTTGTTGTTATTATTATTGTTGCTATTATTATTATTGTTAGTCTATTTTTATTATTATTATTATGACTATGCCCTCTCGTTTATTATTTTGCAAAGCCTTTAACCTACTTACTCTAGGTTTGCTTCCACCAATCGCTCCGGGTCGGATTGAACCCGTTTCTTGATACCGACAAAGAATTTTGGAAACGCAGCCGTGAGAGACTCGGAGTTGTCGAGAGATCACACATGGTCGAATACCGTGGTGGGCCATCTCCACTATTTTGTGACGGATATGATTTGGTAGTGGCCGTCCATTGATGAACACTCCGCCAAGTTGATTCACTCGACCTTGACCCAGGGGAGTTGACACTGTGCAAAGAAAAAAGAGATATACAGTGAAAACTTTGACGCCAATGCGTTGACACATCAAATATCCTAAATCCTAACACCTTTAACGGAATGTGTAGCCTACTGATTTACAGTGATTATGTACTGAGTTACAGTAATGATGTGAAAATAAATCAATGTCAATTTAATGCTGACTGTCCTGATGAATTCTAGCCTTTCCGAAGAACGTATAGGCCTACTTTTATGCGTTGTTTTTTATCAACATTATAGGCCTATATTAGATGATCTGTTAGTAGCCTAGTCCTAATTCATTTTTCCCGACATGTTAAATATTAGGCTATACACACATCAAATGTGTCCTAAACAATCATTAGAATAAAGTATATCTTACCCATGCAATTGTTGAACGCCATCACGGATAGGCCTAGATATCATAAATCTACTGTTAACAATTTGACAGAAGTAATGTGTAATCTGGTTGAATGTCCTCTCTAGTCTGTACTGAATTACCAACAAAGGAATCGTACAAGACAACGTAAAAGGGTTCCGCTCTAGGCTATTTGTCATTAGTCAGATAAGACTTGAGTGTCCCATCCGGCACTGAAGAGGCTCTGAAGAGCGTGGCCTCGTCCGGCTTCATTATTCACCGTCATGCTGTACAAATATTGATGTAATCCATTGATTCTTCGTTTTGCTGTGTATTTTACTTTCGTTTCCAGCATCAGGACACTTCAATAAATCCCGGATCTTGGCTAACTTGCAACCTTCGTGTTTTGGGGGATTTATTGGCAGCACTTGAGCACGAACCTTGCTTGGGATACTCAACCATGGACGACCAGCAAAATGCGAATAGTTCTGCATGAGTGTAATTTATAGTGACACAATTGGCTACTACAATAGCCTAATCGAACTCCCAAACATTCGTCGATTTAACTGCACGCCCCAGTTTCAATAAATTAAACAAATATTTGTTTCTCTAAACATTAGACAGGCAGGAGTAAATAATAAAAAGAAGAAAAACTCTCACATTTACTTGCCTATAATGACAACAAATAGGCATACCTTTCAACATGATAAAATGTTTTTTGTGTTCTGTTTAATTATATTTGATGATATTTAGCTAAATATTGTAAGTTGCAAATTTACCTTCCAGGGGGAATCCTGTGCGGGGATAGTTCTGTCCAGGCGCCGGTCGCATCATTCGTGGTACTGTTCCTGGCAAAGATGACATTCTACAGTTAAAAATAACAGGCACAATAAGGCCAATATTTCATCTGCTAAACCAAATCCAGACGCGTTGGTGATAAAGATGAAAATATACAGGAAGTCCAATGTGCAAACGAAGAAAAAAGAAAAAAGAACATCCAGAAGGGATGCACGTCTGACCACTAACCCCCCAAAACGCTAAACACATTTGTTTCAAGAGCACGGTGGGGGGGAAGGAACAAAATAAGACTGCTGCGAACAAGGTGCAGTGTGTGCGTATGGAGGAAGGGGATGTCCCTTACACTCTCAAATGGGCAAAGGTTACTTAATCTGCGCAGTGTTTTCCTAAAAGGTCTGGTCGTTTTTGATGGCAAACTCTGCTTGGACGTTGGGAGTAGTTTAAGTGGATAACTTTGGCGCACGGGCGTATAGGAGGGGAGCTGTCGCGCGCACCGATAGGCTGTCGAATATTTCTTTTATTCATGAGGGAAGACCGGAGACTAGCCAAGTTTTTTCCAGCCAATCCAAAAAACGCACAAATATTTATGCGTCTTTCCATTCCTGGCACGCGGCTTCGAAACCAACAAAACATTTGATTGATTAAACAGCCTTTGGTGATTCTTCTATATACTGCATGAGATAAGCCTAAATATGACATATTTTGCATTTGATTTGGGTCACTTTAGCCTTGAAGGGTTTAGTTTGTTCTCACATTCAAGCATGTATGTATACACATAGGCCTATATTAGTTTGCTAAGTCAGTAGGCTATCTTGGGCTGAATGCTGGCCATGTTCAAGCCCTGTTGTCAAGGATCATATAGTATTGCATCAACAAGTCTGATTAACATCATAATCATCCAATAAATAGTCAAATTTCAAGCGACAACATAGATTCAGGCATGCTATATTATCCTAATGACATTTGACTGTAAACGTAATTAAAAAGTCATCCCAAACCAAACGCAGAGCATCCACGAGGGACTTATGAGTGATACTTGCTTACAGAACACCTCAGATGAAAATCACTGGGTAGATAAACCACACCTTTTTCTCATTTGCAGCAAGTGAAATGGAAATGTTTGCTTGTTTTATAGTTTACTTACCAAATTAAGACATAACAAGGTGTCCTAAATGATCACAGCAAGGTTAGGAATAAGAACAAAAAAGGCTACAAATCGTGGAAGTCGAAATTATGATTTCATATATCTGGGCCTATATAGTCACTAAAGCTGAAAAAAGACTCTCCAGTATAGGCTGAGTCGGGGTTTAGTTTTGTTTGTTTGATTTCATGATTATGTCAACCACATAATCCAAATAGGCCTACAGGTTGGACATAAACTATCTAATTTGACTTTTCAAAATGAGCAAGACTCATGCCTATATTCTTGCATTTTTATAGATGATGGATTTGCTTGCCGGGTCTTTAACCTCGGTTAGGCTAGTAAATTGTAACTATGTTGTTATGTCTATCAAATTGAAAGGTAATGCGTTAACTGTTTCTACAATATCACACGGTAAACCCGTTTTAACTGACAAGCGTTGACAGGCTACCCAGTCACTAACCTGTGGCTACTGTGTTTGCCTTTCAGACCAAGACCTGGATAGATCTAACGTGTTCCACCTAAAGCTGTCATAGCCAACATACCTGTTTTAAAATAAAATCACGATAAAAATATTGTAAAGGTCTACGTCAGATCCACAAACAATGGTAACGCTGTTAACGTAGTTTAAACGTCCAGTCTCAGCTGGTGCGTTGTAGTCTATGGCGCGAAATGGCCTATAACCAACCCATATCTTACAGCCTACTTATTAGTCTATTGAGTATAAGTTTTAGACTAAAATGTCAATTCTTGCTAGAAACGGTGGTTGTGTTAAACAGACTCTAAAGGTTGTTTAGCACAACCTTTGTTGTGCTAACCCAAGTTCCAAACACTAGGCTATATTGCGTGTCACCGGGCATAACATTTCTTAGTAAGCCAAAAGGTAGCCTAGGCTACTGTTAAAATCTAAACAAACGATAAAGGGTTCTCTGCAGTCTTATCAGTTGTCGGTCAGAGCGTGCAGAGAACATATAAAAACCGTCTAACACACAAAAAAACGTAGTTGAGGCAGATTGAGTAGGCAATGGTTACATATAGTAGGACGAAATATTGAGACCTAAGACAATGGTCACATCTCACTTCAACACCATCGACTTATCTCTCTCTCAATTAAAAAAAATCATCGTGGGCAACTTTGCTTTGTGTGTCATTGATTATCTATGCAAACAAATGTGTGACAGTATCCTTTTCATATCAAGGTGTTTAATTATCTAGGACCATGTGGGACACACCGGTAGATATTGTATTGTGTGCTCAGAAAACATTTTGACAAGAGAGTGAACAGGTGCATACAAACAAAATGTCCCACCCCTGAGAATTGGTAACCAACCACAAGACATATTATGGTCTGGCCAAGGGGCTCCCCAGCTGGAAGTGTTTAGAGGTGTTAAATCAATGTGCTTTGTAATGACATCCTGTCACCATTTATCACTTAGAGCAGGAGGAAGGAATGTCAGTGTTACACTATGATGTAGAACTTTCACTCACAGGAACACTATGTGTGTGTACGTTCCCTTTGCTGTCATACCTGTTGTGCGGGTTGATTGGATTCTCCTCCTGTCTTTCTCATTTTGTGCACCTGTTCACTCAACTTTATGCATGGAAAATTGCATCAAATTGTGTTTTGTGATATATAGGGAGTTACTGCTACACATATTGAATACTACTACACTCTCTATTGATTGATGGGAAGAATGGGAGGTTCTCTCTTTTTATTCATCTCCATTCCACATTCCCTCTTTCCAGCATGCAGACCGCTTTATAGTTTTCAAGAGATTTCGTTTTTTTAGGTTGCTTCAGTGTACACTCATTGAATTTAATTTACCTCCACAAAAGTATGCAATATACAGTAGGACTAAGAGTGTAATATTTGAATTCCTCTTGGCAGACTGTAAATAAGAATTTGTTCACAACTAACCTCAGGTTGAGTAAAGGTAAAGTAAATTCATTGTAATAAAAGTGCAACTACTTTGATGTATTGATTGCATTAATATTTAATTACCCATTGCAACACCTCGGAACCCCTCTTCTTTTGGAGAGCGTGTGATATAAGCAGCTGAGGTCATGGCGAAGGTTGATAATATCCAGTCAGTGACCCAGCTGGAGTGTCATCCTCTCATGCTAAAACTGCACCTCCTTTCATCTCCCTTTTCTTCCGTCTCAGACAGGGAGAGAACTATGAGTGTGGAAGGGTCAGGGAGCTGAGGACTCCGGGTGCATGCACTGGCACGTTAATTCATTTTTTGGCATACCTGTCATCTCCACAACAAGAAATTATTGAAAATACAAACCCATCTGAAGGTCATTGCTGCTATGGCAGGTTTTGTTATTTGTGATTTTTGTGACTCATACAAGTCATGGAAATAGATCTGTAGATCTTACTTGATGTACTGAAATGCACCATACAAGATAGAATATCACTAACACAACTGGGCTGAGATGGTTAGGGCTTCGGGCTATTAATCAGAAGGTTGTTGGTTCGATTCCCGGCTGCGCAAAATGACGTTGGACAAGGCACTTCATCCAACTTGTCTCGGGGGGGAATGTCCCTGTACTTACTGTAAGCGCATCAGCTAAATGACTAAATGTAATACAGAGACAAAAATGGACAGACTATAGTCATTTCAGCAGCCATTTGCTATTTTCAGTGTTTAACTCTATTTAAACTAGTCTTGTTGCACCTGGATGGAATCTATGACCTACAATTTAATGCAAATATATCTTATCTATTGTATTTAATTGAAAGAAACAGTTAACACATTTAAGTTGTGTCCCAAGAGCAAAGTTGTGACCCCCACTTTTGACATAAGTTCATCTGATTTTCCTAGCATGTGATAGACTGTTTGGTTGTTTTGGTATAATCAGTTAGAAAAGCTTGCCTTTGAAAATGTCAAAAAGAAAGGACTCTGTTTAACATAGATAAAAGTAGCAGTCTCAATTTTCCATGCTGTCTCAATTGGTTTCAGTAAATCAATCTGGGTGACCAACCCATGAAAAGTGAATCATTTGATGCCCCATATGCCTTCCTCACCCCATCCACTCCTATCCTACCATCTACTTCATGTGTGAGTGTGTTAGAGACTCTTCACAACTATTACCCATGTCATAATAGAGACACCTTCACTTTGTGAGCTAGATTCAGTTGTATTGTTTAACGTAGAGTTTGGTTAGAGCTCAACCATATGGCGATGTATAAAAACCAGTGGGATTTTTATTGTTGTAAAAATGACCATATGAGTGAGAAGAACACAACACACACTGTATAAAAAGGTGGGAATGACTTGTTAGTGTGAACACACTGCTTAACATTGAACATAACACCGGGAGATCTGCAATAATAGTTTATCAATAGTCATTAAAATATGCCATCTAGTCTGTCAAACTAGCAGAATCACTATCTCTGTTTCTTTTTTTTCCCCCATCACTTTCCTAGATAGCATAAAGATCTCAATGAACATGTGAAACACAAATGTTTGCACAAACGCTAATCCAATTGCAAACAGAAAGATTCCCATACAATTTAAGCATTTGCAAGTTGTGGAGGCCAACTTTTTCAGCAACCATGGTCAAACCTCAGTAATCTCAATTAGGAGTGGGGTATTTGATACAGCGATGGTTCATAAGCCATACCCCATTCTCAAGCTATATGAGATGATTGACTTTGGATTTTACACCACTGACTGCCAAACCATTATTTGTCGGTGGCATCCTAATTGTGTCTTAACCATACTTAATGGTGAAATTTGACAGTGTAATATCACCAGTACAGCTGTGACCATCTTCTTAAACACAACCGCACTATGCTACACTCTGTTGTAGAATATTTCTAGTTTTGGCTATAGATATGGAATGAATGATTAAAAGTATGTTGTTCAGTATGTGATTGGAACTTGTTTATGTAAAACGACATCTATTTCTCAGTCCATATAGTATCTGTTCAGCAGACATGAATTTAGCAGAGTCGTTAGGCTAATCAGAATCACTGATACTTTTGATACATAACTTTCTCAATAATGTAAATACATTGGGATAACTTCAGTGACCTATCCAGTGCACCCACAGTACAGCAACATTGACAGCACATAAAACATAGCTAATTTCTTATGGTGGGGTATTTTTTACTCCTAGCCGGAGTGTTATCTGGCCATCCAAGCATCGCTAACTTGTTTTTTCACATGCGATTACGACTGGAACAGGCTGTCTCAGAATCAGAATGAGCATGGGACCTTCATGAGGGGCGTGAGCCACCTCTGGAATCAATGTCGCCATTTTGTGGATCATGCAACACAGATCCACCATGCAAGATGCATTTCTTTTGCTAACTAATTATCTGAAGTGCCTATTCATTGCCCAATTTTTCACAGGAGTAAAGTGGACAGCGTGATGGTGATGCTGTTAAGTTGAATAACATCTTCAGGCTTATTTTGGTACAATGTTTGTATTATGACTCAATGACTCTGCATGTTTGGCTATTTGATCAACCCATTGACTTCGCTGCCTGAGTAGGCCTAAGCCAGAATGGACGCCATTCCCACTTATGTGAAGAAAAGACCTTCCTCAATCTGTTTTTAAAATAGGAATGTGTTAAAAAAAAACTAAACTGAAAAAAAAGAAATACAAAGAATATTCTACAGTATGGAGGAAGATGATCTATATGGGTACAATAGTAGGGAAGCTCTCAGCCAATTAATGAGTTATGAATGGCAAACAGAGCAAATAACCAGATAAGGTAATTAAATGTATGTTACAGAGTAATGGACATTAAACATGCAACATTAATTAAAAAAACTGTTTCCAATCCAAAATTGACATTATTATATCCATTTGATCAGCTTTACTTGAATTCAAATAATCATTTTCTTCTAAATTCTGAAACAACCGTAGTTAATAGAAGGGTCATTAGATTCTTCAAATATAGAGCCCACTGGCTCTAGGATCACCAGGTTCTGGTAGATTACTCTAGTATCAGGAAAATCATCTAATCATCTTCCACACAATTGATAGTTTCAAGTATGTTTTTATATAATGTTGTAATTTGAATATTTTATTAATAAACTAAATTATAATTAACCCATTGGTGGAACAACTAATTTATTGCTGGACAATTAATAGGAGACAACTAAAAATAAATCAGGATATACTGAAAAGTATACTTTGCTCGCTAGTGCCCTGGATTTTTTATGCGTTATTGCCACCTACAGGTAGCAGTGGTACATAACTTGATTTAAGAAACTTAACAGGAACTTGATTTGAGAAACTTAACAGGAAATATTTATCTTTCACATAACAATTTAACATCACAAATTACAATTTAAATAATATTTTGAAATGCGAATCAGTGTATATTTCCGAAATGAGATTTCGTGAAGTACAGTTGTTTTGATTGATCTAAATTTAGTGGAAGAGGATTTGTCCTTTCACCCTGAGATTGAATGGTAGTTGGACACCAGTAAACAATATAAATTGGGTTGCAAGGTTAAAGGTACCGTCTCCAGATTTGTCCACAACTATTGTACAGTTGCCAAAAGGAAGTGCTGTTGTTACCCAATGCAACAAGATTATACGAAAATAACATGCCACGTTCTCCTGAGTCTGTTATCCATTTAGCACAGTGTCTTTAGTCATTGTAGTGTTTCCCTTTGAAATGTGAAAATTATCAAGATATTAACAAAGTAATGTGTACAGTCATTGGGAAGGAACTGCCCTGTGACCATGAAAATATTTGGGGTGGCAACCATGCAGCTTTAAATAAATGTATATGCATGTATGAAAACATTATAGATACACTGTATATTTCAATGATCATGTAAATGGACAGTTCACTCAAGCTGGTCAGTTGTCAAGCCAGAGATTATTTTATTCTGTGCTGTGCCTAAATACAAAAAGATTGAGCACAACAAAAGCAGTTCAAATAAGTTATTTAATTTCTATAAATAGATTAATACATAATCACAAATTTCACTCCAACACAAAAAACATTTTAAATACTGTGACAAACCACCCTTGAAATAACAGCACTTTTACATAGAAAACAATGTCCAAATAGTGACACAGCTTCATAAATATAACAAGGGCATCACATAAATCTGGACATTAACATAAAAAAGCAACTCTTGCTTCTACAGGGACTCAATTACTACATAACACAACTTCAGTAACCATTACACAGTTATTGTTTACTTAGTTACCTGGTAAAAGCATGTCTAACTGATACTCAAAGAACTATTTCTCCTTCCGTCTTACACAAACTGACATTCAAAATACTGTAAGGGTGAGGTTAAATTAGTCCAAAGTAAAGCAAAAATTCACCTTCAATTAAAGAAAATCGTACATCAATATTTTAAACATTTACAACAATGTACAGACTGCACTAGACATTGGAAACGTTTTCATAATGAGTTAACATTCAATAACAGACCAGCTGTTCGAAGCATAGAGCTGTGATGTGATAAGTATACTTATTGGTTTGGGTAGTGATGAATTAAAATGAAAATTCTGGGCCGAAACCAAAACTTTGAATGAACTTGGCCGAAACCCAATTTATTTTCTTCCTTAAATGTGATCTTAAAATAGTTTTGGGGTTTAGTTATATTAATATAAGACTTTTAAAATCGGCACCATATCCCTTATTAAATGTCTGCTGAACCAACACACCAGCAAATTGACAATCTAATGGGGTTGCATTATATATTCACGGATGGTTTGAAAATAGTTTGAGGTTTGAAGGTCACTTGACCAAGGAGCAATTGAAATTAAAATGTTAAGACTGTTTGTATAACAATGCGAGATGAAAATTGACAAATCAAAGGGTGTGCCAGTGTCATTAAGTTTTAGGAGTAATGGATAAAGAGCTATTGAAATTTTAATAAAACAACTTCGGTCCTTAACTTCTGGAATATCCAACCTGAGACTAACTTTACTTCAGCCCCGTGATAATGGCTACGTCGATGAGTGAAATATGAGCACTTCGGGGCAGCATATATTTTCGGTATTCCCCCCCCCATTTCTGTGGAACACGCAAACCTTAACAACATTTAAAACAAATATTCAACACATCTCAAAAGGTTTGTTTCCAACAACCAAAAATATAGTGAAAATGAATTCCCGTTCAGTCATTATTGTATTATTGAAAAGCTCAAAGGAGACTAGAAAATTATCACCTTTAACACACTTTTTATTAGATTGTGTCAATATGGAGACTGACTATATTAACTGTTGAAAACTCACCATAAATCAATACAATATAAATATAAAATCTTGACTTCAAATCTCATTCTATGATATAAATGATTGTTACATCACAGATGGAGGTTTATTTAGTTTTTGTAAGTGTTTTTACCCTTAGACTGAGGGAGAATAGGGTAATTCTTTGAGTTTCCTGAGGCTTTAGATCAACGGTAGAGGGTGCTTATGCTCATTCTGGAAACCCCACTCAGAGCAACATGCACCACCGGCAGACTCACTGTCTGCCTCCTTGAGGAACCTTTCGAGCCTGTCCATGTAGGCCGGACGGCGAGGAAGAAGAAAGTAGTGTGTGGCGCTGGATTTTGTTCCACCCTCCATGATGGGCACAATACAGGGGGATTGCATATCTGCGGAAGATGCCTCCTCGCTCTGCAGAGGCAATCTCTGAGGGGCCTTGCTGACGTATTTGGGATTGGGAGCAAAGCTTTGAGTGGGGGGCATTACCCCGTTGACATAGATAGGGAGGCTCTTGGGGCTGGGAGTACGGGGTGGGACACTGGGCTGCAAAGGTACCCTAGGTGGTACTTTGGGAGGCTTGTCCTTGTCATGGTAGTCGGTAGAAGAGTCAGTGGTGGTGCTCTTTAAGGGCAGTTGGGGGATAGGAACACGTGGAGGTACCTCAGGTTTGTCTTGGGTGTTGTCTCTGCAATTGCCGTGAGCATGGTGATGGTGGTGGCTTACGAGGCGTCTTTCTGAGTGAGAACGACGCAGTTTGGCACGTTGGGTGCGGTCTGGCTGCTTCCCAAGGGGGACGACCCTGGCTGCTGCCATCCCCTGCTCTCCCTTCTGTATCTGGGACCACTGTCCTTGGATTCCAAAGCTACCCCCATTGCTTGTTCCAACCTTAGGACTACTGCTTGTCCCTCCACTTGTCTCTATGGTAACCACAGATTTAGCTCTATTGTTAGCCCAACTGCTGGTGGCATAATTAGCTCCACTGCTGCCATCTACAACCTGGTCTTCATGGTAGGCATAGTTGGTCTGGCCACAGCCTCTGAAGCTACGGCGTCCTGGGCCACCATGGCGCAGGGCAAAAGACTTAAGGCAGCTTTTAGGCAGTAGGTGGCGTCTTTCATCTGTGAAAAACTCCACTTCTCCATCCGTTGCCTCATCCGATGAGAGGTCCTCTGGGTCTGGAAGAGGAGGGAGGGGTTTGGGGTCTCTACAGGGGATGTATGGCTGACCATGCTCATACACCGTTAATCTCTGGAAGGACGGGACCACCTGGTCCCCCTTAGGGAGACATGGTATGTTGGAGGCCAAGTGATGAAGGTTCTGATACATTGGTAAGTGGGGAGGGAGCCTGCCTGTAAGAAACAAACAACATTTAAACAATGATTTACACATACATTTTTAATTCTTATACCATGCGCAAAAATGTACCCAGGATCAGATTCATACATATATATTTTTATAGGAAAATGGAAAGTGGAAATATATAGTGTCTGAGTATATTCAGGGAAAGCATGCATGAGCCTATGAAGAAAAAATAACTGTGTGCCTCCCAAAGCCACTCCACACCTGACAAACTTCATCCACATTCCAAATTAAAACAATATTATTTGTTGTTTGTACCAGCACAAACAAGAAGCTCCCTCTCCTCATATCAGCCACAACAACCAGTTACGCAAGTGACAATCTAGCAAAGCTTCCCATAACCTTCTGTTGAGCTTCCTGAGAAACATCCTGTGTGGAAACATCCGATTTGCCCCAGACCTCAGGAACAGCCAGTGACCAGATACAGCCAGAAGGAAGGAAGCTATCTCTACTTTTCCCTTTTCACACTCACACCATTCATATTACTGAAAACCAGCAATGACTGTATTCCATAATGTATATGATAGTCTTAATAAAAATGTACTACTACTCCTATCCAATGGTGTAAACTTTTGGGGGGGGGGGGTTTGGGGGGGGAAACAAAGAAATAACATCAGTATGGCTGTGAATAATGGTAAAAATAAAAAAATAACTTTTATATTTATTTAAAAGTACTAATATAGAGAGAGACAGTTCTGTACTACTACTGTATACATTTGATCAAAATGTCCTGTCCTTCACTTACTCTCAACTCCCTCTGAAACCTGTTGTTGCTGCTGAAGTTCTCTCCGGTTGTGTTCCATGCTGTCAATACCCAAGTCAAAGCACATGCTGCAGAACAACCAAATACCAGAACATGCATGAATATGTTAATTATTTCTACTCATAACTAGTAATGAGTCAGTCATTTTATTTGTCATGACAGGCATTACATGGTCCTGCATGGGATCTGTATGTTGCTTAGGATCAAGGTGACAGAGCAGAGTGATTTAAACTTAACATTAAAGCAACATATAGCTTAACAGCATGACAATGATTATTTAGATGTAAACATTCTAAAGATAGGAAATCAAACAACAAAAGGAAGTAGTTTCTTACAACAATAGCAACTAGAGCCCGACCGATATATTGGCGGGCCGATATTCTGCATTTTCCAAACTATCGGTATTTATAATGGCAGATAAATGAATATTAATGTTTGTTTTGTTTTTTGTGTGTTTTTGTTCAAAGGACTTTAAGTTTCACATCTTAAGTTTGTATTTTTATACATTTTATTTATCAGACACTTCATTAACATATTATTTTGAGGAAATAATAACAGGAGTCAGATGGCTGAGCAGTTAGGGAATCGGGCTATTAATCAGAAGGTTGCTGGTTCGATTCCCGGCCATGTCGATGACGTTGTGTCCTTGGGAAGGCACTTAACCCTACTTGCTACGGGGAATGTCCCTGTACTTAGTCGCTCTGGATAAGAACTTCTGCTAAAAGTGACTAAATGTAAACTACAAATAAGTACTGTTAGGGAAATCAGTTTGTTTTGTGAGGCGTTTCTGGATTTTTTAAATATTTTTTTATATCGGCCGATATCGGAATATCAGATTTTTAAATCACCAAATATTTGTATCGGTATCGGCCTTAAAAATCCTTTATCGGTCGGGCTCTAATAGCAACCCTTGAGTGCAAATATCAAGGAAACCCTGTTGTCCAGCACACTCAAAGGTTCTCATACATTTATATTGAAATCTTTAATGTCAACAGAACAAGGCAATACCACACCACACTGATTTTGATTATTCACTAAACATGGTGTTTGCTTACCTGTTACCATCATGTTGCGGTCCCCAGTGGTAAGGCTGGGCCCCAGACATGCTGAGGGCCAGACTTGAGCTTTTGCTCTCAGAGAAAAGGTAGGTCTGTGAGGTACACAGCCCCAAAGATATGAGCACAATCCATCAACCTGCTCAGCGAACCAATACAAAAGTCATGCTCCTCCACTGTTAGCATACCTGAAAGAAAGAAACATAAGTCAACCTGAATTTATATTTGTGTGTGTTGGTTGTTGTTGGTGGTGAATTAATATTGTTAATGTACCCAGTTGTATTATTGTGATCTAACAATAACATAAGTTACTGCTATTGCTGAAACTGAAGTATAATCACCTAGTAAGGATACATTGTCACAAAATAATGTATTTGCCTGATTTCATAAAAAGGGTAAAGTTCACTACAAAACAAAGCGTCATTAACAAAAACCCAACCAACCACTCAACCTCCACCAGAATATAGCTTTCTTTGCCGAGAAGAGCTGGTCATGTGTGTCTCCCCTTTGTGACTCCAGCTCAAAGAGAGTTGTTTGAGGCGTGGAGCATTGCGCAACCTCTGGGTCACCAGTGGGAAGGTCTGAGAACTCCCTTCTCCCTCCCACCCCTTTGCAGTGGTGCCAGCCGTCCTCTATAGTAATTACTGCCGGATAGGGCACACACTATGAGGCCTCACTCCTGCCTTTCAACACAGGGCAATTGTGCAACGCTCCTGTGACGCTGGAATGACAAACTCCCAGTGTGACAGTGAGCCAAAACACATACAAATTTAAACAGGAGATAGTGCATGCATACACGCACACACACACACGACAGTGGACAGCAGCTATGTGAATTATAGCCTCACATATACAATTTGAACTTGATAACACAATGTGTAGGCACCTTTGCAACAAAAGGGCAGCAGCTTCACCAAAATGTGCAATAAAGTATGTACAGCACAGTTTTGAAAACCAACCCTTTCACATAGGCAAACAATGTGGAATGCCGCATAACATCCTTGTACTTTCAACGTGTAATGCCGGTACGTTGACCACTATTTTGCCAGATATAAATTTATCCACGTTTACAATCCCAAAACAACTTGAAAAAAGGGTCTAGAGCCAAAAAAGGGTTTTCCAGAAGATTCTCCCACAGTGACAACAGGGGACAACTTTTCTGAAAATGAAAAATAATAAGTAAAACGGTAATCAAGTCTACAATAACATGACAAGAATAAGAAAAATAACATTTGAGATTGCCAAGATCCACAGTCATTCACAAAAACATATTTATAGGAGGGGTTGGCGTGGGCTGGTTATGCATACACTGAAAGAAAAAGTCTGTTGAATTTACATAAATTAAGTATGTACATTGGTTGCACGCAATAAAATCATGTTTAGCCAACATGAATCTTTCATTGGAATATACTGAACAATTTTACATCAGACACACATGGTTTAATTACACAATTTAAACCCAAAGATTTCATGTTCAATTAACAATAAAATCATGTTTTGCCAACATGAATCTTTCATTGGAATATACTTATTCCATACTTATTAATTATATATTGGTAAAACGATTGTATTACGCAATTTAAACCCAAAGTTTTCATGTTCAACAAATTTAAGCTGGTTATGTATTTTTTATGCTAGGGCCATAATCAATGTATTTTTCATGTTTAATGTACTATATTTATTCAGAATTTGTTAAATTGACATCTCTACTTGAAGTATGAATTTAGTGGTATGGTATGAACATCAATATCATATCAGTTCAACAATTAACACAATATTCCTTAAATGTCTACAAAATAAGCACCAGGACACACTGAACAGATTTTAAGTGTCTTTGCACTTTTTATTTTGCGGAACTGCAAACTGCAAAATAAATGGGTTCTTCAATGCACTATAGAATTTTTAAATGTGCCACTGCAGGTAGCTCAACAAAAAACATACATCCCTACACATTTCAGATGGATTTATTGGTATGGTATGAACATCACTATTATATCAGTTAAACAATACACAAAATTCCTTAAATGTTTACAAAATAAGCAGGACACACTGAAGAGATGTTCAGTGCCTTTGAACTTTGGGGAATCGCAAAATAAATGTTTTTTTTCAATGCACTATATAGAACATTTAAATGCTGCATCATGTGAGTAAACCCAGACTTCAAAGTACAATTTTAAGGCTTATTTAATATGAACACACCGTGACATAAGGAAACCATAAACAAACACAGAGGGGTACCACAGCAGTATAAAGAGGTCATCTCGGAGTATTAAAGAGCAGTAGAGCTGTTAGGATGTTAGATGTTAGAGAGTAAAGGTGTTGGACTGCAAGAGGAGTTTTATGAAATTCTAATGTGAAACAGGTACGTCTTTTATGCTTTGTACAGTAGTTATAATGTCTCTGCACTATGTCTGTGTTTATGAGTGCGCGTGTGAGTGCTAATCAATTTGTTGTTGTCACTGTCTTGAGTAATAATATGGACTTGTTGGTTTTAAATGTGCCACTTCAGGTAGCTCAAACAAAACAAAACTTGAATAATGAAAAAAAAGTGTGATGTACAGAGCATACAAAACGGAAGAAAAAGGAATTCAAACGTCGGTCTCAAAGAGTTTGATTTTTAGAGCTTGTGCCCTCTTGGAAAGCATGCTTCCTTCCAACTCCATGATAACTTTTTGTATCACCTCAAAGGTGTACCTCAGTTGAGCAGGGTAGTCCAGATTCAAGTTGTACATAAGACCAAACAGCATGGCAGTTGCACATGCCACACTTGGTAGCTCCTGCAACACTGCTTGACTTTCAAGGACAATCCCGACGTCTGCCACTTCACCCGAGTCACTGATGGTAAAGATTCCCACTGTGGTTTCCTCAATGCCCTCCTGGATGGCAGATCTGTCTGCAGTCTGGAGAGGAAACAATAGTCTTTGTTTTATTTGGAATATGCACATTGGTCTGAAATGGTGTCACATTTTTGGTTTCAGTTCTAATATTCACACAAGATGGTTATAATAAAAAATATTATAATAAACTTCTCACGGTAAACTGAATGCATCCCATTTCTGCTCTCAACAATACATCAGTTTGACTTACCACATACTCCCTCATTAGGTGCGCTGGGTCCTCATGGAGGTAGATGCAGAGTCCCTTGATGATGCACTCCCTTGCAAACTCAATGTCATTGTTCTGGAAAGATAGTCTTTTCATTGGTCTTTCCCCCCCTCCACATCTCAAAAAGATATAATTTTACACACCAACACCACTGTAGTACAAACACTCTACATCATTTGCAAGCAAAATATCACATTACACTTTTTAAATCAGCATCGTGTTGCAATACGTATGTTTTTTTTCTGGAATAAATGTACTTGCTTGATCAATGGCTTCCCGGATGGTCTTCAGTCTATTGCCTATCATTCCTCCTCTTTTTCCAAACAGCTTCAAAAGCCCAAAGGTGTGTATGTCAAGCTGAGACAGGAATCTTGATTGGAGAGGCATTGTTGTAATACGCTTAAACTCTGCATTTATCTGAAAGCACACAGTCAAAGATTTATAATAACCTATATTCAACAGCTACAATACATGACGTGCGTGTGTGTTTGAGTGTAGACTGGCTTCCAGGCTAGCAGTTCCTGAGCAATACACCTGCTGAACATGCCATGTAAAAAACTCCCATACCTCACATACGTCGAAGAACGCTGGCCATCTTGCCCTGATGGTCTCTACCATGGGTTCATTTGAAACCACTTCTTGTCTCCTATATGCAAATGTTCTGTCCATTTTCACCTTTACTAGCTCCCTGTTGTTCCTTCTCTTAACATCAGAGAGAAGTTCTTCTCTGAGCTTTTCCAAGCTCGTCTCAGATTCCCCAACTGGAAAGGGGGGGCAGTAGTTTACTTCAGACCGCCGAGGTTTCTTTATGGCAGCAGCAGGACTTAACTTTCCTTCTGGCTTGTGCTTCAGGGAATTTATCATCACTTCAGTGCAACCTAGTTTTCTCAACTGAGTGCGGTATATGGCAAGTTTATTCCCCAAACTAGCCTTCCATCCGGCACAACCTGTTACAGAACCTTTTTCAGTCAAGCAAGGATGCTTTGATACAAGGGCCTTCGCAACCATGTTCAACTCGTGGCCAGAGCAATAAAGTTTGGACTTTACAATTTCTTGCACCAAGGCTTCTAGAATGTTGGACTTTAGTCTAGGATCTGGAATAAGAAGTTTGCCGTTCTCTTTGTAAGCAGTATTGCCCCTGTCAAGTTTGAACTCGGAATCATATGAGAACTGTGGCACATGGAAACTGGCAGGCCAAGCTGATCTTGTCAAGTGTAGTGACTCGGGGGAAGACAGAATATCCGTATCAAGAGACCGATGAGATGAAGATGATTCACTGGCAGGTGAAGCTGGAGGCAGAACTGAAGGAGAACTGAAGGGGGTTGCAGCAGCACATTGGGAATCTGAAGATGAACTCTCAATCCGGATTACTTTAATTGTCCCTCTATCCTGGAGTTCATCTATCGATGTGAGGTTCATGAACTCATTGCCGAATAGTGAATCCATGAATTGAAGTCTGAAGGCACAATTAAGCTCACACTGTCTCTTTACTTCCTCAACCATTTCCTGAACAGATCCAGGGAAGCCATCTTGAAACTTCAGTCTTCGGCAGTCATTGTCTTCTAAAATAACCCTCATCACTGTGGAGGCAGACATTTTGCAAATTCTTAATCTGTGAAACAAAAATGCCATATTTAATGATTACTCAGTGTGCAAATTATAATGTAACAGAGTGAGACAGGCAATTGTGCATTGTAAATTATAAACAGAGGGGAAAAATATACCAATTGTAGGGCTGTAAGAATAAATTTAGGGATTATAATGTAATTTGAATATTAATGTTGAAATTGCCAGTTGAATGTGTGTATATATATATATACGAGAAACGAGAATGTGTGTGTGTTGGCAAACACACATTCTCGTTTAATGATCTCAAATAATAAAGGCATACAAATTCGAATGGGATTATAGAGAAAGATTGACAGCCCTAAACAATGGACAAGCTGTTTAAATGTGATACCCAACACAATCAGTGTTTCCCCTACCATTATATTAGGGGGGCGCCCTGCCCCCCCTGGAACATCAAGTAAAAAATATATATTAATATTTTATATATAGCACCCGATCACAAAATAAGTAATTTCAGGTTACCTTTCCTATAAAACAGGTGTATAGCTTGCTCTTTTATTAAACAAACTAAATGGCCTTATGTTATTTATCTTATTTACACGAAGGCATGTCATTTCTGTCTCTACATGGTCGCCACCTTTTATTTCATTTTATGTCATCAACCAACCTTTTATGAGGATATGTCTTTTTAAGGTTACCATGCGGCTTGTTCCAACTCGGTAATCACTCAATGGATAACCATCCGTCAGTTCATCAAGTGCCAGAAGTTTAAGTTCTTTTGTGGGTGACGGGTTTAGTGCAAAGGCTCTATAGTGGTCACTGTACCACCCACACAGCACATTTACAAAAAGGAACAACTTGTCATTGATGACACACATTTGAAAGATTTCTGCAAACTCCGGTAATCCATATGCTGACCCATGAGCAACAACCATACCCTTACAGTACTGTATTCCAAAACATGATGCCTTCTTGGCAAGATGCACTTCAAATGTGTCAGGGTACTTCTGCCTAATAGCCTGAGCCATTTCATCTTTCACCACATCTATTGGGACTGTGGATACATTAGAAACCTCTAGGTCAGATTTACCATACGACGGAGAGTTTAGATGGAAAGCAATCATCAGCTGATGTTTTGAAGCCAAGGTCAAAGGTATGTTCCTGAAACAGCTGGTATGTTTAACAATCTGCTTGAAAAAACTGTGCTTGGCCTCAAAGCGCATTGTCCAATGTACGACAAGAGGACCAAAAGCACGGATCATGAGAGGGTAGTGCTCTAAATAGTGGTGCTTTGGTAGAAGTCTGATATCAGGAAACTGCTCTTGATACCTTTGCCTATGTTCAATAATCTTACTTTCAAGGTAGGAAATGGATTCATCAGTATGTACTGGCGCAACAACAAGTTCAACAATCTCTTTCAAATCCATGAGCACAAGCCATGCTGGCTCATTTTCTGGTATAAGTGGTCCTATCAAAAATGAAAGCAACCTCAATAAGGTCCAGTTCTCATGAGCATTGCCGCCTATGGTTTTACGACTTACAAAACTTATTGGTACTACATGTGGTTTGTTAGTCTTATCTGTCCATTTATAGGGAAAAGACAATATGATCTTGTTAAGGTCATCTAATTTGAAAAAACCCTTTGAAATAAGTAATGCAAGGCAGTGAGAAAGCTCGGTTGGCACGATTCCTTCAAAAAGATCATGAGCAAGATCAGGGGGATAGCCGCTGACAACATTAAAGTAAAGGAGATGTTCAGTTAAAACACACTCTCGTTTAACCCCAAAGCAATTTTTGTTAGTCTCCTGTGATGACTTTACATGGCATTCATGAAGCTGTTTAGTTCTTGGGTTGAAAACACCAGATGCAACACAATGGGATTGGACATCACAACTCTTTCCTGTGCAATACCGGCAATAGTAGTCTCCAGAAAAGCTTTCAACAAATCCAGCCATGCTGTGAGCTCCCAGGTTGTCTGCAGCCACAGTCTGCACTGTACCTTTAAGAGATTTGCCTAATAGTGGGATATATACACCATCATCCTCTAGAGTTTTAATGTCTTGTAAAAGAGGCTGTAATACTTTTGTATAACCATACTTTTTTACATGATCACTTTTTGCTAGCAACGCCAAGTAAATCGATGACAAAGATGAGTGGGAACCAGGTGGGAGGTTACCAAGTATCCAATAAACTGCACAAAGCTTGTGTTTCTTTCTAGACGTGCCTAGAGGGTTACATGTCTCAAAATCATCCACATAAAGGCCTAGTGATATTCTTAACTCGTCGTTGTTTAAGAAACCGTTCTCTTGAAAATGGGAACCATCTTGGGGGGCCTTATATTCATAAAACTGATCATGTTGAATCTGCTGCTGTCCCCTATGATTTTGCAAGACCTTATCAAGTATATGTTGCTGACTTAGAATTTGCTGCAGAGACTTCAATATTGGTACATACTGAAATGTGTGATTCTCTTTTGCGTCCAAGACATACGTAGCTGGTTCCACAACTCTAAATATTTTCTTATAATATTGTCTGCGTTGATACGAATTACTCAATGGGCCACCCTTTTGTAAAGCTTTATGCACTGGGGTAGCTGAGCAAACTGCCGTGGCAATTTCTGTTATAAGCGATTGGTCTATTTGGATGTTGTTGCTTTGAAATATGTCACTAACAATACTACTAGACAAAGGGATAGTAGGAGAGCTAATCAAGTGGTGGAGCTCTTGTAAAAACTCATCAATGGCTGTTCCTGGTACATGGACCAAATATTCTAGTTTTAATAAAGCAGCTGCAAGTTGTTGCTCAATTAAACCAGCAAGTTCCCTGGGCTGTGCATTAACATCCGAGCATACGCCAGAAACCTCATCACTATCATCTTCCTCTCTGTCAGACAATGGTGCATCTGTTGGAGGTGCTAGTCTAGTGGTTCTCACTATACTTGGTTTGAAGTCAGTTAGTGTATGTGGTGTATGGTGACGACTTCTATGACTTTTAAAAGTGCCATAAATATTGGTTTTAAAATCGCAACCTAAAACATGCAGGAAACACTCTCATTCCTCTTAAGATGTGTGGTAATATGACTAAAGTAGTCTCTTTCTGTTGCTAAATCCTTACATGCACATAAGTGACAACAAAATACAGAAAGCGCTGTTGGTTTCTGAGAAACTTGTGTGGAATGCACTCTATTATGGTGAACAATTAAAGCATTCCATGTTTTAAATGAGCATGGGCAGGTCAAATATGTACAGGGATAGCGAGAGGTGCGTCCAAAATTAACATGTTTTAGTTTATAATGATTCAGAAGTTCAGACCTACTTGAAACAGAAGTTGAACACGCCTTACACTTCCACATTCACTGCACAAAGAGAGAGATAAAAAAAAAATGGAATTTGAATTGAATATTTACACTACATAAAATAGAAAATAGTCTTGTGAAGAATAGCCTACTCACCACTACTATAAAGCCTTTGGCAGACCCTCAAACCACAAACGGAAACAGTAACAAATTAGGATCTGTGAAAATATAAGGCTACATTAAATACACTTCTAGGAGTCTGAATTCGTCGTACAATGATTAGAAACGAAGCTTATTGCGATAAACTGACCACATATTGGGAATCTACACGGTTACTTCCTCGCCTGGAAACATTTTACTTTAAAAAGTAAAATATTACCAATAATATTCACAAAAAATACCAAATAATATTATAACCAATATTATTACCGAAATATTGTACTAGTGGAAAAGGAATGCACCACCCGTGGGCTAATTACCCCATGAAGCTAAGCCAAGGAGATTATTGCTAGCTAGCTATGCAATATTTGCATCTAGCCCCATGTGTAGCTAGCACTCACTCTACAAACACTTCAGTATATATTAGGGGTGTAACGATACACTCAGCTCACGATACAATATGTATGACGATACTGGGTGTACAATACAATACGTATCACGATATTTTGATTTTTGTTTAAAATTAAATTATTTATTTCCAAAACATTTAACATTTTCAATAACTTTCTTTGTTGTACATACAATTTAGTTAACCCTATCTAGCCGGCCCATTCAAATATGGGTCAAAAAAGACCCATAAGACCCGCCTTAATATCTTTGCCGTCCAATCACCGATTTTATTTCTGAAAACTGCCAGATACTCATGACAAGTTAAGCTCAAAGTACATATCATTGGTTAAGGGGTTACTGGGAGGGGGAAATAAATGTATCGTCTGCAACGGCAGCCATTGTTTTTCGAGGCGGAGCCAGAGCGGAGACCATGGGAGATTGCCTACAGTGTTAGATTTACAGCTTCGAATTGAAATCTGAGACGATATTCTGAGTAAAG
The DNA here is from genome assembly GCF_038355195.1 of Osmerus mordax. Classification (NCBI taxonomy): domain Eukaryota; kingdom Metazoa; phylum Chordata; class Actinopteri; order Osmeriformes; family Osmeridae; genus Osmerus; species Osmerus mordax. Next base: position 14,127,547 of record NC_090056.1, read on the forward strand.
ACAAGTTTATTAATATGTGTTGTCAATATTGTCAATTAAAAGTCTAAACTTTTTACATACGAAGAATTTGTTTGTGGGAGTGATGCGAGTTTTTTCCAGAAAAAAACTCGCGTTCTGCCGTGTCCGGCAGGACAGGCAGTAATGACGTTAGTAGCACTGTTTAGCCTCGATTTGAGCAGATTTCTAAAAAACTTAGAAAAACAACATTAACTAGCTAGATTATATACACTGTAAGCTAAATGTACATGCCTTGTTTGGCCAATTCGGTCGATTGTGGAAGAAACTCCAACGTTTTTTAGTTATCGAGAGGAGTATCCAGCCATAGCGCTAGCTACTTTTGGGGCAGAGAAATGTAGGTTTCCCCCATGTTTCCACGTGTTTCCATGTAGTCACTAGAATGGTCATAACTTTTAATCAAAATATGATATTTCTAATCTGTCTTCTGTTCCACATTGCCCACAGATGTGTGGATATTCCACCTGCTCAAAGTTTTCCTCCATCTTGTAATTAAAGTGGTTAAAAATGAAGTTGTCTGATGAGGTATGGTGGATGGAGAAGTTTTTGTAAAAAATGGCTGCCTGAAATCACCTTGATAAAATATGATTTGCCTTAAGTAATCATATATTTATTCACATCATAAAAATCCCCTAGTTCTGTTCTTCAATATGGTGTCAACAGTTAAGGTGTATGATTTAATATGAAAATTCATAAAATTTGCATATTAATATGAATATCATATTTCAACAGCATATGGAATGTTTGGAATGTTGGCTTAGGCAGCAAAAGGTTAACTCAGTTCAAGCGATTTCTGTGAATGCAGTGAATGCACGCATGACGCAGAGTAGGTCGCGTGCTGGTATCTCAACCAATAGGATCAAACGGACGTCATATTGTAAAAATATTGCCATAACTCTATGATACATATTGTACCATTTTTGTATTGGGATATATTGTTCCACGATATATTGTTACACCCTTAGTCCATATGTAAGCACATGACCAGTTAGCGAATGTTAACAAGCTGACAGCGTGTACAATAAGGTGTTTGAATGATTGCTTTAGATAGTACTTACTGGCGATTTGAATGCTTGGACAGCCCAGCTGTCAGTATGACCTCTTCAGTGACACTACATGCAATTGCAACTGAAAAGCTTCAGAGAATTGGCGCGCAAGAGAAAGTGTTAAACCTATACATTGAATATTTACACTACATAAAATAGAAAAGTATTGTACTCACCACTACTATAGAGCCTTTGCCAGACCCTCAAACCACAAACGGACACAGTAACAAATTAGGATCTGTGAAAATATTAGGCTACATTAAATACACGTCTAGGAGTCCGAATTCGTCTTAGCATAATTGGAAGCTAAGTTCATTGCGATAAACTGACCACATATTGGGAATCTACACGGTTACTTCCCCGCCTGCAAACATTTAACTCTCTGAGGTTATATATTAACAGTAATATATACAAAAAATACCAAATAATAATATTATAACAAAATTACAACAGGTTTTTTTAACTGCCCATGAAAAAAGATAAGCACAGGCGAAATATTGTACTAACGCTAGTCGAAAAAGAATGCACCACACGTGGGCTAATTACCCCATGAAGCCTAGCCAAGGACATTATTGCTAGCTAGCTAGCTATGCAATATTTGCAGCTAGCCCCTCGTGTAGCTAGCACTCACTATACAAACGCTTCAGTCCACATGTATAAAACTGACCAGCTAGCGAACGTTAACAAGCTGACAGCGTGTAAAAAGCGGTCCTCGTATATTTGTGTGTTAGCTAGGTTAGTACTAACTGGCGATTTCAATGCGGGGACAGCCCAGCTATCAGTAAGACAATGTTTCACATTAAAAACGTTCTCACTTACCGCAGAGATGTATCTTTGAATTTCTTTTCTGTTTCTATGAAATCCGATCTTCTCTTCAGTGACACAGCATGAAAATGAAATTCCAACTGAAAATCTTCAGAGAATTGGCGCGTTTCTAAGCGCATGCGCAGGCACGTACCTGACGTGAGTGGGGGAGGGACAGACACTACCCAAACCTAACTAAATTAAGTTCTCTCAACATGATATAGATATACAGATTACACAAGTTCCGAGATTATAGTAATACTACTAGATTTAAACATGTTTGGAAGAGAAACTTTAACAAATCATGTAGTATATATTAAATTAATATGTATAGTTTGAACAGACCGCCAATTCCCTTTCTTTCAGTGTAGGACGTAGACCTAGGCCTATATGGTATGTCTGAATATTGATGTGCCTTCAGCAAGCATAACGTTCAGCGTCGTTTCCATCAGTGAGCCTCGGAGATGGAAGAAACAAAACAATAATGAATTCTACCGGCAATTACTCAATGTGCATGAATGGGGCCACTCTCGGGCATGAATGGGCCTTTGTTTTCAACTGTTGCAGGGAGAAGCAAGCCTGAAAATCCAAGCGAACTCTCCCATGAGGTCAGGAGAAAAGACATGCCATGGAGACATCGAGGGATGGCCGAGGTATGAGCTTGAGAAACAAAACCCCTGGGAGATTAAGAATTGGTATTGGCATTACAGTCAAAGACAGAACAAGCCAATTGAGGACAGGAAAACTAGCCCACACAGTTATTTTCCAAACAACTTGTTTATCTGGAGCTGGAGCCTAAGGTGGCCCCAAGGCAAATTCACTACACTGGTGGATTTGATTTACATTCAGCGTTCATTAGCCTCCTATAGGCTGCGCTTAGACTACTCTTGGCACAGGTGCAGTCTATGCAATCAATTGCACAGGCAGCAAAGTGAGTAACTCAGTTTTAAAGGCTTATTACTGGCTTATCCTGCTTCATTGGCATAAAGCAGTGGTGTTCAATCTTGGTCCTCAGGGTCCACTGTCCCGTATGTTATAGATGTTTCCCTGCTCCAACACACCTGATTCAAATGACTGGGTTGTTATCAAGCTCTGTGGAAGCCTGAAAACGACCGTTCATTTTAATCATGTGTGCAGAAGCAGGGAAACATACAAGACAATGTACCCTGAGGTACAGGATTGAACACCCCTAGCATAGAGCACATATTTGTCCGAAGAAGAAAATGATATTCTATTTCTACAGAAATAGTAGCCAACAGGTTCCAGTCAACCACCCTATACTCCTACCTGCGAAAGTTTTCCATGCGAACACACCCTATATTCCGCAAACTCGACCATCTGACCCGTGACTCAGGTACGAATCATTTCCCAAATAGCATCGACATTATCCCATTACTGTATTTCCGACATCTCTAAGGTACAATACCAAATCGAGAATATGATTTGTAGACTGATTTATAACTTTAATTATTGTTTGTCATTTACTTACAGCGCTGGGCAGTCATTGATGTACCATAACAATGCCTAATCTTTTACGTGAAAAGTATTGCTTTGGTTAATAAGTGGATACAAGTGTAACTTCCTAAAAACAAATGAGTACAAACCAGATGTACTTACTATAAAAACGTCAATTTAAGATGTGTTGCTATTCCTCCTACTTGTGACAGCTAGTGTAAATCCTTCGGTACATAGGTCCTCAGTTATTAGTTAAAGCCAATCCACTTGCACGTGTGACTTTCCTTTAGCGACAACATTCGCTCGTGAAATTAATTTGCTCCCTGTGACGCGCTTTCCTTATCCTTTTATAAGTATGCCGTAGCTCCACCCAAGCTGTTCTTAAAGGTGCCTGTTTTCATTTCTAACCAGAAAAAGTTCTCAAACTCATTACGCATGTTTATCAGAAATATGGGTGACATAGGCCTACTCACCATAATCATAACATAATGTTAACACAAGTAACTTGGTGTTTCATATCTTAATTATACGGCAAAAGCTTCATTCAGTAAAGACAGGTTTGTCATAGATCAAGACACATACTGTAGCTCTGAAGCAGTGTGTTCACCAAATCTACTGGTATACACATTCAATGCAAAGGTTTAACCAAAAGCAAAACATCAGTTTGTATGCTTTTTGTCAAATTTTCCCACACCCATAGAATATAAATACTTGGGAGTGTGTGGATGTTTTAGGGTATAGTTCCAAGCTAGTGAAAGTCAAAATCCTGCATCAAGACAAGACCAAGCCAACCGGAACACACCGTTTACATTGCCACACAGCATTGCAAAAGGACACAACAACAATAATTGTGAGCCATCTGGGTAAATACAGTCAAAACCAATATACATCCACAAGACTAAGAAACAAACTCCCCCTACCCATTGGGAAACTGTTTTATTTGCTGCAGTACACAGGAAATACCATATAAGGCAAATTCTTGAAGCACCTGCAGATACTCATGTCAGTTTTCCATTGTCAACTGAAAATGCATTATGGGACAAATGCTCTTATAAAACTCTTATTTCTATGACCTTTATAACATCTCTCACTTGTATTAGATGTTACTGTGTCATCATGAATAAATCCAACATAAACCAGGGGAATAATAGAAAGAAAAATCTGTGCCACGGAAGGTTTTCTGTGCGGGTTATCTAAAAATACCCCATGAACCTTTCCTTGTCACTGACGTTTACATGAGGCCCACTTTCAGAAAGTGCTTCATCAAACATGAAGGATACAGCCCTCTGTATTTTCTTACATGCTGTGCTTTTCACCCTCAGGCCCCTCTCTAGACTATCAATGGACTACAGCGATGTGGGTTGGAACAGGGGTGGGCCAAACTCCCACAGGGGAGGTCGAGTCACTTCCTGCTAAGAGACCGCCGTCCCTCACAGCTGTTAGTGCCATGCATCCCCCACCTCCACCCTACATGCAACCCACCACTCCTCCTTCAAAGACATGATTGCTTTGTAGGAAGAGGAAATCTTCAAATACTTTGACATCAAAGATCAAACGTGTCCACAGCCATTGTTTTAAGAGGATGGTAAGAAGTTTCTAATTTGTCATATTCATATGTAAAGAAATACACTTTCATAAATACTTGTGTTGTAATACTATTCATAATGTAACTAGCAGTACATTTATTGTTAAATATCAGAGGTTTGTTGAAGACTTAAACAAGAATTGTGAATTTCTGCCCACAATGGCATTGGAGGTGAAAAGTCATATGTTCATATGCATTCTCTGGTAGATAGATACATTGTGTAGGCTTGAACTGATTACATCAAATCATGGGGAGTTCTCTGATATATAAACCAGCTGTAAACAAATGTGTGATAACGATTTAAACTCCTGCAGATTGAAGCGAAAGTGGTTTGGGAGAAAAGAGCATAGTTAGAGTTAGAGTATATATTTGTGACAACACAAACATTTGGTGAATGCATTGTATGCATGTCATTGTCATTAAACAAGACCTTGGTGCACATCCAAGCTCACTTATTTTCACAGCATTATTAACTACCCAGAATAGTTATGAAAAAGGTATAGTTAGGTAAGGTATTCAAACAGACCTAAACCTGGTGATGTGTATGCCTTTGTGTGAGTGTGTGGCTTTCCATCACAGAGTGGTAGGGTGGAGTAATGACCAGGCTGTCTGTGTATTTTCAAAGACCCTCTGGTTTCTTTCTTTTTCTCTCTCTGCTAGTAACTTGTTTTGGAATCTTGAGACATGACACAGTTGCCCCCCCTCTTTTTTCTTCCTCAACTCATCCCTCCCACCCTCTTCTCCCTTTCCATTCTACGCTCACCTCACACTCCACTTCCTGTTGAGTCACAGAACAGGAGTATGCCATGTTTTACAGTTGTATAGCTCCCTCACTGCTTTCTACCTTCTGCTTTCTGTTTCATCCCCCTATCTCCTTTTCAGGGATAATGGTAGTTGAGCTTGTCTTGTTATAATGAGATAAGGATCCTTATCTCCAGGCAAAACTAAAGCAGATGACACATGTTTAGCTGTTTCCAGGTTCTTAAATTCCTTGTGTTGTTAGAGATGTGGTTTATTTAATAATTGTATCTGGTTAGTTAAAATAATGAGCTCCATTTCTGAAACCTCAAGTGACATAAACAATTCCCAAGGAAAACACTGTAACGGAAACATTAAAGTGACCAATCTCTCTCCCACACACACACACATTCTGTACACACACGCACACACGCACTGTGTTTTAGAGAGTGAGTGCAGCTGCGGAGGCAGAGTTAGAGCAGGTTGGCCAACTGAGTCAGCAGATGGATTCCAAATGAGTCAACCAGTCCGTCACTGAGGCTTGGTCTCATAGCCTTTCCAACATACAGGCACGTATTGCTCTTTTATACAGTGCCCTACCTCTGACTCTTTATCATCCTTTTACTCATAATAAAACTCTGTTAACGACAAGGGTATTTACTTCAGCAATCTATCTGACCAAGAAAGATTACCTGATCTATTTGGTTAAGGTCTAGATTGTCTCTTTGTCATGTCACATGCTGAGGAAAAACTTGAGTGAAAAATATATTAATAAATATGATAAATATATATATGTAATACATAAACAGCATGTATTTATATATATATATATATATATATATATATATATATATATATATATATATATATATATATATATATATATATATAGTATATGTATAGAGAAAGAGAACAAAACTCTAGATTAGTTCATTTCAGATTTTTCTTTCTCTTTCTGAACTCCCATATAATGATTTCATTTGTTTACACTACCCTCCCTTTTGCATTGTTATGTAGGACTGTTCACACTGGGAAGTGTTGCAAGGATGGAATCATGATGTTCCTGTCCCTCACAGTTGTGATGGGTCAGGTGGCTGAGCGGTGAGGGAATTGGGCAATCCCCGGCTCTGCCAAATGACGTTGTGTCCTTGGGCAAGGCACTTCACCCTACTTGCCTCGGGGGTAATGTCCCTGTACTTACTGTAAGTCGCTCTGGATAAGAGCGTCTGCTAAATGACTAAATGTAAATGTGATTAAAAAAAAAGAAAAAGATATTTAAATGATTATGTTGGACAATTATTCTACAATTGGCAGCAGAAGCTGATTACACAGGTCAGAAAAGGCGAGTATACATCATGAATGCCATTTGTCTGCATGTGAGTATTTGTGTGTATATCTGTGACTAAATGATAATGGACAGACAGGGGACATGGCCTTGAAGTCTGCCCACGCCATTCCCAGCTCCTGTGTAACAGCGTTGCCTGTGACCACTGAGTTTGTCCAGGGCATAGGCTATCTCTTCAGTACAAATAACAAAAAGTGGAATAACAACTCACTTTTGAAATTGAATGAATTTGAACATGTTCCTGCAATATGAAACACGTATTCACTGTTCAGCGTATGTCAGCTGAACGAAAGTAAAACGTAAGTAAACATGTTTATCAACAAGCAACATCACTGTGCATAGGCAGCCTACCTCAGCCTAGACTATTAGACAAAAGGGCCCTGATGAGAGGCAGTGCTGGGGGATGGACACACATCCAGGGACAACCAGACCTATCACATACAAACACATAGCCCGCCACAAAGTGAAGCAACCTTTTCAGCCCAACAGGGGACAGGATGAAAGGATGATGACCTGACAATGTGGGCAAAGGGCATAGAGAAGTTACAAACCTTCCAGGTCACCATCCTTCACTGTGCTGGAGCTAGCCACTGCACCGGAGTACACGCACTGTGAAAGGACCGATGCACGAGAAGAATCACCAGGCTCTTCTGTGACCCCTGTGTGTCGCGCTGTGCTGCCCGCAGACAACGCTGGGTGGACACAGAACAGTTGATGGATGCAGACCCAAGATCGACTGGGTAGAGAGTGGGAGCAGGCCCACCTGGGCTGAGGTCGTCATGGAGTCAGAGAGAGAGAGACAGAGACAGAGTGCTCAAACGGGCCTTGGATGAGCAAGAAAAAGACAAAGCACGTTAGCAGCTGGTAGTCTCGGAAACTCAGGGAGCTTCATCATCAGCATTTTGCAGTCCTTCATTTGCTCCAAGGTGACCAACAGCCACAGAGCATGGGAACTGACAAGGGGAAGCTCTGTATTGTTTTATGGTGGAGAAACCATATTCTGAGTACCTTTGTTAAAGATTGTTTAAAGACAGTAGTCTGAATGAATCCCTTTTACTTGATTTAATGTTGACAATAGAGACATTTGTGGAGGCAAAGAATAGTTATATTTTTTGTACAATCCAAATTTGTACTTGACAATTGTCCCTTGTTGCTTCTTTTGTCAGTTGCTTGTTTCTAAGATGTTTTATGAAATATTTACATATAAACTCAGACTCACCAAACATCAAGAGTAAATCGCCATATTTTTCATTGAGGCATCAAAAACAATATTTTTCAATGAATTAGATGACAGAATGTTACTTTTTTATGTATTCACATTTGAAATATAACATAGGTCTACATTAAACCAATAAAGTGCATTTATCCTGAGAATATTCAATGATCGGTCATGTTAATGGGAATCATTGTCGTTGATTAGAATCATGATTATTTACTGTCTGCATTTCACCTTGTCTATTCCTCTACTCATTGGTCAGTCTCACAGAACACCACCTTGCTTTCCAAACGGGCGCGTTCTGCTTCAAAAACCAGTTTGTGGCTTCGCAAAGTCTCCCTTGGACCTGAACGGATCAAGGAAGCATCTCCACTCTGTAGACAAACACACACAAAGTCAATGAAAGACACATTGTGCCCAAACCTTTCTTATTGACATTCAAGATAATATGTCTTTGTTTAACTACAACTTCTTTAACTACTTAAACTATCCAATTATTTAAGTTGAACATAAGGGTAGAGGTAAAAGAGCAAGGTGTTGATGTGCTAATAATATGTTGATTACAACATAACAGCCTTACCGCCACAGCAGAGATGAAGGCATCTACCAAGTGATAGTCGGCCCCGCTATGACCACCCATGCCGAAGTGCCCTGAGACATTGGATTTGTGCTTTGTGGCTCTTTGAGTCAGAAAGTCAAACACTCTAATCTCATTACCATTGTAAGAGAGCTCCCCCTGCAGGATTAATATACTGCAGTTTATTTTGAGGATCCTGCTTTGCCAGTAATACAGGATTGCTTGAAGATTTGCATTCAGTAGAGAAAAATAACATATCCTTGGACATTGCTTCCCATCATATATCCATTCACTGCAATTTTACGATCACAGTTAGTGTATTACTGTTTTTAGAATATAAAGTATAAGTCTAACCTTGCTACCATAAATGGTTGTTCTTCGCTGACATATCTCCTCTGTAAATGCCACCATGGAGAAGGATGCTGTAAGACCACCTTCAAACTCCATGTTTACAACCTGTACAGATGAAATAACAGTAAGAATGTGAAAGGAGGAGAGAACATAACTGCAAATTAACTTTTAACTTACATTTTAAGATGTGTGCATACTGGTTTGGTTTGCTTTTGCATTTTAATCTTTCGGAAAGTATGAAACTAAACATTTTCAAACCAGACTGAAGACATTCTTACTTGGTTGGTGCAAACGTCATTATCACATTCATATACACAGCGTCCATAGGGCCCTGTCTTTAAGGCATCTGTCACAGATTCAATGTCTGGAAGAGAGCTGGGGCATATTACAGACACCGGCCAACCCGTATGACCCTAAGACACAAATGTATTCATGATCAAGTAATTATTTCAATTACATTACAAGTTTGTATTTAAATGTAAATGAATGGATTGAAAATAGTCTATCAATGATGGCACTGTAGTAATGCGTGAATATTTAAGTATAAATGGCAAGGACCTGCTTAACTCTGTCCAAGTAGATCTTGAGAGCAGAATATGAACAGTCTCCCTCCACAGGGCAATGTAGGCACCGATCTCCCGCACCTGCTGGCTAGAATTGAATGTGGTTATCAGCTACCTTAAGGATGAATTAACAACGCTGGACAAAAACACAGTCAAGTAATATAAAGCATGAGAATAACAAATGTTGATGCACTTCAATCAAAGGAGGTCACTGGTAGTGATTGGTAGTAATCCTAACTCTAAATAGTGATTATGTGAATAACTAGCCTCAAAACACACACCTTGCGTTCTTTGCGGAAGTGGCTGAGAGATCCAAATGATGATACTTTCAAACACCTGAGCGATTGAGGACAGACATCACAGTTTAGTAGTAGTGTGAAACCGTGTGTTGTCTAGGCTACATTACTGTTTATTGTTTTAGTCTACAAATGTTTCACCTGCGTCCTCCAGCCCAGTGATGTATTAGGTCAATGTCATGGCAGCATTTAGCCAAAAGGGCAAAGGAGCTTTCAGCTTCATTTCTCCAGTTCCCTCGAACAAAAGAGTGGGCAAAGTGGTAGAATCCCACCTGCAAAAATAAAATACATAAGAATATCTGATAACCCACATGTGGAACTGTTACAATGTTAAAGAGATGCATATAGATAAGATGGTCCAAAATGATGTATGTAAATAGTTTCCAATTACATAACTATTCTGTAATTTTCTATACTGTTACACACTTACCGGTTCTAGGTGTTGGATATGGATCACCTCACCAATAACTCCACTGTCAATCAGCTCCTGCAGAATCATTCATAGATTTTGATCAAATAAGTTGAACCCTTGAAATAATCACTAATCATGAAAGGCTTCATTTGATAGACTTCCAGTTCTACTTACATTTACATTACATTTAGTCATTTAGCAGACGCTCTTATCCAGAGCGACTTACAGGGACATTCCCCGAGGCAAGTAGGGTGAAGTGCCTTGCCCAAGGACACAACGTCAGTTTGCATGACCGGGAATCGAACTGGCAACCTTCGGATTACTAGCCCGATTCCCTCACCGCTCAGCCACCTGACACCTGACTACTTCATATTCACACTTTTGGTTTCCAATGTTAATTACTGATCCGATTAAAAGGGGCCATGTTTAAAATACAATTAACTTTGACATTTTACAATTTCCGTCTTTCAACTTTGTTAGTTCTTATTATATAATTTTGGGAAAGTGGTGAAGACAAACATACTTTTATTTTGCGGATCACTGGGTCATATCGAAGAACATGGCATACAGTGAGCATAACTCCACTCTGAATGCATGTCTCCACAATCTCTGTGCAATCCTCAGTAGACACCTAAAATGACAACCACAAAAATGCAAATCTAATCCCAATAGCTGACTCATACTTGTTTTGCTTGTTCTTACAAATAGAGTGTCAAATCAAGTCATGTCAGTTTATTTATAGAGCACATTTAAAAACAGCCAATGCCAACCAAAGTGCTGTACAAAGTCATGCATACAGTAGCTTCCCCTCCATTCAGTGGTGTTACTCACAGCCATGGGTTTCTCCAATAAAACATGATAGCCTTTCTTTGCCAGTGCCACTGCTGGGTCCTGTACATAGGTTAAAACTGAATTATGAAAACAGAATTATTAATCTATTACACTATCAATTATAACAGTGTATAATTGACCATTTGAGCATATTACCTAAACTAGCCTGTGCTAAAGATTTTGTGATTAATCATATTTGTTCTATAATGGTGACTACTACATTACCTTATGAAGACGGTCTGGAGTGCAAATAAACACAGCATCTGCAAACTTTTCTCTCTCTACTATATTGTGCCAATCTAAGAAACATCACAAACCAAACATTAAATCAGGCTAGAGGAGCAAATCAAATGCTTATAAAATCATGCTACCAGGGGGGTATTCCAGAAAGCAGGTTATGTGACATATTCAGGTAAGTTAACTCCCCAGCTGACACCCAGCGTTGTAGCAACATTGCCAGTAGGTTGCTGCAACATTCTGAATCAGCTGGTGGGTTAACTTACGGTTATAATGCATAACCTGCTTTCTGGAATACCCCCCTGGTATGACTCCCTTACCTTCAAATATATTTTCATTTGCAATGTTATGCTGTTTTTGAAGTATCTCTCTTGCAAATTCCCTGGGATCAGCCACTCCAACAACCTAAAATAATGTATTATACCGTTTCTATAATAATGTAATTTTATGATAATTAGACATGACTGGCAATAAGTTGTATAAATCCAACACAGCATATAGCCTATGCAAAGGTTTGTGTTAATAGTTTATCAAGATATGGTGGTGTATTTAAAGGGGATAACTGTTTATAGACCTGCATGCGTTCGGGATGGAAGGTGGCAAAATCTGAGTAAGTCTTTCCACGGCTCCCAGCACCAACCACAATGACATGGACAACTGAAGGCATGATGGCAGACTGAAAATAATAGTAACTTGAATTTTAAAGGAATATTCGTGTTGTTATATTACTGTACCACAATAGCTCCTGTTGTTGTTAGTGACATATGCACCCGAAGACAGAGTTTTGACGTGTCCTGCCCTGGCTGTACGAGTCAGGTCAGGACAACCACTCCAACTGCTTAAGCAACAACTTGCTAATTGTTATTTTCTTAATTGTCTTTTCAGTGTACCTATTTTAAGTATATTTCAAATGTTATTTGATCACAAATGTGACACATTTTAAATAATGTTTCATATCCAGTAGTAGTTGGTAGCGTTCTGTGCTATGAAGCAGGAAAAACATTAACGCGTGTGGAAGGCAGGCAGAACCAAACAAAACACGACTCTATCTACCAATCATAATATAGTAATTACCCATGCCTTTTTATATTGTGACCATGTAAAATCATATTTGGTAATAATAGCCCTACCTTCTGAAAACCACCTGCAAAAAAAGGTTGTGTACGTTCAGCGTTTACATTGATGTTAAATGACCGGAACCACATTTCAGGAAATAGGCTGCGGCGGGCAGTTTAATCGACGCACAAGGAAGTGTTGATGTTAGATTATCCAAGGTTTGGAAGAGATTGCGATCTTGTCATTACTTTAGCGTACTTTGCAACATTGTATGATTTACAATTTACGATTTTACTACAATTATCGTACTTTTGTTTTAACAGTTTTGCATATTTTACCGAGCTGAGACGACGACAACAACATGAACATTGATAATCAGCCTGTCACAACCGGGGGTTCGTCTTCAAATTCATCAGCATCTAGTAATCCTATCACAAACAGTAGTACAGCAACGAATGTTAGTAGCATCCCCCCAGTTGTAACTAACGGTAAGGAAGCAAACCTTAGAGCTTGTAACACCATACTGTAGGTCTATATTATTATCTGCGTGACTTAAAAGATTGCATTTCCGACAATACTAGAAAAAACGTGAACACGCGTTGGCTGGTTCTAACGCCTTATGTGAAATGCCTTTTGTTTCATATCATATTATTGTTAACGGGACTCGGATTCACCCAGTTCAGTCCAGTGCCGTTTCCCCCATTTTGAGGACATATAAGTAGTCTACCACTCTTTTTTTTACAGCATTAACCTCAGCTGCAATGGCCACCTCATCATCTGACTCGTCTGTGTCCAACGGCGTCTATGTTCCTAGTGGCATTGCCAATGGAGACATGAAGTCTGTCATTTCCACAACGCCCCTGGCTGACTTTCTAATGCAGTTGGAGGACTACACTCCTACAGTGAGCTTGGTCATGCTGTGTGGATCTTAAATTGAAATCTTGAATTAACTTGAGAGATTTGCATGATAAACTGGTAATATTTTGGTAGTTGTCATTGACAGTTCATTATGTGTTCACTAGATCCCAGATGCAGTGACGGGCTACTATCTTAATCGAGCTGGTTTTGAGGCATCTGATCCACGAATGTAAGTTTTGTTTTATAGCCAAACTCTTCAGAATCAGAATGGGATTTATTCGCCATGAAAGTTTGCACAGACTGGGAATTTGCTTTGGCAGGAAGGTGCATACAATAAACATATAGGGACCTAAAATTGAAATATGTAGACTATCTATACTAAGGGTACATAAACTAGCAGTACTAAGTGGAATTAGAATTAAATAAAATATAAGTTGCTGTAATTTACAATATAAAAATACAAATATTACAAAAAATACAAATGTACAAGATACAATTTTGTAATGCAGTGCAAAAAGCAGTGTGTTTTAAGCAGGAAGTCATTAGAGTCAGTGTGGTCCCTTGGCCTTGTTGCAGAGGCCAATAGCGGAAGGGAAGAAACTTGTTTTTGTGGTGTGAGGTATTGGTCCTGATGGACCACAGCCTTCTGCTGGAGGGGAGTGACTGAAACAGGGAGTGTCCAGGGTGGGAGGGGTCGGCCACAATCTTCCTCGCTCGCCTCAGGGAGTGTTAGCATTGCAATAAAATGTTATACGCTGATATGTTCATTGTTTTCCCCCGATTTCTTTTAGAATCCGTCTGATCTCTCTTGCTGCCCAAAAGTTCATCTCAGACATCGCCAATGATGCCTTGCAGCACTGTAAGATGAAGGGCACAGCCTCTGGAAGCTCCAGAAATAAGACAAAGGTTTGTGTTCTTGATGGTGTGAAAGTGTGCAGCTTTTGGCAGCTGTATTCCCGCAGTTGGGCATTTACAGGAATTATCACATTTATATTATAAGCAAAATGAATTGCATGGAAATAACACTTTTCCAACTCTCAAAACATTGAATCCTTTTCCAGAGACCTTCCACATGCCTAAAACTAAGTGTGACGTTTATAGGTTAGTGGTCAATATTTATCTTCTTTCTCTACTTTAGGATAAGAAGTATACGTTGACAATGGAGGACCTGTCTCCTGCCCTGTCCGAATATGGTATAAATGTCAAGAAACCTCATTACTTTACATAGTGTATTGGCCTTTGCAAGACACGTACCACGCTACTTTTCCTTCAAAACCAATTTGAGTTTGTGCTTTGTAGACACCACCATTCATAACGTTTTTTAACATGGTGCTCAAGATCAACCATTGAAAATGACTTGCATCACTTTTTCATTTTCAGTTTAAATGTAGGCTAGTCGTTTCTTGGTGTAGACTGGAGCATGTTTTGCATTGTGTGGAATTTTAGTTTGTAATATTTTATTTAGATCAATAAACCTTATAACAAAATGTACAAACAAATCTTTTGTAATTTGTGGTTGTTTTAGGGAACCGAATATTCGGTCATTAAAATGCAATATGTATTGTCTAGGTAATACATATTTAATATGTATTAAATGTAATATAATATATGATGTCCTAATATTTCAGAACGATTGATGGTTTCTATGGCGACTAATTGGTCATGTTTTTCCACCTCGTTAGCTATAGGCTAGTTGATGTCCGCTGTCGGCTGCCGTAGCTCCCTGTACCGCATTTCATTTGAAACTCGCTAGGTAGCATGTTTTCAGTTTAGAGTGAATAGTCACGTTATTACCCATCACCCTTCAGAATGAATGTTCAGCCATCAAATCCAAACAACCCAATTGTGTTCTTTGATGTTACCATAGGCGGTCAGGTGAGTGTGTTTTTCCTAACACTAGTCTACTACTAGTTGCTAGTCTACTGCTAGCTAGCTAGCTAGAGCTAGCTGCAGCTAATTACACCACACTGCCAACGTTTGCAAGGTACTACGTGCTACAGTAATCACGGAACTTTCGGCTGCACTGGATTGTCTAAAAATCGAACTTTAGGTTAGAGGTCTTATAGACTGAGCAAACAGAGCCATCATCGGGGAATATAAAAACTAACCTTATTCTGGTATCATAAAAACATCTATTAGCCTACTAGTGTGAAAGCAGACGTCCATTGCTAACTGTGATAATGTATGTACACGAGTGCATCATGCGCAGCACGGAGCGGCAGGGGTACGCGTTACTAAATCTTTCTCATACTCTGTAGTGACTAAACTCCCTCCCCCAAAATGGTTTGGTTAAACTGTTCGTCTTATTTTTAGACCTGTGATAGATGATTTTGGCAAGATCTGTTAGTAGGATTACTTCACTCAGTTGTTTTTTGTTTCAAGCAGACAATATTGTCATTATCAAATTGTCTTAGATAGATATAAACGAGAATGACTATATGGGTCATCATGGAGTTTGCATGGTATAATTGGAAACGTTTATATAATAAATACTCATTACAGTAGTGGTTATAATTTTATTTATATATGTTTTTACTTCCTTCCAATTGACTTGACCAGTAGATGGAGTCGATAGTGTTTAATCCACACATCGTCTGTATTCGTAGGCGACCAGACCTACTGCACCAAATAATAACTACTGGTTTGCACTAAACACTTGAGTCAATCAAGTCACATATAAATAATTTGGTAATAAGTTAAGGCTCGTTAAATATTCTTTCTAATCGTTAGATGTTCAACTGACTAAATATGACATTCAGTAGATTCATAATTTTTTGTTGTTGCAGTATGTTTATTTTTGCAGATGTTCAAAAATGTGAAACAGATGCTTGGTATTTACATCAGATTCATTTCAAAATAATAGACAAACATATTTTTAGAGTAAGCGTAGGCTACTATGCTCCATTCATGTGTAGAAAAATATTTTTGTTGAACTATGAAGTTGCAACAATTTGATGAATTTATTCATCTTCAGCTTTAAAGCCTTATCTTAGGGACCATCCCTGTTTATTTTCACAAAATCTCCCCTTTTTGTATATTTTTCTTTCACACGTGTAGTAGTGGGTCACCTGAAAGACTGAAAACAGCATTGGGGAGTTTATCTTGGTATGCAGCAGGTTTTGGCCCACTACTCAAGTTCCAGTAAATTTTCCACAGATTAACATCATCAGAAAGATCCATGTATGGGCCTAAATTGTCTCTCTTCAACCAAATTACAATCCCCATCAGCAGACTGTTGGCACACTCCACCCAAAGCATATTGACAGTGATGTAGGAAGGTACTGCAAACCCCATGACTGTACAGAGAAATGATATGACTATGAAAGGCATCCATGTAACAGTAAAACACAACATAAGGCTGACATAAAGGGGAGGAACTTCCTGGCCAGTCTCCACCACCAGTGTATGCTTCTCATCACTTCTCTGCCCATTAAACAAGGTCTTGCTGAAGTATAAGTCACTCTTCAGAGTTGCAGAGCTGTCCTGAACAGACAATCTATTGGCTTCCCTGAGCCACATGGGCAGCCTTGAGCAGAAGGGCAGCAACACAAAACAGATGGCCATGGAAATGCCTACAAAGAAAAAGGACATTGAAGTTGAGTCCTGCATTTTACATACTTGTGCATGCTTTCCTACCTCATACTCAATCTCTATCATATCTATGTTTGTTGAGTGGAAAGACCAAAGGCAAGCCATGGCCCACACTACTAGGGTAAAAAAAACATTCCGCAGGCCACTGTGTAGTGAACCATGGCAGGTACGGTTACCTAGCTCAAATAAGTAGTTTAGAAGTCCCAGTATCAACACAGGCAGAGGCAGCGCTGCATACATATCCGAGCCATGTGCCAGCACAAAACACACCAACACAGGGGACTGACCAGGCCCGAGGAACCATACCATTGTTATAGCCAAAAATAATGCAAGGTCAACCAGGACAAGCGAGTAGCTGAAGACATTCATGAAGAAAGTATACAAGTTATGCCTGAAGAGCGTCAGGACCAGTGTATCCAGGCCAACTTTGAAGAGCATGATGAACAGATACTGCTGAGTGTTGTCCACACGATAGCTGTCTTTCCCCTCCCAGTGCTCTATGATGGCCCACATTGTTGAGCTGTTGTTGTGGTGAGTAGCTGGTGACTTGAGGGGCATCTGTATGGTCTGCATAGCTCTGTTCAATAAGAGGTGCTATAACGCAGGCTGTTGAAGAGATGATGGTTGTTGTTGCCATTAGTAGTGTATAAAATGAACCAAATAGACACGCCTGTACTCAGTTTCAGTTAAAATATGGGACTGTCAAATAGTCTGAAGATGTATCCCAATATCTGTTACAGTTTACTGTTACAAAAATAATCTAGCTCTAACTTTCCCCTTAAAAACACAAGGAACCAATATCACTTGTACTTGTGCTGCACATTGTGCTGCAATATACACTCAAGTACCTGTAAATCTTTGAATTCATGTCACAAATCTTACTTTTGATCCATAGATGGTATCACCGGTTCATTCCATGTAGAAGCGGGTAGAAAAAGTTAACTTCACAAGCTGGAAGGTGTTCTTCTCTTGCCTGTTGCAGGTGAAGTTGTTGGGTGCTGCCTTATTAAGGTCTGTTTGTCCAACTCCAGAACTTCCTGTATGAAACCAAAAGCCAATTGGACACGCCCTGCATTCCCTTTCTGCAAGAGTTTTGCTCTCAGGTGTCCCCACCTTTTTCTATCCTCTCAAGCCTGTTTTAATGACCTGCTTGTCTTGTCAGACAAGATAATCCTGTCACTCTTTCTCCTCATAGTTTAATTATATATCCAAGCAAAAGAACTGTCAGTACAAACACATGGATGGACAAATCTGCCCGCATTCAGTTTTTTTATTATTATATTTGTTACTTCTGTGACTATTGACTGCATTTAGATTTTGAGGCATGGTTCTGAAGCCACAGTATAGTACAAGTCGTTAAACTAATAGACTTTAAACCTACAACCATAACTCCACCCAGGATCTGGCGCAGTGAGACATTCTTATTGTTTGCTCTGCTATATGTAAATGTTTGATCACTGAGCACTCAGTTGATCTATTTAGGGCTAAGCAGTAAACACAGGTTAAGGTGTAGCAGATCTAGTTTCACCTTGATCTCTTGAAACATTTGGTGAATAATATTTTGATTACTATAAACCTGTTGAAGTTCAGTAGACATTTTTGAGTAATTCTTCAATGTTCATGTTGATCTTTATTTAGCCATGAAAAGATGTGCTACCATCTCTTTGTTCCAAAATAACAAAGAGATGGTTACTCTTTTGTAAAGAAAAACTACACACTTACACCATATTTCCTGTTAACTGTGGTAGCGGTATTACTAGTTCAACTACATCTCATTACTGTGGTGCTGGTGTCGTTTCTTTTTACCAAATAGCTTTTCAGTATAAAATCTATTCTAGTATTCAAATAATGTGGTAGCATCCACACCAGTAACATTTTTCCCAAGTGCAGTGGAGCTTTCTGAAATAAAACTGCTAAAGATTGTTTATTGTAAACTAGTCAGTACCTTGATTTTAGGAAGAATGCGTAAATAAGGGGTGGGGGGGAAAAATCTATTCACATTTGAATCGCGATTCAGTCTTCTACATTTACATGTAGTCATTTAGTGCTTTGCCCAAGGACACAACGTAATTGTTTTTGCACGGCCGGGGAATCGAACTGGCAACCTTCAGATTACTAGCCCGCTTCCCTCACCGCTCAGCCACCTGACTCCCTGTCTCCCAGTCTTCTAGCGATTCACATAGATTCACAACTGTAAAAATCGTCTATTTGTATACATTTATTTTTTTTACATTAAAAATCCAAGTTAAACTTGGACTGTAAGAACAGGATGTAATTGTCTAAATATCCTTATCATATTTAGTTTGTGTACCTGGGGATATCATGGTATAATTATCCCTGCCGTAATGTTTGTCAGTGCATTGTTATAGGGCCGTCCACAGTGTTGTTGTTACAGTTTGATAACTGACTTTTAGGAAGTTGGACGAATGAAGATTGAACTCTTTGCTGATGTGGTTCCCAAGACAGCAGAGAATTTTCGGTAAGGAACATTTTGATTAAATGATTTGAGTGTAGAAATGGAATTATGAGTTTTAATTTGTGTAACCGTTTTTTTTTAAAGGCAGGATAGGCAAGTTTGGCAAACTTACCAATTTTAACTAGAGTTTGAAATAAATATGCCACCCCTTCCCTTAAAAGACACTCCTCCAAAACACATGAAGACAGACAGACATCTCTGCACCGTTTTGCATTACCAAACACCAATGAAAGAAGGGATCACTGAATTAAATGCTTCTCCCAAAGTTTCTTTCATTGTTTCTTGCTCTGAGAGATTTGGGAAGTTTTTTCTTGTCTACTCTGAGGGTTTAGTTTGATTATAGGTGCTATCTGTAACTGTGAAGCCCTGTATGACATCGCTTTTAAAATGTTTATTATATTAATATACCGTTAATATTTTATGTTTTCATTCACAGGCAGTTCTGTACTGGAGAATTCAAGTAAGTGATGCCATATGTACACAGATTACAGTGATATAAAAGCAGACATTGCTTTAATTTCAACTGTACATGATACAGATTCATTCATATAAGAAATTATATGATGTACGTAGACAATGTGCTTGATATTTGACCACATTTGTGGTCTGGAAACATTCTTTTAAACAAGCTTAAATTAGTAGGTATGTTGCCACTGTGTCTTGTGTAAAAAAATAGTGATGGAAAAGGCAGTCCATTGAGACACTTGGGTGTTATTTAGATGAATAATTAGCCCTGCTTCCTATTTTTAACGATAAGTTCAATGTTAAGATGGAATTGTTGAAAAATGTGGTTAACGAAATGGTCAGTGTTACATACCCTGTGGCTCTATCAGTCTAGGGTGGATGGTACAGAGACCCGTAACATAATCTCATGCAAATTAGTGCAGTGTAAGGCACAGTGAGAACAATCGACACAGACAATCAAAGCTACCGTCAAAGATAAACGTTTAATATAAACACACGGTAAAGGGGTTAGGGAAAACAATAGAATCCAAAACACCCCTAAACTGAACTTGCCTGCCTCAAGTTCCACTAGGCTGACTACTACTACCATACAAAAATAGTGTGTGTGGTCCGCTCAGGACCACACACACTATTTTTTTTAAACAGTTTCTTCCCTTCCGCTGTTGGCCTCTTCAACAAGGCCAAGGGTTCACACTGACTTCATGACTTAATGCCCTTAAAACAACACTCAGTTCTAACTAGTTTTTAGACAAAGTTATACCTTTCAGGGGCTGTGTATGCACAAGGGCGACTAGCTAAAAAAAATACTTTTCCCAGGGTCTTAGGGATAAACACAACATGCAGGTTTTAACAAGGACTAAACAGCTAACAGAAAACAACTGACTAGACGACACCAAACAAAACCCCACAGCAATACCTCCTCACATGAAACAGGTATGACAAAATGAGAGGTATGCTGAATGAAGTGAGCTTTGCATGGATGAAGTGTCTGTATGCAAAAACAAAAAGGTGTGTCTGTTGATGTGGGGGGAAACAAGAGTCCTCTCCTGAAGAACCAACTGACTGGGTTCTTAAACCAGGGATGTGTGATGCAATTAGGACACCAACGAGCACAATCAGGAACATGGACAGGGGACACCTGGAGAAACTACAGGAGTGCGAAAACACCACACCCGCATATAGGGGAAAGCTGCATGCGTAACAGTCAGAAACATGACATACTAAGAAAAAGTCTTTAAGAAGACATGGTGTACTTTTTTGTGTCAAACAACCAGCCAAACATCTAACAAATAGTATCTTACCATGCTTGAATTTTTCATTTTATTTTCACAGAAAAGATGGTGTACCGATTGGTTTTAAAGGATGCACATTCCACAGGTATAGTTGGAAGTCTGAGGCAATATTGTATAAGTGTCGGCTTAACTGGCTGTCAATGTAACAATAATGTTAAAGGCAAGGTAGGTACGTTTTATGGACCGAGCCTTTTAGCTTGAGTTCCAAAGGATTCAAACCAAAATATCCCACCCTACCCTTCAAAGCCACTCCTCCAAAACACATGAACTGTGCTTTCATCAACATTACCTACCCTGCCTTTAACTGACATTCAAGAAGACAGACTTTTGTGACTAGCTCATTATCATTTTACTGTGTCTAGCTCATCATTTGTCAATAGTTTTTTGGGACATTAAAATTGTAAAAAGTCTTTCACATCATTAATTACAGTAAAATATAGTAAAGTGTTAAAATGTAGAAAGTATATTTATAGTAAAACATAAAATATTACATTTGACTATATATTTGAAAAACATTCTTATTTCCTTCCCAATGGTAGGGTGATCAAAGACTTTATGATCCAAGGAGGAGATTTTGTAAATGTGAGTACTGTTCTTTAACATGGTTTATAATTGCCCTTTGCTTTAGGCCCAAGAAGAAAATATGTTGTTGCTTTGACAGTATTACCTATTGTCCATTTCAGAGCCCAATTGGTTGCATTATTGTTCAGATTAGATCTTTGTAAACAGTGGTATACACTTTGTCTGCATTTCATTTCCATGCTCAGTTTGCCCACTAGTGGACAACTGTGCCATTTAGTGGCCTGTATTTTATTGCATGCCCAAGATAAAAAGGTTTAAGCACAAATTAGTTTCTGGACATAGTTACTTCAATACTGTACCGTTTTGATTTGCAGATGTCTAAAGTTGTTTACTTTGTTCTTTAGGGTGATGGAACAGGTATTTGCAGCATCTATAGAGGGCCCTTTGCAGATGAAAACTTTCGGATGAAACATTCTACACCAGGCCTCCTCTCCATGGTATGTGTAGGGTTTAGCACTTTGAGTTTACTGGATACAACAAAATGACAAAACTATCTAGAAAATGTAATTCCTCATTCTTAGTTTTATTGTATGGCTTCAATAGTCCTTGAATGGTGTGACATTAGCTACAATGTAGTCATATTTAATATTGGTTGTAGTCTTATTTTACATTAAATGGCTGCCTCAAGTTTGTAACCTGTCCGCATCACACAACTCTTGGTGTCTTATTTGCTGGCACTCTTTCACTGAGAGTTGTTGAAGTTGTTCCTTGCATCTTTTGTTGTTGGCTGAGGCCTTTTTCCAGTTTGGGCAAAGTTGAGCAGAAACTTATATGAGATATGAGAATTCAGCTGAGATGGCAAACTAGGTTAACCATTGTACTCCTGCTACTAAACTTTGTAGTGGGTGTGTAGGCTACTTGTTTCTCGTGGCTTATAGAAAAGCAAGTAAGAAGAAACAAGGGTTTAACATGATCACTACCTTCAGCAAACCTCGATAGCAGGAGCATGATTAATGCTAGTTTGCAACCTAAGATCCGTGTTGACTGGTGTAAAGTGTCTGTACACTGGCATACTTGCCATGGGCACTCTGACACCAATGTATGGCCACAGCTACAAGGTCTTGTCATTTAGTGTTTGCACCTAAATAAACAACTCCAAGAAGTCTAGGCTACTGACCTATGTGGACCTGGGGCATGTCCCATCAAGCAAGTTTACAGAATAAACCAGTCTTAAGTCAAGGAAAGTAACTGAAAGTAACTTGATTTTTGGAACAAGCTCCTGGTCTAACTCGATAAGATTGCCTTGTTTGGGTGGGGTAGTGGCAATGAGCGCGTTACCCTGATTACTTGCACTTATTTAATCAACAAAGATATTCTAAACTTTTCAACAGTAATTAATAGCAAGAGATATGCATTCAATTTAGTTGATTATAATGTAAACTTCAAGGATGTTTAGTCCATAACATTTGGAAATTTGTACATGTTATCTCATACAGAACATAAATGTGTCAATGTCCAAGGGCTTCGGGAACCAACTGTAAAGAATAGACGGAGAGACTGACTAACATGTGCAGCTTTATTTCCAGCAAATATATTATTGGTCAGTATGTGACAAAGTCCACTCCTATCTATCTGCTATCTTGTAATAGGCAAATAGCGGCCCCGGAACCAACGGTTGTCAGTTTTTCATCACTTGCACCAAATGTGACTGGTTAGATGGAAAGCATGTAGTTTTCGGTAAGTAGGATATCTCTCTTTTAATTGTTTGGCATATTCTACCCTAACATTCACGCCCTTTGTGAAGTTCATAATTGTTTTTTTCTTTTAGGCAAAGTTGTTGATGGATTGTTAGTCATGAGAAAGATTGAGGTAAAAAAATATATATATATATTGCTGTATGCGGTGCACTGATTAGCACTGACCTCTGCATATTTCATTAAAACCATTTGAGTAAATTGTCTTTTTAAATCAATCTTATTATGTTTTAAATAGGATGCCTAATATTACAGCACATTACCCCTCTCATCGCTGATTCTTTTGCAGAATGTTCCCACAGGGCCAAACAACAAGCCCAAGCTGCCTATCCTTGTTGCTCAGTGTGGAGAGATGTGACTTAACCCAACTCAAATTACCTTTTTTTTTTTTTTTTACTGATGATACATGGTCTTTCATATTTGAATCATTGTTCTATATTTCCCTTCGTAATCGCTTGTGTCTGATAGAAAATATTAAGGACAATACTAAAACTAATTAGTACACAATTGCACCATACTAATAGTTTTCAGTGAAATGTAGGTAGTGGTTTATTTTCACACTGCCTATATAGTATTTTCACTGTTCTGGTTGTTAATTTAGGCAGTTAGTAATTGCAGATAGTAATTGCAGATTATCAAGGATTTTTTTTTTATATATATATTTATACCCTCCGGCAACAATACCCTACTGAAAAGTACATTGCTAAATTTGATTTGCCAACACGAATATTATGAATACAATGTTAATGTTTGTGTCACATTTACAATAAATACTTTTACTTTTTGTAAATGGTTTCAGATATGATTCTCATATAGAAAGTCTGGATGGAGGTACAGAGATTTTCATGTCATTTGCTTACCTTATTTACTCGTCAAATGTTTTCAATGTGAAAGTAGGTCATAAGTGCAGGGCTGTCATATTATTAGTATTTTTATATATTTAATATTTCCAGTTCAAACAAACAAATTAGAAATTGTCAATATTAAACATTATAGTAACATGTTTGTAGGACAGAATAGTTCAAATCTTCAGGTATTCAAGTGGATTTACAAACACAATGTGATGTCCTTTTTGCCTTGTATAGAGGTTACTGTGTGCAGTGCATCAGGCTCAAACAACCAATGTTGTCAATTGACCCATTTGCCATACCAGCCACCTTGCCAAATTTCCCCTATGAATGTCATACAGGTGTAATTATTTGAGCAGTATCAGAGGAGGATGGAATTATTGTATAACGCATTCTTCCAAGTACACACTAGTACCAAGGACTTACTGCTGAACTTATGGTTGCCTATCCCATCTTCTCAGTCAACGAATCCACCATAACCCCTCCCCCACTCTCACTTGCTCTCTGTCGCCTTGGACACCATCCCCCCGCACAAAGGAATCCTTTGAGATGCAACTCTGCTCTCTTATGGAAGCAGGAAGGGTTTTGGGGGGCTTGATGGGAGGCTTTCTAGGGTCAATGTCAAAGCTTGTCTTTGTTGTGGGACAACAGGGCTCGGCTATTAACAACGAACTCTTCACACATCAACCGGGACTCATAAACAGTGCCAGCGGAGCATTAACATGACAATGAGTTGGGGGTTGGTGTTGGGGCTGTCTCAAGCTTGGCCGAGGGGGGATGTCTGGTCTACTATGACTAGAGGGACTTTAAATTTGGGATTCAAGTTAAGGACGACAGTGTTGTATGTGCTCACCACACAGGAAATTCAATATGACATAACGATACGACTAAAAATGCAACATAACTCTAATAGACTTCCAGTGCAGACGGGTGTGCCTAAATTCGAATCTAGAGGGACTGAATATTTGTATCGTAGACTTCTTTGCTAAATTACATTGTTTATAATGAAATTATACAGCAGTATAGGTGCATGTTGGCATCAAATCACATCAGTAAGCCTGACTACCCCCTCATCGGGTCTCTTGAAGTGAAGGTTGATAAAATGAAGAGGACAAACTACTAACAGGGCACTGGTGAAAAGATACTTACGGTAGAGACCATATAAGATGTGCATCTAAATGCTTAACTTGTATCATACTATTTTATTAATAAGAGTACAGACAAAAACGGTAAATTGCCACGGCCATGACCGTGAACAAAACTATGGAACGATCGTCTGTCTGGCACTAACGTGAAGCATTGTTGTAGGAGGTACGTATGTACATCATTTCTGTTGTACCAATCATTTTCAGTTCAGATTTGTTCTTCATACAATTGACAACCAAATAGGCCAATGGAAACAATGAAAATGTACTACGTTTAGGAATGGGACCAATTACAGAAGAAGGTGGGAGGGAACCTTGCGTAGAATATTCCCCGGCATCGTTTCTCATTCCTCCCAGTTCGATCGGCAACGGGAGCGGAAAGAGGACAGCAGAGAGAGCCCGAAGGCAGCAGCCCCCACCACCGCCGGCCCAGGTTACCATCTAGCACCGGGAAACACACTAGAGAGCCACCGCCGGCATAGGCCATTACCAACCAGTAACCATGAGCAGCGAGGCCGAGACACAACAACAACCACCGCAGCCTGCTGCCGATGCGGAGAGCCCATCCAGCCCGGCAGCCGCAGCTTCCGCGGGGGATAAGAAGGTCATCGGTAAGCTTAGCTAGCTAACATAGTAGGTATTTAGCAAAGAGGTGTGTATACTATTTAACCTTTTAACAAGTAGATAAACAGTCATAGTAGTTAGATCTAGCTAATGTATCAAGCGCCAGGGGTTTGCAAGCCGTTAGCTAGCTCGGTCACTGGCAAAGGCTGAACAAACCAGGTAGACGAGCTATATGGATTGGCCATGAATGTTATACATTGTGAAAGCTAACTAGAGAGAATTTTGTTCCAAAAACTGTTGGCTGGTAAGCCAACCATCATATACAAATTTTGTTTAGGGCAATGTCGGTTATGTCAGTTATTTGGCTAGCTAAAGGCTACATAAACTGTTGGCGTTCATCAACGTTCCAATTCCATAAGTTCTAAGAATGTATTGCACGCCGCCTGTTTGAATGCACAACGCGGGTTTGCTTTTCAGCCGAATATTTATTTTGACCAAATAACTAAGCTACGTTATCTAACGTGAAACGTCTAGTAGTAGTTCAACTGAAAGGTAAAAAACGAGGTGTAGCAAAGTGCAATAGAGAAATCGGCCGTGTCTTCATTACCAGTTAGCTAGTCTAGCTGCACATGTGATTTTGGTGATTGGGTAGCTAGCAGGTACATTACTAGTCTCATACGGCGAGTCTCTAAACGTTTACTTGGTTAGCTAACCAGGATAGCTTACGTTAGCCAGCTAACCCATGCGACTGTATTAGATGTTGCCCTTGATAATGGTCATCTAGATGGATATATAACTACAGTATCCAGAACAATGACACTCAGTTTTCCTTAATTACCGTGGCAAGTTGTATGGTTTCTTTCGACTAGGTTAGGTTAATTACCTAGGCGGTATGAGATGAATTCACGTTGGCCCTTGAACTGGTTGGCAGACCCAAGTTGTAGTGAATTGGCCATGACATGAATTAGGCCTTAACACGAATGCTATTTAGCTAGCTTCCCTTTGTTCATACTGGGAAACACTTGGCGTTCGTGTGAATGCCGTTTCATGCCAAACGAGTCTATCGTGTTTTCATGAGTCATTAAGGGTTTACAAATTTTTATGACAAAGGAATATTTAAGATGCTTAAAATAGTTCACTGGTTGGGCATGGCAATCTTTAATCTAGCTAGCAGGTTTGCTACAGTAGCCAACAAGGAGCACCCAAAATGTCCGCCGCAGTAGTCGGATTCTTCTGAAATCTTTTGTGCCCAGGAGATTTCAATTTGAACAACCTCGGATTAAATTTGTTTTATAAAATCCAATTCATGGCATCCAACAATTGAGTTACAATTATTTTATATCAACCAAATGAGTGAGGTTCATCCATGCTGGCTCAAATCCAACCACATGGTTTAGAGTAGTCCATAGTTAATCGGCTAGGTGGTTAGCACTCCGGCTATCTGTCGAACTAGCCTTATAAGCTGCTTTTAGCTAGCTAGCATCTCAGGGCGCGACTCCACCACGTGTAATAGTTTCAGTCACTTCCTTGTGTGGACAGGCCTAATAGACGTCACCTTTGTCTATACACATTCGCACTGGTGGTATTTTTCACGCAAGTTCTGATCCAGTATTGCCTCACAAGACCCCCACCGTTACAGCGACCAAATATGCATTTGGACCATGCCATACTTTTTGAGCAGCTGGTAGCAAACACCAAGGCTTTAGCATCAGAATCTATAAAAAGCTCAACAGCTAGAGTTTAAATATAGCTGGCTCCCCTGTCTTGTCTAGCCTGTGTGTGTGTGTGTGTGTGTGAGAGAACTTTGTCCAATGTGCTTTTTATCTTTATTTTTTAGCAACTAAGGTCTTGGGTACAGTTAAGTGGTTCAACGTCAGGAATGGTTATGGGTTCATCAACAGGTACGTTGGCTCCCTCCCAAGTCGTCTAAAGACACTAATATGATCCATGTGTGAAGAACATTCCCAATCCTATTACGGCTTTGATTTGATTACACAACCAGTGGATACTTTGTCTGGTCAGTGTCAAGTTGAGCTTTGGTAACAGTATGTATGTTCTTTTCCCTCCTTTTTTATTTTTAAGGAATGACACAAAAGAGGACGTCTTTGTACACCAGGTAGAAATTAACAGAAGTTTCATTTATCTTTATGCAACATGAAAAAAAAAGAAAAGTGCATTATATTTACATAAGATATTTCAGTATGGTTGTTTTTCTTGTTTTAGACTGCCATAAAGAAAAACAACCCAAGGAAATACCTCCGCAGTGTTGGAGATGGAGAAACTGTGGAGTTTGATGTGGTTGAAGGGGAAAAGGTTTGTGCAAAAAAGAACACTATCAGGCCTACCCCAATTATCTTCAGAACTGTCATGTCTACCACAGCATACATTGGGCTGATGTGTAGACCTGTTTTTTATTGACCTGTGCAATGTCTTCCAATCCTTCCAGGGAGCTGAGGCAGCCAACGTCACTGGCCCGGGGGGTGTTCCAGTCCAGGGAAGCAAGTACGCAGCTGACAGGAACCGTTACAGGCGGTATCCCCGCAGGAGGGGCCCACCCCGTGGCGACTACCAGGAGAACTACCAGAGCGACGGCGAGGGTGAACGAGAGCCAGGCAGCCGTGAGAAGAGCAGCCGCGAGGGGGCAGAGAGCGCCCCAGAGGGAGAGATGCAGCCCCAGCAGCGCAGGCCTTCCTACCCTGGCAGACGACGCTACCCACCATACTTTGTACGTAGACGCTATGGCCGCCGGCCTCCTTACACCAACGCACCACGAGGAGGGATGACTGAGGTACGCCGTCACAGGGCACTTCCTGAAGCAGGCAACAAGGGGTCTCCCCGGCCGCTGACCGGACCCTGTTCCAGTGATGTCATACCCAACTCTCAAACCTCTCGTCACACACAACACAAACACCCTTAGATTTAGGATATCAAAATTAATCTAAGTGTATTGGTCTATTGACTGATGCGCTGTACGTTTACCATAGTAAACTGTTGGGAGAGCTGAGTTTCAGCCCTGCACCAACCATATTCCATTGACAGAAGCCTAAAGAGGAGTTGTTGTAACTTCAAAAAACAAAGTTTCACAACTAGTCCCCCAAAAAGTATGTGCTCTTATCAGACGGTGACCGATTCTGATAGCGTTTCGAAATTGAGCACGTTATCTCCTAGAAGGTGCTAACTCAACAGAACTGAGCATTACAATGTAGTTGTTGTTTGACTAATCCTTGTTTGCTTTTAGGGCGGCGAAGGCGATGAGAACCAGGGAGGTCCAGACCAGGGCAATAAACCAATGAGGCAGAACTACTACAGAGGCTTCCGACCAAGGTTCAGACCACGGTTTGCAAGTTGGCTTCATTGACACAAGGCTGTAACATTGGGAGAAATGCAGGGAAAAGATTTATGAAAATCATATTTTATGGCAGTTTGGCCTGGTTAACAAACAAAAAAGATTTCTATCCAGATTGCTGTAGCATATTAGTTCTCACTGAAGTATGTATAATTGTACTGACTACGCTCCCTTTATTGCAGCCTAACTTTAAAGGCAACTGCTTCCACAGATTTTCTATTCCTTTTACATGTGTACTTTTTGTCTGATTTCATTGCAATTAGGTGCTGGTTTCAGCTGTTACTTGATTAAATTGCATGACAATTGCAGTTACGCTATTCATTTATATATGGTGCTCTTTAAAATGTAGATATATAAACTGAATGTTTGTCTTTGAATTTGTCACACTGAACAGGCTTAAGACAATGTTATGCAGTCTCATTTCCAGCTGCTCTAGCGTCAGTATTTGATCGTGTTATCCCAACTTGTCAGGGGTGGTCCACCCCGTCCCAGACCGGTGCGGGACGGTGAAGAGGACAAGGAGAACCAGGGTGGCGAGGGAGGCCCAAACCAGGAGCCCCGTCAGCGCCGCTACCGTCGCAACTTCAACTACCGCCGCAGACGCCCCCAGGCTGGTGGAAAGCCAGGCCAGGAGGGCAAGGAAGCAAAGACAGGAGACGAACCATCCACTGAGAAAACGTCCGCTCCCGAGGCCCAGCAGGGTGGGGCTGAGTAGGAACCATCACCACCGGCATGTACCATCTCTTACCATCGTCCGGGTGAGTCCAGATACATACGTGCACATACTATTTGAAGATGATTTAATTAGTATTCACTAAATCAGCATATCAGTATGTTTTGACACTTTGTTTAACTTGGGGTTTTAGAGATGCTTTCTTACCATATCGATTGGCAAATTTGATAACCACTTCCAGATTCTTGTTAATCCAAAATTAACTGAATCAGTGTATAATATAAACCTCTTCAGTTTCAGAAGGTCATTTATTCCATTTAAATTGGATTTTAAAATCAGATTGTATTTTCTTGCAGTTTTGTCAACAAGAAGAAACATCAAAGATCTGAGCAATAAGAAACAGATTTGACTTGACGATCGTCACAAGCTTGCACCATGCATTTGACCAGATTACCACCGATTGCCTGCAGAATCTATGCAGACCTGTTATTTTCCATTATTTTTACGTGACAGCTACAAAAGTTTTGGGGAAACGGCAGATGTTTTTCTAAATCGGTCCTGAGTTTTTACACCAAATTGTTTATAAAAAATAAAAAAAAGTAATTTGATATCTGGTCAGTTTGACATTTTTAAATAACTTTTTATGTATTCAAACATTTTAACAAAATGCAAGCTCAAATAAAAGTCAACGGAGAATGGTCTTTTTGTATGTTATTCTTTCTGGATAAAGTTAATCCATAGCATTCATTATGAAGCTTGAACTGGTGTAATTTTGAAATGTTCATGTTAAAAATACAAATGGATAGGTCACTGAAAAAAAAGACTTAATTTCACCATTTGTCATTGTGGTTATACTGCCAGCATTGGATCTACAACATGGTTTCAAGCTTGGATATGGACTGGCTTGTGACATGAAATACTTTATTACTGGCTATGGCATAGAAATCTTTGACATTTTATACATCTGCACAATATTAAAACTACTATGGACACAGCTGCACAATTACCAATCACATTATCAATGTTTTGTGCACACTATCAGAAAGATAACTGATATAAGATGGGAATGGCCAATTTGTTGTTGCTCTGTCAATGATGCTCAGACATTGGTTTCTTTTCGTAGGCGTTTCATCCTCTGAACATTGTTTTCCATTGCAGCACGGTTTGTAATCTCTGTGGCACAGCCAGCAGGAAACCAACCTCTCACTCCATCCCTCATCCTCTCCCCGTGGCACCAATCTACAGAATTAAAAAGTGTTTACTTAAGCTGTGAGGGGGCAGATGCATCATCTGCACATGCAATAATATAGATTATTCACAACATAACCTATTTAAAATGACGCCTTACCCTCCTCTCTCTGCAAGACTATCACCACCTCAGCCTGCTGTAGTCCCAGCTCATCTGGCTGCTTAGGCATGTATGCTTTGGTGGCCTCAAATTGAGGTAGGTCTGAAAACAAAACGGGGACCATTAGTGATTAAATGAAAAGGTAATCCTTACATCCCAAACTGAGAAAATGAAGTGGAACTCAACATGGACTCAATATTACCGTCTTTATTTGTGCTGTTCCCTGTTTGCTTGAGCTCCCGTAGAGCACTGACCCAGCGTGCTCGGTCCACTCTTGAATGAATATGAAGCATAACCATCAGACCAACATATACCCCTCAAAACAAAGTGTCGTTTCTTATGGAGTTTGTCAGTAGAGGGAGCCGGATGCTGTATCTTTGTCCCAGGTCTGCATGGAATGTTCCATGCATATATTGGCTAAGACACAAACATCTGGGATGACGGTTTAATAAAACCATGAAGAAGTAGACTTCAAATATCCATTACACGGATTATGTAAGGCATTTCTTGAGTATAGTGCTCTGTGGGTCACATTTTCACAATTTAAATGTCTTTAGGTCTGCATTCAATGTCCACATTTAAAAAAACAGGTTACCTGGATTCAGCCACTAGGGCAATGTGCTCTAGTCTGCCCTCACTGTTTCTTGTCATTTGCAGCCGAAGGGACAGTCCGAGGCTGGAGGCTCCCTTGTTGGGTGGAGACATCCGTTCCTCTGCCTCCTCCTTCACTTCCACATTCTCCAGAGTGGCGTAGTCCATCACCACATAGCTCTCTTCACTGGTTAGAAACACACAAACTTACATATTCAATACTTTTTTTATTGAAACAAAAACGTACAAAGAAGTTAATTAACATACAATTGTTGTTTATTTAATGTATTTATTATAGGCATATCCACATGCTATCAAAGCCAACAGTCACTAAGTATGTGACCTGAAAATGGTCATGGGAGCAAGGTTCCCGCTTGGTAAGTGATACCAGCATAGTGGGTTATTGCTTCCTCTCACCGTTGACATGCTAAGCAGGCACGTTCCCCCTCAGTCTCACTCTCCAGCTCGGCACAGTGAATGTAGTGACTGAGTGAGCTGAGCAGGCATGCTGCGAGGGGGGATAAAAGAATCCTAAGCATGCCAAGCACCACTCCCAGTCTCCCTCCTTCACCCCTCCCCCTGTCCTCCTAGTCCTCCCTTCTCAAGTTCCCTGTCATCCACCAGCTGGCCTTACTCAACCCCCTTTGTGGTCATGACCTCCATCTCTATTGGCTTAAATTGAAGGACACGACAGGCAACATCTCAATGGATAAGTGAATAAGTGCGCAAAACCACCATCAGAGCGGATCAGAAGACAAATCCTCCTAATCCTCTTCAGAAATGTGTTCTCCCATTATCATGTGATACCTATACATGCTAGATCAGAGCATCGACTGAGGAATGATTTGCAATTGGCTTTATTTATTTTGTACTTATTACCCCCCACCAACCCTCCTTCAAAAAAAAGATGAATCAAGAGTTAAGCAACAGTTGCCATTAGATCAGGTGCTCACCTCTTCTTCCTGGTGACGATGAGGACATCGTTAAAGAGAAACAGGTAATAGCTTTTATGACTGAAGGTCTTCCAGAAGATACTGAGCTCCTCTGTGCAGACTGCCAACTCCCCACGCTTCTGCAGCCATCGGGATGACGACACTAGAGGGAAGGGCTGGGGGCAGAACATGGCCAAAGAGGGAATGTTAGACAACATAATAGAAAAGTAGACGACTCACTGCATGTGTTGCCTACTGAGTAAACCTGTACTGGCCAACATACCTTGATCTTGCCGAAATCCATGTGCTTTTGGATAGTGTACATCTGCTCTGTCCTTTCCATCCTCCGGGCTCCGTCATTGCAGCTACTCACCAACTGATGGGATTTGCGCAAAACAATTCCATATGCTGAAACATTTTTATTGGTGACACAGAAAGATACACTTACAGATCCATTTTGGTTAGGGCTAACACAACTCAGGCTGTTGGAGCGGGTGTCTCTAGCATACATTTCAGCTTGGCATGAGATGTCAATCATTAATATGCGTTTGGTGTGTCGGACAAAAAGGTAAACATTTTCTTTTTCTATGGACTCAGCCTAGACTGCCAGATGGACAGTCTTTAAATGGACTTGTGTTCATGCATTGCAGAAGGTAAGCTCAAAAAACCCAACCTTGCTGATGGCTTTCAGGGCCCACACTGCAGCAAAGTACTCTGCGGTTTTGTCTGGGGTCTTCTGACAGATGGTCTAGGGAGGAAGCAGAGAGAGAGAGAGAGAGAGAGAGAGAGATGAGGCTGGGAGAGGGAGGACCTATAAATATAACATATATGTTTGTTCCAATACCTTCGGATATAAAAATGCAGGGCTGTAGCAGAGCATGGCCTCTAGAGGGCGTAAGGGTCTGTCGAGGATGCACAGTGCATGCCATCCCATTGTAAGAATACGGTCTAAACAACTTATAACCCATGCATACATGCTGAAATCCTCAGAAAATACCAAGGAGACTGAACAAAAACACGAGGTGTAGAGAATATGTTTGCAGCCTTACACTCAAACAGTAAGTCAGAATGTATTTACTTACATCAAGTAATAGTGGTAGACGTGTTACTCTCTGCATTGGCAGGATCAGGAAGGAGATCATAGGCAAGCCTCCACATTCACTGTTCCCTTCAATCTGCTTCAGAACCTCCTTGAAGGCAGTGTTACTAGCCCTGGTGTGCACACACAGACACACACATGATGAATGCTCATAGCTCACATCACTGAATGTTAAGTACAGGTAAATACAAGTGTTCCTAAATGATCTGATCTTTGGAGGTGCCCCTTCCCCCACACTCACAACAACTTCTGTAGCGTCCTCTGTTGGAAGGTTTCGTTGGAGCAGTACACAATGTACGGTTCAAAGTGGTGGGTGGAATGGTTCTGCACAATGTCGCTGATGTCCTGGATCACTGGGTTGGCATGGTGACGCCTCTCAAGGTCCTCAAAAAACCTGTAGACAGGAAAAGGGAGAGAATAAATAAATGTTCTCTACTCCCATGGCTGGGGTACCTGAATAATACAATAAATATCAGCATTACCTAAGGCCATACAACACAGAAGTACCATAATCCTGGGATTTTTATGAAAGCAAATAAATTGGGCAATTGTTGTTCGTTACCTAAACTTCCAGAGACTGACATAAGAGTAACATATTTTTATTTCAATTTGTTCTCTTCCATGCTCTAAAGGCATTTAATAAAAGTAACATACTGATACAAAGAAGTGGTTATGATCTAGTTATTTACTTTGTATTAGATATGAATATTCATAAAATCTCTCAAAGATAGCCATAATTTCAAATCCACACACAGGATTTTCCAACACTACCAACTACCTGTTTCCCTTCTAAGAAAACATAGTAAACTGACACTCATGCCATGGCTACAGCCCAACCCAAAGTGACACACACACACACACACAATCCCACACACACACAATCCACACACACACACACACACACACACACACAATCCCACACACACACAATCCCACTCACACACACAATCCCACACACTAGAAATGTTATAAGCATAAAGACATTTGCGATCTGTGCAATTGTGGTTATTAATATGACCATTTCAATCCTGTCAATAATCTAAATATTCTACATACATCACGCTTTACATATATATAGACCTTTCAGTTACTTCTATAAGCTTGCTGAATGCTCCTTAAACTTACCAAGTGGTAAAACCTGTTCGGCAGACAGGTTTCAACATGTTCCGGGGCTTCATAGAATCCTACAGAAATTCTAAAGAGAATATCTACACCCACTGAAACCCATTTGCAAGCACTCCACCAATCCTCGTGAGAATTTGGGGAGTTGCCACTTGCATGGCCATTATTATTTTGTCTAAAGGGGGTTAAAGCAATTGGTCTTTGTTGACAAGTAGTGAGCTCAAACAAGGACACAAATCCCCCCAAAAAATTGGGATAATGTTTCTGTAATACTTGTTTGCTTTATAATTATATATACACACAATTTTAAACATATATGCTAGTTATACCATCATCATTTTGTGGTCTGAGGTATAAATAGATGCTAAGATGTTTTTAATAGGTACATATTCTGATGCCAGTAAGGGGGACCTGGTTGTTGAATCCAACAGAAAATCCATGATGTAGACAGTTTATACTGATCATTCTGACCTACCACTAACGTAAAGCTGTCTCCCTCAGAAGTCAGAGAGCCCTTACCCTTTGCTGACATTGTTAATGACTGCAATGTTGGAGAAGAGGTGGTGGTGCTCTGTGGTGGTTAGTGTGCGCCTCAGTGCATCACTGTTCTTGAAGTGGCGCACCAGGATACTGAGACTGTGTAGGTACGAGT
Organism: Osmerus mordax; assembly: GCF_038355195.1. NCBI lineage: Eukaryota > Metazoa > Chordata > Actinopteri > Osmeriformes > Osmeridae > Osmerus > Osmerus mordax. The sequence continues at coordinate 14,163,352 of NC_090056.1, forward strand.
ACTCCGATGTGATGATCTCAAAGATGGCCTGTCGCACAGCAATGATAGCAGAAGGCTCAGTATCTGGTTTGTTTTGCTGTTTTCACTGATGTTGTACAAAATCATCCAAGCAGATAATGAATGAGACATTCTTCCTGTAGAGTGTTTATGGACGTTGGAGGTAGAGTGGTATAATAAACTGGAGTAAAAAAACGGACTGACTGATAAAAGACTATGACATGTTGAGCCAGGTGTTGTTGACACAAAAGGGCTAGACAGGAGTAAACCGCCTGAGAAGGCCAACAAAGAGAAGGTGTGGCTCAGTACAGGGTAAACCTTGATATTGACAAGAATTAGGCTACAGTTTGACTGCCACTAAAGAGTCCTGGAGTCAAAGCTCATATACAGTGTTCAATAAAAAGCACTTAACTCCACTGGTATTCCCCCGCCCTCCCCTTTCTCTCTCTTTCTCGTTCGTTCACAACACAAATACCTCTTGCCGCTTCCGTTCCTCAGCTGAGATCATCTGAAGAATGCCTGTGTCTTTAATCTGAGTAGTCCAAAAAATACAAAAATAAAATGCATTGATGTTAGAACACCAAAAAGGTTTGGAATGAATACATGCTTTTGTCAGACTTTGTCATTCAGGAAACAGATATTCCTCCCTGGGAGGCCCCTCTGCCGCTCTGCCGCCCTGACCTGAGGTAGCTGGCTCCATGTGACCTGGGCAGGCCTGTAGCTCTTCACCACAATGCCCTGGTCCACAGGAGGCTCCAGCATCACAAAGTCATCCACCATCTCTTCTTCTGCATTCTGATTGGTGGAGTGTAATCCTCGCTCCTTGATTTCCTGGTAAAGCCGTGGATCTGACAGCCAATGATGTCATTACAAAATATGTCTTTATAACAATAGTCCTTGCCTGCAAATCAATCTGATCAAAAGTATAATAGGATAGGATAATCAATAGCTATGGCACTTAGTAACTAAGAGGCAATATAGGACTTTTGATATTAAGTATGCCAGCTGCAATGGTCTTAAATTGATTCATATTGCATTATCTTAAGCTTCCCTGAGTGTAACATGAACTAGAGGCATTGATATCCTCAAACAATTCTAACCATACTATCCTTATACTGTATGGACATATCACAAAAAATATCTTATTTTAGCCAACTGTTGTTAGACTAATGCCAGTCGAAATGACTGACTGACTGTGCAGGAAAATCATACACCCTGATGAGGTCATCCTCTCCATCTCTGATTGACTTGTTCCATTTCTCAAATGTTGAAGTGTATGTGTTGAATTCTGGATGGTCCTTGACATACCATCTTTGAAGGATCCCCCATGTTTCTGGTTCCTCTTCCTACCCAGGGTTCTCTGAGAGGGGAGGTAGGGACACAGCTTGAGTTAATCAGCCAAGAATGTGATGGCCTCTATTGACAGAAAGACACTAAACTTCCATCTTTCCCATCTGTGTCTTTTTGTCTCTTCTTTTTTTTCGTGTTCTCTCAACTTCTGTTACTACCATATTACTGCCTGTTATTAAATTTGTTACCATTATGTAAATATTTGTTATGACAGTGTATGAGACTGTAATGTTACTGTTGTACTTCCCTAATCAAAGGCACTAGCAATGGTGTAAAATAGGAAGCATTCCTGGAAATAAGACATCATATAATCTGAATCAACATCACAATTATAGCACTGTTGACTCAGGACTGCTAAACTGCTTGAGAACGCACACATACCTTTCTTCCAGGAGAAAAAACTGTTTTGGAGCTGGGGGTCCTATTGTCCTTCATGGGCTGGAGTGTGGCGGCACTCCCAGGACCTCCGGTCATGGCATCTATGTCTAAGCAGGTCACTGCTGCTTTGTAGGACTTGTTCCTCCGGGTCCTCCACAGAGAGAACTCGTCCCCCTCACTGTCATAGTCATCCCAGGACACTTCAGGTCCCAAAACTGAGTGACGACTCCGTGTGGATGGGCTAGGTGTTTCAAGTCCTACAGGAAAGGTGACTACTGTTGTGTGATGGCGGTTCTTAGGCCGGCTTGCCACTGCAAGGCCCTTAGGGATGAGCTGTCGTGTACCTAGCTTTAGTGCAGCTGGACTTTTGGTACTCAGCACCACCTTAGGCAGTTCACTCCCACCCTCCAATGACAGATGGGCTACTGAGAGATGGGCTTCGGAAATCGGTGAATCATCTGATTGGATGCAGTGGTTGTTACACACATCGGATTGTACATCTATTTCATGGTCAGAGGTGGAGCGGCACTCCATAATAAGTGGGGCCTCTTCACCCATAGAGCTGTCAGACGGCCTATTGAAAATGTGTATGCTCCTCTAGCTGTGTTGTGGTGCTATTGACTTCTGCTTGTATCTTTTTGCATCCGAGAATATTCACCATTAGTCAACCCCTTGGAAACCCTGTCAAGACAATGAAAGAAACAGTTTTAGATTCATGAAATTCTCAGCAATGTAGCAGAATGCCTTCACTCCTGTGTGGGACAAAATCTAAACGGTGGTGCAAAGACAGCCTAGTAGCCCATTATCTTACTGAAACTCGTGATTCCATTCTCAAATCAGAGCCGGTCGTGTTCATCCATTCCCAAAGAAATAGCATTGCAATCAACCCGTGACTCACCACTTACACGTACTCTCCCAGACGCTGCACTCGACTTTACAAAAGCAGATTAGCGCTCATCGTAAATCTGACCACACTGATACAAACGTTAATTTCAAACGAATCCCATAATTCTCTAATGTCTCTAAACCTTTCTGACTCTAAAACACGTTGTCTATCATTCTTAGCCTAGGGCTACTACTGTATACTTACCATGACTTTGTTTTATACGAAGTAGGTATTTGTTCACTCCCTGAAACACCAATCGCTTTATTAACAATACAAAACTAGTTTGACACTCGACAACAAACGTTGCGTAACAAGCGCTATTTTCTTCGCCAAAAAGTCGACATAAAAATATGTCCTAGGCGCATTCCCACGGTTCACGACTGAAATGCCACCCTTTTAAAGAAAAATGCATCTTATGCCAGTTGTGCTTACCTGTCAAAAGAAGAAATATCCTCTCCGGTAATTTTTTTGGGTGGGGTATTGGGTCCTTATTAATCTTAAAGCAAGTCTTTACAAAATGTTCAGCAAGGTTTCAGAGAAACTGTAACCTACGACAGGTTTCAATATGCTCCTTTTCACTTGACTTCCTCTTCAGTTTGCAAGTGTAATAGGGCCCTTCAATCTGTGCTCACAATTCTTATACGTCATTACAGGTGTGCCAATCATTTTTGTCAAATGGCTAACTCCATTTTCTCCTTTAACAACTAGGCTGTCTAACCAACTATTGAGTCACCTAACACGATATTTCCAGTTCGCCTTGTAAATCAACTTAATTACACGCCTACTAGTACCAAACAATAATGCTACAACTTCAAGCTAGACACAAACTTTTAAACCTGTGAATTGTGAAAATAATCATATTTACTAACTCTACTAATACGCTATAGTCAATCATTGTGTTTCAGATAGGTTAAAGGCAGGTTGAGACAATATATGAGTATTACATAAGCACCGGCCCCCTCTAGTGTTTGCTTTAACACATTACAACTGATGAGCAGGGCCAGTGGAGGCACAACATTGGATTAATTTGATAAGCACTCAATTTAAATTGCATGTACTGTATATTTCTTTACAAATATTTTCTAAACACACACTGTGATTAAAGTTTTATTTAATTCCATTTGACAGTCTGAAAATATTGGACATTAATGAACCGACGTTCTATGTAAGCAAGGCTCAGAACTGTAATATCATCTAGGCTAATATTGGAACAATGAACAAGTATTGAGGGTTACTATGTACAGTTTATGTATAGAAAATCTTCTAATGGCAATGACATCAACATAGCTTTTTAATTTAAACATCAATATGGCATCCAATGAAGTGAATTAAAATATTTCCAAATAATTACTCGGAAAGGACCATGTGTTTTATATGTGTGAGTCACTTGTAAAAATCTACATTCAACATACATAAAGTAAACCTATAGCATATTTTTGGATATTACTGGGCCCATATACACATTCAGAAAGACACATCCGGCACATTTCCAAGGTCCAACAACCTAGACACAACATCACAGTGCACACTCTATTCTATACAGACCTTAAATGTGTCTATGATCATTTTTTAAATATCCCAAATATGACATGCGATGTTTCTAAAAGTTTGGTCCCACAACAATTAGGCTGGTATTAGTTTTGGACTGGAAAAACTGTCTGCACACCTAGTAGCTCTCTAAGAGTCTATACCACACCGCTGCATGATCCACAGAGTATTCAGAATGTCAGTACTCTCAGACAGAAAGCACTCATCCAGTAAGGGGATCTGCACATTAAAGATTTACACCCTGAGTTAACGGGACAAACCAGAATAGATACAGAGTAATTGATTTATTTTCTGTTCTTCTGCAATATTCATTGTGCCTTGTGCTCTTTTATGATTTAATTGTTCACACATCCAATAAATTCCTTTCTTCTTGCTGAATTCTATTGTCGATTTTAAAACATATCGTCTCTCCTTGGCATATTGGGAAGTAATAAATTCCCTTGAGAGTATTGGACTTTACTTTCGGAATAATACATTTGATATCCATAAGACACAAAACGCACAACATTCACAATGGTCACAATAACTTAACATTTAAAGAAATGAATTGAAAAATATAAATGGGCTATTTGCTCAATATGATTAATTCAAAATGAGGCAAAGTTTGATATAAGTCAAATGAACCTCAACTATTTCATAGTTACAAGAGACATTTGACATTTTCAAAGAATGACTATAAAAAGGAGCCCCATCAATTCTTTCTGGATGTGTTTAGACCACTTGAAAGCATAACATTTCTGGCAGTTTAGACTAGAGATCATTCAGACAGTGCTACACAAGCTAAATAAGAAATAGCTTTTAAGTTGAGACCATAGATAGAAATCTCTATGGCAGTGTCCCAGTTGCAACTTTCTACATTATCAAATAACAATACAACACCTGCAGCAGATTTTTCCTAGCAAGCCTGTTTACCATGACACTTTCCAAACAAACATAAACTAGAACTCCTTTCGGTTCACGATTTATTAGTTTGTGTGTGTGACAGATGATAAGGAACCATGAAACATTTATTTTATCTCCAGACAATGGTAGTTAAAAAGTACAATTCTTAATCTGTTCCACCTATCCACCTGGTATACAAAACTGTGCTAATATGTGGTAATGTGTAGAAATGTAATAACCTATGACCATGTAAAATAACATCAAGTAAGTAAAGCTAATAGTGTGATTTGATTTGATTAAACACTAAGGATATTCATACAGTTTGGGTAAGTATGATTTTAGCAAAGAAAAAAGGGGAGCATCTATTCAACATGCTAATGTAGTCTTTTGAATCCGACAATCATCAGACAAAACTAATAATATCCTATAAATAGTGTGTCCAGAAGACCATCGTGGGGGTCCAGCTGTGTCAGGCTGGCCAAGCTGCAAAGCATGCATAGTAGTGGCAACCGTAGCATGGTCCTGATTAGCTAAGGTTGGAATGGAGAGGCCTATGCATTCCCCCCACTAGCATGGGGGAGGGATGATTGATGAAGGCGCAGGGCTTGGGAAATGATGGTAGGGAGTATGGAGGGGTTTACAAGCTTGAGAGGGTGTTCTACTGTTTTGCTATGTCCCCTTTCTTTAGGATGATCTGTCGTTGCCACGGTGCCAACTTGGTCTCGTCGTAACCCAGGGTCCGTATTCGCTCAAGCTCTGTCTTCTCCTCAGATTCCTTGGCCATTTTCGCTTGCTCCTGTTCTTTTCTGAATGCACAAATATGAAAGAGGCACAAGAAACAAGTATCATCCAATATGTATTGAAAGGTAACTGAACACATGGCTTTCCTTATCAGTATTGAATATTTAATTAACAGAACCACCTAAAACATTGTCAACAAGGTACCGCCAATGAGTTGGTGTTTCACCTGACAATAGAAGCCTAAAATGGCTGACCAAAAGATTGGAAACCTTGTTCCCAAATTAACATAATTTATTTCAAAATCAAGAAACATTTCATACCTTTTAGTAAAAAGAATAAACAGTGTTTTGATAGTGTATTCACTTAAAATATATATAAATACAAAATATAACATGTTTCTCACCTCTTTTGTTCCCTGCCCGACCCGGAGAATGTAAGCGCAGAAAGAAATTTAGATAATTGTGGATTAATACATGATATTCTACACAAAGCAGATGGGAATAAGTCATACATCAGGTTCATTTGCTGCATTCAAAAAAAAGGAAAAAAGATATCTGTTGAGAAAGAAGGTAGCTGTGAATATAAACATACAGCTCAGATTAGAACACAAATATAAGAACAGTAGGCATGGCAGAGGAGAGAAAAAACTAAGCACAACAGCATGAACTGAAATGAGACGGACAAAAAGAAGACAAAGTGAGGAACAGAGACAGTGAGAGGCTGAGGATGGGATGGCTGGCACCGCCTCTCACTCACTTCTCATCATCAAGTTTCTTCTTCATGATGTCCCTCCGCCATGCAGGCATGGATGCCAGTCGGGCTGCCTCCTCATCAACCTGCAGGGGGTGAAAGAGACAGGTACCAATACATCAGTAACCAGCCCATTTAATAGGATCAGAATATCATGGCTAAATGTTCAACACCGTCAACACACTTAGCACCTTACCATCCCTTAGTTTCCAGACATTTAACTCAGGTAATAATAATTTAGGCACACAGTCAAATAATTAATCAACATCTACTTTTTAGCCCAGCATTCTCAATTATCTATTCGTCACACCAGTCAAATAGTTTCACATATGACCTTCACATTCACACAGATGAATGAATGAGAGAAACATAACTATCTGTCAAGACTTGGACCAGAGATGGAATGTTGTATGATTTAGTACATCATCCATGTATAAAAACTGCTTCTTAAACACAGTGTCAGGCCATTCCAGACAGGACACACACACACCTGCAACTGGATCCTCTCCTCTCTCTAAGGTTGTAATCAGAGGTGGGTCCAAAAGAGAGAGGGGAGCCATCTTGGATGTCTTATCTTTGCTTCACTGCAGATACATTACCCCCTTCCTGATTCCACCCAGAAAACCATTTCACTAGTCAATAGTATCCAGGTAATGTTATCTACACATTGCATTTTTAATGATTCCCCTGGGAATTATAGAGTTGGATGAAAGCAAATCAAAGTGGCAAAATATACACAAACTGTCACCAGGAAAGTAAGTCTTAGACATATTTTATAATAGTGATACAAAGAAATGGTATCTATTGTTGTTGCATTGCTTATACACAGTAGTTTATCGATCTGTTAGACAACTTTGTACAGGCCATATTCAGTATATTCTATTGAAAATAAATTCCTCAAGCATAAGCTGACTTATACATAAAAAATACATATATTTTATGCTGGAAATCTATCATTTGTTATGTTCACTGTCTCCGTAAACAAGAATAGCATATTTCTTTTGAAGAAAGTAACAATTCCCTCAAAATGAAATGCACACTATTTGCATTTGAGTGGTTGGGTCAAGTATTAGTTTCTGGAATGACCAATATCTTTAAGTGTTGACTCTAACCTGTGCTGACATCTATGTATAGGACAATCTCTATGGTGACTGCCGCCCACATCTGAATGATAAGCCAAAAGTACATCAGGAGTCAGAGTAACCTTCTTATAGCTCCAGTAAGCCAGCACTAGCATGACAGCTGGCCACACTAAGAGGGTTACTTGGTGTATTCTGGATGTTAGTGAAGAGACACTATGAGAAAATGTGTCTGTTCTGTCACGACTGTGGTGGTGGTGGATTAGAAACATTAATTAAGATGTTGTAATTTAAAAGTGATGAGGATATAATTTTGTGGAAGTAAACATTTATCTTTAACAAACCCAAGTATTTGCAAAAATCTGACTTACTTAATTACTATAGATTACTACAAGGGTTACCACATCTGTTAACTGTGGAGATGTTACCATCGACCTGCGTAAAGAATGTCCCAAACCTTTATTGTTGAACAGATAATCTAAGAAATGCATAAAAACTTCCAGAAACACACTTTGAGATGAAAAAGTTTGATTATCAACAAAAAAGCATTACTAATAAATCATATATTGTGTTATGTTATGATACAAAAAAGTATATAAATACTACTTATGAACTATATGGCAGTGGTTCTCAAAGTGGGGTACCCGGATCCCTAGGGGTCCGCAAAAAGGGTAAGCTGAATGGATGTTACGATTTTGGGGGGGTCCTTGGAAAATGTTTCCCCTGTAAGGTGTCCCTGGCCTCAAAAACTTTGAGAACCCCTGCTATATGGAACACTCAGCAACAAGTTAATTAATGTCTGATGGTGTACAATTCAAATTGGATTTGTTGTTGAAAAATAACAATTACAAAGGCATACTGACTTGCACATGACATACTCCACTTACCACGTAAATCATTGCATCTCCTTAAACTAGTCTCAAAGCTAAATATTCTATTTTGATAAGATCACAGATTGTAGAAATTGTGTGTTAGTCACTAGATATCCTAAAACAGTAGAACCTAACACTGAGGACATACTTTGTTGCTCGAGGTCATACAAGTAGCAAAAAATGTGTTTGTGATATGTCAGTCGTAAAATTATGAAATGCATGGCTATCAGGGATTACTGTTATAGTCATGTACGATTCATATGTACATTTACATAATGCAATACACATCACACAAACACTTCAAATGACCTTATCCTTTAAGTGAAACTGAATTATTATAATACATGAATAGATTCTCACAAGAGGCATACATTACCCTTGAAGAAATAGCTCCTTAATCTGACACAAATGTCCAATATCCACTTTCAAGATATTTTATACTTGCATAATGAATAGAAACATGACTAAGTGAAAGTGTACATTTTTATTTAAAAAATACCCTGGCCCAGTTGTATTTATTTATTTGATTGAGAGGTTTTGTTTTGTTATTTCCCAATCCAGAGCCTATAATAATAGACATAACCTCATATAATATATTAAATTCCATCACAACATGGAAATACCAAACCGAAGGCCTAGCGGCCAGTTGCAATGTTCATGGGAACAATCCAATTCCATCTCATGTATGAGTCATCCACTAGTCTGCATTTACTGAGGTGATCTGACAGTCATCTATCTGAGAACATACCGGATAGACTTGGTTTACTGATCACATGTCAGTACTCACCACCTTTGGTCCAAAAAATAACACCAAGATTAAGCTTACCTCCCCTGCATAACCTATTAAGGAAACTAGTTTCCCTGACCTTCAGTGCTTCAATGTCTGCTTAATCCAGTCATAAGCAACATGTTTTGGTGACCCTTTCCCATACGGTATTTGTTAACCATCCACCAATGGTGGTCAGATATCAAAAAGCTCTGCTTCCTTTTCCTTCCAAAAGGCAAAGCTGCGGTCGATGTACCTGATGATCTCTTCGTTACTGAACTCTTTTAGCTCATAGATCAGTTTGATAGAGTCCTCGTTAGGTTCTTCCCTGGGTGCAGGTTTATGTACACATGTCTCTTCGGTGACCTGAACTGTAACAGGTGGACTGACTTCCACTGGTGTCTGGACAGCACTCTGTGCTGAGTCGGCTGGTGTAATGACCTGTCCTGTTGAGTTTTGTACAGTTTCCTCTGCAGAATGCTGCAGTGTGTCTTTTGCAGCAATGTCCTGCATTGCACTTTCCCTGGTGGACTGCAAAGGCTTCAGTGGCTCTTCCATCGGATCAGTGGTCTTAAGGTTATCCTGAGCATTTTCTGGCAAGCTGTCCTTCAAAGTGCTGCTCTGTTCAATGTGCTCAACACTTTCCTGCGCAGGGTCCTGAGGTGGTGACACGGGATGTTCTGGTTGAGGTGTAGGAGGTGCAGGGTGTGTGGGTGGTGGAGGAGGTGGAGGATGTGAAGGAGGGGGAGGTGGTTCACGATCTGCAGGTAGTGCTGATGGAGGCTCAGGGATTGGTATTATAGTTAAGTCAGGAGAAATTGAGAATAGGGAGGCTGTCATCATTCCACCTCCATCTACTGAGTCCCCAAAGTACTTAAGCTTAATGTCTTCAAATCCATCTGCCCAGTCCCTCTTTCCTCGTTCAATTTCCTCCATGACCTCCCGATGGAACTGGCGAATAACTTCCCATTTATGACTGCCAAGACGGTCGAACATTTCATAGCACAACAAGTGCCGGAACTTGCGCTCACTTCTAGAAATGTTCATCTCAAGGAGCTGGAAATAGCCCAGCATGAAGAGGTCCAAGGTCAAGCTCTCGTAGCTGACGGGAGCCCCATTAATGTGAGGCAGGAAGTGCTCCGGCCAGTAGATCATCTGGGCGCGGCTGAGGCGCCGGATCTGACGAGTCGGCACCTGACTCATGATATTTCTCCAGTGGCCAATCAGATTCCCCACCACCTGTTTTGACTTCATGAAGAGGAGGAGCATGTCATCCTGACTCTGCATGTCTCCTTCCATCTCCGCACTGAATTGGTTAAATTCTTCAAGTCCCACTCCCAGGTGACTTCCTCGTCTACCAATGTACTTCGGCCTGTAAGACTCTGAGAGGGTATACTTACGCCAGTGCTCAAGGAACAAAAATACAATCCTCTCCTTCCTCATCTCAATGCATTCTTGGACATAGCTTATGTCTGTCTGCACTTCCAAGCTCCTGGTCAACTGTTCATGATTTAAAATGGGGTCTGCTGATAGTACCTGGCTGAATTGATCTGGCTGAGGGATTATTTCAGATGTGTGCGTAAGGTGAGCATGAGATGGCGTAATCAGAGGTTCCTCCACCAGAGGTAAGGGGGACTCTTGCACTGGAGTCAACATTCCATTGGTAGAAGACTGGAGGGCTTCTGCCGGGGAGGATTGGTACTCATCCTCCTGAATAGGTTCAGGGTGGTAGCTAGATTCACTTAGTACAGGGAGAGATCTCTTGCGCATGTATACCCTGTTTGCTTTGTCGTCAGCAAACTGAGACTGAGTCTGGATTTCATAGTTGGCTTTGAGGTTCTTAACCGAGACACCACATTGCTTGATCTCTTTCTCCACTTCCTCCCTGGTGGAGAAGGACTGAGATCGCCCAATAACTCCAGATGTAACAGGCCCTGCTGGGATTGTCTGTCCAGTCTTCATGCTTTTTGTTTCTCCTGAGGAATAGCCAGGGGATATCATATCCAAGATGTCTATCTCTTTGCCTCCGAGGGTGGCAAGGAGGATAGCCATGCTCTTGAGCAGGGTGGATATCTTGCTGCACCAGGCAGGCAGATCCTCTGCCTGCCCATGGACTTGCTTGGGGTTCACTGAGAAGTGCTCCTGGTTGAGGGCAGCAGACACAGGAAGGAGCTGCTGAAGCTCTCGCTCCAGCTCTTCCAGCTCCTTCTCCACCTCTGTGACTTTGTGCATAACCTGCAAGTTCTCAATTTGCTTCTCAATACGGATGAGGTCATCTTCAGTCATCAGCTCTCCAAAAGGGCCCAGGATGGCATTGTGGACGTGAGAGTAGTGCCACTCTTGTGGCTGGTAGTGTCCACTGGCAGCAAACTAGATCAGAGGTCAAGGGAGACCAAAACACAACAGAAAAGGAGGGAAGGGAGGATTCCTTCAACTTGCAGTTCCTGGTTGTACACACACGATGTATGTGCAATGTTTCCTTGGTACACAGGATTTACATGGATTTAGTGGTGCAATGGCACTGCCTCATCACAAGCTTCAAAACACTTTGATTAGGTGACTCTTTATGAAAGCAGTGTGGAAAATCACCATTAACAGCTTGTTGAATATTGCTGGGTGAGGTTTATGTTTATGTGCTCTTAACTCACGGCTGGGTGTTTGCCGTAAACTTGTTATTCATTGTTATTAATATACCAAAAGTCTATTAAAAAGAAAAGCATTAAGCCTAGATGAAACGCAGTCTAAATGTAGTCATGGACAACACATTATCCAAACATTCTTACTAAATCTACCCTTATCACTATCAATGTTTACCTTCAAGTGAAAGTTGATTCATTTCTGTCACTTTTTGTAATGTAAACCCTGCAATAATGGTGACAAATAAAATCAAAGCTATTTAATTATTTTATTAACAAATATGTGAAATGTATTTTATGTTTTTTAACAGGCTTACTGTTGGATTTTATAAGGAACTTTAACGTATGATCATTATTTTAAATGGACACCCCAAAAATGCATCTACAGAAACAGAGATGACATGGACTGTGAACACTGAATTGTAGTGTAATGGGCCTAGCATCACACCACTGAATCAGCATGTAAACACTTAGAGTTGCAGAGCTCCATCACCAAGCCCTAGCCCACACTATCAAGTGATTAGACTGGTCTTCTTTGCTCAAGGGCTAGTGCTGGGATGAGCACTGTAGCTTGTAAGTATCAGCTTCACAGCACTCTCCAGAGCCTGAGTTCACCACACAAGTCAAATCAAAACACACAAAAACATGCACAGACAATTCAGAGCCGTGGAACAGTCCAAAATGTAAGTAATCAGATAAGGGGCTACATGAAGTACCGTGTCACTTAATGTAGTGTACACTCAGAGATGTGGTTTCTATACCTCATCATGCCTTTATCAACAACAGCAAGAAGTGGAAATTCACAATCCAGCTCCACACAGCATACAACACGCTGAGCGGATACAGTTAAATGTATAGAATAGTGTATTTTGAGATGATCAGTTGCATAGATTAGATACCAAATTTACAGTAAAATGAAAGTTAATCAGGGATAAGAAAACCATCATGGACTACAGACTGAATTTGAGCAAGACCTCAAATTAATGTCAAAAGTGCAGGAAGGGCCCCAACACAAGCAGAATTTCCTCATGACATTTGCAACTAATATGCATGAACTACTTCCTTAATACTTTTTTTTTGTAGTCTTTCAAGTTTTCAATAAGCATTCAAACAAACCACACACAAACACACACACAAGCAAATACAAATTTCAGCCACATCCACTTTATGCTGTAAATTGCCAGATCAAATTGTCTCAGGATACAAAAGCAGCAGCATAAACCGGAGAGCTGAATCCATATATCACACATCCCACTCCCCCTCCGCCACACCTACCTTGCGCTTGTGTTCTTCCTCTTCTTGCATCTTGACCTGCAGTTTGCGCACCATAACCTGCCTCTTCCACTCAGGAATTGCTCTGCCCTGTTCATCATGGGTAGGCACCAGCGCTTCCACATCCACTAGGCTGGTCTTCCGGGGCTGGCCCAGTCCTGCCTCTGCCCCACCGCTTGTCCCATTCAGGACTGCTGACGACGGCAGCTGCTCGTAGCTCATGGAGCTGGAGAGGGTCCTGGGTGTGCCAGGGCCCACTGGGCTGGGAGTAGTAGGTGGGGTAGTTATGTTGGTGGTGGATGGAGGGGGTGATGACGGCTTGGTGGAAGGGCTGGCCGTGCGGGTCTCTGGTGGGGATGGAGTGCTACCGCCCTGTAGGACAGGGAACAAGAGGAAAGAAGATGGGATGTGAAGAAGATGTTAGAGCTGTAGTTTGCCTACTGTCGGTTTAATATCAAATTGTTTTGCAGGGCAAACAAACCCACTAACACCTCCTTCTACAATGTAAGAACAAGAGCAATGAAAATGGGTTTTGGTAGAGACAAAGAATAACAACTAAGTAATAAATGCTATATTTTGAATTTCGGTACCATTTTAAATCATATCAAGAGCAATTAAAACAAACCACACATCCCCAGACTTCATCATTCCGGAGTTGTCTTTAAGACGAGCCAGGCTGAAGGGCCTTGTCTAATGAAACGATTGGTTCATCAAGTTTGTTTTATTCTTCTCATGTCAATTAAAAGGACAACGCCTACACTAACAAAACAGCACTGGTATGAAATGCTTATTAATTTTCAGTTTGTTCAGTGGCAGTTTTGGTCTGACTCAGTGTTATGCAATCATCCATGAAGGCAAACTGTGCTGCAAGGAGAACAATGGCTGGTGTCAGGTCCTCCGGTTAGCCCTCACTTAGTCTCCACAGTGACAGAGTGAACATTCAACAGCATCTATGCCTCGATCAAGTGACATGTTGATTCAGTCGACATGTCCCCTCCTGTGAGTCATCAAGAATAAATGGCTATATTGTCATCTGTTAAAATGGTTGTGGTCATGTTCACCCTGGACAATGGAACACTTTAAAACATATGTATTCAAAGCATGTTTATAATGAGTAATGTAATAGCAGATGTTCCAGATGAGTGTAAAGGTCCTATACCTGTAAGTTTTGTGGGGGAGAGGCGCTTGCTTACGATTCAGTTGAATGACTGAACAACCATTGTTCAAGAATCTGATCTGCTTATGAAGGATATTGGCTACTGACTGCTTCTTATGCAACAAAGATATAAAACTAAATGGAGTCTGTGAATGAAACTAGTCAAAGGAGGTATTGTTTCTCAATGAACCAATGAAGGGAACAGCTGTCAAGCCAATCAAAGTATGTTTAAACAGAGTATCACATCAATTTTAACAGTTTCAGTTCACATAAAGAATCACTAAACCACAAAACTTTTAAAAAAATTATCCAGATACCACACTGACAGGAATGTGCTCAAAATGCTTCAATTATAATGATAAATCTACATCAAGTCAGACTCCTAGATTCCTTTGAATTCTACATTCAACCTACAGTTCAGCTAGTTGGGAAATAGAATGCATGTTTTTCCAGGTTTAATACACCTAACATTGGCTGCTTGTTCTGAAGATGGTCATGTCCAGACACAAAGCTTTAGCTTAAGCAATGTGTGATCCGAAAGAATGAAAAACTTTCAACCAAGCTGGCAAAATGTCATCAAGTAAATGTCAAAGTAAGGTGTGCCATCTTGGTTACAACTATCCAATCTTTTCAGATCTACAGTTAGAAAGTATGTCAGAGTACACATCCTTCAATATACAATGACCATAAAACTTCAGAAAGTTGGAAGATGCTAGAAAGGTGACCTACGTTGTTCCCAGGAGGACCGCTGTTGGAGAAGACAGTGGTGTATCCTTTAGTGTGAGGTGTGGGCTTCAAGCTCTTTCCTGCTTTGATCTCGGCCAGCAGTTCCGAGTTGTCTCCAGTGGGGGACATCATGTTGAAGGACTTTGTGCCTGGGGACAAAAAGTTTAAAGGGAAAAGTGAGACTATGGGGAGAGAGAGATAAAGAGAGAGAGAGGAGGGTGGCGGTGGTGGTGGGAAGGGGGTGGGGGGTGGCGAGTGACATTGGGCTACTGGCAGAAGCTTCAGTGTTGAATATTTCATCTTCTGTGTCAGACAACAATAAGACTGAGGCCTGTATGAAAATGAGGCAAAGGGAGATAGAACTAATATAGCGTATAGGATATTCCTTTATGTCGAGTAAAATGACATCCTCAATCAAAGAGGCTCTACATCTTTGAAGGTAACTAATGTGAACTGTTTCATATATAAAATATTTCCCTACTGTAAATCAGGCAATATTCTGTAAAGATTAAGAAAAAAAAAAATATATGGGATATATTATCCTGATCAAAAATTCCAGAATGCTGAGAACGTAGTGCATGTACAGTTCTCTACACACCTTTGAACTAAAGCAAACACAACAAGATGCACAGACTATCAAGCTCTTCCAACATATTATGGAGGCTATCTGTATAAAATAAACTCCAGATTGGGACTTAAAAACTAATCTTTCTTTTACCCAAATCCTAATCTACTTATATGGAATACAGCTTGTAAAGCAGGCTACTTTAATTGCAAACTTCATTGTTAATGCTGAAACAAGAGCACTTTGTTTGAAAATTGTGAAGACAGCTGAAAACAAAGGACAGTCCCCATGCGGGAAGTGCTCATCCTGTGCTGCCAAAACAAGACTGGTCTATTGCAGATAATGCAAAAATAGAGCATATTGGAAAACATTAAAAAATCTACTTCAGAGCCTAAAAAACTTTAACATTTCATTCCACAAAGCACATTTAATCAAAAATCTTGTATTTTGCTACAAAGCCATAAAATCACAAAATACATACACATATGTACAAATAATCTGCTCATTATACCCTTACTGAACAAAACTAATCATATCCAAATGTATAACCCAATAAATAAAACGATCAATGGATACATCACTTACTTTTTGGATATAATAGTCCTCAGAACTTCACTACCCAGTTTCCTATAAATCATTCATTTCTTAACAGGGGATGCAAAAAACCTGTCGCACTCCGAAGCAAAGGCAACAGGCTGACCGTACACAAAGCTTTACCGCCTTCACCCACCCCCTTTCTTATCCCCCTCCCTTCTCTCTCTCTGTTCCCTTCTGCACTATACCTCTACCCTCTCTCTGCCGTCTCTCTCTCTCTTCAGCCAGAGAAAAAGAAAGCAGCTTTCTATATAGGGCCCATCACAGTTGGGGGAAATCGAAAGGAATCAGTGGTAATTGGTGCTGACAAGAAGCTGCGGCCAAACTGGGACTGGATTTAAGATCCACACACTCCTTTACTTCCCTGCCCCGGCAACTTTACCTCAAGAAACACCACCACCACCAGCAAACACACACACACACATATATATATACACACACACACACACATCCCTCTATCCTGCCTTTTTATCATATTCCTGTGCCTTCTTCCAACTCACCATTACCATACTAGTGGATTACCAACTCAGTCAGTGAGGATAATAGGCTAACGAGTATAGTGTCGTAACCACACACAGACACACAAACAGTGCTTGATCATTGACTCTTCTGAGATCAAAGCACAGACAGATTAAACGGAATGGAAGGCGTCTGCCCCTATTGGAAGTGACTTGGAGAAGTTAACTTTCAGCCAGAAATTTGTAATAGAATGTGTATTAAAATCTTGATAATGTCAACACGTCCTTACAAATAGTTATACCTTCACAAGACCTACCATCATCCATTTTGTTCAGACAATTCCTCATTGCAGTGTTCCTTCTCTTGTACAGCAGTTTAAAGTAGGAGAATACATCAAGAATTGTACTGGGGAGTTTGATACAGAGGAGTGAAAGAATCAGTAATGGTGTGTGTAACTGCATGTGTGTGCGTGTGTGTGGAGTTTTGTTTGGACAAAGGGTGTAAACTTTGAACAGAAATGCTATATGAAAGGTGGAACACGAGGAGGAGTGTATTTGGCCAATAACTGTCCACAATGGACCACAAAAGAACTAGGTTTAGGAGTGATGAACGAGTTGTCAGGACGCCCCCCCCCCCCCCCCCCCCATGGTCTAGAACAAAGATGATTCTCATTCTTACGTGGATTAGGCAGATTAGGTGATTGTAACAATCTATTGCGTTCCAATGAATAGACCAGCTGTTCTCTTGACACACCCTAAATACTAGGGTGATAAATATATACCCTTTATCCATTTATCACCCACTATCTATTCATTTCTGGAGTAGGAAACAGCAGACAAATGCCCTTAGTTGCCAGACTAATTAAACAATCATTGTTACAATCTGTCATCACTATACTTCAATTTAAATGTTGTGCACTACTGTATGAGACGGGTCATCTAAGGGGAAGACAAGCGAGAGGTTATTGTTGGTTCAACATGAGGTCTTTAACCCCTACTTACTCTTTATTGGTCTAAGGGCTCCAGCCCCTGAGTGGGAAGGAGATGGAAGAGTCCTGCCTTTGAAGGGCAATAAGAGCCAATGGGTGAGCAGATAGAAAGAGGAACAAAAAGGGCACACAGACAGACATGTGTTGCAAGACAACGACAGGTGTGGAGGATGAAAAAGAATGAGCAGAGTGATAGAAATTACAGAAAAGGGGGACTAGGGAATGTGGAACATGAGGACAATTCTCTTAGTTTAATAGGAGAGGAACATGTGTAAATTTGTTAAGGATAAATGAGTAAGTAAGTTGAGGATTTAAAAAAATAATAAGTATGTGTTTAGAATTCAGACCTGATGATAAGTTGAGGCTATGGCAAAACGAATAAAACTGACTGTTCATTTGTTTATTTTATAACTGTGCTGGAAAATGGGTAGCAGGGAACAGCATCCATGAGAGCCACATAGTGAAGTAGGGTTAAGGAATTAATTAAGGAAATGGCAGAACTCTAAACCCGTTCTCAAGGTAACGGTAGCCCCATGACATGAATTTGTAATCAGTTATTTAGAACAGTTGGAACAGACTTGTCTCATCTTTACCCAATGAAAAAAGTGTTATTGAGAACAACTGTCATTTTTATTGCAGTAAGGGGTGTGGCAAACTCAATGCAAAGTGTGATCCAATGGAAATCTTTTGGTGTTTTTTGTCGCTGTCACAAGAACATAGATAGCAATGTAGAATATATCAGGAGAGGGGGATCCAGTGATGGTGCACTTACTTCCTGATGAAGATGACAGTCGTCGCTGATTGGCGTTGTTGTTTGTGGAAGAGTAGTGATGTGTGGTCATTTCCGAGGGTAGTGGAGGGGGAGGAGGGGGTGCTGGGGTTGGATTGCTAGCAGGAAGTGGTGGTGGGGGAGGAGGAGGAGGAGGAGGAGGGACCAACTCCTCTGCAGTACCATTCTCAGGGCTGGGGGCCGGGCTTTGTGCGGGTTCCTCCAATAATAGAGAACCCTATTTGGTTGAGAAAAAAAGTGAATGATTTCTGCCCTGTAAAAAGTATAGTCAACATACAATACCACAAAAAAAAGATTACAAAATGTCTAAATATAACACTTTTATCATATTTTGTATTACTATTATACATTATACTGTATAGGTTTCATTTTAATTTGCATTCCCATAACACCTCCATGCCCCTAGGAACAAAATATCTCTTCAAGTTTATCAATACAGCAAGAACCATAATCAATTCAACAATATCTTTGCATTTGTGCAACGTCAAAATGGCTCTTACATGGTAACTCTAAAGCTGATCACGTTACTGAGTTAATGGTGCATGCAGCCTGCCTGCAGAGGCATGGCAGCTGAAACTCTAGCAGTGCTTGACTTGGCCCTGATCATTGCACTATGGGTGACAGATGTCTGTTGACAGTCTAATGACAGTCAAATTAGATACTTCCCTTAACTCACACAGACATAATGCCCCATTGGTTATAATGCAGTTAATATGGTATAATCTGTGTATCTCTGGGGTATTGGGAGGGGGGGAGCCATCTGTTGCTGAGCATGATAGCCCCCCTCCCAATTCACCGCCCCCTGTTCCCTCCCCTTGACTGACACACTCCACAAGCGTGCAATGACACAGCTGGTGGGAAATTAATGGACCGTGACATTTAACCCCAAGTCCCCTCCCTTTTTTAGAAGTGTGCTAGTTATTGTCACCCCCTCTCTTCAGTCAACCCCCCTTAACATCTGAGTGAAACTGGGTGAAGGGGGGGGGCAGGGTGGTGTCCAGAAGGGGCCCTATGCGGCACACGCCCTGCCGACGTTGATTAGCCCGGCTACATGTGGTACCATCTGCTAGGGCTCCTCTGGGGCAGGTCGACATCCCGCAGAGGTCCCTAATTGGCTCAATGTAGATTACACCAATAGTGGCCTTTAACACCCCACTGCCGATACTCATGAGATTACATGACCAATTCCCTAGAGACAACCACTGACATACTGACAGAATTTCAGTATAAGTATGTGTCTCTGTGTTAACATTTTGTGGACACAAAAGTTACATATATATTATAGTACATATATTTTAAAATGTATTGATAGTTGTATCAGCTATTTCTGAGACAATTAACTTTTTGGAGGTGAACATTTTGGCACAGTAGAAATTGTAATATAGTGTACCTTTAAACTGAATAAAATCCTTTGAGAAGAACACATGTTTATTTACATACAGCCAAGTTATGGATTTTCTGTCATTGTAGGAGTTCCTGGTTAGCTCCTGCTTTGTGTTTGTAATTGTACCAAGCTACCTTTATTGTGTTTCCTGGTAAGTTTGCACAACAGGGAGGGCTTACAGTGCCAATGGAAATGAAGGTGCACTTCACATCAAGTGGCTAACAAAAGCTCAAGGGCACTGGTGGTTATGTAACCTACTAAGAGAGACTGGTAAACACTGCCGTCTACGGTGGCCTAATAGTTAATGCACCACACCCAGGACAAACTAAAGTCCTTCCTCTAAATACTGTATGAATGGACAACTTGTAAGTTTATAATATTTTATAATACAAAATGAACTTAAACAATATAATAAATCATTGTTGATCATGTGGTAGCAGGGAAAAAAGGGAAATGGGCAAGCCAGCTCCCTCAAAGACAGTTGGGCTTTGAGTTTTCTAGAAGTCATTTATCATGAACTAGTCTGATCACTACAGGAGGTGGTCCTCTTTGTGCCAATTCACCCTTGGGGGCATGGCAGCCAACTTAGTTATCAAATGCTTGACTCCTAATGCTGGACTGCAGGCACAATGTGTCCTGTCCCTGTGTGAGTAACATGAATAAGTAAAACTGGAACAAAAAAGATCATAGAATTTGGAGGAGCTGATTTCTATTTCTAAGAACTCTGGTCCCTAAAGTAATTGTGTGAATCTTCTAAGAACTAAGATGTGCTGATGCTCACCTCCTCATTGGGTGCCATGCTTCTACTCCCACGGTGTTCCGTGGTGTCACTACCAAGGGCTTTATAGTAGTCCCCAGTGCTGGGCTGTTTGCTGAAGCTTCTGGACTTCCTATTTGAATCAACCCGGCGCAGTTTGTCTGGGTTCTCACCTGGGATCAGCTGCTGGGTAGAAGACACAAAGAATTACCATTTGGAATGTTTAAATAATCAGATAGGTGGCCAAGTTTGTGGTTGATTGCACGACAATAAGCAGAGAAAAACTTCTAGGTAAAAAAGTGGTTTTGTAAAGTATGTAGCTATTCACAATACTTTTTATTTTAGATGAGATTAGGGAAACAAAGGTATACCACAGCGAAGTGTGCAAAATGAAAGAAAAAGATCTAAAATATTTGCACTATAGATTTTACTAAACCAATCTTTTGGCAGTTGCAAAATAGCTTTAGCAGCCTGATCAACCCACCCATGTGATCTGAGCAGAAGCAGCTTTATTTTCACTAACACAGGAACAAAAAGGCTTTTCTTTGTCTCCGCTGAAACGCAGCATTAATATTGCATTAAGGCCGCTGGGTTCACAGAGCACAAAGTAAGAATTCACATGCAGGTTCTTGTTTGTGGTAAAAGAGACCCTTGCGACCTCACTGCGGGGTCACAGGTTAGTAACATGGCCCCTTTATTCCAACACTGTCACTTTCCTGCTCTGACTACCATGTCAGCCACCTGCTGACCAAGCAGAGGATAGAGCCTGTATAATGGAGTATTTGTTCATCATCCATACAGTTCATACATTTACCAAGTTGCCACAGAGGCTTTCTAGATATAATGAGCCTTTAAAATTTCCATTTTTCCTGTGCACAAAGGAAGAGTTCAGTCATTCAGGTTAATTTCCCTAATGCAAAGGTACATTATTTACATTGACATGAAAAACCTAATGTCAGATGAGCAAACCAGGTTTTCCTTGTATTTTTCTATTTTTTATATTATGGTGTTGTTGGCTATTACACCTCTAACAGAACTTTGTCTATAGTTGTCTGCTCCACTTCCAAAAAATACATCATGAAACACATTGCTTGAGCATTGGTAGAGCTAGGTTTGTGGTGGTCATTTTTTTTAATTTTATTTTTTTACTTATTACAAACCATAACTCACCACATAAAATTACTTTTTGGTAATAAGTAAATAAAGTAAAAGGTCATGACAATTCATGACACAGTAGATAAAAAGTCAAATCTTATCAAGAAAATACACTGACAAAAGCTGTTTGGCATTGTTAATTCAAACACTTGTTTGCCTTTCAAATCTAAACTGGCAGGACCTGCAAATGTAATTATTTACATCCAAATCCTTTTCTGTTCCTCTCATGGGACAAAGACAAAAGCTTAAGACATCTACGCAATTGTACCCCCTTCACTAGTATAAATAACTGGCATGTAGTCTATTGATATACTGTGACCTCTTGCCTTTTGCATTGTTATGCTTTATGGTTTTTCTGCGTACATGGTCCCAAAGCACCCAGTGAAGCACTGTTTGGTGCATTGGACAACAACATATGGTTTGGATTCATTCTCCAGAGAAGTGGGCACTAAAATCGGCAGATGGCTATTTTACAAATCTAAGCCTAGCTATTTTACCAATCTAATCATCTAAACCCCCTCACACACATTCACACTTATTCATAACTTTCTCAATCCCACCACACTTATCTAGGTCTCACCCTGTTTAACTTGGGTTTTGAAGCTATATAGAAGTTTGGTTAACACATTGTAGACTTGCGTTTGTGTAAGGCAGATGATTAGAGATTCAAATAATCTAAACTAATACATTTAAATATACTAGCTTTGAATAAGTCTGAGGTTTGGACTGGATACAGAAAAACTTGCTTTGATCCTCAGATCAACTGAAGGAAAATATATGCCACAGAACCATCCAAATGTAAGACACAAACACTACATTCAAGAAAACCATGAATGGAATGAAGCAACATCACTGAGTCCAAGCCACCATCAACCAAACCTGTCCAGTATATCTAGTGTGGCACCAACTACCAGAGGGATCCCATCAACACCTCGGTAGCTCCAAAACAGCCCCATAGACATCCAACTCTTTCACAGTTGCAACTTACCGTCAAAGTTCCCCTTACACGGTCCTCCTGTATCTTGACAGATCCTCACCAAGAGCCCAGTAGTGCACAGAGAGAGTAACCGTCATCAGATCCCTACGTCCCTGAGCTACTGTGTCACTCTACCTGGCCTCTCACTTTACCCACAGGCCTCATCAATAAAGCACACCTATTGCACTGCAGCAGTGGTGACATCACTGCCAACCAGTTGACCAATCACAGTCCAGTTGAACTCATTTAGGTACTGTTTATGCAAAGTGCTGAGCAAAGGAGTGAAGCTCTGACTCACAATGGCTGTCCACACTAAAATCTCCCAGGCTTACGGATTAGAATATTCCTGGTTACTGTTTTGAAATCCTACTGTATAAATTAAGGAGTAAAGGGCTATACTAGTGTTACATGTTGGATTATTTCTGATGATAAGAAATCTACCACAATACAGTAAATGGTAGACCAAAGTTATTTGAATGGCTAGATACATACAAAAGACATCACCTGCTACAAAACAAACACAGACAAATGAGGTGGGGCAGTAATTCATGCAAACCCTGAGAAGTGGACCACCTGTTATGAAGTGCTGCAGAAAGGCACCTTTCAATAATAACACACTTTGATGAAATGCATTTGAAATGCATTTTTAATTTATATTCAACTGTAACCTCGTTACTACTTAAAAATAACTCTGACTGCAAAAACGGCAAGAACACACATGGACAACATAACCAGTAACCATAATGTATCAGCAGACTCAACAGATTGGATATTTTGGTAGATCAGATCAGCAGTTTCCAAGGATAAGGTTACTGCACTGTGGTGTTGCTATAGCGCTCAGGGAAGATTGCTTTTCCCTACAGCTATAGGGCACACCGATCTTTTTTCTTACGCTTTCTCCTCTCCTCCTTCAAACACAATTAAGAGGACCTTAGTGTGCATTGTGCAGGGTTGAGGGGGCAGGGATGCGTTGAATTGTTAATGAAGGTGTACCCTGGGCTCGTCACCTTGGTGTTGTGACAGGGGAAGGGTCACGCATTAAAATATCCTTCCCTTCCCCTCAAGACACAAGAAACAAATATACATTCATATTGAAATACAATATGGAAACAAATCCCAAGTGCAAAGAATGTTGCACGTGAAAATTATTAACATAATATACAGCATGATATCTAGTATATGGCCATATAGACTTTTATTGAAACTATTTCACTGAACATAAGCTTATGGGGTCCGCCAACAATATGCATCTAGTAACTTAATCTCGTAATGGTTTTAGGGAATTTACCACATATTACAGTATATGATTGGACATGGAAAAATGTGGACATTAAGTTTCTTTTCAATTTGAGTTGAGTCCACTTCTGATGATGTGGCCAAAGCAATTAGTGGAATTAACATTGGGCCCATCAACAACATTAATGAGAGGACCCAAGGAGGAGACCTGTCATGATAATGAGGATCCTCGTTAGCCTGGTAAGCACAATAACAACATTGTCTGAACAGTATGCTTTGGGGACAGAAAACATTGTTACACTGAGGGGCTAGCCAAACTTATTAACGACGCAACAGGGAGCATGGTCCAGATCTTGACCAAAACACTCTGATACCCAAATATGTTTGGATCCCAGTTTGCTATGAATTTTTTTTTTAAGTCTCAAAGTTATGTATCTCCAAAAAGTATCTTCATTGTTGCAAGTTTGTGAGACAATCAAACTGTACCATGGGGACAACTGTTTCAGTGCCATCCACATCTTGAGGGTCTAGTTAATCACATAAAGGTCTAGTCAATTGCCAAACAATTAAGATAATACTGAGACAGACGACCAGTGTCAAATCCTGACCCTAATCCTTCTCTATTGGGTCCCAGTCCACCTTTTTACTTTGGTAAGGACATATACATTGTGGTACTACTACCCAAATCCAAGCACATCATCCTCAGGGCTATTTCAAGATTGTACTGAGTTGGATAGGGATAGATGAGTAAACCTGCCACTGATATCCCACCCTCTATGAAGGCACGACCATATGTTCTTGCTGATTCACAAACTACAGCAACATCAGAACAGCTGTGGCACTGAATAATTCACTGAAATTGACAATGTCGATTCTGTCAGACCATAGTTGATAATGGACTAAGATAGAGGTCATTGAGGTCATAAAAATAGTAAGAAATTGGTTATACTGTTTGGAACTGAATGTGAGGCACATAGCTGTTACAGTATACAAAATAGTGTATGTGACTAATTTAATCCAAACTGCTTGAGGAGGAACTGGGGAAGCCTTACCTCCTTCTTAGCAGCGTCACTGTCCACGTGCCTCAGGTTGCTCTTCACCTTCAGGTAGATGTCAGCGGAAACCTGCTCCTCAGGTGGCTGGGGGGCTGGGTAGCCAGGTGGGGGAGGCAGGATTTGATGGTCGTCGGGAGGAGGTGGAGGAGGAGGGAAGGATGGAGGGGGAGGGAGCTGTGCCTGGGTGGAGCTAGTCTGTTGCTCCTTTTTGGGAGTGTCTGGGTTTAGCATGTCCATGTAGGTCTGCATATCTGTGATGGCCGATTCTGACTGTCCTGTGACAACGACATGGTTCTGTTAGATAGGTGATACTATGGGCATGTCAGTTATAAGTAGCAATATGTAAACACTCAAGTACAGAAAATAAAAACAGTTACTCATTTGGTGATTCAAATTTCTGTGACATTATGTTGACAAATAAAAGATTTCTAACCTAACAGCATTAAGGATATGTAACATGTTTGTTGTGGAATCCAATGATCTACCACTAGAGAGCAGCACTAGAATGACATGCTATTGTAGTACTACACAAAGGAATGCAAACTGTTTTATGGAATTTGTTCCACTTCAAAGAGTGTGGGGCAGTTCCCACCATTGTTTCTGAGACTGAAGCATTTCATCACAGAGGTGACGAACAAACGTATACACTCAAAGTTTAATTTACACATCTCAATTTACTCATTACTCATTATATATCTACATAATTTATCTATATGATAATACCCAAACAGTGTATTCTGAGCATTAGGGTAGATTTAGCTATGATTTGGCCAGATTTACTCTAGCAAAATGAGTAGACCTTGATAAAAGCCTTGTTTGGATGCATGTCCACTGACCTGCAGGGGGGCATGAGGGGGGCGAGCCACTCCTCTTCTCGCCTGTGCTGGACTGGCTGGAGTTGGCCGAGTCGTAGTTGGACAGGGTGCTAGAGGGTGAGCCGATGTCGAAGTGTGCGGGCTGGACTGAGGGGGGCATGGTGTTATTGGGAGAGGAAAGCCCAGAGTCTGGCTGCTTGTTGTACTCCAGGTCGGCTGAGGGGTCCCTTGACAGCACACGATGCTCCACACTCTGTGAGACCACAAGTAACATTTCTATTAAAAACTGTTGTAGCAGACCATGGAGGACACTAACCAAACCTGCTCCATCTGATTCTGTTTCAAAAGAACTATTGATATTTTCTACCAAATGTATAAGAAAAATAACTTCTGAGGGGCAACCACAATTTAGATATCAAAGAATCATTAGGAGGATTATCTGAGTTAAAGTGACACTCAAAAGATTTGTAAGGCTAATTTACATAAAACACTTTCAGTGTAGTTAAAATAGGTTTAAATATAAGGAACTGACATGAAATGGTACTGATACATTGACAAAGGGCTGACACAGAGGCTGTAACATGGAAACCCTTTGAACTATTTGTCTCATTATCTCATGCCTCATCTAATTCCTACAACGGACCAGTTGCATTATGGGCTTCATTACTGAGTTCTTAATTACAGAGCTCACAGCTGATCAGCAATCCCTGGGCCTCCTAGCTTCTACAGCAGACCGGTAGTAAATGTACACACTTCTCCCTGGGCAGGGGACCAGAGGGAGGGGAAACTTGTTACCCACACACCCTGGGGAGTCCCAGTGGAGCTGTTATTATTTCTCAGACACTCATGGGCACCAAAAGGGCCCCAGTGAGGAACGTGTCAACAACTATAATCATTAGAGGAGAGGAAGTGGTGAGATAGTCAAAAGATGTTGGCTCCCCTACCAGCCCATTGTTACTAGTTTCCACATTCTTAATGTGTTGTTTCATCATCGGTTTCATGAGCTAGTAAATGGAACATGAAAGCAGAGTGGGGGTCAGCAGTTGCAATACTACAAGTAAAAATCTCAATACACAATTAGTTTGGGTCAATTTAGAATGTTGGTATTGTTCAACAGGGTTGACCTTGAAGGAGTATTGAATCAGTGGATCTTGTGTTTCTTACCATGTTCTCCACTGTACGCAGGTACTTGGCACACTGGCCATGGCCGTTGTACTCTGCTAGGTCAGCTGCTGAGAAGCCATCCTGGTCCCTGATGCCCAGGTCCACCCCGTTCACCACCAAGATCTGACAGCACTGGTGGTGTGGAGGGAGGGGACCAATGGTCAGATAAAGCAAGATGGAAAGAGACACAATTAAAGGCTTGCTTGTTGCCTTAAAAGTATAGCATTTTACGTTGAAAATATTGTATACATTCTCGAAAAAACAAAAACTCCGCCAGCCCTCCAGCCACACAATCTGCTGGGAGCTAATACGCGGCACAAACGGACGTGTACCTCCAGTTCCCCGTTCTCAGAAGCGTCGTGTAGAGGAGTCCCGCCCCAGCTATCTGTGATGATCTCTCCCCCGTGCAGCAGCAGCCAGCTGAGCACCTTGGCGTGGCCACGGCTGGCAGCAAAGTGCATGGCTGTGGCACCATCACTGTCCCTGTCTGCCAGGCTGATCTCTGTGAAGCTCATCTATCAGAGGGACAGGATATGACATGACAAAGCCATGGACTTGCTACAGCATCACAGTTTGGGTTTGAAATCACTCTTTGCCAGGTGATGGCACTATAGAATAGCATACATATTACCACAAAAACACATAAATACTCATATATCTGTGTTAAAAAAGTACATTAAGTTGAATGTATTCCGTTCATGATTCAACAGCCTGTATGAGTCAATAAAGGTACAGACTCTGGTGAGACTTTTTAAATGCGTAGGGCGTCAGGTGGCTGAGCGGTGAGGGAGTCGGGCTAGTAATCCGAAGGTTGCCAGTTCGATTCCCGGTCATGCCAACTGACGTTGTGTCCTTGGGCAAGGCACTTCACCCTACTTGCCTCGGGGGAATGTCCCTGTACTTACTGTAAGTCGCTCTGGATAAGAGCGTCTGCTAAATGTCTAAATGTAAATGTAAATGCAATTTAGGGCCACTATGGCTTCACATTTGGACTTCACAACACACATTATTTAAACTGGCCCTAGAACAAAAAGTTTATGATTTGTAAAGCAAATTATTTATTTGTTGTAAGTGTGACCATGTCATTCGTATTTTGTGGAGGTTTCCTTTAGTTTATACACTACAGACCAAAGGGTTCCCCTGAGCTTACCAGCCAGACGATTACTGTGTTATGGCCCATCTGGGCTGCAGCGTGTAGAGGTGTCATTCCATCATTGGCTCTTATGCTGGGCTCTGCCCCACAGTCCTTCACCAGGTACTGGACAACCTCAAGGTGACCCTCCTGGCAGGCCAGGTACAGGGGTGTGGCACCATTCTTTGTTTGGGAGTTGACAACACTATGAGAAAGTGAGAAAATCAAAAGAAAGCAGGAACTTGGTAAAATCCCTTATTTTTCAATATCTTGACCACCTATTAAAAAATAAAAACATTTTGAGACCATTGAATTTTTTTTTTACTTTCCAAAATGCTCCAATTAAACATTAGCAGGCGTTTTAATGAACACAGACAACAAATTCCACAGAGCCAACTTAATTTCCGTTCATTCCCAAAGACCCAAAGGCTTTACCCCTCCTTTTCTGGGAAAGTCTGCCCAATGTAAATTTCCCCGTCGTCCCAGATCCCTCTAGTCACAGCAGGAGGTCAGGGAGTGAACAAGTGCTTCCCTTCTAAATCCCATAAGGCCCTGCTTTATTTGGACACTGACTGACAAGCGAGCAATGAGTCCCCTAAGAGGATTATCTCTCTAGTAGTTCCTCCTGCAGTCTATGGTTAACGAGACATCAATAATGGCCAAGGGAGACTTGAGAGAAGGGAGGGAGGAGGGGAGTTGAAAGTGGGGGTGGAGGGGGAGGGGGAGGGGGGGGAGATGAGGCCAGCACAGCCAGTATAACCACACCTTGCTTACACTCAAGTATTACAAGGGCAAAGTTAAAACCCCATCCTAGTCAATGTCCTATTAAAGCTAAATGTGGATATGCATGTTTTTTTAGACTAATAAGTAACACTATAAGCTGCCAACGGTTTCAAAACCCAGGTACTATAAATCTCTTGGTTATGTTGGCTTCAACTCCAGGCTGGCACTCTTTGTTGCCGTGAACACGTGGTCTATTGTTGGGTTTAAGCACAGAATGCAAACATTGTGCCTCTAACACCTATGTTTGATAGTCTTTCTGACTTGTTGAAAACATGATTAAAACAACTACGTATAGAACATCAGTATCACACACGGGAAACATGTTTTTGGTCAAAACAAGCAATCCCTAAATATTTCAATATAGGAAGGGGACCTAATCTGCAGTTCTATCATCAGGAAGTGGGTGGACAGCTGAATCATTCATGAGTGTAACCGAAGTGGCCCGGAGCTCATCTGCACACTGGGGTCTGTAAAGGGGAGCAACATATTTGTCCCTTTCCATGTTCACATTTACAACACTTAGAAACTCAAGAACACCCAAGCCAACAAAGATGCCTACAACATGAAAGTTGTATCATCATTGTTATCAATGAGGGCTGTCTTAAAACTCTTGAATTAAAAAAAGGCTTGGCACTCTCCAATAAAGAAAGTGCATTTGGAGAACCGGTGTAGATTTCACAGGGCTTTACAAAGAACCTGCCCCTTTGCAACAGTAGAAATACAAAGTGCAACAACAGGTGATATCTCATCCTTCTTGTAAACCAGCAAAACTTCAAAACAAGCAAGTGGGTTTTCAAATCCATCATTAACTGAGAAATTGTCCTAGCACAGGCTACTGTCTGTTATTCTCCTCCTCTCCCTCCCCTCCCCTGTCGCCACAGCAACAAAAGACCAATCTTATCTTCGTTAGTACAAAAGTAACTGATGCTGTCACACTAATGGGCATCTTTCCTGATAAAAGCTCATTACGGGTTCAATGGTTTTTCCTGTGTACATAATTAAAATCCCTACTATGGGAAGTTTTTCCCATGGTACTGAGCAGCAGAGTAAATAAATGTTATGTTTGAGCACTTTAAGCATGGCCCAAAACATAGGCAGGAAGATGCATATTCAACCATGACACTGGAAAACTGAAGGGGTCTCCTAAGAGAAGGTAATTTGACACGTTTGCTGTAAATACACCTGGAGAACAGGACGTGGGAAAAGGACTAATGCAAAATTCTAGACCCAGAAGCTTGTGATGAGAGTTCTTCATGAAACCCACCCTTTGGGTAGCATGTCTGGGAATCTTAATGGTGGGAGCAGGACGTATATCTGTAACGCCTTTCCCCCTAACCTCATGCCACAATTAAGCCCTAGCCAAATCTTTTAATCTGTGCTAATTGATTGCATAACCCCTTTCTTTCTGTGTGTCAAACTCCCAGAAATTATAGCCATTTCAATGGTGGCTTTTTCATAGAACCTTTTGTGTACCAACACTATCGGTAAGAACACAGCACACTGTCCTGTTTACATTGGTTTGACAGGATGAGGCAACAATTCTCCTATTCTGAACCGGCCCATAAATTGGGTAGGCATTGTCTAAACGTGCATCTGTGTAGAACTGCATCTGTCTCTTTCTGTTTTCATCATGAAAGAAAGCACATTGTAGACAGCTAAATACAGTGCATGTTAATGGCGCATAAATCCTCAGCACTCTTTTTACCAATGGAAGAGACACTTGACCTGACAAAGTGGGATAACATTTCAATTTGAACACTTGTATTAAAATGGCCAATAAAGTTGTATACAGTTGCATAACATTTGTAATCCTTTTATGCAAGTTCAATACGTACACAACATTATTGCGAGAACACAACATTGCATCATAGCTGCAAATTAGGTAAATTCACCAGAAGATGATGAATCACAAACAGAAAAAAGTGGTTTATTGATTTAGAATCTTACTAATTGATTATATCTGGACTAAATAAACTTTCTACCAAAAAGTGATTTGGAGAGATCAAGAGCAAGTTGAGCCAGTGTTAAGTACAGTATGTAAAGTGACAAGGCACTGGGAGCACCCATCTTTCAACTACATGCTTCACCTAAGACTCATTTCTAGTTTTCTGATTGTCAGATAAGAGATAAAGTTTTGTCTACAGCATATGTACTATATGAACCTAGTGAGCAGGACAACAGGCTATATGTAAGCTGCTTTTAATCAAGCATTAATTGATTTACATCCTTTAAAGATTTTTTGGTCCTTCTGATATTGTCATTTTATATTTGTCATGTTGTGTAATAATACTTGACATAAGAATAATATCTGCATACAGCTAAGGCCTTGTTTAAATGATGTAGGAAGCAAACTTCTAGAAAGCGGACCCTCAATTCAGACGTATTTGTTTCCTTCATTAGCTTATCACTGGTTTGCGCTCTTGTGAGTCGCCTTGGAGACAGTGGTAAATAGCCTGGGTGAGAGGGAGGGAAGGGAGAAGTGAATGGGACAATGCTATCAGAAGCAACCATGTCTCTGAGCCTAATTAAACTTTTAGCAGCTACGCACCTGTCTGGCATGTACCAGGGCAACAGAGGAGCCCCTGCTAG
Organism: Osmerus mordax; assembly: GCF_038355195.1. Classification (NCBI taxonomy): domain Eukaryota; kingdom Metazoa; phylum Chordata; class Actinopteri; order Osmeriformes; family Osmeridae; genus Osmerus; species Osmerus mordax. The sequence goes on from NC_090056.1 coordinate 14,194,833, forward strand.
CACATGGCCCAAGGCTAGCTCTTTGACTGGCGCTTTAACCACACAGGTCATCAAACCCAGAGACTGCTGGCAAGCACTTTCCGTAATTAAGCTTTAAGGCGGTGTCATAGACCTGTTAGTTATCTTTATTGCTTTATGACCCCAATACATTCATATATTTGCTGCTAATTGAAAACATTCATTCTGAATATCTTCAGTTATTTTCTATTTGATCCCTTTACAGCCCTGGTTGTCAACATTACAGGTCAAATGTAATCTCTGGAATATCTCTTGGCTCACCTACACACGTTCTAAATGCTATGTTACCATCGTCTACTTTTCTCCTTTCATGTGGAAGTTATTTTTGTAAGCTGGATGATTTTACTGTTAAAAACAGAGATTTACAGGTTATGAAAGTGTCAGACTTTATCACTTTCCTTCATAAATCTTCCTTTACAAGTTGCAATATATCATGTAGTGCTATGATTAGTTGTTTTGGTGATATATTTCCACTCTGAAACTCACAAATGTTAGTTGACCTCTTTGTTTAGCCTATTCAGTGTTGTTAATGCCCTGGCCTATGTCCATAACAATCATAGGGGCCATATGGCTCAGTGTTATCTCAATGAGGTGCAGGGCCTCTGGCATAGCAGTGATTAGCACTGACATTCATCTCCTGGTATAAGAACAAACACACACACACAAGGATGACCTCTGGATGTTTTTCTTCCGGAATCGGCTTAAAAAGTTGTATAAGTTGTTAAACTCTTGGAAAAAAGAAAGGGTCAAATTAATTGGCAACTGTACATCAGAATCTGCCTCTTTTAGCCTTTGATGTTTATCAAAGGAAATACATTTATCAAAACTGATTTAACTCCACACTGTATTCCATCATGGATCTAGCACAGATGAATGCTGTCGGTGTTACAACTGGTTCATAACAATGCTGTCTGTGTATAGTGTATCAGTTTTATCTTAGTTTGCTTACTTTGGGCTGTGTCCCAATAGTAGTCTTAAGGAGGGGAGGTCTCCCTTGGCAGCAGCATAGTGGACAGGGAGGGCCCCAGTGTCCGTGGCAACCCCGGGGTCTGCCTCCCCACTCTTCAGTAGCCAATCAGTGATCTCGTGGTGGCTGAAACGGGATGCAAGATGGAGAACAGTGGCTCCAGAACTGTCCCTATCCTGTAAAGGGAAAAGAGAAGACAAATATTAGGGGGATGTGATGAGGCACACACATGGGAAAATTATAAAGGATGAATCCACTATTCAACCGCATTAGAACCAACTAAATACATTAAAGTTCACGTAGCAAGCACATACAGCATATAAGATACCTGATTTGTAAAGCACAGTGGAAACCCTAAACAGACCATCCACTGTGACAATCTTATTCATCTAGATACGATTCAATGTGAGCAAATGTCCTTCTGTCAAAGGCATGAAGGGTTCTTTGTTGTGTTGTGCAAAGCATCCCAGCCAATCAACCCAGAGGTTAATGATGAAGATAAGTGATCGTAATGGAGGCTCTTATTACTTCTTAGACCTGCATACTAAGACATGATGCAGTGGTAACCTCCAATATTAACCTCCAATATTAATGAGCAAATGTGTCACTGATGACATCAATAAGACCAGCATTAAGAGGTTACTCATCCCTACTCTCTATTCTTTCTCCCAAAGCCCGAGCGGGATCACTTTCTCCTGCTTTGATACAATTTCACAAAGGTAAAAGGGGGAGAGAAAGTAAGAAAGAGCAACAGAGAGGGGGGGAGGGTGCACTTGCTCTATTCACTAAATTTTCAATCAAAACACCAAAAGATAATGAGTTGTTAGTACAACTTCTGGAATTGACAAATCCTATTGGAGAATAGAATTTGACTAATTTAACGACAAAGATATTTTTTTACCATGCTTTAACTCCGATTATGTATTATCCCTGTCCTAAGGTGTTGTATATACCTATAACTATATCAATTACGTCCCTCAGTCCCAAATATGTTGTTAAGCAGCCACCCCTATTGCATACACAAACATAAGTTCAACACCCACAAATGTGCTCAACAAAGAGCTAAAACAGACTTGTCATTAGTGCTACTTGTACAGCCATTAATCAATAAGAACACCAAATAGAAAAGTTTTAATGTTTCAATCCCACATCAGATAATAATATAATCATCTTCATATGTTAAATGTTTAGACCAGACTCAGACTTTTCACTGAAATACAGTATTGTTTGAATCCTATAAACTTTCATTTCTCCATTTCTAAACTTGATCATCCTAACATTTTGTGTAGCAATGAAAGATCTACGTTTATTATTGCAATGTAACCAAGTCAAGGGGCAAAAACATTGCATGGATAAAAGTAAGAATGTATTGACAAATGTTGCACCAACACAATTCTGGAGTTTTCAGTGGACTGTGATTCTCCTCTATACTTTCCTTGGCTTGCTCTGCAGAAAAGACGTGTTTGATACCTGAGGAGTAGTACCTCTCAAACCCTGTAAAGATCCAAAACAATCCTGCTATCAAATGACAAGATTCTGACAAAACTGTTGTAAGTACTGATAACCTTTGGCTTTTTACAAAGTGACCATCAAGATTATGAATATAATTGAAACGTTGCCATAAAGAACTATAGTTCCTTCACTTTACTGATGTATCCTAAACTTAAAGTTTAAACTAATGCTGTCAAATGCTTAACATTGCATAAGCTTATGCATAATTGGCCTCATTAAAATAATGTTCGCTTAGTTACAGAGGACTGCAAAGAACTACGAAACAGTTGACAACATATAGGCTATGTAGTGGTAAAATTAGCCTAATAGTTGCAGAGGGAAATGTGCAGGTCCTCAATTCAGTTTTTAATACTTTTATATTGGTTTGTCCAGCATGGCATATGCTATAAATATTTGTACATGCAATCATTTAACTTCGTATAAAGTGTGTTTGGAAGACTTCAGATTCAAGACTGACATGAGCGATACAATTCACGGCAGTATGGCGCTCTCAACCTGCCACATAGGTTTATGAAAGATCAAGGTGACAGCTCCAACTGAAAATACTTCTACATCTAAGTCTTGGCACGTGATAAGACGACTGTAGGCTACATATTACGAACTTAAAACACTCACAATAACATTCACGTGTTATGTTCATTTTTTGAGGGCGATATAGACAAATTAACCTGCTTCTAACCAGTGGTAGAACACGCCTTGGGCCTATTAGCCAAGAGACAATGTAGTTCAAAACGATAGTCTGTTGTGTGTCTAAAGGTCATTGGATTATAGGCTACTACAGTGACCACAAACCTGCAGACATAAAAATAACATTGGCCAACAGTTTCTAGATTTGCAGCGTAATATCGGACTCACCACGGCACAGCATCCACCTTGTGTTAAGAGCCACTGCAGGCAGGCCAAGTTACCAGTGGCAGCAGCGTCGTGTGCGGGGCTTGCTCCATTATTTGCCAAGCTGTTACCCGGTAGACCAGCTTCTTCAACCAGGTACCTTACGCATGTCAGTTTCCCAGCCCGGGCAGCATGATGTACGGGTGAGGCACCCAGAAGGTCCTTTACATCACCATTCAGTACATTTTCCGCTAATTGCACTTTCAGAGTTTGTACATCCCCCTGCCTTGCGGCGAGAAGTGTCCGCTCCACCACCATGACTTGGCTACGAGTCGGCAACTCCTTGAAAATATTTAATACCCCACCATATAGATGAGTTCACGCTATATCAGTCCAGTGTTGACTTTAACTAGAATTATCCGTCTCTTCTACGTCGATCCTCGTTTGATTGAGAATTGTAGCCTCACATAGCAAAAAAATACTTCAAAATACTTTTTGAGGACAACAATAACCTAGTTATTTAGAGGAGACGGCCGAGTCTCCAACCATGTATATTCAGTCATTTCACTGCACAAATATAAAAATTGGTTCTACATAAACCATCAACTAAGCTTTCTTTCAAGACATTCTTAGGCTTTTTGAGAAAAGATGGTGCTGTTGTTACTGTTTTCTAATTCTGTACAGCGCCACACCAGACTACATGTACGCCAAGTTTCTTTATCCCATACGCATCCAACTGTTTAATAGACATAATCCGCATACATCCTCTTGTTAAGACTTTCTTCTTTATTCTCAGATAGTTCAACTGTGTTACAATTATTAGCTGTTAGACAATATATCTCCGAAAAAGTATTCCTGGCAATAGTCCTGGATCCTTTATTCACGGTCCCCGCAGATGGCGACATGGGACTCACTGCTTGTTAAATAATCCATCAGTGGGAGGATCACTTAGGCGATTTGGTCCCTTCCAATCGGCTCAGGAGTTAAAGGGGCAGTACGCCATCATTTGACCAGGTTTGTATCCAATGAATTGCACATCCTGTTGAGAGACAAACGGTGCTGATGTGCATATAGGTTACATTCAGTTTGGTAATTCAGTGGTCCAGATCCGGCCTATTTTTATATTTGTGTGGGGTTGTGCTTGTACAGCCATTAATATATTTGACTGTCTCCAAATGGAAATACAAGTTGTGATACATTGCAATACGTTTCATTACCAAATGGTGGCAGGAAAGCATAATGTTACAGGCTGTGTCGCATCAAATGGGATATTGTTCAATAAAACGTAGGATGAATTCGGGTAATCTGGGACATTTTGTTGCATGCATTTTCTCATCGGAGTTTCCTGATTGACTAGTGCCCTGACCCTTTCTGTGACACCACAATCACTTTTTGTGATTTCAGTCACATAACATCCATGCTAAACCCAAGGTTAGGTTCTGTGGAATAGACATTGTCATAGCAGACAAGAAAACGCTCTGGAGTTAGGTGTCCCACATTAACAAATGTGCAGATTACCCTAATTCACCCATAGGCCTACTGAGTGAGTCCCATTGTCGGTCATACGAATCTCTCAGTAAAGTTTAGCCATGTTGAATTGGATCCTATAAATAGGCTAGCCTAAACTATTTCAAAATAGGTCCTGCGTTTCATATCACTTTTAACTTTTTAAACGTCCATTACATTGTCTGATGTGGACTAAATCTACTTCTGTAGGCTACAGCTTTCATAGTCTAGGCTATTTTTTATTTGAGCATTTCATGTAGGCCTACCCTATCTGAGTTTATAAATCAGGAATATCACAGTGCATTTAAAAGTGTTAATTGAACACTTGGTAGGGTAAGTGTTTATAGCCAAGGTCCATGAGAGTAGACCTAAGCACGAGTAAAATGAAAATACAAAATTTGCTGTGGGCTACGTTTTAGGTTATGTGCGGCAAATTGTTTATCATTTAATCACCCTGCCCCTCTTAGTTTAGAAGGGAACATCAGTGGCCTTGTAATAACCAAGCTTAATAACAAGGTTCCATTATCTGCTTTAGGTTATCACTTTCTGCTTGAGTGCTTTCAGCTGGGTGTTCCCTTGAGAATTGTCTCGTGCCTGACGCGTGCTTGACTGAGCAATCTGTTACTAGCCCAACTGCCATAGATACCTCGCGCAGAAGTTGCACAAGGGACTAATTAACTTTTTTTTAATCTTTTGAATAGCTTGTATGTTAAATGTTGAAACCAATGCACCAATATGTTTTCACAAACCTTTCTAGGTAGATTTATTACCGTAGCCTATTTGTAAAACAGCATAACACATTTATTAAATTGATTTAGATTTGTATTATAACCAAAACGTCAGCAACATGTTTTTGTCCAAATGTAGGCCGTCTGTTCTAGCTACAGACATGATTATTTTGTTTTAGTCTACATATTTTGTGGTCGGTGGTTTTTCTTAATCTTCTGTTGGTAAGACTGCCTCGGACAAAAGCACTTTCAAACTTTATTTATGTACCATGAGCCATTATCTTTGGGGCTTTTCCCAGGTCTATTATGCACACCCCCTTTACTTCAAGTTATTTTAAAATCCCCATTGTATTGAAGGGGGTCTCTCAACGGTTTTCTTGTCCAACTTGAACGCTAGACGAGCCTGGCCTGGGAAAAAGTGATATTTCGCTGCACGCGTCCAACGTGTGACAGTTATTCAAATTTCTTGTAATGATGTTCAGAGTATGGGAGGACTAAAGCCCTATTGTTAGCGCCATCTGTTGCTGCGCGGGGAAATTCAAATCAGGACAAGGGCTTGGTCTAGCCTACTTATTAGTGGTGTACTAAAATTAGGCTATATTATTTGAGTTGCATACACAGGAAAAACCTTTTCCCCCAAGTAAATTTAAGTTTACTTGCACAAAATGGTGATGTTTAGCAGAGGCTATGTTTAGCAGTTCCATGGTAGCCTATGGTTAAACCCCAAATGTGAAAATTCACAACGTATAAAACACATTAACTTGGTAACCTACACTCCATTACGGTAAAAAAAAAAAATATATATATATATCTATATATATATATAAAAAATAAAAACAATAGACTAGCATTCAGCCTTAATAGTTAAGAGCCATCCAAAGGTCAATGTGTTCTGGATTCTCTGGCAAACTTTGCCAGATCTATGCACAAATCATAGCCAACATTTCTGAGTTATTATTATAAAAGTATGTATGGAACAATATTTTGGATGAAGGCTTGCCTACTCTTTTCAAATTCCTGTACTTATGGCCGAGCTTGCACATTTCTGCGCCCATCTGTCCAACGGCTCTGCAGGTTGGCGCGTGCCATTAATTACCCATGGATGAGCTAGCAGGGACGCGTGCGGTAGCTGTAGACAATGAAAACCCGTGTAACTGTAACAAAATGAGATCCAAGGTCCTAAATAAAATTGTTAGGGATATTTAATGTAATTTTATCTGAATACTTTATGAGCATGTGTCCCATCTTGTTTAATTTTTGAAACCCCCATTAATCCATAACTCTTGCTATAATTAAAATACAGATTGCAAATATTACAAAAAATCCTAACGATTTTTCAAGGAGGCTACGCCTAATGATCTTGTTAGCCATCAAAAGTAGTTTAGTGCCTATACCACTATTACCGTAATTGTTGATCCATAATTGACACATTCAGGTTCCCATATCGTATTGATAAATAATCAGACCAGACACATCAGAATCTTTATTAAGCTTTCTCGACATATTCTGTGAAATAATGACGTGACACACAGAATAATTCGTTTATTTTTTCTTGCCCATACACGCAAACACACACAGTCACACGCAGCCATAACAGTGAATACATCATACCCTTGGCCTTATGTGAATTACGACCAAAGTTACGAATCAACCCATCCAGTGAATGTTGAATGTGTCAATCACATCAGTTAATTCAGGGAACCTACACTAGTTGAGAATTTCATTTCGACCTTAAGTTAGCCTATTTGTCTTGTCTATAAGGTGTTTGGGACAGTGAGTGGTTGGATCAGGCTAGCTCTAACGTGAGTGAAGTGGTATTACATATTATTGTACAGTGTTATTTCTTAAAAATTATCAATGTTCTTGATCTAAAAAATGCTGTAGCCTATGCCTATAGCTTAGCGCACTTACACAAAACAAGCCTAAAATAAGAAAAACCTTTTAAGCAATAGTGGAATAGTGGAAACTCTCCAATTGCAATTTAGATCCACATGAAATGTCAAGTGATACAATGACATGTTAAATTCCTTCAAATTTTAATATAAGACAAAACAGTCCATATTGTCATCTTTCTATGGTCTAGACCTATAGCCTGCTCTTGACACAACACTTTTAATCGACCCCCAACTTACAACACTGGCAGCTCTCCCACGACGACGCAGTCATCCGTGAATTGTTGGTGAGAAGTTTCATGGTCAAACTTTCTCACACTTCTAGGCCTACAGTTTCTGAATCTCATTAGTAGCAGGCATGCAAACCTATTGAATGAACATTCATTGAGACAAGATATAGGCTAATTAGGCTAGTCTATGAAGAGTATGCAGCTAAATATGATTATGATTATGAAGTTTAGATCATATTGCAGGCTATTACTGCACATATGCATAAAATGCCGGTAAATCAATTTGCAAACAATGGTATCAGTTTACAATATGTTTTCTTAATGCCCGTGTCACTAACACTACATGGGTGTAAAGGTTCATTATTGCTTCCTCATAAATAGTAGCCTTTAATTTCTGAACTCACAGGCGAACACCCGTTCTATCTACCGATAACACACTCGTAGGCTACAAGGGAATCAACATGTCTTACGGTTCAAACATTACGTCTATCAAGTTGAAATAGGTAGGATAGGCCTACAGCAGAAAAGCTATAGCGAACAAGGAAAATATCGGGAGATGTAACATACCAAACAAGCTGATCATTTCGATTTGCAGCAATGGCACAGTAGCGTAGATGGTGTCAGTCAGTGGAAGGCTGCAGCATGGAATCAGATGGAACGCCCTTTTGGTACAAGACGCTTCAGCTCAAAGCGTGCCCTCCGATTTGTGGGCGGGGGCGTATGGTCAACGCCTTCAATCAGAAGCTTGGAGACTGCAACGTTTGCAGGCACATACAAAAACGAAATTACCGAAAACACACAGCAAGTAAATAGATGTTTAGAGGCTATTAAAAAAGAATGGAAATCACTTCCACAAACAGGCTTCTGTGCAGATATTTTATTCTCTCTCTTGCTATTTTTTCCCAACAATTAAGTCAGCTGATGAAATCATTTCACAACCACCAAAAAGTACCGACCTATAGCTACTGAAAGCAGTAGGAGTAATACCAAATTGAAAATACTGTGTACAAAATTTACCTGCTCCTTTTTGTGGGAAATGTCATGGTCTTGACTACTACCAGCCTCTCTTTAATGTATTGGTACTGGATGGCCATCTGCCCTTTTGTTCTTCTGGCTCGTGCCGTTCTCGTGCGTCCCATATCTCCAAGGGTTGCACAATGGAGACCCTCAATGCCCACGATAGATTGAACATTCAAAAAAAACGCGCCAATAAGCAGTGCTCTAAACTTTCCCACCGAGTCTATGGTGTGAAAGATGATAGGCTATGTTGTTCTACACACTGAAGTAGCCTTCATTCCTTTTGATTGTAGTAAAGGTCTTATAATTCAAGTTTTATTATTTTGTTCAAAGCAGACAAAAATGTCTGTTGAAATAAATGGCATAAATGGCGGTAAAATAGGCCAGGGGTACTTGATATGACAACCTTAATCGTATTGGACTATTGCGATTGGCGGAATATCTTCCACGTGTGACGCTGCTATGCCACAACTCTTCACGTGCTTTGATGAACAAAAACTTGACACCAGATGTGAGGGCTACCTTGTGGCTTGGGTTTAGGCTTGGGTATTTAGGGTAGCTTTTTGCTTATTGCAAAGTCGGAGACCCAAAATCTGTTCAAGATGAGGGCTTGATGCTTTACATTATTTAGACGATTTATAGAAGCGACGCCATATAGTTGGACACGATTTGTTGCACTTGCAGACAAAGCAATTAACAGATAATGCTTTTGTAGAATACCACCTCCTTCGAGTGCACATTGTGTTTAGAGATTCAGTTTCTGCCCTTAAATAATGGACATTTTAAGTGGACTATAGAAGCCCAATGTTTAGGCCTACACGTGGCTGTAGGTAGCCTATAGTGACATAAATTACTGCAATTTAACAATTTCCAGATAGCCTGCATGTTAGAGTATGGTACAATAGGCATAGCGAAGCTTTTCAGCTCAAAACGGTTAAATCAAATTACCACAATGGTTGTTTAAATATATATTTAACGTATATATAAATACACATTGCAAAGCGTTTGTTTATTATTGTTATTTATATTAATTGGACTTTAGTTGCCCGGTACTGCATCCACTGGTAGACGCACAGCCAAATCACTGACGTCATGTTGACTCCTTTGTTGAAGAGGTTTGGAAATGTTACAGCCCTGTATGTTGTTTGTCTTTGGTGTGTTTGAGTGGCAGATGTTAGACGAATTTGCGTTGTTTGTGGCTTGGGAAGCTATTTTTGGTCACTGCTTTTTTTTCTTGCTTCAAGCTAACACACTCCTAAAGGCAGTGATATTAAACACAGATGGTAGCCTATACACCCATCTCTGAAACCATACCCAATCCTAATAATGGTTTATTATTTTCAAACTCTTTAATAATTAGACCTTCTCATGTCCATTCCAGGACCTTTAAATGAACTAATAACAGTTAGGATATTGAATCTGAAGAGGTGGGAGAGACTTATAAGCACGGTAAATAACAACAAAGGACAACACAAAGCAACAGTAAAATAACCAAGAAGAAACTAGCAAGCTAATGACTTGTCAAAACCTGTTACGATATGATACGTTTTACCATAGTCTTGAACATTTAGACAGAACCTCAGAAAGAAGGGGGCACTCTAGGGGTAAGTGAATATGACTAAAGATCAGCTGAAGGTTGTATTGCCAAACAAATTCAGATGCCTCATATCAAATGTACTGCTGAACTCTATTACCACTGTCACTACAGCAGTTATTGTACAGGTATTAGTAGTTACAAAGCGGTTAATGTACACTTAAGGTAAAATGTTTTCCCATTATTAAGACAGTCTGTTTAGGTCTAACTATTTAAGCGACTTTAGACTAGCCAACTTTGACACTGCCATATGTAACTGATTCACTAATACTGCCTTTGTCATGTCATTGATTGGCAAATTGAAAATGTCTGGACTTGTTTCTTCTGAGTGAGAAAGTCATATCCAAAAGCAATTTGTTTCCCACAAATCTCCCTTTTACAGCTGGTAGAACCAGAGAAAACATAAGTAAAATACTGTGAAGAATGATTAGTTGTAGTCCAGTTGCGATAAACTGCCATCCGAAAGTAGAGCCTGTCTGCCTACAAATTTATTTTATGTGAATATGCATAGTGTCTTTGGTCATAAAATCAAGGAAATTCAATGAACCCTTTGCCTTATCTTCAACTGTAGACACAACATTGATATCTGCTTTACAATGTGTAATTACAGTACATGGGATATCATTTCATATTCAGGCAAATGTATGTCCATGAAACTCAAGACTTTAATTTATAATTCTACCATGTGATTTGTGATTCGACCTATGATTTACATTTAGTTATTTTAGTCATTTAGCAGACACTCTTATCCAGAGAAGAAGCTTCCATGTAGAAGCTTCCATTTATCCATTTAGAAGCTTGTGTATAGCTCAAACAAAGAACTTATATTGACTCTTTGGCTGAAATAGCTGTAAAAATCCAGTACCATGATTACGACATACATTTCAAAACGCTCGCATGTCTCAAACATAAATACATTCATTTTGTACAGTAAATATGTATATATGCATACGTGCTATGTTAAGTATAGTTAACTGATGCCTGCTTCACTAACCGTGTTTGAGTATAGGTGCACATACTGTAAGTGATCCGTGTAAATACAAAATCATACCCATGAAATATGAATGTCACAACCTCTCAAGCACATAGTCGGGAATGATGCCATGTCAATGATGTATTAAGGCAGACGCCTTAATACTCGATCTAATCACACCATCACTCTTCCATTACACTAGCACAGTTATATCTGCAACTTACCACCCCTACCAGACTAAAAGACATCATGCACACACACTGCATTGTCTCACATACACTATACACTCACCAAGACTTTAAATACACTCATTAACCGTCACCACTTATGACTATTTGAAGGGTTCTTTATAATTTTCATTTGGTCACCGAAATTGGAATCCTGTTTTCCTTATACTTTTTAAAGCATTTGAACATCGCATGTTGTACTTGTCTTTACATCTTGTTGCTCCATGCTATGTGTGATGTTTATCTCATCTCAGGATCAAGTGATTCCATCTCAGAATACATTATATGAAACTGATTCTGGGATGTTTGTATCATCCTTAATGCTCTTGTCTTGAAAAACGCATTATAATGTATATATATATAAACACTATTAATTTTATTGGCCAATAAAATCTAGGAGTTATACAATGTATTTCCCAACTAAATCTCTCGAGGTGGAGGCAAAACAAAATACATTTTGGAACAGAATGGAGATTGTTAGTGAATATCCATTTGGCTTGGCAAGCAAGCTATCTAGATCTACTATTGGGTAGGATGATCAGAGGGGTTGTTGTGCTCGTGCAACGCTTTGCCCATGCCATCCGTTTGAGCTTTTAGACAAATTCATGCTCTTGTCATTCCAAAGACGATTTAGTTTAGTCCTTTTCCGATAGTCACTTCATTTGTATTCTTAACGGCATCTATTCATTGGTATATGTATAAAGTTTAAAGGCAAGGTGGCAAAACTATGGAAGTAAAATCCTCAGTAAGGGGTTAACAAATCGAAGCTCGACGTTTGGCTTTGCTCTTCATTAAAGCTATGACCCCATCTGCCTAGAAATATTGGCTCGTGTCGGTCTCATGCCGTTCAGGAGTTCAGTAAAGGGGTAGGCTATACGTTGACCCTTAAACCTTAAGCCAGTGACGATGCTATGTTATATTAGGCATACTGGAGGCATTGAAGCTATGTTTTTGAGAGAAAAGAAAGAACTAGAATAATCCCAAAATGTAGACTTGCCAGGCCCATCCCCTGCGTGTTTTGTAGGCCACCTTGTACAATCAAGAAAATATATGATGCACGATATTATAACACATAATTTATCAATTAACATTACGTATTGCAAGACTGAATATAACATGAATATTTCTGGCTACATGACAGCAAGTAGAACTCATGTAGGCTTAGTTATGGAAAAGCAGCATGTCTCTTTACAATCATGCTTGAATCTCTAAATATGTATATTTCAACAAAGGATCACTGTCCATTGAGAAGGCACAGATGGGACACCCACGCCGAAATGTGGACAAAGAAGGTTCTAACCGTAAGTCCTGTACAATTTTGGTCAGATCTCTAAGAGCCCATCCCTTCGTGGCAGTTAATTGGGGCCCCATGGGCCGACAGGACGCGTGCAAAAACCCTTATCCATGTCGAATCAACCTTGTTTCACAAAGGAACTAGCCACAGAATCCACCTTGTCAACTCTATCTTCAACACTCTAAAAACAGTAGTAACTCCATTTAAAGTGAAAAGTATACATTGTTATATAACTATACTAACACAACTTCACGCTAGACATTTTCATTCCTTAAACAATGCCATGCATTGCATCAAGTAGCTTCAATAAATCGGATTAAAGATGTATGGAGAGCGTATTTATTTCATGGCACGGTTAACAGATCATGTAAACAAGGTTATGGCTATATCCTTTTTAAAGTGTATGAGCTGTAACTGCATAGCGTCACAGCATCACCATAAAACAACCTAAAACATTGGCATTGTCAGTGTTGTTTGTCTTAAAATCCACCCCTTCCCCCACTCGGTCTTATGCAGATGGCAAAAGCCCAACGACGCCAAATCGTTTTTTAAAAGCTGACCAGCAACACGATGGAGCACAAATCAAAACCAAGGCATGCATTGGTTGGTTAGGGGGTTGGCGGGACATCGAACAAATGCGCGTGCAAAGCTCCGCTGCAGGACCCAGTGGCTGGGCTCACTAGACTACCATCTGTTGATCAGTCGTGGCGCGTGCCGAGCGCGAGTAACCAGCATCTGACTATTCAAGAACAAAAAAATAAAACATTTATCGATATCTGTATGTATTTTACAAGAAATTTACGGTAGTGCAAAATGTAATAGAATATTATTTTCATAGCCGTTGTATGAGACGCAAAAATAAATCTAATAGGCGATTTGAACATAATTGGCTTAGCGTCCATAATGCCCAATTCTATTTGGGTATAGCCTTCATCCAGTTACAATATCTTCTTTTAACATAATTCCTTATTTAGTTTAGGCTAGGCTATGGCAACATTTTCACCCCCCTCATTCTTGTCTGACGCTTTTCCCCAAAATCGAGAGTCAGTTCCACAGGTAAAGGTCTTGGACAGATACATAGTGCGTTGAAAACATGTTGATGAGGACTTTCAAGCAGATGTCAATCCATACATAGCGTGGCTTGGGTATCTGTTTATTAGATTTCCATAGCCTACCTCAGAAAACCATCCACCCCAGTTTACCCATGTATTGGTCCTCGATCAAGATTTGGGTATAGTCTAAACAAGTATCGGACACAATGAAACGTAGTCTACGTCTCACAATAAGAACAATTTTATAGTAACTGTAACACTTGTCTAGGAATGCAAGGCTGAATACAAGATGTCATATAAAACGTGGTGGATTTTGAAGGAAACAAGTGTGAACGGATTATTAATTGACCTAATGAATGAAAATATAGCCTAATGTATTTAGCCACACCGTTATTAATTATGTGTAATAGGCCTACGTATACAGTTTGATTGCTTTTAAAATGGGTAGGCTATTCTTTATAGCTGCTAAACCTTTCAGACAAGAGTGAAGCGTTCCGCATATTTGAATACAAATCCATAGCCTATGTATTAACAAAGGTTGGCTATTCTAAAAAACCTGGTGTGGGGGAAAAGCTTGCAACACACAAAAAGTAAAACCAGTGAAATACCAGTGGTGTCTGGTTTATCTCTACACCATGGACCAGATGGTCTAAGGAGCGCCGGTTTGCTGTCCCAAAGGCATACCCCTCCTGCGTTGATATGCGCACAATAGTTGATAGTCCCTCCCCTCTGATGCCCCGGACTGATATAAATAGCAAAATCTCCGGCTGCCGGGCACACTTCAGCTCATAGCCTCGCAAAGAGAACATCTCTGAGAGACAGTACATCACAACGAAAACAACATGACACCAAGCGTCGCGTCTGAGACAAACGAGTCTCTCCCCTCAAGGTCCACCGTGGCACAGAGGAAAGAAGCAAACGAACTGAGAAAGGTAAGCGGAATATGTAGGACTAGATTCCCCATCAATAGCCGGTACTTTCTCTCATCCAATTTTCGGAATTTTCCCAGTTCCTAATGTTCACTTTGTCTTTTTCCTTAGACTCTCAAGCCCATGTTGGAAAAGAAAAGGCGAGCACGCATCAACGACAGCCTTGGACATTTGAAGACCCTTATCCTGCCTCTTGTTGGCAAAGACAACGCTCGTTACTCGAAACTCGAGAAAGCAGATATTCTCGAGATGACCGTACGATTCCTCACAGATCTTCCTTCAACTCCAGTCAAAAGTGAGTTTCATTTCTGATCTATATGCTATGTAGGTATTCATTACTGCGTATTTTCATAAATGGTAATGTTATGATAAAAAATATTAACTCAACTTTATTTTTTCAGGTTCAACAGATAGTTTCAAAGAAGGGTATAAAGCATGTCTCCAGCGAGTATCCGCTTTGCTCCCTAAAACGAACCTGGACAAAGACGCCTGCCAGCGTGTGAATGAGTTCATTCAGCAGTCCATGTCTACGTCTGCCACCCCAGCCTGTCAGAACTGTTGCGCCCAGAGTTCCAAAGCTTTTCCCCAGATTCAACAGAGACTCCGGAGCCTCAAAGCCAATCTTAGCTCCAGAGTTGAGAACCACTCACGCAGCAGCGGTTCTCTTCCTAACCGACCACAGCCAGTGCCACAAGCTGTAAATGCTAACATGTGGAGACCTTGGTAGATTAGACGTTGTTTCTTTACTTTAATGTGTATTATTTATTACTAAGAAAATTAATGCAGCTAATACTTAGCCTTAGAGATTAACATGAAGAAATTGAGTGATATTGGGAATATTAGCATTTGACTAACAATGTACATACTCAATGAAAATCCAAAAGAGCACAGATCTGATGAGAAAACGAACACTAAGAACTTTGTTAAATGCAATCCTCTTTGGGGTTTCAAAGATATTGGTTGTAGACAACACATTTGTAAACCCCAAGGGTTATTTTGTTTGAGGTTTGCACTATTGACTTGAAGTATTTTGGTCTGTGCAAAAGACTGTCTGTAAACACTGTGTGTTGTAGTTGGCATATTATTTTAAAACAAGAAAACAATTGTACTTCAAATGTTTAGTGTTTGACTACTGTCTGAATAAAAAAACAGTTCTGAAAAACAGTTGGGCATCTTGTCTCTTAAATGTTTTTGAATTGCGTAAAATAGTTAAAATAAACACATTTCATTAGATGATACGCGCGCCCATTTAATCTGGTCGAACGCACGCTGAAAGCAGAGGGTTCTCCGCGCAGCTTTGGGCGCCATAGTTGTGAACATTGAACCTCTGTTCTTCGCGCCCTTTTTTGTATATTATAATAAAAACGATTAAAACAGGCTTTGTATATAGGCTTCAACGAAAACAAGATGGTCTAATACATTTCAAACATTAAATAAGCACGTCCAAATAAATGCCATTCAGATTGGTGTAGTGATGTTAGCTATACTGCTCGCAAATGTACATCCCAATAAAACATATATACTAGCCTACATTTCAGACATGACACATTTCATAATCTTTTTAATTTAAAGAGGAGTTGCATGTGCGTTATCTAGTGAATCCACACACATCGTAGGCCTACGCTACATGTTTGAAGAGAGAGAAGACACTCATATCGAGAGTAGACACCATTTCACTTGTTTAACACTGGACAAACATGCATGTATCAAGCTATCCTTCCACATGAGTTAGGCAGCGTTTTAAAATGAAAGGCTAAAGGTTTTATTTGTATATCTATGCTGAAGTAGCCTATATCCTAAAGCCTAGTGTAATTTATTGTAAATCATCTTTAAGGCTTCATTACCTTAAATAAAAACACAGTGCAAATGTGCTTTCATATTGATATAGTTTTGCTACATTTATCAATTACATACGTTTGAAAACATTATAGTCATAACTGACACTGACTGAACATGGAAATAGCTAACCTAACACACACAGATCCTCGTCTGGTCAGTCGTGGAGTTGATCTGAACTTCCCCCATCTCCAAAGCGTAACTTTTAAATCCCACGTATAGGAATATTCTTAGACAATGCCTCCCTGTCCACCCAGCATGCACAGATGGGTTACCCACGCCAAATTCACGAAGAAGACAAAGGGTGACTAACCGTAAGCAGTGGAATGAATAGTTCAGAATTCTCAGAACCTCATGTTAATTGAAGCCTCCTGCTGGGGTGAGAGGGGCGCGTGCAGGAAGTGCGCGTATCAATTTCAGTGCATCGCTTTTAACACTACAAGCGTTGCTTTGACAGCATGCACTCCCCAAAGAATTACATCGATGGTTATCTCAAGGCTCATAATTCAACATTTTGTTCTGCGATTGTCGTGAGACGATGTATAAATTCAGTAAGCTATGCATCCCACCATCACATTTGTTAAACAATCTAGCACCAGGCGTTTTTATCTATCGTTTTTGTAAATAAATATTGATATTAGGATAAGTCTATCATCTTCCTTTCGTTATTGGCCTATTCTGCACGTGTAAATTAAATCAGATGTTTGAAGCCTACAATGTCTCAGCAATGTCTCAGGGTTTTGAAAAGCAGACTGGTCCTGCACAAACACTTAATAAAGATGCATTGAATGTGTGGCTTGGACGCTATTAAGAACGTAAGAGTCACGCAAAAAAAGACGTCCGGAATATGAGAAAAAAGCATCTATAGGAAACGGGGATGGAACTATTTCAGCTTCCCCCTTCTTAATTATAAACTGACTACAATGAGCACATCGATGGCTGAGGGATGCAGATGGGCTACCCACGCCAAAGTTGTATGGAAATCTTGTGTCGTAGACATACACTAAATGGAATGAAACGACAACAAGTGAGGAGGGGGGATTCGTCCTATGGTGGGACTTGGAGAGGGAAGCACTGGAAGGTGGGATTGAGAGCGGAAAGAGAGGGGTGTGTGTGTGTGTGTGTGTGTGTGTGTGGGGGGGGGGGGGGTTACGGGTCGGTAACAGAAGTCCATCTGCTCCCTGTGGCGCGTGCTACACGCGTGGTTCCCATGAGGGACAGTTTTCGGTCGTTAATGCTTAGCACAATGATTGTTAGTAAAAACAAAACGGTATGTCTAATATAGGCTACACGCAGTACCTTCAGAATTGTACCCATATTACAAAATAGTAAATAATACTCATATATAATATATAATGTGCGTCGATAACATGTAGATAACTCAAAATGATAATAAGATTCTATAAATGACGTTGAAACTCATAGAAATGCACAAACATTTAGACATTGTGATTATTCGTAAACCAAGGTGCTAGCCACCCCCAGATCCTCTTCGTATTGGTCGAGCGTCCAGAGATACTCGCTCCGCCCCCAGTTGGCTACAGGTGTAGACCACGCCACTCCTTCACCGTCACTAATGAGAAAGATTGTAGGACGTCACAAAAGACTATACTATTGTTTGTTTTTTTGAATTTGAAGGCAGATGTCATTTGAAAGTAGCTTGGCTTGGGTTTAGGGTTTTTGTATATGTAATTAGGAATCATGTAAACTATGTAGGCCTATGTCCAATTCAGAATATCCAACACTTCCCTCGGTCCCCACACCAATGCTGGAAAAGTGCTCTAACTTGATGGTATAACTTTGATGATATATCTACTGGTAAATAAACTATAACAAAACATTCTACCAATGGGATAAAGTTATAGTTTCTGTGCAACGTCATCACAGAGACCCGCGTAAAATAGGGGGAGAGTTAAGCAACACTATTGGCATATTTTGTGCATCCAAGCTCCAAAATAAATATTATTTCAGTAGTTTTTGTGCATAAAACTGTACCCAACCGCAACCACAAGAACCCAAAAAACGGACGGATATTGACATAATTATATGCGATTTGTATGCACGCTGATTTTCCTTTGTAACATGTGGCTTCTCTGAGATAGGTATGTAGCTATATCGGACCATGATCGCTGGCCACTCGAACATATCTTAAATGCATTGTTTTTCTGTTTTAATTCTACCCTCAAAAAAAAAAAAAAACATTTATAGAAAATATGGGTGAATGCGTAATTACGCACAGATTCCAACCCTTCCACAACAACAAAACCGTTAAATGTCATGTGAATATCATAATAGTATTGTGTATTCAAGTATAACAGTGCATTATATGTAATTCCGACGAAAAGAAAGTTATAAGGACACTGTATTCTATATGAAATTGGGAACACTTTCGACAAAATAAACCTGACCACAAAATGCAAGGATCAAAGGCACGCTTTGTTGTTACGCCTGGATTAAACGAGTACACAGATGGCTATGTTAGCAATGTATACACGTTTGTGTCGTTTTGAAAGCAATGGTCCTCAATTCAAATTTTACACGGTAGCTTGGGGGCGTGCCAGTGACGCATTGAAAGGACGCTCTAGACCAGCATATATACCTCTACTCGCTGCCACTGGGTGCATATCCTCTCCCAGATTCTACTAGACATCACCCTCTCTTCACATTTAATCTAAAAATGATCTCTGGACAGATCCAATCATTTGTTCCAAGGCTGACTGTTGCCCGGAGAAAGGAGGCACTGGAACTGAGAAAGGTAAAATAAGAAGTTATTAGGCTACATAGGTTGCGCAAACACTTTACATTTCATCTGAATTGTGATGTTATTCTTTGTGGTTGTATTCTAAACAGATTTCATTCTTCTTTTCAGACTATGAAACCGTTGATGGAAAAGAGAAGGCGCGCACGTATCAACCAGAGCCTCAATCAACTGAAAACTCTTATACTTCCTTTAACCGGCAAAGATGTAAGTTCGAAACAACCACTAAACAACCAATACAGGCTACATTAGAAGAGCCCATCTAAAATATTACAGAAACTGAATATATTGTAGATTAAGATATTAATATGTGCTGTTTTCTGTCCAGAAATCTCGACACTCAAAGCTTGAAAAAGCTGATATCCTTGAGATGACCGTGGGATTCCTCAGTGATATACCCGCTCAAACCAAACGTGAGTTTTCCTTCTTGTTTTATTTCCAGATTTTTTTGTGTGTTTTGAGTATTTTGCATTCGCCAACATAAACGTAAAAAGTAAAAAAACTAACATATGTGTTCAATTTCGATCCACAGGTTCAACTGACAATTACAAAGAAGGGTACAAAGCATGTCTCCAGCGCGTATCCGCTTTACTCCCCAAAAGGAACCTGGACAAAGACGCCTGCCAGCGGGTGAACGAGTTTATTCAGCAGTCCATGTCTACGTCTGTCACCCCAGCCTGTCAGAACTGTTGCGCCCAGAACTCCAGAGCTGTCCCCCCGATTCAACAGAGACTCATGAGCCTCAAAGCCAATCTTAGTTCCAGAGTTGAGAACCACTCACACATCAGAGGTCCCCTTGCCAACCGACCACAACCAGTGCCACAAGCTGTCAATGCTAACATGTGGAGGCCTTGGTAGATTGTAGCCAGTCCCTTCCCTAACAAGTCAATGTGAACCGTAAGATATAGCCTACACATGTTAGAAAACCTCCTGTGTACTATTCTTCATCATATACATAGGGAGAATCATTGTATTATCTTGATGAACAGTTAGGATTCGTCGTTAAATCACGATAGTTGTTGAGTATTATATACTTAAGTTATTACGCACTCGTATTCGTTGTCCTTTAAAATGACAAGTTTGAAGACGTATTTCTCGAGATCTGCATGTATGTAATTTTGTTATATTTAATCCTTTTTTGGGTTAGATGATTAAGGGCCATTGAAAAAACGCCCACGTAAAACCCAAAGGGTTGTATTTTTGTGAAGAATTTGCACTGAAGACTTCAGTATTTCTGGGTTCGTGCAGATGAAGGACATGTAAGCACGTTGTGTTATTATTCTATCTTAAAACGTGAGTATCTCTATTTTAGGGATGTATTTATTAAATGTATTAAATTGTTAGGCATGTTGGTAATACAATGTAATAAATGATTCAGTTGTAAATTGTTTCGTATCCTACATTTATTCAGTTTCACAGATGTTTATTGAGTCTATTCATGCGGCATCCAAGACGCGCAAATTCAGAATTTATACAGTCAGGCATGCGCAATGATGTGAAAACGTTGTACCCACAAATGGTCATCCCAAAGCATACAAATGCTACCTTATATGGTAATCAAAACGTGTTTTTGGAGGGATAATATTGCAATTAGAAGAATAAAAAGAGACCATGCTAAACATCGTAAGTTTTCCAGTCAGAATGTTGTGGTCAAATGCGCCTCTGTTGGTGTAAGAACCTCAACGCAGCCAAGCCCACACATTGCGTGGTCTCTACTGCCCTCTCACGGCATATGTTGGTGTTGTCCTTGATCATACGGATCCTTGTTTGTGATAACGTTCAGGTTCTACTTACAGGTCCTAAATTCTTCATTGATCAAATAACTGAACTGCTACTTAGCTGAAAATGAGAATGAAATTAGCGCAGTCAAATGTTACCATACTAGCTTTGTCCACACATAAAACGACATCCACCAAAAATCTGAATCTGAAATATCCTTCGCGCGCCACCTCATCTTCAGTATCTAGCTATACCGGTCTGGCTACCAGAGCCGCAGCCTGAATGACAGTAGAAGTCTAGAGAGTAGCCTATTAGTCTACTCACGCAGTCTCGGGCAGAAACGAGTCTTAGCTATTGGGCCACAAAGCAAGTCATGTCAGCAACCAAATCGCAAGAGTCATCACATGGCCTTCAAATATGCAGGTAATCTAAGGTTTTATGTATTTTTCAGTGTATCTAATGCACAGGAACAGATACAACGCGATGCGTTTTCAGACCGATCCGATAATCCACTGCTTCCGCTCGAAATAATGCTCCCTCTCAGTTGTAGTTATAACGCATACGGAAGACGACTCATCCTGCTATTGTAATTATTTATCCTAGTGTTTTCGCCTTATTTCATATAGCGTACGAAATAAAACTGCATATGAAAATTGTGCACGTCACCATGTCGTAGGCTAGGCTGACTTCAGCAATGATGCTTGAGAGTGTAGACCGGTTGAAGTTAGCCTACACTACAGTATTTCCCTGCTAACAAGGACATTGTAAGGTCGACCTTAGTATTACTGAGTCTACACCACAACAATAACACACAGTAGCCTACAGGTTTGCAATATCTTCCATGCCTGTTTTTAACGTCAACTGCACGCAGAAAGACTATATGTTACATTAGCCAACACGATCTCTTAATATGTAACTCAAATTAGTCAAGGAAAGTTCTTGTCATAAAAAACAAACAAACAAACAAACGATTACTCAAATTAACGTGTGTTTATCGTCACAAATCGAATATGCACGGGTTTGCCTTTGCTTCGTATTACAATGTAGCCTACCAATGTAGCCTTCTAGCAACTTCCGTAGCCGTAGGCTGCTGCACTCAAGATCCCCCTAAAAGGTAGAAAGAAGCCCTGCACTTCTTAGCATTAAAGCAAGTTTAAATGCTCAGTACAGCAGGGGTCTCCAACCATGTTCTGAGAGAGATACCTTCCTGTAGGTTTTGTAACTATCCTGATTCAACCCGTCTACCATTTTATTAGAATTAGGTGTGCTAGATTAGGATTGGAGCGAAAATTGACAGGAAGGCAGCTCTCAAGGTACCAGGTTTAGACCTCTGTACTGGAGCAATATCAACAATGAAGAGAACATCAGAATTCAGAGAACAAGTCATCAAATATAAAATGAAACCATGATCATATGTGGTACTGTGAAAGGGGTGGAGGTGGGATAAAGTGCTTGTGTGTTTGCACTTGTATTTTTCGTGGATTCCTCAGTCACCAGATAAGGACCACAAGGAACAGATGATGTATTTATTTACATTACTTCAACCTCTAACCCAGTTAGTCCCCTTATGCATCCGCTGCTGCCTTCCACATCTGAAAAGCTTTCTACCTACAATGTGGCACTTTCATGGAAAATATCGGACTTTTAAAAGATTTTTTTTGAAGCAAGTGAAATGTGTATATCCATTCAGGTAACGGTAGTCTTTTGTAGACAGACATAATATTATAATAACCCTTTCAGTGTCAAAAGTAAGGGTTTGCATGCTGTATTTGTGTATGTTAATATCTTTACATTTTGAACTTGACATCTTGTTTGTTGGGCATTTAGGCAAAATATTTGGTTCAATGATACTTTCAGGAAGTTTAGAGTTTCAAACTTTTGTTAAATGATTTTGGTGGGTTTGAAATCTCTGTTGTTAAGCTTTCTATTTGTAGCTCATGGTCAATCATTCAATTGTTTTTTAGCACTCTTGCTGAGTTAATGGTTCTTAACCAAAATGGAGAAATTAAACCAATGCATTAGCCTTTACGTTGGAACAACACATTTCTACAGAAATTCAAGACTTCTAGACTTAAAGAAGATTGTCATAGACTACTGGCTGAACCTATCTCTGATTCTAAGCCTTATCAGGTAGCCATATCCTATGTTCTTTACTAGTTGTTATCAGGGTAAATCACCACTCAGTCAGATGCTTAAAGACAAAGGATGTTGCTGGGCCTGTTACTCTGGTTATGATAAAGTGTGGAGTGTGTGTGTGTCTAAATGTCTGTCTCAGATTAAGAGGCAAGAGCATTTTCAAACCCATTTTTTCAAGCCTTCCTAAACTCACAGAGATTGAGCATATATATTCAGAATTGTACTCTCTTCATCATCACTTATCTTTACTATGAAGATTTAAGATACAGCAGGTGACGTTATCAAATAAATTCAAATATGAGAAACAGCACCCCCAATTCTTGTCTCAACACCTGCACTTTCTCCAGCTTGAGTTTGATTTGACAGTGGTTTCACAAAATAGGGTCAAAATGAAACGCAGGTGAGGAACAGGATTTCTGGAACACAATTGGCTGGATAGTAGCGGGCTGCTACAAAATTATAAATTGACATTCCACTGGCACTGAACTGTCTGTGTTGTTAAACAACTCTCAGAGGGCCTTATCAGCATACATGTGTAAAGGGGACAAACCTTTTCTATATTAACAGATAAATATTACCTTTTGTACTTTTAATTCAGGTCCCTTACCCCACTATATTTAATACTATTACATGCTGTACTGCAAACTACTTTAACAAATAGCTCAATTGTCCTCTATTTCCACATGAGGATAGAGGAGTGCTCATGTGATGTACAGTATGTCCCCAGGGTTGTCGTGTCATGAAGTGATCTATCAATGACAAGAAGAGGGGCCGAGAGAGCGATCATTGTAGAAAGAGCTGATCCTTTTCACTCTCGATTTTGGGTTAGTGATAAAGGAAATGCAGATTCACAACAGGGGAAGTGGGATCATAACTCATCAGGTAGTACACACATCCTCTCACATACACTCACTCACACTGTGGGAGGTTCAGGAGATGGTGGCACCGAAAATACACAGATGCTCTCTTTAGCTCTTTTTCATACACACATACACTCTGCTACTGAAATGTACATGAAGGGTGTTTGTCCAATGTGTTTATCCTTAGTGGCACTTTTTTTTTTTTGCAAAGCATTGACTCTGGAAGCCACTCCCAAGATGGCGTCTTGGGATGGTGTTTGACGCCATCCCAAGGTGGCGTCAAACACATTTATATTTATTTCTCGTAATCCGCTCATCCAAACAACTCACTTAAAACCGCACGTCCTTGGGTCCAGAGCAACACTGAGCAATACACCTGCCGGATTTCGATTGTCCGATTTTCTAGGTTATTGAGCCACAGACCCACAGAAATTTCTGCCTTTATAGTTATATACTCGAAGTAAAGAGAATAGCCAAGAACCTGTTGGATTTCACTAGATCTTTGTGTATGTGCGTGTGTGTGCACATGCGTGTGTCCGTCTGGGTGTCAGTTGTTGGAGCTGATCACTTAATCAAACAGCATCCCATTAGTCCTGTGGGGTGTGTGATGTAGATGGGCTTTGAGGGGGACTATCCTTCAGTGAGACCTGACAACAGGAAGATGAACTGTCTCATTCTCTGTGTGGATTTTACTTAGCAAGAGACAGAACCCCTAGCTGGATGTTCTGGATAAGAAGGTTTATAATGATTAATAGCTGAGAAAGCCTAACCAATGCTATTAGTACCCAAAAGTGTTTACGTTTGTGTCAAAGCGTGTATCTCTGTGGTGTCAAGTATCTGTGACGGTACTAGGCTACTCTGTAATTCTGACTTTAAACTAAAGTAGAGCCTTCAAATATCCTCAGAGCCTTTTCAAGTTTAACAGTACATAGCAGTAGCAATACATTTAGTTACCATTAGCTAAATGCTAATGGTTATAGCTCCAATGGACTGGGGTCAAGACAAATGTACTTCTTTCTAATCCTAACTAAGTATGTACCTGTAAGTACTAGTGCTAATGCTAAGTATGTACCTGTAAGTACTCAGTGTTTGCCCTACCATTATATTAGGGTGGCGCTCCTTCCCCCCTAACCAGTGTTAATGCTGAGTATGTACCTGTAAGTACTAGTGCTAATGCTAAGTGCGTGTCTGTTGGATAGGCTCATGCGCCCGGATGATGCCAACATTGTGGGCAACGTCCATGGTGGCACCATCCTAAAAATGATTGAAGAGGCCGGTTGTATCATTGGCACACGCCACTGCAACACCCAGCCAGGAGTAAGTATGTGTGTGTAGGCCTACTTTTTTATGTTGAGTTGCTTTGACATTTTGTATGCAAGCTGGGATGTAGTGTTTCAGTAGATTTTCAGTTGAAGGTTGCAGATGTCAGGGCTGTCAGAGGACAGTGTTGCTGACTGGCATGGATTTATGAAGAACTTTGTTGTAAACCATTAAACAAAAAGTATGTACTTTTCCAGTGACTTAAAAGTGGTTCAGAGAATCTTGAAATTTTGAAAATATTTGGAAAATATTGGAACCATTGTGTGTGTGTGTTGCATTGCATTCTTCCTCCTTATCTTTAGCCACATTTAGATTTACATCCTATTACAGAACATAGAACTTTCTGAATATGTTACAGTGATGGCAGAATGTTGCATTATGGTACTCTGCATACTGAATGCATTGTTTTTAGCAGTGTACTTTGTGAAGAGAGTCTTCTCAAAAGAAGTGTCATAGAAAACATCTTAAAACTTTTTGAAACCATTTTGGTTGGGTCCACCATAGTGGTCACCTAGTGAGCAATGTAGTAAGGGCTTTACATTCAAAATTTGTAATCATTGAGGAGACATTTTTATAGAGTGACATCAAATAGTGCTTATAAATACAGTAGATAATCAAGGATGAGAAGTGCCCAGTTATCTTCGTATTCCAGTGGTAGCCAAAGAATTGTCTGTGTTTTTATCTGACACAGTGCAACAGCCTTAATCAGCTAACCGTAATTAGCGAACCTCTCTAGGCTAATTATCTAAAGGGAACTGTTAAATAACATAGTTGCATTGTAATCACATCATTATTACGTTTTGGAGTAGGGTGAACATTTTAATCTATTTGCTGCCTTCCGTTGTTAGGATCGCTGTGTTGCCGCTCTTGCCAGGGTGGAGCGCACGGACTTTCTGTACCCCATGTTCATTGGTGAGGTGGCTCATGTCAGCGCAGAGATCACCTACGCCTCTAAACACTCTGTGGAGGTGCAGGTCAACGTCATGTCTGAGAATATCCTCACAGGTAAGGCCTGAGATACTGTAGTTACTACAGTGTCAGTATATTGACATAATGGTTGTGTATTTACAAAGGTATGAGTAGCCAAACAATGGCAATTAATGTTGGTGCTGAATGTTTTTTACATGCATAAAATCTTTCTTGGGAATTTTTCAGCTAGCCTGATTTAAGAAGGTGGTCCTCCAGTCCTGACTTTTCAATACTAACTTCTAAAGTGCCTCTATGTTGGCCTTGAAATGGTTAATAAATGACTTCATGGTGTTATACCTTTAGAAAGTCACAAGGGGGCAGTGTACTACCAGCAACACAATCATTCATGCAGTTGTTGATAGTCAATATACAGTATTTCTACCAGTAATTTTCAATACCCTAATATAAAAAAGTATATATGTTTACATTCTCCAAATTGTTTTAAAACATAATTATTGTGCACAAACTTAGTTCATGAAAGTGTGTTCCTTCATGCACACGCCTGCTCTTTTTCCCTGTCCACCAATAAAAAAACGAACATCAAAATGGCCTGACCCAACATGGTCCTCTGACCCTGAAATGACATCTGACAAAACAATGTGGACAATCCATCTGACGTGCATTTTCATCATACCTGTCTGGAGTCAGCACTGATCATATTGGCTCCCTGATATGATCTGTGACCAGATACAGATGCTGAGGTACTACAAGGGCACAAGCCATTGGCTTCACATAGTACATGTAGTATACATACAACGCACATGCTACATATGCGAGAGCTGGGACTATTTAAAGGTAGATATGTAAAGCGGAGTTATGTATAGAGAGTTAGTGAATATTCCTTAAATCACAGAGGGATTAGGGACATACCTTTACATTCATCTCACACCCTGCCTTGTCTTGTTCGACCGGTCCAATGTCAGTGTGCCAACACACATTTGGACCAATAACAACTCGGGAGTCTGTGAATGAATGAGAGACCAAAAGAGAGAAAAGACAGAATAAGCAAAGAGAGATGGGAAGGGAGGGCGGGAGGGAGGGAGGGAGGAAAGGGGGGGGGGGGGGTGAGAAGACAAAAGAGGTACACCCCAGGCGGTCGTTGCCACAGCAACAGGGTTTATTCGTTGGGTGGTGTGTCAAGAGCAGGTTGGGAGATGCGGGGGCAGAGCAATGAGATGACAGGTGGAGAGGAGCTAGCTGATGCTCCACACAGGCACTGTTAAAGGCACCCTTCTGTTGAGGTCCTTCCAAATTGGAGAGGCACACCACCAAAAGGGGGTGGGACCTGGCAATCAGGTCACCTTATGAAAAATAAAGCTCTCACTGAAACAGGTGTCAGTGTTGATGTGTTTGCGCATGTGTGAGCTGCATGCAAAAACATCGCATTACTGTGAATGTGTCTCCATGAAGGTATATGTGTGTGTGTGTGTGTGTGTCTTTCTGCACGTGTGTTTGTGTGTGAATGTGTGTTGTGTATGTATACATTTGTAAGTGTGTTTTTGCACTCATCGCAGTGTGTATATGTGTGTGAACGTGTGTGTGTGCTGTGTCAGTATTTGCCCCTTTAAAGACTCCTGCGGGGCCTAGGGGAAGAGAAGATAACGGGAGCAGACATTATTTGCTTCTGTCATGTCTACTTAGCATCAGGCATCACAAACATTGACCCAGTCAGCCACAAACACTGAGTGTATATACCTGCACATCCAGCCCTTCTACATCCAAGGCTCTTATTGGGCACATATTCCAAACAGATAGCTCTGTTTTTACTCAATTCCCTTAACTTATGTCACAAGAACACTTTTGGTGGTATATGTAGCTTACACACGCATAATAATAAACACTTTGTCAGGGGTTTGATCATTGTGCAAATTCATAGAAAACAAGCCCTCATGCTGTATTTCCTGGGTGGAGGGACGGGAGCAGGGCATTGGAATGGAGGTCATGGATGTGTGTGTATGTGTGTTTCTTATATGTGCGTTTATTTATTTGTCTGTTTATGCATGTACATGTATATGTGTGTGTGTATGTGCATGGGGCACTGGGGCTGTTGGCAGTCACATGACCAGGCGTTCAGGTTCCACAGAGCCAGTCAGGCCTCATCTCGTCAGCGTGGCCTCAGTCACGCTCCCCCAGGGGAACTCTAGTTACTGTGTGCACGGGCCGTGATGATTGTTCCCGCTGGGTGGACCGTCCAGACCCACACACACACACACACACACAGTTAGCTGGATATAAATGTGGAATTCACATAACATGCATACAAATCCACACACAGACAGTATCACATACACACATACACAGACAGACACTCATTGGACATACAGAGGCACAGACACATAGATGCCCTCATTTACACACATCCAGAGATTCCTCCCACAGACACACGCAGCATGTACAGCCGACTGCAGTGCATTGTGGGCCAAAGCTTACAATGAGCATGGCAGTGCTTGTAGCTCACACAACATAGCACATGCTTCAGTGGGGGATGGAGTGTGAACAGGGAACATAAACATGTGGTATAGATGACATACAGTACATTTTTCTTTCTCTGTGGAAAACCAGAGATGCCTGCATACCTTGACATGTGCTAAGTTTTCATAGTGAAACACATACTGCGTGGAGATCAAAAAGACTGAATGCAGCACCATGCACCAGAACCTGATCTGGCCTTTACCTGATTAAAGAGAGGACGAAATGACACTGATGCAACATCTGGAGCTCCAACAGTTTAACCAGAACAAACTCTGACCCCAGTCATCATACAACAGGCTTTTCTAATCCGGAACGTCTGGCCTTTTAAAGGGCCGATTTTTTTTCTTCAATGAACGGTTCTAGAAGTACGAGCTCCATTCTGTTCCTTCTATTTATATGCTCTCCTCTCCTCTGTGTCTGGTTGGCCTGCAGAGAGGATTCTGTATCAAGGCTAGCTTGGCTCACCTCTGTGGAAAATCTGTGGCTTTACTTATGGGATCAAGTTCTAAACTAGCCCTGCTGTACAGTCTTTGTACTGGGAACATGTTGTTCTGAAGGACGAGTGGAACACTTAAGTATTTTAAGCAGCCCGGAGACAGAGAGATACTGAATATATACACACATGTATATAGAGAAACAGAGCTGAGGAGTCTGTCTCCTGGGAGGTTGGAGCATTCAAAATCAATGTGAAGAGAAGCTGTCCCTCTGAGAACGGCCTCTGGAGAGTAGTAAAGGGCTTGGAACATTTGGACCGGGGAAGTGGTGGGACTCTTTTGTTTTCACCGTGGCAGATTTGTCATCATGGTGGCCACTGCTGTGTAGTTCCTCCAAGGATAAAATGCTCCAGACTTTATATATTTTTGGAAAAAAAGACCAACGGTATGTTCAAATCCTTTATACATACATAAATAAATAACCTTTTTACTTCACCTTAGCAACCGACTCATTCGTATGCTACTCTAATACAACCCTACGCCCCCTCCTACCTTACAGTGAAGTCAGAAGGTCCAGAGGTTTTCTATTTATAGAGTCATGTCAGTCTTAGTAGAGCCGAGCATATGTAAATATATCCTCCATTTGTGCTGTGTGGAACTTCCTGGATGGTGGGCTAGAGCCAATGAGAAAGAGGCTGCTGTGCAAAGCTGGGTTGGCATGGCAACGCGGCCTCGTCTGCATGGCTTTGACTTGGATGTAAAATGCTAATGTTATTCCCAAAAGCAGTCTGTCACATGCCCTCTCCCACTTGCAGGGAAGTAGTGCACTAATAGTCCATAGTCTTAGGCTACCTTCATATTTTATGCATTGTGTAAAGGTTACAGGATGCCTAAGGAATATAATAAGGTTTTCTGACTTGAGCCATAAAGGATCAAGAATGCTTTGAACAGGGAATGTTCTACAATGTAAGCTACAGAAGGAATACTACATAATTACACTGTGCAGTAGCTACAGCATGAAGCCTTCTGTACATGTTTCCAAATCCAAGGGTATCTAATAAGGACATATCGAAGTATATACATATATACAGTAGCTAAACAATATATAAGGGAGTCAGGTGGCTGAGCGGTTAGGGAATCGGGCTAGTAATCAGAAGGTCGCTGGTTCGATTCCTGGCCATGTCAAATGACGTTGTGTCCTTGGGCAAGGCACTTCACCCTACTTGCTCCGGGGGGAATGTCCCTGTACTAACTGTTAGTCGCTCTGGATAAGAGCGTCTGCTAAATGACTAAATGTAATGTAAATGTAATATAAGCTAAAGCTAAATGTATTGACCATGCACATCACCTTTCTTGATGGCTGTATTGTTCTGCGTGATCAGATTTTAATAGTGTGACAGGAAGTCCTGCTCACACCCAATTTTGTTTTAAGGGGACAAATCCCACTGTGTGCCACAACAGAAATAGAACCTTCTCAGTAAAAGTTTGAATGTGGAGGCTAGAAAAAAGCTATATTGCCATGACAACACCACAGCCATTTGATTCCTGCAGAGGTTTGTCTCAAGATGTTCATGATCAACAATACTTCGTAATTGTTTTCCTGTAAGCGTATGGGTTTAAGTAACAACCAATGTTTCTGAAGATTTGAAAGATTCCAGCTTCTCTTTTGAATGGA
The DNA here is from genome assembly GCF_038355195.1 of Osmerus mordax. NCBI lineage: Eukaryota > Metazoa > Chordata > Actinopteri > Osmeriformes > Osmeridae > Osmerus > Osmerus mordax. The sequence goes on from NC_090056.1 coordinate 14,225,782, forward strand.
AGGGGTTAGGGAGGGAGGGAGGGTGCTTCTCTCACTCTGAGCTCATTCCACAGTTGTTTTCTACTACAGAACGTTTAGCTACTGTATTCAGTTTGGAAGAATGAGGTTGGAAATTGTTTTATGTTTACAGGCTCTAAGAAACTGACCAACAAGGCAGCTTTATGGTATGTCCCCTTCTCCATCCAGAACCTGGAGAAGATTATTAAAGTGCCTCCCATCAAAGTAGGTGGACTAAGCAACACATTTGCACATGAACTTTAAATACTATTTAATGGTTAAGTAATGGATGGGGGCTTAGATGGCTAGCCTCTGTCTGTAGCCCAGATGAGCTGTGAAGGGTGGAGGTGAGCACACATCTTCATGAGGAGGACTGAGCCCTGGCCTCTGAACCCTGGGGACACAGCCCAAACCATCTGGTCAACATAAAGACTAGGGTAGCCACAGTGGGCAGTAGAATATGACAGTATGATGGAGTGTATGTGACAACCTGCACACTGAGGCTACCATGGCTCACCTAATGGTCCTTCTTCACCATTCATCTTAATGTGTCATCTCTGTTTGTGTTTGCGTGTGTCCTCCAGTATGCCAGTGCGGAAGAGGAGGCGGAAGGGAAGAGGCGATATGAAGCCCAGAAGATGGAGAGACTGGAGACCAAGGAGAGAAACGGAGAGCTGAGTCGTCCTGTGCCTGCCCCAGGTAACCAGCGAGAACGTGTAAACAAAACTCGATAACTGCAGCAGGGAATTTGTTCTTAAGATTTGATGAAATAAGATAATGGTCATGATTGAGGATAATCTTAAACCATCTGTACTGATGAACTGCCTCAGCCACTGGTTGGTGCCACAGCGAAATAAAAGGTATGCGTTTCGGGCCTAGTGTAATTTTGTCTTTTTCAAATGATCTGCTGCAGATAGAACAACAAAAGGTAGGACAATCTCATTGTGTTTGGGTGTGTGTGTGTGTATGTTGGAAAGGGGGTTACATAGAAGTTGACCAAAATAATAATTACTCTTAAGACTTGACAGGAATACACTGGTCATACTACAACTTTCCTCTACTTCTGTGTATGCGTGTATGTGGTTACATATGTGTTTGTGTGTGTGTGTGTGTGTAATGCAGAGCCACACACTGTTGGATTCAGCCAGTCTAGCCTGATTCATCTAGTGGGACCCTCTGACTGCACACTGCTAGGATTTGTCCACGGAGGTAAGTGAATCACTATGCACAGAGATGAGCAGAGCGTGTGTGTGGGGGGGAAGCTCAGTGATCAGCTCATTCATTAGTGAGTTGATTGTAAATTAACTGCATTTTAACTAAGTACACAGGATGTCCTGGAATGAAATACCACTAAGCTGTTTCATCCAGCACGGTGCTGAACACACATAAACACACATGCTAATACTCATTGTACCTTGGGCTGGCTCTGTCTAAGGGTGCCTTTAAGTCCAGACTCCTTTCTATCTGTCAGAGGCCAGTCCTACTGGCCTTCCCATACTGCTCCTTGCTCTGTCCTCCCAAGTCATCCATTCACTTCCACTCAGATCAATACTGATTCATCCTCTGGAAGTAGCCAAGTCATTAAGACTCAGCGATTAGGACACACAAGCTGAATGGGAGAACAGATAGTGGTTTTAGCAGCCAAAGAACGAAAGAGAGAGAGATAGAGAGGAGAGAAGCTAGCAGGCATTGAAGCCTCCCTAGGACATGGTTTGGTAGGAGCTTGCGATTACTGTTTGATTATCAATCATGTGAGTTGCATTGGGTCTCTCTCTCTCTCTGTCTCTATCTCCCTCTCTCTTTTTCTCTCTCTAGCTCTTTTTCATTTTCTTTTCTCACACATTGCTAATGAAGCAATCAGTCGAGACAGTATGCTGTAGGGGCACATTGTCATAGAAAAAACAGACTGGAGGAAGCAGCCTATAGTATTGTCTAAATGTCAAATGGTGACCTGAAGCACGTGACCATGCATGTGAAAAGCTCTTTAGCTGTCCTGTCTGCTGACTAAGGTGGTGATGCTAGCTTATCAACACAGTATAATCCTGCTGTGGGCTACTCAGCTGGCCAGTGACACAGCATGCTCATATACCATATGGAAGGTACCATATGCACTCCATTTCTGACTGTGTAAAATATGAAAATTCATGAATATTGTGACAATGTAAATATATGTCAGATTAAACCCTGGCACTATGGCTGTTTTCCCACATTTGTTTGAGGTACATGTACTGCCAGCTGCTGCTATTTTCAATGGTTAGTGGTATTGGCTCTGCAGTTAGTTTAGCAATGCAACATATATATGTTTTAGTCTTCTGAGGTCAGTCTTTAGACACTGGTCATTGTCCTTTACTGAAAAACACCTAAAATAGTCATCCTTCATTGAAAACATGTCATGATTTATAAATGTGAGTATTATCACAATTAGTAGGGCATTGTCACATTCTTTCACCAGAAGTACCAAGGTAGACAACAAGTGCTTTCGATGACTGCGGCATCAGCTTCAAACGTTTCAGTGCGTTCTAACTGATGCCAGATCTATCAGATCTGTGCCTCACGCTCCCGTACCTGTCACTCTGTCCGACAGTACTGTGGAATGTGAAGAAGAAAGGGAAAAGGTAAGAAAAAAGCTGCAGGCAAATGTATCAGTATTCTAGTCAGGGTCCAGCTGGACTATCCCAGTCCTGTCTCCCTTGTGATCCTCCGGGAGAGATGGATGATGAAAAGAAAAACCTTCAGTGGGTGGAGGAAGGAAGCAAGAAAAAAATAGTGTGTGAGAGAGTTAGAGAGACAGACGTAGAAAAGAATCAGCTTGGGATGACTGGATATGTGTCGATGATGGGCGTATTGATTCCCTCCTCCTGCCTGCCAACCTCTAAGCTGGCCTCGTTACTCCATATAAAAAAAACAGCTGGTAAACAAGAGCAAGATATATCAGATTCTGAGATCAACCCCTCACCTCACATCCTGGAGCATGCCTTTCCAGCTAATGAATCATTGACCAGGTTTCATCTAACTTTTAAAACTGCAGGAATCAATCCCCTGCAAAAACATGCAAAAGCAAGAGTTTTTGGGGCTTAGAGAAGTTGTACAATATTACTGTAGGGTATGGGGAATCGGTCTGGAATTTTATCAGAGCCCTTATGTCCTTGAGAGAGTAATTTCATGGGTTTTGTGGAATTGCTTTTTGACTTTCTGTACTTGTAGGAAGTAAATTAAAACTGGACATGGCTATTAAATAAGACGTGTGTTTGTGTGTGAATGTGTGTGTTTGTGTGTGAATGTGTGTGTATTGTGAGGATGTGTAAGACAATGCGGGGCGAAAAACATTCAGAAATATCGATTGTGAGGACAATTATTGAGTGATAGAAAAGAAGTGTGAGAGGGAAACAAACAGAAAGAGGGAAGGAGAGGGGGCAAGATGAGACGCAGATGTGATGTGTGGGACTTTTTAATTTGTTTGGCACCGAGGAATCAGTCCAATTAACAAGCAAATGGGGAACAAGCACCATCCATTTAGAATGCATTTTGTGGCCTTCTCTCTGCCTCTCCTCCCTCACATGAGCAGGCTCATTAAGCAGCGCTGCATGAGCCCTACCGAGGAGGATACTGCTGCTGCTGCTGTGTTTACATAACCCTCAATCAGAGCAACCAACCAAGATGCTCGCTCGCTCTTTCTCGATATGTCTCTCTCTGTCTCTTTCAAACACACTCTAACATAAACATTGTTACAGACTGCAGTGCATTTTCCATTGCTCAAGTGAGTGACAGTGAACGATAATAGCATAGCTCCTCTCCCATTCTGTTTACAGTAATGCGAAACCATACTTTCAGGGAGTTGACTGCATGCGTCAATGGGGCATACTTTACCCTGACACTAATGTGCTGTAGATCACATAGTGGCTTTTGGTGGATTTCACACCTCACCTCATTCCTTGGGGACGTGTCTGTTTTAGGGGTTATAAACTTTTTGGTGTGATATTTAATGCAGCACTATATTGGCCATCTAGCTATTATAATTTTTTAGAAACATCTCCTATCCATTTCTCGTTTCCCTCTACAAGATGTTGGGGTGGTTGGGTGAGATGAAAGTCTGGAGAAACGGCATGGAAGTGTCTGAATGAGAGAAGAGATCAGAGAGAAGCCAATCTCAGTCCACCCCCCCCACCCCCTTTAGTCCCCGTGTTCTAAAGAAGCTTTCCATTGTTTCCATGGAAACAGCACTTGATTGCCACAGGCTCGCAGACCATGTCAGTCTTATTAAAACAAATAGACTAATGAATAAAGTGAAAATGGTAGTTAGTGGTGGTTAAAAATGTACATTAGTATCCTCTCATGGACTTCTTGTTTTTAAATATCAACTAGTTTTTTGTATAGAAGGGTACCATCCTATTGCAGCAGAAGGCTGCATTCTGAGGCCATTTTCTGTAGGTAATAAATGTCCTCCCAGCTGTTCCCAAGTTACCGTAAAAGTAGGTTGAATCAAAATGAAAGTTTATTTTCCTCTAATGTTCTCCTTTATGTTCACAGGATGTGTGAGAGAGAGAGAGAGAGAGAGAGAGAGAGAGAGTGTGTGAGAGAGAGTGGAGAGAGAGAGAGAGTGGGAGAGAGAGAGTGTGAGAGAGAGTGGGAGAGAGAGAGAGAGTGGGAGAGAGAGAGAAAGAGGAAGAGAGGAACATTTCTTGAACTGATATATGGGTGTGAGTGAGAGCCAGGCTGCCAGGCGCCAGAAGACCGACGCATCACCGAGGGTCTATCTACTCTGCACAGGGCTCAAAAGATATAAAGATGTCACTGTTCTGCATGAACCAACTGAGGGAGACAGGGATCTGTGTCCGCTGAAGCTTGTGCAAGTGACCTTTGGGAGGAGTGTGTGTGAGGGAGAGAGTGTATGTACGGATATGTGTTGACGTGTGTGTGTGTGTGTGTGTGTGTGTGTGTGTGTGTGTGTGTGTGTGTGTGTGTGTATTTTATGCATCATTCATGACTGTTTGGAAAAGTCAGTTTTATGGATATTTCCATTTAGGTGATCAAACCTTAACATGTGTGTGTGTGGAAGTTTTTACCCAAACACTAATGCACTGAAGCAGCCCACGCACATTTACTTCAAGTTACGTAATAACAAAACCTACATTGCCTATGGATCAGTTTAGGAGAGGAATTGTTGGTAGGATCTGACACTTCATGACTTTAAAGACTGATAAAATTGATCACAGGTCTGTGGCTGGTTTGACTAACAGTCCAAATCTATGACAGTGTAAGTAGTACGGGAGTCAAGTGGCTGAGCGGTTAGGGAATCGGGCTGGTAATCTGAAGGTTGCCAGTTCGATTCCTGGCTGTGTCAAATTACGTTGTGTCCTTGGTCAAGGCACTTCACCCTACTTGCCTCGGGGGGGGAATGTCCCTGTACTTACTGTAAGTCACTCTGGAGAAGAGTGTCTGCTAAATGTAAATGTAACTAGTGTACTCAAGTCTCAAGATAACTTTTAACCTCTCCTATACTTATGCTGGTTCTTTGTATCCTGCTAACTTGAGTCTGTGTCTATAATTGTGACACTTTTCTCATAGCAGCCGCATGCTGGCACTGAATTTCAACTGTAACCATGACAGCGCCTATGTGCTATTTCTAGAACTGTCCGTGCACAATTACATGAAAGTTCCACAGATTTGTTGTTTATGCCCGCCCCACGCCAAGTAAGGCCCTGAACAGCTGGAAAGAGTAAAACAGCGGACAAATATACATAAAGTGTATGGCTTACAGGACCTCTGGGCTGCTCTACAAAAATATTAACGGGAGCCGTTTCTATGGAAACACCTCATTAGGAGGCAGTTTGAGCCGTTTGATTATACTGTTCATGATTAAAGCGCTTGCTGGGTAGAGAGAGAAAGAACATGTGTGGGAGAGAGGGAGTGATGCAGCTAGGGAGAGAGAGAAATAAAGAAAAATATAGGGATTGAGAGAGAGAGAGAGAGAGAGAGAGAGAGAGAGAGAGAGAGAGAGAGAGAGAGAGAGAGAGAGAGAGAGAGAGAGTGCGAGGACAGAAAAAAGAACATTTTATTTACCAGCAGAGGGCTGTTTTGTGGGTTATAATTAAAGGCCTGAAGTTAGTAGTCAGGGTTGACGGAGACAAGAGCTGCCCAGAAGACTCCTTTTGTTGTTCTAATGCCTGCTCTTGGCTGAGAGCATTGTGCAAGAAGATTTGGGGTAATCGTCACAAGGAATCTAATCACGAAGATACTCTGCCCCGTGGCCAACTGGGTTCCTCTGGGATTTGGTTACTAATTGCTCTTTTTTCCATTGTGCAGTGAGCTCTCCCTCTGCAGCCGCCACCCACCCCCACCCTCTCTCCCTCTGTCCTTCTCTCCCTTGCCTCCTCTTCTCCATCCTAAGGCGTAGTGAGAGTCATAGTGCGCTATGTCACTCTTTGGATGTGCAATGTGCAGCCCGAGGCAGTTGTGGCCTTGCTTGTCCTCATTGCCATCTCATAAGGACCTACGCCAACCTTTCACATTTACAGTAAATGGGTAGGGTTTTACAGAAGGCCTTTTGCCGTGTTTATTGAATTTGTATTTTAAATGTATTCTCCAGGTTTAGTTTACTGTTTGCATCACAGCTAATAAAAGTAAGTAGTAAGTACCTAAGCAGGGCAGCATTTCCACCTGACCAGTCCTGCGATATAAGCCCCAGATTGGACTGAGAGCTGCAGAGGCAATAGTGGCTACCCTCATCAGAGCGACCTGATAAAATGATCTACGTCACTTCATGTCCATTGTACTGAGGAGATCCTTAGACACCACCTGGGCCTGATCCCACAAGGAAATCCCACAAATCTGTTGGTTGACAAATGCAAGGTCTCCACAGCAAATTCAGCGTACTGTTCCTCATTAATGCTGTAGATCCCAGCTTCCCCTGCATGGTGTTGATTAGGAGTTTACTACAGTTGTTCTTTCTTACTAAGGTGTGTTGGTCACTACTGGACGGCTCTCTGATATCCTAGCCCTGAACCTGTATTGTGATCAACTAAATGGTCCTGGTAGCCAGATGTCTTTCCAGGTCTGAGCCAACTGTTTAGTTACACTGGTGATGGAGACTTGGAAGAACAAAACAGTGTTGAGCTAATTGGCAATCCACTTTGTTTTTTGTTTTGTTTTTTTAATGCTTATTTTTCTCCTTGAGGCAAACTCTTTTCCTCGAGAGCTGACAACAGCAGGAGGTAGTGGAGGGGAATCAATGCAATGGGAACACAGTCTCATTAGAACCCAAACCACTCTTCTCTATCTCCGTGCCTACTGTGTCTGGAAATCCGCAATGAAGACATTCTAGGCTGTATTAGGAGGTGCAGAATCAACATACTTTCTTAACAATCACCTACCCTAGAACTAAAAGCCCTCCAGTATGTTTTGCACTTGTAGATACAAAGATATTGAGTGCAAATTATCTTTGAACATTTTGATTAATGATTCCCAAGGGGCCTCTGGAAAGTGCCAGATCATGGGCAGGGTGGCTGCATGCACAGACACGACTTCCCATGGCTCTGAATACAGCAGACGACTTGATGCTCTTGACCCAGGGGAAATTCAGTCCGAAGTGAGATCCCATCAATTTTCACGTAGCACATTGTGGGGGGGACGATGACGAAGCTGTGCTTTGGAAAACGCTTCTCAACAGGCGTTTGGGGTTTAGTGAATAACTTCCCCACCCACACACTGACAGCTGCGCCAACTGTAGCCTCCTCTCAGATGTACAGCCGCATCAAATCAACAGAGACACAGGGGAGAGGTGACCAGGTACCTCTTTATTCTGGACAGGACCCTGCTTTCTTCAATGCAAAAGTGAGAGTTGACAATCGAATAGCCTCCCATGATGTTGTCAATAAAAAAATAAATAAAATTAAACACAAATTAAATCTCAAATTGCGATCCAAATGATAGTTCCTGAGATTGTACTGAGACAGTGGAACCTATTTTCCTCTCCTTATTCAAGCAAGGTGTTAAGTTTCCACTAATCCATAGTGTGGCCTCCGCAGATGTAAACAGTGTCAGTGAAATCCAAACACAGTGACACTTTGGGCATTTGGAATGGGAGCAAAATTCTTTGTCAACTCTCCAGGTCACAACAGACAGTACACTTATAGCTGTATCCGAGTGAGAACGGCAGGCTCTGCCTGTGTTCACCCACGGTTTCAGCTTTTCTTAAAAACAGAGCTAGCACAGATGGGGAGAGCCTTCGGAAGTCAAGACAGAATCACCAAGCACACCTATTGATTTCCTGTAAGGCAGGGGAAAAAAATACTTGAACATGTAGGTTTCAGTGAATGAATGACTGAGGTGGGCCTATAATCGAAAACTCAGAAACGCACCTTTGCACATGGGTTTGATGAGAAATAGATGCCCCCCCCACCAACCTCTCCTAGACATTCAAGATGCCCCACCATATTGGAGAACTACAGTCCCAAGAAAGTCTCTGTTTTTCTAAATGAAGTCAAAGCCAAAATAAATGTAATCAACAGTAGATGAGTATACTGTACCCCACCAATTTGACGTATCTCCTAATCATAATGTGTGTCACTTACTGTGCTGTTCCAACAATAGGTGTGACTATGAAGTTAATGGACGAAGTGGCTGGTATTGTGGCAGCTCGACACTGCAAGACCAACATTGTCACTGCCTCTGTGGATGCCATCAACTTCCATCGCAAGATAAAAAAAGGTATATTCCCACTCAAATACTATACAGATGGTTACCATTCAGTTGTAACCATCTGTAATTTATCCTTGTAGACCCATGCTTATCTTCACCTGTACTGAAGGAGTTCCTAAACCCTAAACCATCTATCAGAATATCAGCAGAAAGAGGCCCAGCTGCAAGTTCACATTTGCTTGTTAAAGTTTTTTAAAGCCAATGTAGGTGGGTGCTGGTATCCAGTTTTTAGGCTGTAATACAGTCAATAAAATAGACTCAAGGTAGGGTTTTATTAAACAGATTTGTCAGTTTGTACAAACAGTGCTAACAGGTATTAGCATTAGCTGTGCCAATTAGGTAATTAGCTAACTGCTGCTGCTACTGGCTACAGGAAGAGTGATGTTCCTGCCACTTGTATTAGGTTATTTAACTAGTCTACAATAAGCTGAGACGCTAATGATTCCCAGTTCATGAATTGTCCATTACCTGATAATGTGGAAAACCCAACAGGCTATAAATATGGCCTCAGGCAGCTAAATATTACACAGGTGAATTAGCTGCAGCTAAGTGGCATCACATTATAGATAATGAAGATCAGCCAACTTATTGGAGCTGTATCATGTCTGGGAAAGTATGTGGTCTTTTCCCCTTATTTTCCACAAGAACCAACATTTTATTCATGACACTAGTTCCTTTTATTTTCCTCCAGTTCTATTGCATTTATTTATATTATGTGATTAGTGGAGGCTAATCTCACTGTAGTCAGTGGCAATTGTTCTAAAACAGTCATGACATGAATAGTGCTATAGACCTCTGGTAGGGGCCATTATAATCCAATCTTTGAAACAGCTCTGTTATAATAATGCTACAGGATTTCATTTAGCAAATTATTATTAGTTGGCATCAAAGTTGTCCAATAATAATTTTCTGCTGTTTATTGAATAATTATTTTACCTACCAGGTTTTCATAGCAACTTTCAGACCACCTTAATATCTTGACAGATATTTTACCATTTGTAAAATATTTAGAAACTGTTTGACTTCAGTGTTGTAAACAGTGATTGTGTTATCATTCCTGTGTTTTAGTGGTTACTTGGGACAAGTACACCTTAACCATAGTCATTGTCCCATGCTGGCATGTTTCTCTTACAGAAATATTGTTTTATATATTGAGTCTATATGTTTAATAAAAGTAGTATGCCCTCTCACCTAGATACAATAAATCCCCGCTTTTTTGTTGAAGTGTTGACTCTCGGAGAAGGTCTTGGATTCCTATTTTTAAAGGAAAGGGGGAAAAATGTACTTTTAAAGAGAATCTTTGTGAGGGCTGTGTTAATGTGATACGTTCCAGATATCAAGTGTTGTATTTAAGTGACAGTAGTGTTATGGTTTGTCTCTGGGTATGGTGAGTGTCTTGAGTAGTGGAATTACTTCTCTCTGCCATGCCAGTAGAAATTTAAGATGCTGCATGAGAAGTTCACCCATATTTAAAATATATATACCATATACTGTAAAGATTGTATAGGATTCATGTAATAGAAAACAAAACACGCTTTGTTCAAGATCAATTAGTATGTAGTATGAAACATGGAGAAACTTCCATACATATGGAAATATAATTTTATATTAGATTGCTTGTAATTATTTTAGTTTTATTAAAATTTTTAAATTTTTAATTTTGTTTAGGGCCTCAACAATGGATTTACGCTGTCTTTAATTTGTGTAGTCAAACAATAGTGCCTTTAGGCTATCTTCAGCAATAATGAGTGCCAATGCACACAAACAGACAGCGGACTCAGATGAGCACACAATTAGCTGGCAGATACTGTGGGTATGTCTCTTCACAGGATCTGTTTTAGAATCTGTGGAGCTGACACAGATGGTAGCCCATTTAAGTCTAATAAATTTAAAAGATGTTGGTGGTCCCACTATGTCTTTAGAAAGACCATATAAGCAGAGTAGTACACCAAATAAATAGTGTGGTGACACAGTAATTTGTGGAGTTGGAATAAATCATGTTGTGCACACCCATAGCCTAATACATTTTCTGGTCCAGTTTCTTGGCCCCAGTTTATTCCTACTTAATACACACAATGTGTTTACAATTGATCTATTTTACCATTAGTCTACTATGATGTCACCAGAGCCACATAACTAACACTTAAACACATCTCAAGACTCGAGAAGTTCCATCAGAAAATTCAGTTGGGTAATGCATATTCCTTGGGAATGCATCTCAAGCTAGGAAGCAAGTAAATAAAAAAGCTTTTTTAGTCAGTGTAGGTAAAGTGTGGTGTCTTCTGGATATGATGTGATTGATCTGGTGCTCCACAGAGCCACAGAGGGGCTGCCCGTTTGTGTGAGAGACACAAGTTCAATTGTTGTTCCTGTACCTCATCCATCACCCTGATGACAGAGCCACAAGGAGGGAGAGGGAATGAAACCTAAAGAGGCTTTGGAGGTCTCATGTCTGAGGAGATTGAGAGTTTTTATTACTTGTGAGGTGTTCCTGGGCTGAAAGGAAGAATAGTATAATATTATAATATAACAGCAGAATACAGTATAGTGAATGTGCCTTGAATGTGAATTGACAAAGATCTCCGGTGAGTATTTAAACTTACAAGCAGTAAAAAATTTGCAAGGCAATGGCACCTGTTGTTTCCATGGAAACCAGGCAGAATTGCAATGTAATGTACATAAACTGAACGAAGAAATAGAAACCCGGTGTCGTCAATAATACCAGTGTGACTGCGCAGTTGACTGAAATATCCATACTGTACACATTCAGTCCTCTGACAATACAATTACAACCATCCAATTTCAAAGTCCTACTTTCAAATCAGGACCTATTCAGGCCCTAGTAATACGTGGGAAGGGATAAAATGCTAATTTGACTTCTGCAGTAGTTTTCTTGCCAAATGTGAGCTCTGTCTTTACTGACTACAGTCTTTTTTCTACTTCAGGTTTCTTGGTAACAGTGCAGGCATGCTGTCATATAGGATCTGTTTCATCTTGCTGATGTGCAATGGAAAAATAAAAGAGCTAAAATTGTGCCTGAGTTCAGGTGTGTTTAGATCAAAGTGAGAAGATTTGAGCTCAATAGTGGGAGTGTGTAACACAGTTTCCTGGCATGGCTCTGTCCTAAATGAGCAGTTGTTTTTGGACTTGGATGCCAAATACTCGTTATGAGCCATTCAACAATGTGGTGTAACATTACTTACTTTGTGCATTAAAGTTTATTATCCAGTTTTCAGTTAATTATCCCAATGAAAGCAGAGTCGTAGGACACAGCCCATGAATTAAGTAAAGCCATATGCCAGAAAGGACCGAAGAAGATGTACATTATCATTTTGTTTTCTGTCTGTGCCTTAGGAAGTGCTGCTTCAAGCGCTTTGTAGTTGAAACTCTGCTGGCAAAGGTAAACGTGAACATAGAAGGAAAACGAGTTTTAATTACTCCCTGGTTGGAACATAGAAAGAACTGAATTGTTCCCTGCTTCAAGACAAAGACAAATACTTTGCCTCTTTTCATGGTCTTTTCATGGTCTTTTCGTGCCTGCAGAGGTTTAGAAGCTGTGATGCAAGACCTTAGATGGCTTTGAAATCAGCATGAGACTTATTAGATTTCCAGTCTTGTAATTGTAGTTGTACAGTGACTGTGTGTAGACCTAAGTGTCTATTTATCCAATAGAGGAAGAAATATCCAGGACTCATAACTTATGTAGGGTATATTCTTTTATATTTTCCCCAACACATACCACTTACCCTAATAGAACACATTTTACTTCACAGATGTACTGTACTATGTTTAGTACAGCTACCTTAGGACACAGTAATTAACTTTTGTATGGGATGTTGATACCGTTAACATATTTGATTACTTTCATATTTTCTGGTGTTGTGTTGTGATAATACGAGATCACTGCGTGAAAGCTTTTTGTAATGAAATTGTTGTTTTTGTTTTCTTGTCCAAAGGCTGTGTGGTGACTGTGTCTGGTCAGATGACGTTCACCAGCAACAAGTCCATGGAGATTGAGGTATTTGTGGATGCTGATCCTCTGATCGAGACAGAGGAGGGGAAGTATCGTGCCGTCACAGCCTTCTTCACTTACATCTCCCTGGACAAGGAGGGCAAGCCTTTACCCGTTCCCCCACTCAAGGTACGTCACCATGCCACTTAAATGTTGCTCCTGCCTGCAAGACTGGGTATCTCAGGCCTTCTGCATTGTCAGCTCTTGAAACAGCCCTTCAGAACCCTGATTTCTACTTGACGATACACACTTACTCACACTCTCTCCACCTCTCTCCACGTTTTTGGTTCTTCCTAGTGTCTGTTGCCTCTATAGCACCAAACTGCTAGTACCCCTTAGTTTTGGAAAGATCTCCATTTTTGAGAAAGACCTCCAGTTAACATTTACATTTAGTCATTTAGCAGACGCTCTTATCCATGGCGAGTTAAGACACTCTTAAAACAGCACAGACACTGCGCCTCATGCTACAGCTCTGTATTTGAACATCTAACAGCAGCATTATCCACATTTACATTTCAGACAAACCTTGCTTATGTAACCATTGTTTTTAGTCTCTGCATTGATCACCTCAGTTTCTCTTTCCAACACTGATTACAAGTGCTTGGATTTTAAGGGAAAGTGAATGAAGGTTATGGGAATTTTTGCATTACTCTCTCTGCCAAGTTGAGAAATGCTTGTGAAAAAATATATAAAATATAAAAACACCTTTTAGAAATGTCTGTGTTTAATAATGAATGTTTCACTATAAATGGAAACTCAAATGGGGCTAAGACTGCCAGTGCTGGGATGTTGTGTACCATGGTAGAGAAGAAAGAATCATGCATGTGTGTGTGCCTGTGTTTTTCCGGGCATGCATGAATGGGTTTGTGACAGTGTGTATGTCTCTGTGTGTATTTACATGTGTATGTGTGTGTGTGTGTGTGTGTGTGTGGAATAATGCTCAATCAAAGCTATTTAGGGCATGACTATGTTCTATGGGGTTGAGGAGAGCATGGTGAGTGTGTAAACGAGGGAGAGCCCATACATACCATTGATCTGTACATTTCTAGTCATAGCAGTTAGTCCCTCAGAGCCATGTAAGCAGGCTTCACGTGCAGGATAAAAGGTGTATCATGTCACTCCAATCTGATCACTCCACTGATTAAAACAGGTGCTTACACTTGGTTTTGGTTTTGAAAAAAAGTATCTCTTCCAAGCTTTGCATTTGCACATGAAAATTCCCATGAAATATATCAACTATTGGCATAAAATGGACATATAGATAAAAAAGATAAGTCACATTTAGAAAGCTTATTGTCTTAGGACACTGTTTGTGTTTGAGTGTTTGCTTTTTCCTCTGATCACTGAGCCATGTAGAATTTAAGTAGGAAGACTGAACATTCATCACAATAATAACATCAAGTTTTCAAAATAGCATTGGCTAGGGGTTCTGTACTATAAAAATAGCATTAAAAGTGCATGAACAAATGTAAAAATCCCCTCCGTAATGGGTCTTGTCACATTGTGACCAATTACACCCATGTTCTCCCCTAAAAATAGCCTATCGACAGGACTGTGCCTTCTATTTTTTGACCTCAGGTGCTTTTTTTCTCTCTCAAGTGAAAAATCTCATCTATTTTTAGACATTCCCGTTTTAGCTCAGCGAAGGGGTGTGTATGTGTGTGTGGGGGGGGAGCACAGGCGAGGGAAGAAGGGGGGATTGAGGATGGGCTGGCAGTGACTGCAATGTACTGTGGATGCAGCAGAGGAGGGGGGATGGGCGGGACAATCTGCCTCTTAGAAGCAGTACCCTTGAACATGATCATGGCTATGATTATGTATATGCAAGGATGACTGTGCCAGGAAAGACTGAAAATATCTGAAAAGTTCTCTGTGTGGATCTTGCCTGTCTTCACCTTAATGTGTATCATCTTGCGATGCCAGAAGTATGTGGCATCGCATTGGCTTTTGATGAGTGAAGGAATACTTAGATGAAAGAGACAGGAAGAAATCAAATGTAAAGTAAGAGAAAGAAGAGGCAGCCCCTCTCTTTCCCTCAATCCCTTTCTCTATCCATCCCTGTGTCTCTCTTCTCCCTCCCTCCATCCCTCCCTTTTGCTTTAGAGCTGGCAGAGACTCAGCTGGACCCCTTTGAAATGAAAACAAGCTGGGTTGTCATGGCAACCCCCAGTAGTCCACATGAAGCGTGTGTTTATTTTTAGATGCCTCCCATTGAAGATGATCAGCAATGGGTTAATGTTGGGGTTGGAGCTGTGCCTGTTATTCTCTCAGTAACTAAGTCCACTGAATCTAAGATAACAAGTACATGTAGTTTTATTAATTTCATGTGCTAACATAAAATGCACGGTTTATTCACATTTATGTGATTGTGGATTTATCAGTAAGTCCTACAACAATATTTTATCTTAATTTTACATCAAGAATAATTAGCAGATTTATTTGGGCCGTCTGGAGTTGTTTGACAACTAACCCTTTGTGCTTTGGCAAATGTCATGCTTTCTCACACAAGCATACATTGACTCACTCAATTGACAAAACACACGTACTCAGAGACACATTGAGGACATCGTCCAACCTCATACCAATCCTGCAGATGGCTATTATGTTTCCCTTACCGGTTACTTACTGCTTAGTGCCACTGTTGAGAAGGTGGCATTTGGCACTGTCACTGATGCCTGTGGCCACTCCAATAACAGGCCATGCCAACGTAGCGGAGCCCCTCTGGCATTTCTGTGGCTCCCTCTGAGCAGGCCCTCCCCACACGCTGTGTCACTGGGCCAAGATTATGCCATTCTACCCGCTACCCTTTCTGTCTCCAGTGTGCTCTCATCTTCTCTCTGACACACAGGAGATCAGCCAGGGGTTTCTCCTGAACATTTTCCTCATTGGACCAGACCACAATCACTGAAAGACAAACTCATTATCTTAACAGTTTTATCATTTTACATTGAATAGTCTCATAGCAATTCCACCCAGCTCTTTCACTCTGTCCTCTCTGTCTCTCTCTCTCTGAGTGCATACTGTATCCTTGAGTAACCTCATAATAATGTACTGTAGCATTATGAAGAGCCTGTGGAGTCCCACTCTGGGCTGTTGTAATAGCCCAATGACTAGAGGCCTATAGAGCCATTATGAATTCAACAAGGACGTTTTGGGTCTGACACTTGAAGCCATGACTGTGATCTTCATTACCTTGAAATGCATCTGGAGGAACATAAAGGCTACATCTCACTTGTCAAGTGATATTATCAAACCTTATGTAAGAATGCAATTTACTTCTTCAGACAAAACTGTGGGAGTGGTTACATGATGATTTTGAAACCTGTAGGCTTGTCTTTGTGAGCCGTGTTTGCCATAACAGTTTTCAGTGCTTATTGAACTGAGCGTATTGATCAGCTGTGGTCATTTGGAGGGTAAGATGGGAAAGGTCCTTCAGTATTCCAGCGCTGCTAAAATGGATGTGCATGACTGAAGCTACATACAGAGATAGCATGGGTGCAATGACGCTAATTTGAGACTTCATATACACTCAACAGTTGCAGAATGTGAGCTGGGTGAAATTGACAAACTAACCTACAGTACTCAAATAGTACAGCATGTAATATTTCTATTTCTATACTAGATCATAGTCTACTGGGTATTAGGAACATTCTCTGCTGGCAGTAGCACAAAAAGAGCCTCAGTGAATCCACTTTCATAGTTGAGGCCTAGATAAATGACTATTTCCCATGTCGCAAACAGTTATATCTATATGTGCCAGGATCACCGCTAGGAGATGAGAAACACAAGGAAGAGGTTACCATGGAACAGAGAGGTTACCGTGGAAATAGCAATGACGTACAGACACCAAAAGGACATTTAGCCAACAGTCTCATTTGGTTTTACAAAGAAAACATAATATGCACACACACAAACCAGAACAGTCATGTGCCCCCATCCACAGCCCATAAACACAGATATAAACAGATCCACAAACACACACACACACACACAGACATTTGATTATGGTCTACTCCATATGGTCCATCCCTATGATTATCATTTATTAAGTAATAAGAAATCAGTGGAGAGACACATAATACACAGTTTGGACTTCCATTCGTCATCAGCAGTAGTCAGATGTATATTTTAATTGGCTGTCACATCGACAAAGATGCCACATTATTACTGTAACGAGCAACAGCTCAAAGTAGTATGTAATTAAGGATCGGAAACCCCCTGAGGGGCTCAAGAGAGAGAAGGAGGAAGTGAGTTATAGGTACCCTTCTATGCACTCCAACAAAAATAATTATGAAGTATTGAGGAATGTGTCTTTCCAGGGTGGAGTGTGTGTTTGTGCGTTGGCGTGTGGTGCTGTCTGTACAGTACCTGGGAGAGAGAGTTGGCTGTTTGTGTAAGAGTTATTGAGTGTGCAATAAATGTATGTGTGAAAAAGGTTAGAAGGTTATAGTCTTAGGTCAGAGATCCTGTAGATATTATTTTGTCAATGAAGATTCACCTCAATTTTAAATTGTATTCTTTTATATTCTATCAAAAATGACAATTTATATTATGCAAAAATGTATTCTGTATTGCTTTGAACCACTACCGAATCAGTTTGGCCGTGTTTTCTCTGAGTATGTAGCCTCTGCCCTTTGATTAACTCAGTTTGTTCAAGACAAGAACTGTTTGTTATCCTCTGCTCCTCTTCACTCTAACACACACACACACACACACACACACACACACACACACACACACACACACACACTGAGCTGCCACAGGACAGCTAGTCACCCAGAACAGGGTTCCTTCAAAGTGTCATACAATGGAAGGAAAATCAGATGAGACAATGACAAATATTCATTTCTGCTCTAAAGCAGCCAAATGGTTGAAAATGGAGATGCATGTACCCATTTAGCAGACCATTAGATTTGTATCCCTTTTCTACATAGATTCCACTATACCTGTGTATCTTAATTGAGGACTTGTACTTTTTCTATGGTCAAGTTGTTTTAGTGTTTTTGTTTGAAAGATTATGACGTCAACAGTTCCTGTTTTCAACATCTCTCCACTTGTTCAGACCCTTTCAACCACTTAAAACACTTTTATCATTGAAGCCTGGGATTGCACACAGTCATTTTTGCTAATCTTCCCACTGCTTACTGTTTACTTATTAGGGAACAAAACGTAGATGCAGTCAAAGGTCCTTAGTCCTTGAAAGAATGGGAACAGTGTATGAACGCTTTTAGAACGCTCCTAAGAAGCTCTTAGCGTTAAGAGCTTCTTAACGAATCTGGGAAACCCGGCCATTATTGGTCGACTGGTGAGATGAGGACAAGAACCAAATACACAGCAACATAATGGAAAATGATGTACAATGATGTCATTAGACTACATTCTTTC
Source organism: Osmerus mordax (assembly GCF_038355195.1). Lineage (NCBI taxonomy): Eukaryota > Metazoa > Chordata > Actinopteri > Osmeriformes > Osmeridae > Osmerus > Osmerus mordax. The sequence goes on from NC_090056.1 coordinate 14,243,873, forward strand.
AATGTCAGTGGACATTTGATGAAGCTACAATGATGGATTCAATCTTGAATAGGACCATAAACAAAATTCCCTTAACGGTTGTAAATTGTTAAAGGTAAAAGCATGAATAAAATAGCACTACGATTGGAGAACTATAAAGTTTACATAAGTGATAATGCCAGACGCGTCCACCATTATCATAAAATTATGGAAGATGCTATGCAGCGTGTCAGACTTGTGTATCAAGTGTTTCAATAAATTGTAAATGGAGGCTTTGACTGCATCCATGTTGATATGATCACTTATTTAGACACAGGCTCACAATCCACTTTGTTCCACCTGGACTTCCCTGCACACATATTCTATACATGCGTAGTCATGTACCTCATATTCCATATACCATCTATGAGTCTGTTTGTCATTTTCAATCATCTGTCAGGGGTATAACTTCTCTGTTTGACATATATAAAACATGTGTCATGCCTGTGACATCTCAGCTCTAAAGGTAAGCCCTGTCACCACTGGGCCCTTGAATAGCATACTGAATGTCCAATATATTTCTAAAAAACTAAAGTAACCAAAAATTCTAAAAAGCTCCCTATACTGCACACATTGATCAGGACCATTGTTGTTGATAAAAGAACACATCTGGGAACTTACTCAACGAATCATCTGCACTGTAGTTCTACAGATGAAACATTTTCCTGTGTGTGAGAGAGACACTGTAGTGCCAATGGAGGTAATAAAGCAGGCGTCAGGCACTACCATAAAAGTGTGTGTTGACATTGACACTGCAACAACGTTATTGTGTAAGTCATGAGGTTGCCAGGAAGTTTAATTAACACTGTGCTGGCAGTAAAAAGTTATCCCTCAACACAGCCAAGCAGAGCTGTAGACAGAGGTGGGAGACAACCATATAAGACATCATTGTGACATGGTTTGTGTGTGTGTGTGCAAATATGTGTAGCTGACAAACACGCTTAAGACATTTCCCAATGATTTGATAAATGTGAGTTCTGCTAGGAATAGAAAACCATTAAATTAAAAAGTAGTAGTCTTTACAGGGAAATGTGTGGAAAGTTCAAATTTGTGTTAATTGAAAGATGAATCCCTAAGGGTGTACATGTGATTTTGTACCCTTTTCTCTTTGCAGCTTGAAGGGGAGGAAGAGCAGAAGAAGTTTGAGGAAGGGAAAGAACGGTATCTTCAGAACAAGACAAAGAGACTGGCAGGCATAGAGAGAAAACAATGACATCACTCTCCACCACGATAGAAACCCAGGAACACAGTAGCACCATGCCATTCCGTTCCTGTCTTAAATAGCAAACCAAGAGAAAAACGTGTGACTTGGAAGAAAAGATGAGCTGCTTCTTTTAACTTTTGTTTCAGTGCGTGCAACACACCAAAGTGTCTATACTGTAACTGTATATGAAGGAAAACTATAAAAGTATTATTTTATCCACTAAATATTTATTTTTAAGAAGGCTAGACATGCATACATCTGTGTTAAACGTTCTGTATGTGCGTCAGAAGATAACAAATAAATATATGTGAGTAAAATAATATTCTACAAACAATCATTTCTTGCCTTACGACCTTGGTGTGTTCTCTGATGTCATTGTCTTGGGCCTGCCTTGGTGAAGAGTGCAACCACGATGCATCTTTTCTGCATTTTGTTATTCACAGAGATGTCAGCCCTGGGCGGCATGGTTCTGACTCAACAGTCATCTCTCTCTCTCTCCTCGTCCCCTCTCTCTGTTTGCACCCTTCTCAATCACCCTGTCATTGCCTACTGTGTCTGTATTGCATTCTATACATAGGCTTCAGATGTTTTACTATCTTCCTTCACCTCTATTTCCTTTTTGCATTCTCTTTATAATTTGATTGATATAGTACAGGATTCTCCAGTGGCCTGATGAGTTTGTATTTATTCAAGATAACAAGTGTGGCGTTTAACCTGTCCCTAGCTAAATTAATAGGAATAAACATCAGAATCAGAATCAGAATCAGAAACAATAACATAAATATATTCAAAGCACTGGTTTTCTCACCTATTCCTTTATGACACATTGACATCATCTCATGACAATGGTCTATGCAAAAATGGCTGGAGAACCCAAAAGGTTTAAGTGGAGGAGTTGTTTTACTTCAGTAAACATAAGGAAAATAGGGGGCTCTGAGATACTCTTGACATAAGTAGCTGGTAAGTGGGGGTAAATTATACTTGTGACTGTATATACCAGTTTTGAAATTAAACCCAAATGAATGGTGAATGATCAGTAAATGATGGAAAATGACAGAGCCGACTTTTGGAAATTAGCAAGGGATATTATTTAGCATCTGAGCAATCACTTTCAAATGTGCTAAATGTATTTATTGATGTTACACAGACCTGAGTTTCCCCATTACACCACACAGAACATTTAGTTTTTTATTTTCTCTAATTAAAATAGAATTATCTCAAGCTACAGCAGTGGGGGAGCTAATTCTATTTTTATCCTCAGCGAAGTCCAGGCATCTCATGGGGGAAGGATGGGGGAGGGGGAGGGGGAAGAATGAAGGGCGACTGAGAAAGGAGTATGAAGAGGAAAGATACAATCTACAATATGTCTGATAGGAAAGTGGATGGTGGGAAATTTCTTTGGACGTACAAAAAATAGATAAACTGACAGCAACCATGATGTTGCGATAACAGTTGTTTTCAATTTTTCATTATAAATGACAGTTAAATAGGAAGAACTAAGCCAAGCTGGACCTTTTTCACAGATTGCTCTTAGATAGAAAACGATATAACCTGTCTATAACACTTATATCATAACACTACAAATCTCAAAGATCATTCAACACTTACATATAGCTTCCAGTGAGAATTGCAGCACTGAGCTGCAACCCAGTGTCGTGACAAACAAGGCCATTTGAAAGACGGATGATGCACACTGTCAGGGAGAATCCCATTAGGGCTCCTGGAAAAGGGATAAATGATCCAGCCAGGAAAGGACAAAAATCTCATGTTTCTTTTTTCAACCAACATGTTTTGCATTCCCCAGCCCTTATACAGCAAGTAACAATCACTAGGCATTCGATAACAGCGAGGACAGTATTCTTCCATTGAGGACAGGGCCTACAGGAATATATACAAGCTCCCTTCCCTTGAAGGACATTAAGAAAATATTAAACATAAACACAAATCTGTCCATATTCTGTAGGGAATACAGCTTGGCTTCACTATTTATGCTTCATAGGCATGGCCGAACTGTAAAAACAGACATTCAGTGGTAAATATTCAGTAGTAGTGAACGTCTGCTTCATACAGGAAGCGGGGGCAGCCCTGAGCCAGCAGAGCCGGTGGGCGGGGATGCCTTCTGTTACTCTTTACTTCCAGGTCACCAAGCACCATACAGGAACAGAACGGTTATTTCTCTTCCTCCCATTCCTTCTCCATGCAATCCAATACACTGTGGTTTGTGTTCTATGGATGACTACTGAAATGTCTTCACACTGTGGTCTAATCCCTCTAATCTCTTTATTTGACCAAAGACCATCCATAGCCTGTCCTTTGTTAGCTGCTTGCCTGAGAAGTAAGTCTGTACTGTTTTCACTTAGTTGAGGAGAGAGACTACATTCATAATGACATGAAAGCAGTGTGTTTAGTTCAGCGGACTGGGTTTTACAGTGCTATACGGTATAATGCTATAATACTATTGACAACAGGCACACCACGCTACCCCTGCCCTGCCCTTCCCCACACAAACTTCCATACTCACACTGGCTGATAGATTGTACAGATAGAGCAGTTTAGGCTTTCAAAAACCTTCTGTCAGAACTACTGCAGCACATAATGGTGCACATAAAAGGTCAACATAATGGTGATGTTAGAGGGATGTTTTTAGAAACATATTTCTTTATACTGACATGACATCAAGTGATTAGGTAAGCTAAACGTGAGTATAAATATTATTCATTATGAATATTGCCACGTGTCTCTCTTTTCCTAGTCTTGTACAGCATATAGGAGTCAGGTGGCTGAGCGGTGAGGGAATCGGGCTAGTAATCCGAAGGTTGCCAGTTCGATTCCCGGTCATGCAAATTGACATTGTGTCCTTGGGCAAGGCACTTCGCCCTACTTGCCTCGGGGGAATGTCCCTGTACTTACTGTAAGTCGCTCTGGATAAGAGCGTCTGCTAAATGACTAAATGTAAATGTATAGCATACTGTATATATTAGCTTTTTATCACTGGGAACATAAGTCCCAGAGGGAAAACTCATTCATGCAGAGTTATCCAGGAAAGGAGTCTTAGGTGTTATGTAACAAGCAGCCTTCAATAACGTGAATGAAAAGGGTATGAAAGGCGCATGGATAAAAGACAGAAAGACAGAAAGAGAAAATTATTGATTATTAATAAAGATGCGCCTCTGAGCACTTGACAACGCCTTTCCCGTCGGTGACGTATAAGAAGCCATTAAGCAGATATTCAAACTCCAGTCATGATTCGTGATTGGGTATCATGGTAGCCTATAACATACCATGTGTAAATTACTAGTTCACCAAACAAAATAATGTAATCTGCGGTTTATAAATGCGAAGGTTGTAGGCCTACATTATAAAACCAACATAGTCGTAGGCCTAATTGTTTTCTTGTCGATAGGCCTACTTTGAATTGTTGATGACAGTGGCTTTACAAAATAATCTAAGTAAAAGTGGAAAACCCTCCTCGGAAAGAGATTGGCTGAAACAGGATTACTTGAGTAATTGTCTGGAAAGAAGGAATTGTCTGGAAAAAAATGAACATTTTACCTATTGTAGGCTACCTTTAATATTGGGATTTTCTCAAACTGCCATTGGTAACCACCTCCATAGTGGGCGCGCATGAGTGCACGACGCATTCATGCCTCACTCACATTTCCCTTCAGCAGGACGTCTTCAGTGATGTAGGGAATATTGGCGTTGAATTAGCTTGTTTAGTAATGTTTCACTCTAAATACTCCGTGCGTGACATGTCTTTTTGAGAGATAGCATTTTGTTAATGGGGGGAACGGATCGACAATTAGCCATTTCATCTTCACGTGAGACAAAGGAGGCGCGCGCTATAATGGCCAAGTACAGCTGTGGTGACAGGGTTACTGCTAGTAGACTCACCGTTCATTTTCGAAGTCACACCATGGAATTGAGGTTGACATCGCGCATAACGTTCCTCAATTTGGAATGTAAAGACTGAACTTTTGTGGACTAAGAAGCACAGTTTTTAACGAGACGGGTAATTTGTAATTTTTGGAACAATCAATCGATCTAAGCACGTTTCAGGAGGTATGACTACTTCATTTTAATTATTGTCTTTAACAATACTATATCTCACGACCCCCATTATTGGATACACATCAGCTACATTTAACCAAAAACGTGCATCGTGATAAAGTGTTTCGCTTTTAACCACGGTTTTATGCTATACAGTTACGTTTATCCCGAGAAAATATAATTTGTGGGAAGTTGAGTCAACGACTCAGTTTGCCACTGGCTAATCTACGTTCTAAATAATGTCAAACCATCTTGATAGTTGTATTTTTTTTCTATGTAAAATGGATGTCAGTAAGCTTCCAAATTTAGCGCTGCGGTTGGGCATATAAATCAATGTTTGATGAACGAGACGGGAAGGTTCCAAAAAGTCCTTGATTACTGAGTATTATAAGTAGCTGGATGTATAGTTTGATTGTACAAATGCCTTAGGATACATTGCCCATGTTAATATTCCCACATAATGCAGACAAGTGCATGTCCATGTTTTTATTAATTGTCAACCTTATGAAATAGACCTCCAAACTTAAAACAACCATTTGCAGTCATATTTATTTAAATCAACCTGTTGCTGTTTAAATTAGGTACATGATTAAGTGAGTCATACATACTCAGGACCCAACTTGTAATCGTTTACAGTTTATTACACATTAATTACCCTAACTGCACAGCCTACTGTATTGAATGGTCTTTCCTTGGCACATACAAGGGAAAATTAAGAATGAATAGGCTTCTGAACAACGATATGAGACAACTACTTAATATAATAAACTGATGCATTCCTAATGTTAAGTGTGTGATTTAGGTTTGAGGATTTCATTAGTTATTTAGTCTAACAGCCAGATGATACAGGGACTCGACCATGTAATTTATTATAGCAACTGGAGAGAAAAGGTGCTGCAGATCATTTTGCATCAGAGGTATGTATCATCTTGGGATGGTCGTTTATCACCGGCTGATCATAATTCACATGGGATGCATCAGATGAATGAGAATTTGGCTGCTGAAGGACTACCTCATCTCTCACTGGGTGAAAGTGCTTTCACGACATCTGCCTGCTTCATGTGGATGACTACGTGCCACACAAATGTAGTTCCTAACCGGTCTCTGGCTCTCCATTCTGGAGACAAGCTTTTTTTTCAATGACATGTTACTATTCTCGCTATTCTAAAAGATAGATTAGTTAAGGCTGAGAATAGAATCCACTTTGCTGCTGTTCAGCTAGTCACTCGTGAACAATGAGCGGGTCAGGTATCTGTCGGTAACAGATCTTGCTGATGGTACAAGCCAAGAGGCCTGTTTGCTGGAAAGGACTCTCAGTAGACAGTAATTTGATAGCACTGTGTGGTTAATGACATGAGTGGAATACAGAATGGAAGTGTGAGGTGATCGAAACATATGATGTATTGTCTTCTTTTCAAAATGTGTGGTGGTACATTATGTTGCATTCACTTTTTGGAAAGGAGAATTGAGTCACTGTAATGTTTCAGTTAGATTGAAATCTGACACAGAGTAGACAATGGTTAGGAATAACCATTGTCCACCAAAAAACACCAAAGATGCATTCTGTCAGGTGTAAGTACTCGTAGTCATGATCTGATCATGAATGATTGTATCATGGGATCCATGCTTTTAGTTCAAATTCAGATTCCAGCATGCACCCTACATCGGTTAGGTTTAATCAGTCCTTTGGTGCTGTCTTTAGCTGTGCAGGGGACAGTACAACAACAGGTATTCTCATAGCTTGAGAGATCTTTTGAACATACTGTGACCCATGGAGCAGTGTTGGAACATGATTTCTGATTCCTCACATTCTCAGCTGCATACTAGAAATGGATTAATGTTAGCTGAGAGCTGCTCCATAACTCTGCAGTGTACTGTATTCCTACCGTAGAAGTATGCTTGTGGGACTTATACTATGGACATCAGTGGCTCCCCTGTAGCTGTTTACACATCATCACTGCCACATTTTGGAACCCCTCTCAAAGCAATTCACTGCACACTCAGGTACACTATTTGGGACCCCCTTTGGAGAGGCGAATAGCTAGACTTAAGAAGTGTCCACAGGGGTCAATGCAATGTGCTTGTCAATTTTTGTTGCGAGGGGGCCAGGCGGGGGGTTGCACATGGCCTCAGCTGCGGGGGGGTGCAGACTGTGCCTAGAGCCGGTGGATAGAAGCTGCGCTTTGCGCGTTTCTTTCTCCCACAGCTTTAGAGAGACCTGCACTATATTCAAGCAAGGTCCTCAGTGTATCGTGTTGATTGGGGGGAATGCACAGAGGTTGTACGTGGTTCCTGCTAAGCTTCCCAAACCGATGGTGCGGATATAGGTCAACATCACACATCCACACAGGCAAACACATTCACGCACACTTCCTCTGTTCTGCTTCTCTGAACACACTGACCGACATTTTGCTAATAAGAGAGATGGGAGTGATTGAGAGATCTCTGTGTATTTGACTTTTTAGACAAGGTTTCTTTTAGATGTCACATCTCATTCAGAATGATTTAACAGTTATATTTTCAAGGATACGTCTGTGTCTGCCAATTTTCTGCCTGTTTTCAAAGTCTGTGTGTCGATTTCTCTTCCTGTCCTTCAGTCCCATAACCTGTCTTTCCGTATGTTTGTCCAGGCCATATGTCTCTCAGTCTGTTCATCCTGATTTCTGTAATAGTCCTTGATGAAGTGATGCACTGTGTAGTCTCATTCTTTACTAAGCGTTGCTGACAGATTTGCAAAGCAATAAATTACTCATTCAAAGAGTAGGAGGACGTGACTAAATATAGGTTTCTTATGCAACACTCCATCTAAGGCCTTCATTTAAATTCTTATGGTAGGCTTTCACTTTGTCACTTACAATGCTGGTTTTACATTTGTTTGTTTAATAAAAGAAGCAACCTGTTGGTCAGTACTGAGCATGTTTTACATGACAGATACATCTCACCATTCTGTGTGAAATTTGACTGTCATACGGTGTTAATTTATCCAGTGGCTCACCGGATGAGTGTGTGTAGTACATAGGCTAAGGCCTTACTGTGGTGGCCTGGGTTCAAATCTGGCCTGGGCCCTTTGCTGTCATCCCATCAGTATTGTTGTCACTATGAAAATAATAAGACATTTGGAGGCAGAAATGCCACAAAAAAAGATGCACTGATGATCCTCACTAAAACATTTTGATCAATAGGCTAGACATTGAATGTTTTGCATTTCTTTGCTGTTTATTTTACTTTGTGAAAATACATATTATGCCATTTTATCCTATGCAGTTGGTAGGCAGAATGCATGTGATGAAAGTGGGACATACGTATATACAGCAACAGGAAGTTGAGAAAATATTGATGAAGCTAGATTGTTATGAGATGATTTATGTGTGAGTTTGTGGATTTTGGCATGGGGGACGTTTGGCCTGCAGACTTGGGCTAGCTCTGTGCTGCTTTTGAAATGTCAAAGGTCAAGTATGGATTCAAGAAAAATCTGAAAGTACGAAAAAGAGAGTACAGAACAGATTAGAAAACAAATGAATCCAGTTAAAGACACTAGGTTACCAAATGTACAGCAAAGTGAGACTGATCTATGCTTGACAAATCATTTTGGTTTGTTCACAACTGTATGGATGAGTGATTATTAGAAGAATGCTAATTGTTTTAAATACTAAATAATAATACTAATAATAAAATGTAGTTCTCCTTCACAACATGTTGTGAAGGAGCTGCAACCAGAATATTTTAACAAATTGGGTTGACATCATTATGCCATGGATTCTATTTCCAATGCCCCAAAATGCCAACTTGTCATTGTTCTCATTAGGTGACACTGCTTGTCACTTAAATCAAGTTATCCCTGTCCTAAACTTCACAATGCTTTCCATAGAAAACACAGCTGGCCTTCTGTCTGTGCCTGAGCATCAAGTTCTAAATTGATATCCACGGAGCTGTCTGAAATACAGGCTGAAATGCAGGGACATCATTCAAATTCATTATACTCTTTATTTTTTTAAGTTTAACTCACTAGTCCTGATCATACTTTACTGTGAATAATATACGGTATTCTGGTTATTTGTAAGCTTATATTATTTTAGTAACTTTACTGAATGTTTGTACCATCAGTCATTCATTTCTACCCTTCTGAATGCACATAGCCATCACTGTGAGATTTGAAATCATCTTAATTTACACCAATGCTGTTGAGGATGTATGCCCTATTCAAATTGCATTCCCAAATAATACTTTCTGTTTTCCCTTGCTTAAACGTAAATATGGCAGTTATTTTCCAAACAAAAGCTAATTATTTGAGAAAATAAGATATATTTGGGCTCCTCTCCCGTGATCCACTTGCTTCTCCTGAGTTTGTTGTGATTCCAGATGCAATTTCAGTGAGAGAAATAGAAAGGAGAGGGGGCCGGATGATGGCTGTCTATCCTAGAATAATAAAGCTAGTGAAAGAGGCACTGATCCATTCTGATAGGAAGACCTGAATAGGCAATGAGCTGAAACGACTGGGATATAACACATGCTCACCATTTAGGCTAAAGGGTAAGCTGCCATGCCGCAAAGCTAGGCATTGAGTCTGGTATGTAGTGTTGCTAGTAGGGATGCGATGCCACAATTCCCATAAAAAGACGTTTGGTACAACATCCACGGTTCAATACGTACTTGTGAATAGTGTATTACTATGTTTTTTTCAGTTTTGCGTTTTTTGGGGCTTTTTATTTCTCTCAGCTCTGTTTGTGTGTCCATGACTCTACCAATGTTAGAAAATGTAAGTCATTATTGTCTCTCTGAAAAGTCGCAGGGACGCAACTTTTTATGACAACACAGAAGTACAATTACAATTATTTTAATGTTGCTCAAACCCCCCCAGAGATTTCTGAAGTAGCAGAAAGTCACCAGATGTGTTGCTAGGGAAGGCAAAAAAATCTAGCGACAAAGTCGCTAAATTGGCAACACTGGAGTCTACGTGCTGAGGAAATGCCTCCCGTGAGTCCAATCATTAGGTATGCACTAAATACATTTTTGTTGTTGCTTTTAAGGAAAGGAAAGAAAGAGTAGTGCATTAAAAAACCCTCTTAAACCTCTTGTCGCCTAAGCATAGAATAACAAAAAGCACCCTGATGTGCCAAGTCATCAAGCCAAACCGAACCGAAAACCGTGGTTAAAATAACTAGGCATTTTTTTTACCATGGGCTACCTGTATTGTTGCTAGTATACAGTATGGCCAGGTTTGGTTAACACTGCTCCGTAACCTCTTTGTACCACCATGGATCTTAGAGGAGAGTCTGGTTGGTTGACAGAGAAGCCTGGAGAGAGTTGGTCATGTTTGAGAGGCGAGAGCGATGACGTGTCACTGTCATTTCAAGTGTCCCTCCTCGGGGGTGCGGCCCAAAGCGCATCTCTCTTCGGACAACCAAACAGACAGGAAATTGAAGTGACAACAGGCACCAGCTGCGCCAAGCATTTTACACTTCATCATGGGAGAGAACAAGCATTATAGTATTGTGTTGTCTCTTGACAGTGCTACTGTGTGCTACTGTTTTAAGGCCGTACATGACAAATTGAGAGCAGATTTTCTAACTATTGGTTTCCCATAGTGCTAAAATAATACATCAAATGATTCTCCTCAGACATATTGCTATGGTTTTTCTACTGTGCCAATTATTGTACCACTTTGCTTTCTCTCTTTCTCTCTCTGTATTCTGTCTCTCCTCCCGTTTCCTCCACTCCAGGCTTCTACGTGCACTGGCTCAGCTCAGCGACTCTTCCTGGATTTGCCCCCTTCTTCCTTTTCTCCCGCCTTCCTGTCATCACCATGCCGTCCTCCCACTGCGCCCATCCAAAGGAGAACGCCCATCTCCCTGTGTAGGATGCCTGCCTCGTCCTACGCCTTGTATCCCCTCCTGCCCGCCTCCACCACCACCACCACCTCCTCCTCGGTTGTACCTTCTCCTCTCGCCGACTACGCAGCGGCCGCCGGCGCCGTCGCCACGCTCCACCATGAAGGATGAGGTGACGAAGGATGACATCATCAGCACCAACGCGCTGGCTTGGCTGGTCTGCTCGGGCGTGTCCATCTTGGCCAACACCTGGGGCATCCTGAGTGTCAGCGCCAAGCAGAAGAAGTGGAAGCCCCTGGAGTTCCTCATCTGCACACTGGCCGGCACGCACATCCTGAACATGGCCATCCCGGTCACTATGTACTGTGTCATCACCCTGCGTCGGCGCCACTCCACCTATGAGTGGAACGAGGGGCTGTGCAAGGTGTTTGTGTCCACCTTCTACACCCTCACACTGGTCACCTGCTTCTCCGTCACCTCCCTGTCCTACCATCGCATGTGGATGGTGCGCTGGCCAGTCAATTACAGGTAGGAGGAAGAACTTAAGTTTACTGGGTTGCTTATGTGTTGTTTAAACGAGTCCATTAGTTGTTGCAAAGTATATGTGGATAGAAATTTGTTGAAAGCTTTAAATCAGAAATTAGTTTGACAGTAGATTAATACTCTTCTTTCTCTTATTTCACTTTCTTCATTTAATACTTTTAGCATAGTATAAGCAATGGTACTCACGAACATTTTAGTAATACAAAACAGTCTAAAGTTCCAAACCACCACAACATGATATCACTGGGCCGAAATATTTGTCTCACATTACATTGTGAATACTGTGAGACAAATTGTACATTACACTACGTACAAGTTTTCCAATCTGACTTTGTCCAATCCATCCACACTTCAAATCGGATTCCCATTCCATTGACTTAAATTCAGACAGAGAGAGAGTCTGCGATGCGTTTCTTGTGAAATCTCTCTGCTCTGGGCACATCTGTGTGTGTGGTTACCCAGGTAATCCCATGTGTGAGTCGCTAGACTGTGAGAGCTTCCACAACTCCAGCTCCATCTGGCCTCCAATACAGGTGGAAGTAATAGCATCCACATCGGCTCACACTGAACAACACAAGAACAATCAACTAGAGACTAAACTCACCTCTCCAATGTAGTGCTTTATTTATATGTTTGTGGATCTATAGCAACTGTTAAAGAAAGAGTTAAAGAACAGCTGTAGCAAAGAGTTAAAGAGCAGCTGTCTTCTTTAATGAGATGTTACTTATGAATGTTATTTATGTCTATACAGATATACAGCATTTTGTATGCACTTACCAGTTCAATCCCCAATAAACTTTCAACAGATCCCTGATGAGAGTTAACAAGGCCAACCTTATAGCTTAATTAAATAATATAAACTTTTCCTGTTTGGCCAATATATCCTATATTATTTGTACCCATTTAATTATTATGCATCTCAAGCCCTTTGTTCTGTCTAATACTGACTATCTAAATGTGATATTTTGCAATCAATATGCAATATGCAAGCCCATCTAGTCAGAGATTAAGTGAAAACAACATATTATGTCTTTGTTATCAAAATCTTTGGACAATTAACAATTGTCCTTAATTGTCATTGGTCTCATCCTTGTTCTTATATTACCTTAACACAGCATGTATTCAGCTTTATATTCTCCATTTAATCTATATTCATCCGAAGTGTGTATGACTCCTTACCATGATGTTAGCATACACTGAAGGCCTGATTTATGAGTTTTGCCCTTGTACTCGAAACAAATGCTTCAACATCTGTTCTCATCAGCAACTGCTCATAGTTTCTCAGGAGCAGACTCCCTCACCCCCCCCCCCCCCCCCCCCCTTATCTGGTAATAGATTCAAGCAGCTCTGTGACGTAAATCTCTCTCACCTCAGGCAATTTCAGGAAAGGCTAGCGCTCTGACTCGAAGCAACAAAGAGACCTACTTCTCTGCAAAAAGACCAAAATGCAAAAGTGGGGGACAGGCCTGTTACCACCTATTGATCGTTTCTCTAGTCCCTGCCCATGTCATCTGAGTCATTCCTTCCATGTATGTTTTTTTAATTCAGTGAACTCTGTATTATTTTCCATGGAAACAGGAGAACGTCTTGCTGTCAAGCCAATTCAGTGTATGTGTAGATGTTAATGAACAGAGAGGGAGAAGGGGGAGGGGTGGCAGGCAAGGATGGCTTAGCTTTGTTGACCTCCTAAGGGAGACAGCTTCGGTTTTCCGTCAGGGCCCTAATGGACAGTCACAAAACACATGTGAGTCTGGTTGTAGGAGGGTCTGGTAGTGGGAGGCTATTACACTTGACCATTTTGATGCTCATTGGAAATACCACCACATGCTTTCATACATACAGTCTAAGGTGGTTGTACCTCTGGTTTCTAAATCTATTATTGTTATGTCTGAGGAATATCATTTTTGCATGTTAAATTGGTGTAATTGTGCAGCATCTTGGATCAAGGAAAGCTTCTTGTCTACACACAAGTTTCTGAAAAGGAAAACACCCCTTACGCGTACAGTATTTTTAGATGTGTGATGTGCACGTAGAAAGCACCGTGCCGCCAGAGGACACAAACACATTCAGCAAATTGCTTGGCTATAACAATTACTCAAAGGTGAGAGGAACACAGATCTCCTTCACCAAAATAGACCTAAGTGACAAAGAGACCGCAGGGCATGAAAGCGATCTAGACAATCTTAAAACCATTGATTTCCTCCTACTCTCGTTACATCCATTCGAATGATATTAAGATGTTTTTGTTCAATCAGATTCCCAAATTGATTTAGACTGAATATGTTCTCGCTCAGCTCATGGTCTCTTATATGTCTATTTAACACAGTCCCTCTGATGCACCATGTCAATTGTGGAGGTTTATGTTTACGGTTTTATTGTTTTCATAATAGGGGCAAAATTCACAGTTCCTCTATACCTTTCTGTTTGGCACAGAAAGTCTGAAGACATTTCCTGCCCCTACAGTCTAACCTCCTTCTTTGCAAAAGTGCGCTCTATTAATATGACGGGAATCCTCTGTCTCTATCTCTCTTGCTCCATACCTCAGGTTGAGTAACACCAAAAAACAGGCGGTCCACACAGTGATGGGCATCTGGATGGTCTCCTTCATCCTGTCTACACTGCCTGCTGTGGGCTGGCATGACACCAACGAACGCTTCTATGCCAAGGACTGCCGCTTCATTGTGACAGAGATCGGCCTGGGCTTCGGCGTGTGCTTCTTGCTGCTGATTGGCGGCAGTGTGGCCATGGGGGTCATCTGCATCGGCATAGCCCTCTTCCAGACCTTTTCTATCCAGGCAGGCCATAACGCAGACAAGAACAAGTTCAATGTGCCAACCATTGTGGTGGAGGACGCCCAAGGGAAGAGGAGGTCATCCATTGATGGCTCGGAGCCCCTCAAGACGTCGTTACAAATCACATACCTGATCAGTGGCATTGTCTTCATCTATGACTTTCTCACTGGGTTCCCCATTTTGGTAAGTTGAATTAGTGAGTTATACCTGGCTAAATGCAATGCATGTATGTATTTTATGAGTGGTAGTTGATTTCTGAGGAAGGTGTTACTAAAAACCTTGTAGGTAAAACTCTAGTAGACGTTCTTTAATGTGGTCCCTTGGAAAGACAATATAAAAAACACACAAGCCTCAATTGGTGCATATAAAAGTGTGCTGTGTGCTTTCAAACACACGTACTATATAAAGTACTCAAGAGGCTTCCACAGAAACAGCTCATGTCAACTGCAAGATTGAAATATTTATGTATTCAGTTGTGTTCTCATGACTTTAGTTGGCACTGACAAACTAGGCTAAGGCTGTGTCACATTTTCCTCCCTCAAGTACATATGTTGAGGCCTAAATTTCTCCTGCATGCTGCTAAGAATTTGGTGAATCTCCTTAAATGTTGATGCAGTGTACCGTACAATATCTACCCTTCTTTCTTTCCTTAGCCTCCCTCCCTTATGGTGGTGGGGGCCATGTTGTGTGGCAGCTCTCTCTGCACTTTTGAGTTGGAAAGAGAGGATGGGGAATGAGGAGGAAGCACTTGAGTCAGCAGTGGAGATAATCAGACACAGAGCATGCTCATTGTGCGCCACTGTCAAACAAATGCAAGAAGGGAAGGAGAAAACGTAGTCGTCATTTTTAATTAGTGTGCTAATGTTCCCTGTAGAGGCTCCTATAAAGCTATTTTATTATTTAAATGAACTTTAATGTTTCCCATCTCATCTGGGGCTGTAAGTAGGTCAGGCTGGGAGGACCCTGTGTGCGCTTACAAGATGTGTGAATGTTGAGTGTATCTGTGTGTGTCTCTGTGTGTGTGTGTCATCTATGCTCCAGTGCCCTTCAAGAGCTATTCCCAAACATCACAGTGTGTAAAGGGTGTACTGTGTGTGTATATGTGTGTGTGTACTGTGTAGCAATAAACTTCTCCTCATTCTTTCATTCCTGACTATAGGAAGAATGATGTTGCCATGAAAGCATGGCTGCAGCACTGCCAGGGAAACAGCTGCATGTCATAATCAGTGTCTGCTGACATTAATGTTAATGAAAAGATGTAAAGCACACAACACTTCTTATTGGAAAGTGATACGTTCATCCAAGGAAGTGTTCTATGTCCCGTGCCATGTCCGCTCCGGGCGCTTTCAACAAAGGAACAACAGTGGACCCTATCAATGTACTCCTCCTTGCTCTGCAATGACCTTGAATTGTGTCAGAGTGTTTGCTGTTCACGCCCTTTAGAACTATATTATGGAAGGAGTTTCGAACATGCAGAGATCCAAGGCCAAGTCAGCCATGAACTAACCTGAATGCACGTTGTGGAGAACAACAGCTGCTGTTCAGATCATTTGATTAGCTGCAGTCGACTTACACTGGATCCATATTTAGAGTTGGTTATTATGGAGGACAGGTGATGCTCCAGATGCTAGTTGTCTTTATTTTTACTGTCCATGACTGCATCCAGACTGAGAAATTATACATGGGAACAATATATTAACTGGTTGAGTGAACCGTTTTGCCTGGCTGATTTTAATACGTTTTAGTGGCCAACAGCATAGCAGAAACCATGGAGCTGCAGATTTACAACCATGCAGACAGGATGACAAACTATTGCCAACAGACCCATAGTCCAATTCCCTTGTGGTTGTGCTGTGAGGTAGTGACCAAAGAGCTAGGTGCTAGTCTGGACTCCAGGAAAGACCCATCTTTAAGAGAGTGGATGGAGGCGTAGGGAGCTATTTTCCCTCTCCTCAGTATTCAGGTTGCCAGCTCCTGTCAGGTTCTCATTCATTTTTCAGTGAATCGTTTCTTGGGGTTGTCATGCAGACATGAGTCGGTGTTGAGCTCTGAGCTCGCCTTGCCCAGCTGTGTGTTGAAGCTTTCTGGAAGCTGGAAGGTGGTGTTAGGGATGAGACCTCGTTCTAACCTGGTTTTGACTGAGTCATTGTATTCGATGTTGTGAGTCTGTTTATGTGTGTAAACCACTCATTAGACCAATCATTTGAACAATAATGTAGTTTTCATGTTTACATTACACAGACATATGACAATAAAACCACCACTAATATATTGAGATATTCTTGTCACCCTTAGCAGCTGTGGGTAGTAGTCAAGTGATCATTCAAATTTACCAAGCAATTAGAAAATTGATCAAACTGAGATTTTTGTGATCCATTAGAGTGGTTCCAGTTGGGTGTCATCCTCCAGGATGTCACAGTGCATTGTTGTTAGTGGTTTATTTAGGGTGTTAGATTCACAGATGGAGATCAAAGCGTGTCATTAATCCTGTGTGGTTATAAAGCAGGATTACTAAACCATGACAAATGCTCCTGTCTTGTGGCACAACAGTTGGTACAGGTGAGTTAAACCCATTTTCCATGAACTGACAGATTTGAAATGGTAACTGTTCAGCCTGAATATGAATAGAAAGGAACTCAGATACACTCTAATCTACCATAGTATTGAAGAATGTGTGTGTGTGCTTGTGTGTTCATCATGTGCATGCATACATGTGATTTAACCATTAATCTAAGAATTTTCAATATCTGTGCCTCTCCATTTTTAGACTTCCAGAATGATCCCCATTCAACTTTCCCATTAACTCACTGACTGTACCCTGAGGGAGAATGGGTATAGGGACACATAGAGAGAGAGAGGCATAGAGAGATAGAGAGACAGAGAGAGAGACAGAGACAGAGATAGAATCAGAGAGAGAAGGTAAACCAAGCGAGTAAACGTTGTTCATGTCCAGCTGTGGTAACATCGATAAGAGACCACTTTCTTTACTCTAACCTATTGATTTATTTCCGTGGCTGTGGGAACTATAATGAACACTTTATAACTCGACGGTTTGCTGTGTTGACCTTGAATGCGGCCCACCAGCATTATTCCCCATGATACTATAGATCCATATATCATACATAGACATCTATCCTTCCCACACACAACTTGTGATCATACACACATTGACAGTTAAGTAACAGCCTAAATGCGTTCTGAGTAACCATGAAATGTAATTTTGATTGATATATGTATCTCTTGTTATTCAGAGCTTTACTGTGGGTAATATATTTACCTACATATTGAACCCCTGACTGACTCGAGTGTGTGTGTGCAACAAAAAGCATTAAAATGATTAAGGCAAATTATATTTCCAGTTTGGTAACTGAAGCAGGACAAATCTCCTGCCACTGCCTTATGACCTGTAGTAATGAGATATTTAAATGCATGGGCAGCTATACCACATTCATCCTTTTCACTTAAAAGGATTTACAGAGTATATTCCTAACCCTGTATGTCATTTTATTCTATAGAATGGTTCAAGGGTACAGTGTTTTATTTTTTCTTTCTAGGCTTTAAAAAGCCACACTTTCAATTATTCACTGGAGCTCAAACATAACAGTTATCATTACAGACTAGCGTGATGGATGGTTTGTTTGAGAGGTTCATATTGGACTGTATACTGGTTGGCTCTGTAACCAGTGACACAGTGTGATTCACTACATAGGCTTTATCAACCATGTATTTAGACTGGTTGTGCTTTGATTACTGTTCTATGCCAACATCTATTAAGTCTCTAATAGCCATATTTGATGAAGACTCATCCTGATCATTTCCTGATGATCCCACGTGGTTGGACTAGGTGATTCACGGATGTCAATGTATATTACTAAATGTCGAGCATTATCACATATACTTCATGAAGTATATGAGATACTACTTAATGACATATCCCTCATGCTGCTCTAACTGAAGTTCACAGGGGAAACCTGGAGAGGTGACCCTCTGTCTAGATAATGAGTGGGATCCATCAGTTTGATGAAAGTGTCAGGACCCAAAGTAAGCGAGCACTTACACAGACATGGTAGGATACTTAAGTACTTGCGCCCAAGGTAATGTACTGAGGACATAGCACTTTAATGTTCCTGGAATTGTGTATGTAGACAAACAAACCAGTTTAATGTCAATTGGGATTACAGGCGCAGCAGAGTCGGTTGTCAAATAATATCCATGTTCCAGTTCAAACCACTGGGTAGGGGGAACCAGTTCTTGTCTTCTATAGGTGTTTCATGTAACTACTGTAGTGTTTACATGTACAACACATGAACATGCATTTTTACACCCTAGCATCAGCTAGACATTTATGTTTGGAGATAATTGGGAAACACTGAATTGATACCCATTAAAAAATGACTGAAACTCATTAGAGATTAATTACAATAATAAATGGGCTCATTAAAATAGACTGTCTGGATATTCTGATCATGGTAATTGGAGGATGTGTATGGCTGCTGGTATTAGATACCAGGGGGAAGTGTGGCCCGCATGAGCATCTTTGTACATCGTAAGTTCAATAGCAGTCAGTGTAGTTGTTCAGTGTTAAACGCATTGTTATTAATACCATGTACGTAATGTAGAAGGAAACATGTGTCAATGGGCCTCACATGAATCATGCATTGCCAACCCTCTCCTCTTCTCCCAGGTGGTGAGTTTTGCCAGTCTGAAGTATGATCGCTCCTACAACTGGATGGTGCTGTGTGTGCTCTGGTGCTCCATCGCCCAGTCCATCCTACTGCCCATGTTCCTGTGGGCTTGTGACCGCTATCGCGCTGATGTGCGCATGGTCTGGGAGAAGTGTGTGGCCATCATGTCCAATGACGACGTGGATGAAGGTAAATGTCCAGTAAGCCATCTCGATCCTCACCCCTGACCTCACACTCATAAAGACATGAGGATGGTTTAGGTTTCAGTAAGAAGGGAGGTTATTTAGGGTAGAAGTAAGGGTGGAGGTCTACATAACTTTATGCTAGGGAGTTTGAGCATGAGTTACATTTGCAAAGGGTAGAGGTCTCCAGCCTTGGTCCTAGAGAGCTGCAGGAACTTGTGGCTTGTGCTGCATCTAAAACTTTATTGATAAAGGTCTGATTTACTACATTGTCAACAATGTATGCCATGGCTACACCTTTCCCTGATAGCAACTGAAATTGTCGATTAGATATTTTAAAGTGTAAATCACTGGATCTAGAGGGTTCTCCAGGAGCAGAGTTTGATACCTTGTTTTGGAAGGTGTCATTCTGTACATATGTAGTGTGTTAGCTGTTCAAACATCTATTGATTCGTAAATGTATGCTTGAATTGGGGTCCTTTTATGATTGGACAATTTGTCTGACTTATCATGTGACCTATCATGTGACCTTGTAGTAGAGAAGAAAGGAAGTGGTAAAATACAGTATGAGTGTCTGTTGTTTGCACAGGATGGTTATACATCCAGTTACATCTACAATACATTATAAGCTAAACCATAAATTGGTACATCTCATACAGTAAGTGCTTTATTTTACTATGCTACTGAACTGAAGGTAGGAAATAGGATATTGCTGGAAAAGCACATTCTTTCCCTGCAGCCTTTTTACTTTGTTTCACTTCAGTGCATTTAAACTGGGCAATCTTCCTCTGGAATGCCCACAACAAGAGAATATGCTGAAATAAATAGGAAATACTTAAAAATGTTTTGAGCCAAACTGATACTGTTACAACTGAAGTAGAACAAAAAGGCATTTTAAAGATTACATGATGGTCATATTTCCTTTTAATTACAAGGTTATGTTGCTCAAGTTTCTGTATACATTCAGTAAGTATCCTAAATCTGCAGTTAACATCAAAAGTGATCATTCAAAATTATGAGTTACTTTCTCCCTCAACTATTTTAGAATGTGTTCTATGTTGGAATAGTAATACAAACATAATAATGGAGAAAAAGTATACCATATGGTATTTTAACGTAATTTACTCATCCGCTTTTAAGAATGCATATCTCCCTAATATTGAATGTAGATTTGTAAAATATATATACATAATCTTCAGAAAGTGATTCAAAATGATATAATAAACAGACACTTCCACAAATTTTGGTCCCAAAATTAGGTCACATGATAATGAAATAGCCCCCATTACATGCACATGAATTTGAATGGTATCAGTTAAATTTGACTCAAGAAAGTTACGTTTTACTCTATATAATCACTATTTCAAATGTAAGCAATGAGAACCAACTCTGAGTTGAACCTTTTTGTGTTGCCTGTATAAACTCAACCTGGACCCCCCTCCTCCCCCTGTTCCTAACCTTCCACACCTCTTGATGCGCTCATTTTTTAATCCATGGGTATTTTCTGCTGTTAAACATAAGCCAAAAACAACCTAAAACATGATATCATCTGTGTGATTTTTAATGTGTCCAGTTCTCTGCTTCTTTCCAGAGGGCTTGCCTTGTATAACACAGCTCAGTTGTATGTATGAGGGTTGTTTCTTGTTTCCAAAGCTACTGACTTGCATGCTAAGCTGCCTGTGCAAATAGCTAATTTCATCCTCCATCCTTCTGGCCAAAATTTGCCTTAAGATCAGCATTTTACACCCATCTCCAATTGATCTCTAATTGAAGCCAATATTTTGGATCTGAACTTTACTTATCCAGTCTTCTGTAAAATGACTCTTGAATAATTTCTATAATTTACTCTATATGGTTCCCACTAAGCCTCAGTAGTTTTAGAGATTCATAACTTTTTGGACTCTGAATTTAGAAGCTTCATTACAGTTATTTATTTATTTTGTAGTTCGACTGCAATTTTGATAATATCCCAAATTTACTAGTGGACCCCAAAAAACAAAGAGAAAGATTGAATTTGTCTCTCTTATCTTCTCGTCTGTCTGTCTGTCTGTCTGTGTATTTGAGTACGTTGATCTTAATCCTGACGCGTATGCTTTTCTGCGTTTGCAGAAAACAGCCAAGATGGAGGAATTCATGCCGACTTAATATATGACAGACCATATGACTATAGCTCCGTGCCTGAAATCGTGACGGTAGACCGTATTGCCAAGTACGAATTCTCAACTTTAGAAAGGGGGGTCCCGCAAGGGTATCCATTGAGGGAACTACAGGAAGATAAAATGCAGTATTTGCAGGTATATTTTTATTGATTTTTATTTATTACCTAATAAATTTATCTACTTTCAGTGATACTTCATATACAGATGATAATGTGCATGGTGATTTGGCCTCTTAGGCATAATACGGTACAGTATTTAAGCTTGATTAATCTTGCTGGAGAACGTTAACCTTTTTTAACTATGACATTTTATATATTCAGAGATTACATTGGAAAAGGTGGCTCAAACAAACGTCTCAAACTATTATTCTGGCTGACTTATGTTTGGCAAATATGACCATCAGTAGTTTTCACCTTCATTTTAGATGTGCATTATAAATGTTTCAACATTTACAATAATATGCAGGTCTCACATGGATTATCAACCTATTTAAATTCCAAAACATTTAGTAAATATAATACATCTTGAACAGAATGAACATACTTTTGTGTGAAATACATTTTTTTTTTGCTATCCTACATATTGTAACTTTGACTGAAACATTCAGGGAACCCAGGAAAAATGCTAACCAGTACGCAAAAACCTATTCGATCCTTCACCCAAGCCAGTCAGTTGTAGAGCTGTGAAATGCTCCTCTTTGATCTTATATTAACCCCAAGCTTATCTCCTAACATGCAGTTTTCCAGGGCTAATAATTTTGAACAAACTTGGAACACTCATTGAACATATTGAAAGTATGAAAGCAGAAAATGTGTTGTTGACAATAAGTCCTGGAAGACTGAATGTGGAGACATGACAACCTAAGAATGAACATATCCTCACCAGACACTCTCCTGACTTATGATCACCCCCTGACAAACATCGTACCACTGTTTCATCTTTGTCCCATACTACTGCTTAAGAATGACCCTATTGGATTCAGTCAGTACAGCACATAAAAGAACAGCAAGATAGAATATACATGGTATATAACACATAATAGAACATGTAGTGGTTACATAAATATTAATACATTTTCATTCATATAAGAAAGCCCTTAACTGGACCGTTATACTTATTGGCACATGTATTTGATAAATTATATAATGTGATGTCACATATAGGTTAGGTATTTTTGCCATCTCACATCAGACAAACTCATTAAGCTTTCTTACGTGATCTCAATGCAATTTGATCGTTGGACAGTTTTTGAAACAGAGATGTATACAGTAGCTCTCATTTCACTACATTGTTTCATTGCTCCATTATGAGTCACATGTGTATTGCATCTGACCTAATGTGTTTGTAGAGAGCAGGTATACGTATTAAGTGTCAATCCATATTTCATCATGGTCTTAACAAAAAAAATGCATTTGTGGCTACAACTTAAAGCATGCAGAAAATGAATCTATAACTAGCTAATATATAATATGATTTGTAATAGAAAGTACTGATTCTGCAAGAATAGTTCTCAAGTGGCATATAAAAAAAAACACTGCCATCAAGTTTGCCATGTTGTCTTGGATTCCCATCCTCTCCCCTCCATTTGTCATATCTGATCCTTTTTATGCTTTGCTGCCCTCTGCTGTTTTACCCTTTCACTCAACGCTACTGTATAGTCTGCTGTCTCATTTCTGCTTTTACCTAAAGCCACCACTGGGGGGCACTCTGATATCAGTATTTTACTTGATACTTCGTTGACAAATCCTGTCTCTCTTGCATAGTCCTCAGAACAATGTGGAATGTGAGTATCAATTTGGGGAATATAACCTATGCCAATAATTAATAACTTAGCTGTCATGATAGTCTTACCAAATTACAATAGATTAGTGACTGCGTTCATCTCAAAGTGAGACTGACCAGTGAATTGAAAAGTAGAGAAACATTTTCTTTTAATGTAAATATTGGATGAAAATATTGTAATTTTGTAATGACAAACTTTGTAATTGTATTGCCTAAAATTTATATTATTTAGGTCTTATGTTGGCTTTATGTTGTAGACCTGTTTTATCATATTCTGTCATTTCATTTTATTTTAGGGTATATTATTACAAGCCAGTCATAACTTTCTAAACGGATGTGTATGAACTTTGTTTTGCACCAGGTGCCCCCTACAAGAAGATACTCCCACGACGAAACCGACATGTGGACCAGCGGCCAGATCCCCTCCTACCTGCACCGCTGGGGCTCCACCGAGGACATCATGGGGAGCCCCCACTACAGCTCCAGCTTGCCACGCCACGAGAGGCGCAGGAGCAGCCTGGTCTCCTACCACGAGGAGAGCCACCAGCACCGCAAACGCCGGCGCTCCGAGGATAGCGTGCACTCCCTCAAGCACCTCCCACGGGTGGTCAGCGGCAGCGGGGAATGCTACGAGGACAACTTGAAGTGTTTCAGCCGCGATGAGGTGATCAATTTCATAGATGAGACGCCGCTGCCCAGCCCCATGAGAAGCCCGCGCCGCACCTCCACCATCTCACTCATCCCAGACGTTTATGAGCATCACGCGGTCCTGTTTCCTCATTTCCCACTAACAGACTTTGAGCGTGAGCCGCAGGCCCTGCGCCGGTTGTCAGAGCACAGCAGGAGTGGGAGCCGAGGTGGGTCACCCGATGGGTCACCCAGGCGGGACAGAGGAGAAGTTTCTGGGGCCTGTGGCACGGGAAAAAGCTGCCGCGAGCACAGGCGGGAAGGCAAGCGTCATAGTGAACTGGTCCCACCTGGACAAATCCAGCAGCCAGGGGAGCCCTCCACTCACAGGCCCAGCAGGACAGGTCATGGGGCTGGGCCTGTGGCTGGGGCTGCCTGGGGGGACCAAAAACACCTGAGTAAAGCAGAGAGTAAAGGAAGCACAAATAGCTTTTTAAGTTCCCCTTCTGCATCATCCTCGGGTTATATTACATTTCACTCGGATTCCATAGGCTCCACCACCTAGGAAACATTATTATCATTATTATCAGTACTATTATTGTCATTAAAGAATTATGGTACCAAGCAATTAGGGAGGTGGACAGATAAATTAAGCCTAACTGTATAATGGTTATTTTGTACTGTACCACTATTCTATTTTACTATATACCACTGTATCCCTAAAATTGAACTTTTACTCTGATATTACTGACCTTGAAGATTTTGACAGGTGGCCTACCGTGGCTTTAGTAGGTGGGGCTAGTACATGAATCAGCTGTTTTTCAGAGCACAGATCCACTTACAAAACATCTCTTTTAATGTAATCCATATTTCACTCATGTTTTTGCTGTTTGATGTAGTTTTCTATCTTCACAAAGGAATGGGGGAACATTGATATTTTGTTATTTTTTTGCACTTGATGACTCCAAATCTTATTGTAAAAGCAGTGTTTTATCTAATGGGTGAGTGTTTTATCTAATGGGTGCATGTCTTTTAATCACTCTCCATTGCGGAGACATAAACAAGAAGAGAGCCAAAACTGCCATGACTCAAGTTGCAGCTATGAAGGACAGAAAATATGCCAGATTTTGATCTCAATATAACAGAATAAATTTAATGTAGTCTTTATCTACTCAGTTCCACAGTTACAAAGAAATATAAAGTTCCATAAACACTTTGTATGAATATTACCAACATATCCAATACTGAGATACACAGATATTATGATGATTTGTTACATAAACTCCATAAACTCTTTGTGAGGAGATTTCCAACATATCCATACTGACTATACGGACATTATTACAACTGTTTGTCAATTCAAGTGCATAGCCTTAGTTTTTGGGCATTGTTGTCTATCTATGAAAGCCCTTTCACACTTATGAAAAGCTAATGCCAGTGCAGGTCCTGTATATATGGAAGACAAAGTTACATTGGATGTATGGCTTGGTGTTCTTTAATTAAAGCATTAACTGGAATATTCAGAAATGACAGAATTCATTCAACATTTTAAGACTTTCATCACACTTACAGCCATGCACACATTATAAAACATGCATCAGCCATGAACAGTAGCTTATCTCACCAATGGTGCTTGATCTTGGCAGCTGAGCATGGGTTGGGATGTACATAGTTATGTGAGAGTGTTGCTAAAAGTCAACTCAAAGAGTGATTCAATAGCCTCCATGTTTGCTCCCATCCCTTATCACCACTGAGTACAGGTTGAAGACACGTTGTTTATGTTGGTTTATATCAGCCTGCAACCCTCTTGCTAATTCAGATAAGAGCTGATGAACAGATGAGACAAGCTCTATAGGCTACAGTGATTTAAATTGGTCACATGTTTAAAGTTGATCTTGTCACATTTAGATCAACTTGGAATAAAACATGTAATCTCCAGCCTATAGTTTTTTTTTGTTTCTTTTCTATGCTTGCAATAATATTGTGAGTATAGGAAACAAATTTGACTAGATATAAATAGGCTAAGAGAGGGCAAATGGAAAACCATATAAAAGGCAAATTTGTTATTGGCCCATGGTAAACAAGTCTTCCTCATGCTTTATGTTCCACTAACTGTGAGTTAGTGGGAACGTTTTTTCCCTCATTTACTCTGTAACTGCCCACTGAATCAAAGGCTACATTGTTGCTAGACCCATATTATGAATGTATTCACACAAAAAACATTTGCAAATAAATTACAGTGAGCATAGTAGGCTCATAAATGCAACTTGAAACCTACCCTGCACCTTTGATAAAGCCTTATTTGATATTATTTAGTGATAGTTCAGTCCATTAAACAATGACTTTACATGTCTTCTTTTGCAAATATATACATTCAATTAAAAATTATATATATTTAACGTATTGGTGCACCTTTCATCCTGCTTTTCCCTGTTCAATAGCATACCACATTGAAAATATTTTTTCTATTTCCCCTGTCGGATTTTGCTACGTCATTGCCTTTTTGGCATTTAGTTTTATTCTGTGTTTACAAGTCTAAACAGATTCTAATTTTGTAACATATCCTTCTTTGTTCAAACTTATGACAGTCTAAATTATGAGCAATGTTTGGTGTTTCTTTGTTGCTCAGATAATGGTTTTGTTAAAAAGATAAGAAGAATTTACATTGGATGACAATTCCTTAGTTTAAAGTTGTTAAAAGTGTATTTGAGTTTGTATAAAACAGGACTGACAATATTTCCCCGGCGTGTAGCCTATTAGGTTACCGTTTGAAGGTGCACAACTACAGAATTTGATCCATGACTCAATTTGATTATGTTCACACTTTTTTGATCATTTGAAATATGATTATGTAAGAACCAGAAAAAATAAACTGATGTTTCGGGATATGTGTCTTGAGCTGTGTCATTTAGTTTGACTTCTTCAGAGTCTTCAGTAGCAGACATACAGATGAGATGCATCATTCGTTCTCATAATAGGCAGCCAAGCAGCAGTTAACCATCTGATGTAAATTTCAGCGACCATTTACGCAGGTGTTTTAACGGTTGAAAGCCTGACTCTGCAGATCCTATAGCCTATTGGACCGGGTTTTGTCTTTTCCGAGAATGTCCACACTTTGTCCGGAGTTACCCGCAGTCAGTGAGCCACGACATAGCTCTTTATTCCGGTTCTAAAAGTGATTCCACGGTGTGGTGTTGCAGTGCAGCGACCTGGATCACATTTAGTCATTTACATTTACATTCCATGGATCACATGGTATATACACCCTTTGAAACAATTATATGCCTGATTATGTGACATTTTTGTTGATAAGTCAAGCGTTTCGCACCATAAAAAACATTGTTAAGTTTGATTCCAGTCAATAGCCTTTGCCTTCAGCAAAAACGCTACAGTCCGCATGATACTAAGCGATAGGTTAAAATCCGTTGTGTTTCTGTGCCCTTCAGCCATTTTCAGTCAATGGCATTCAGCCTCAGTCGGCCTTTAGTCATTGTCATTCGGCTACTTTTTACGTATTATTGGCAAAACTGTAGACTGCTTAATTAGCCTATCATTAAATTAAAAACTTGGAAATGTCCCACCTGGAAAAAAACGATCGGACGGCTCGAATCTCTCTTACAGAAAGCTGAAAGGATCAGTGGACACGGGACTTGCTTCTTCGAAGCCTAAGATACACGGCTTCCTCTTAAGAGCGCTTGACTGGACACAGTCTAATGCAAATTATGTATTATCTCCCTCCCTTAAGTTTTCAGCTCTAATGCACCGCCTTTATGGTGCAAACCAAACTAGCTTACTTAAACAACACCGAGGAGTTCATAGAAATTCTTAAAGAGTTTAAGGCCATTCAATGTACAGGTCACGTGGTTTTCCTTTTCTTCAAAAAACAAACTCAAGAGCTCTGGCAGCTTTCTTGATATTGTGTTCGATTCACTAAAAGAGCAGCTTTGATTTTGTGGTATGTGATAGCTGCTAGGACCTAAGAGACGTTTACGGGCTGTCCTCACAGCTTTTACGGATAGCCTGCACACATCTCATAGGCTCCATGTAAAGTGAACCTTCTGTAAACCGTGAGCTTTGCACAAATCTTGAACGAGGCGTTGTCTTACATTCCCTTTTTCTTACATATTTCTTGAGAGGCACCCTCTTCCTCTCTCCATCCCAATGTCTTTACAAGGCCCCAGCACGCAACGGGCCGCCAATACCATGTGAAAGAACGGTGGGCGTTTCCACAATTCTCCTCGCTGCAAGGTGCCATCCTCTCCACAGACTCTGCATGAAAAGAGAGCCACTTTATGACAGTGATGCCAAACACTGGAAACCCAAGGTAATTTAACGGAATCCTAAAATAAAAATATCAGACATTCACTTGCACCCTGCGAAAAGCATGAAGTCATTCAAAGTAGCCTATAAGTCATGCACCACTTGAAGGGTCAATATCTAATTTCATGTAAATATTTGATAGGTCTAAATTACAATTTTGTTAAATCAATAGCCTATGCAGTCACTTCTCATTCTGAACAGAAAATGTGGATAATTTGCACAAACAAATATTTAATCTAATCTGTAGAATCCTCCCAAACCGCTGATACCCAAAAAGGGAACATGTTGTGAGTGTAGGCCTACATAATTAGTACCAGAAAATTACACAGTTGTTTAACAAGAGACTAATTTGCGCGCTGCTGTTTCGGCACTAATGCGTAACCGGAGAAGAATAGGTAGAATTACACGTCAGGACAAGCGCCTGGGGCAGTTTGCAACCCTACAAACGTGGATGTGTGGTCTCAACGATGTCTGTGCAAAATGGCTGATTGTACATTGTATATACATGCACATGCACATGATTCTCAATATCCAAAAGGCTACAACCGTCAACATTTAGACTTTATATAGGCCTAGCATATATAGGCTATACCTAACCTGGAATTACGCAAATGATGAAAGAAACTCAGCCAAGGAGCACCAGAGAGCAGTTAGGCTACTGTCCCAGAATAATGATGCATATTGAGACCTGATTAAACAATGTGTGTACCCATGTTTGCGCTACTATGTGTTATTTTTCATAAACAGACTGGTTTGTCTTTATCTTACACCGTATTGTTCTTGTCAGGAGGAATGAGTGTTACAAGATCAGATTGTTTACACCCAGATTTACCCCCACACCATCCCCTGAAACATTTTTTGCTTGGCCAAACATTATTTCAAACATTTATTGATAAAATAGAACATTTATTTTGTACATCAGGTAAAATAAAACAGTTAAATCTGCATTCCAATAGATATAGCCTAACTAACTGAAACACTATTGTCTAGTCGACGTTAAACTTTCTACCAAGGACGCCAAATGTTTTGTAAGAGTATTCCAACTACTTCATTACACTGAACGATAGGATGATCTTTATTATTTGGACATGAACTACAGCTTTTATTGTCTTGGGTAGTTTTTATGTGTGCTGTACCAATTACTTGACTAGCCCCTGAAGATAGTTCTCCAGGTATTCCATTCGATTGAGAGTGAGACACTCGGGACGTCCTACTTAAACTGTTGGGTTTCAATGATCGGACACAGCGGGCGAGGGGAACAGTAGACCGTGCCTTGTTCGCTTCAGCGGCATGTTTTTGCGTTGTTGCCTTTGGTGCTGTACGTGTGGGGTAGTCGCTGTCCACGGTGCTGGAGTTGAGCGCCTGTTCCCCGATGCATAGCAGGTTGCTTGAAAGATGCGCCAGTACGCTCAAACGACTGCTCCCATTAGAGTTGTCTGCCATCAACATGTATTGATTAACGCCCGCTAGACAATTCCGGAAGCCTGCTTGATAGTCAGAGATCTCAGAGTTTGTGGAAGAGCCTGAAAAATATGTACGTAGGACTTATATAAAACTTTGCGCCAAGCGTAGACATGTGCATACAATGCAGGGGTTATATAAATAGCGTTTTCAGTTCATTGTTGGCTAGTTTTGGTAAAAATAATAGGATGAAATAGGTCTACGTCCATTGCCCAGGCCGACTATATAACAACTTGGACAATATGAAAGTGACGTGAAATAACTTACCATTCTGAATCTTTTGTAGATTTCTCAGATGCCTCACGGTTAGTTCTAAGATGTCTGCTTTCTCCAGCTTGCGTTTTCGAATCTTAAAAACGTAAGAGACATTTAGAGTTTTTTTTTAGCATTTATGCAGATACCTTAATTTTGATGTAGACCAAATTATATTCATGTCATCAAACTTACATTGTTGGTGTAGTAGTTCTCCAGTAGATATTTTAATTGATCTAAGCATTTGTTTATGCGAGCCCTCCTTTTCTTCTCCATAAGAGGTTTGGACACCTGTTGAAATTGAGAGGATATACCTTTTAAAGGCTACGTATACTTTCTGGATAGCTAAATATACTGATACGAGATGTCTAATATCCCATGCCTCACTTATTGTAAGGTATACAGGCCTACATACCTTTTTCGCAGTTATTATTTTAGCCTTAATGCAGTCGGATGTCGCCACCATTCTTGAATTGAACCTGAGCTGAGCTTGGTTACTATTAGATCTTCTCCCGACGAGTAATGGCATTCTGGCTTGCGACCCGATTTATATAGCGACACCCACTTAACATCTCAATGGAACAAGTGTAGTGTCAGCCACTTTGCGCTCAAAGAAATAGGCTCACAGCGCCATCCATGTCTCCCTTTTTGAAGCAAATAAAGCCATGTCTCTTACTATGAAGATAATTTCGAAAAATCTCACAGTTTATGAAAATAGAGCTACAGTCAATTGAATTTGGTAGGCTAATCATGTTCATGGTAATGGCATGTTTACATCCAGAAACTGTTTGGTAAAATATAAAGATATTATATTGGCAAAAGTATATTTGCAACGTGGAATATAGTCTTTTTTGCAAACCAAATTTGTTTAATCAAATTCCGATCATAATTCAGATGTTGATTTGGCCTAAGACTTTAACATTTTAAGATACCAACGTGTGAGGTGATTCCCCCCCCCCCCCCAAAGATGCGTTAAATGTACCACATAAAGACCTAATTATATTGTTGTGTGTTGGGGTAGGCCTGCCAGCTAGTTCTATTCAGTCTTTATATACTAGTTTCACGCCACTATCCGTGGAAATTCTTTACATGACTCCACAACATCACGATTTTCTGGTTATGTTTCAATCTGAGTTACCTGTTGAACAAACTGTTAGACTGTCACCACCAACATACTCAAGTAACCCGACATGCAAACGACATTGTAAGAAATGAAAAATACACAATTTTAACTTTGGTATGACTTTTTGTTAGGCTATCAGATATAGGCCAAATGTGTCAACACCTTTGTTACACACAAGGCACCGAGGAGAATCGCTGCATGGGCCGCCCCTTGTCTCCCAATTATCCACACTGCACTGTCAAAAGACACATGTCTTGGGAAAGTCATGCCAGCAGTGTCAGTGGACACAGAATACCAATGCCGTCTTCTGCACATCACAAGACCTCCAAAATTATAGATGGACACTATTCTATCTTGAAAGAATAATCGAAGAAGACAACACATTTCAGAAGAACGTTGTATGTCTGGACTTTTGTCAGTGTTTGTCATGGAGTATCTTGAACAATGTAGGCTTATTTTATTAATTGTATAGAAACGTGGCAGTGTTGTATTTGGGGGTAGCCAATGTCCACACAGATGTAAAAAATACCAACGTTATAGTTACATTTGAAGTGTGAAACCCAAAGAGAAACTTGAACATGATTTGTTTACGCCATTTGTAAGACACGCGACATCTTATATTGATTTTCAAAGGTTATACTTTCAAAGTTGCTCGAGTCTACTCAAGCTTGATTCCACACAATGATTACAATTGAGCGCGCAGGAACAAATGGCGGAGAGGGACAGGGGTTGCGCATTAACATCTTAGTTGTGAAGCAAAGCACCAATGAAAAGACTGCAATGGCGAGAGGCCCTTGATCTTTTCTTCTGTCTGTTTTGTGCTCACAAATAAGGTCTGCGTCACCGATTCCCCAGTGGTTTAACACTAACTCACAAGCCCAAAGTCAGAAAGGCTATTTTGAAATATAAAAAGAAAAAGTATAGCTTAATAACCAATAAGGACGTTTTTAAACTTTTGTCAAAATAATGAACGAATGAATTGTTGAATGAATTATAGGTAGCCTAAACGTCACAAAGCAGTTTGCTAGGCCTATTAATTATTTTTTGAAATGGGTCTTAGAAATTAGGCTATAGACGTTTATCATCAAAACTAGAAGCATTTTTTGAGGATTTAACATTGTCAGTGGAAGATTAAAAACGGCTATTGCTCATATTAAAACGTGCAAGGCTATGTAGAGTTCGGCCTATGGCTAATTGCGTAAAATCAACCGAATAATTGGTGCCAGGAATTTTATGTTGTGTTCAAAGTGGTAATACAGCGTTTAATCAGTATGAAATTCGACCACGATTCACTGGTGAATGAGTGCTGGTTCGTTTCTTTTGTCCTGCATTATCCGTGTTTTCACGCTCAGATTTTACAGGGACACGTAATTTTGCCATGGTTGGAAACATAGCAAACCGATGTATTTTTGATTCAGGGACAACGATTTCACGTTGATTACATGGCATGGACACGAGGCCTATCATTTCAATTAGCGCCCATACTTGGCTTTATGGGGAGAATAACATTGGCCTACATTATTGTGACACAGCGAGGCTTTAAAAGGTTGCTAGCCGAATAGGTTAAACCACAGTGCTACTGATATACAAAAGAAGAGACAATCGTTTATCCATAATAATAGCGCAAAGAGACCTGTGTACAAATCGGACATGCTAATAACATGCCATTAAATTACAAGTTAATTGTATCTTTCTAAAAGCACCTCTTGCTTTTCCTTCACTTTCCCTTTTCTCTCTCGGGTAATTCATTAACCCTAATATTCTTTTGTTATGTATGTGTGGCAGTGGGGTTCGTACAAAGAATGCTGTAATTATTGGGGACTTTGAGGACTTGTTAACAGCAATTAGTGAAGCAATTATACAATTACCTACAATAAACTTTTTTCCACAGAAGAAAACTTGGTCATATTAGCAAGCGAATGGTCAGGGAGGAAAGTGAGGTTAAATGGAATTGAAACGCCATTCAGAAAAGTAAAGGCTGTGAATTCCTCCTTTAGGCCATTAAACTTGTAGCCTAGATATTGGGCTTTTGTATGAAAGAAAATAATATTAAGATTTTATGTGATTTTAATAGTGTAGGATATATAACACAAGAGTTCCACAGTGCATAAACTGTAGGTTAGTTTACCTAGGCCTATTAGGCTACCTTACCTACGTCTAAGTAAGGTATATAGGCCATAAGTAAATATATGAACGGCATGATGCAGATTGTCTCTATCTGACAGAGAGCGCAACTAATTGTGGAAACGCCTTCCGTTCAGGGTCTTCAGCAAAAGTGATGTGGGCAAAGTGTATTCAATTACTGAAGCTCTGTTAAAAAAGTACCATACACGTGTCTACTGTACTGACCAAAAATGACAGTATGTAGGCTGCAGAAAGAAAGGCTGTGCACGCGACGGTCCTTTAGCGAAGCTTTGATCAAACATCAAATATCATGAATTTCTATAGACTGGTCACCAGGTTATTTAAGGGTCTTTACTTTGGAAAGCCTACACAATAGCTGGTGTTTGGCTATGTGAACCGGGGTTACCAGCTGAAAAGAGCAGAGGTGCACATTAACATCGCTTAGGGTTTTTTCAAGAGCTGAAATGAACTAGTGGAAAGTAACTTTATAACTCGACTGAGGATGAGTCCCTTTGTGGAGCGTTTGACTGAAAGACACAAGCACCTAACAAAAGGAGCCCGTCATTGTTAGTCACTATGGCGCATGGGTATTGAAGTGCCTTGAATTGCTAAACATCTGGCATGACTCTACACTACTTCAGACGGATTAGAATAAGAATAACGTGGCTACTTTTTAAAACACTATCTTTGCCCATATGTTAGACAACAGAGTTACTAAGTATGATTATTTTGGCATCAACGACGCTGGATTGGAGATTTTATTATCAAAACCTATTAGGCTCATGCCTTGAGCATAAATTCCAAGAAGATCATACAATGGGCATCCAGCAACCTTAAAGTACCAGATAAAAATAGACAGACTGGGGTGCAATGAGACCAGGGAATTGATTTTTATGATGGGATTCATTATATGACTGGCTGGAGACAATTAGGCCCACTGAAATTGTAATTTTGTTTTGCCAATGCAATTTTTTAATATTATGTTTGCATTAGCCTATTTGATCAGTAAACTTAGCCTAATTGAAAAGCCATGATAAAATGTATAGGCATCTATTAGGCGGGCAACTCGAACCCTAGCCATAGCCTCAAATCACAGACGGTTTTGTCATTTTAAACATTCAGAAGTTTGGGTGCTTTGCATTTAAGAAAGACGTGATTGTTGTCAATTGTTGCAGCAGGTTTTCCCAGGACATTTCCTTTATCTAGAAAAAGTGGAAAATCGGAATGTACAACTGAAAAGCCAGGAGGCGTTCCTCCAATTTTCCTCGCTCCATATTTTGTGGAAAAGAAATATGCAGTCTCTCAGCAAAAGCGTAAGTGGCAAATGCGGTTACCGGTGCTTTAGTTAGACAAAGAGATCGTTTCGTGACCAGATGTAAGTTGAATATGGCATACACTACAAGGATTTTGGTAAATAATATAGCCTCAAGGAGGATTGGATAATTGTCCCTGTCGCTCTTGCTCCCCTTTACGAGTTGTTTAACTTATTTACACTCTGAGGGCTGAGTTTCCTTAAACTTCGTGTGGGGTGTGGATTATCTATCTACCCTAAAATTGGTATGAAATTGTCAATTTGTTGGTGTCAGCGTCCAGCTGGCGAACCGCACCATATGCCACGCACACAGGCACCATTTAGCGATTCGTTCCTAGTTTCACGGTGCGTCCCCCAAATTCTCCGTGGAAGAGAACTGAATGGTCACAACAAAATAGCAATTTACTCTCTGAAATGGCCACATAGGCTACCCCCCAAGGTAAGGCCTTTACGTTGACACAACTATAGGAGCAAATCCAGGGCCCCTAAAACCTCTAATTTTACGTGTTGACCTGTTTCGCCTTACAACAGTTTGCATAAAACGAAGGGGATTTTTATCCCAAATATCCTATTTGTAATTCCTATATCAGGTCCTCTTTTAAATATTAAGATAATGTGTGTTTAAAACATTTTTTACCTAAGGACACTGGAAGCTATCAGATATAAGAATGAGGGGTATATGCCTGGATGGAGAGCTTAAACAAGCTATAGTAGGCCTAGTGTGTGTGTGTGTGTGTGTGTGTGTGTGTGTGTGTGTGTGTGTGTGTGTGTGAAATTAGTATTAGGTATGAGAGACAGATAAGAGGCTGGACATTATCTTCCCATATACTGATTTATTGGCAAAACATAATAGGTCTACGTTTGGTATGCCTACACAAAATACTTGAAGATTAACTGTTGAACTTCAGGTATTTTCTCACTATAGCCTACGTTTACACAGTCTAGTAGCAATTTATTGCAAGCATAACCCTAAAATCTCAAATGTATGCGACTGAATTACATTTTATATAAACAATTTGTATTATATACTCCACAAATAAGCATAAAGCATACTAACAGTAAGGAGCTGGAATTTATTTAAACCACGACTGAAGCTCACCTATAGCCCCCTACCCAATCCTGAAGAGACTGTCAGTGTCAAGGCCTGGTAGCGACACCATGTGGTTAAGGAACATATAACACGAGAAATATGTCAGTAAAAAGGTCTGTAGTTTATAGAGACCAACTATAGTGTAAAAAAAAACAACTAGCTATATTTACTAAGGACAAATCCGTTATTTGACAGTAGAAAGACATACTTAAATTATTTACTTTACTAAAAGTGAATTACTTTAGAGTTTACTATAAACCTAGTATACAGTCATCACTAAAGTAAAAGTAAAAAATGCTGTTGTACCCCAAACCAAATAAAGATTCATAAAAAGGTATAAATCTAAATCTATGAAGAGATCAAATATAAGCTAAATATCATCCATGTAACTTTGTATGTTGTGCTCCTAGTTGCTGATATTCAGGGTGTAACTTTGAATCAGACCTTGGAAGTGCTGTTGTGTATTTTTCTGAGGCTGAAAAATTATGATATAGCACTTTGGTAGAAAATACCAAAGGAGGATAGAGTACAGACTACAAACCACGGCCAATGCATTAAGACCCTGAATGTACTTCCCTTTGTACAGCATGGTGGTTGTGCTAAAGGCCATCCAGGTAAGGATAAGGATAAGCAGGCAAAAAGTGATTGCTTTAGCCTCATTATAGTTTTTGGGCAGATTCTTTCCAATGTATGAGATTATAAAGCATAAAATGCACAAGACAGCAAGAAAACAGTTGGATGTGACTAGTTGTCCAGAGCTGAACATTTCACATTTGATTATAATTAGGTTTTTGCTTGTTGTGTCATTATATGGTTTAGGTGGTTTGGCTACATACCCTGTAAGCAACAAGGCTTGAAAAAGAAAAGTCCCAGCTATGACTAGCCACTGTCCGTTATACTTTGTCCACCATTTGTACAACACAGGGAACTTAGTCGCCATTTTGAAAATGCAAACTATCTGAAAGGAGCGCACTCCTAAACAGGCTAAGCAAATAGAAAATAACAAAACAAACAAAATACTTGATAAACAACTAATTTCTGTTGGCTTACCAAGGTAGAAGAACACAGTGAAGCTAGCAACACTTAGACAGCCCAAGACAAGGACACACATTGGTCCCCCGGCAGACTTGACAACAGGTGTGTCAAAGTTGCGAGCAAAAAGAATGGTAACAGCCAGTGTTAGTCCAAGCAATAAACTAGTTAAGACCAGGATAACGATGGCAAAAGGTTCTGTATAAGATACATACTCCACTGTACGATCAAGACAAGCAATGCTTCCTGGCTCTGACCACTCTGTCTTCAGACAGTTCTTGCACTGGTACAGACTCACTGTTTGACAGGAGAAAATTAGAACACAGACATGAATATTTCTCTATTCTTCACAGATGTGTGTACAAGATGAATGGATAACGCTGCTCTTTAAAAACATAAATATAGCTTTGTCCAGAAAGAGCACATTGCTTATTAAAGGGTGTAAGGAGTTTATGCATATCTATGGAAGCTCTTACCTGTTCTGTCAATATAGGTATCCCTTGGACAGATTTCACATTTAAAGCAGCATTTGTAGTCTCCATTCTGATTTCTCACAAATCCCTTTTGACAGTCAGGGGAACACTGTGACACAGGCACCTAAGCAAAAATAAGAATCTGTTAATTACTGTGAAGACAAAGAATGTACTGTTTGTGATAAAAAAAATAATTATGAAAAACTCACAGAGCCATTGGTATGCCATTGTATTTTACTGTTGTTAATAAAGAACTGGAAATTTGGGTAAGTTTTGTAAGACCCAAACATTACATGACAGCCATTCTTCCAGAAAAGGATTTCATATGATGCAGACACTGGGTCCCCATGAACATCAAATTGAATATTTTGGTTTAAAAGCGTGAAATTTGACTTCTGTAACTCCCTCAGAAGCTGTGAACATATGAATATAATACTTGCAGAATTAGATGAGTAAGAGATGCATATTACATCAAGTAAAAAATCATTAAAAAGTCAGCTAGCCTGAATATTGCATTTGAATTAGTACCTAAACAGTACCTTTAAAGTTTTACCTATGTTCAATAATCTATCCATAGTGACTAGTCTGTTACAACATAAAAAGACGCACTTTTACTAAAATCTTCAAACAAATGTGCTTAATAGGTTGCATTAACTCACCATGAAGGGGTGTACTGTAACATTTTCATTGCATCCCTCATTGCTGCACTCCAACACATTGTGTAATGCTTTGGCCAACGCATAGACGGAAGAGTAAACAGCAAAATTGTGGGATACGTCTTTAGAAAGGATTTCCTCTGTACCCACAGCAGTGCATTCGTCACAAGCATGTCTACAGAGTATCTCCTCAGAAGAGTCTAGTGCACAGGCTGTACATTGTCCTTGCTCTTTTGAGAAATAGAGATACTCTTCGAAACCAGGTATGGGTACAACTGACAGTGTTACCCCAATTATGGTGCCGATCTTCTCGATTCCCTTCAGTTTGGGGAGTTTTTCGTCTAAAGACCAGACATCACTTGAAATCCATACTTTTTTTGGTATGTTATTTGTTATTGCCGTTTCAAAAACAACCCCTGCATCACTCGGCAAAGTAAAAACAACAATAACATTTACCCCAAGATTATCTATTGTTCTAAACATATCTAGGACATTTGATATTTTCTTCACATTAGCTGTATACGCTAAGCATATTTCAGTGTCCTTTATCATGCTTATGAAAAGGTCCAAGCCGTCTTCACTGTAGGCATCCTGGCTGGTGATGAAAGCAACCCAATGCCACTTGTAGTGTTGCAAAATTGAAATAATCAGCTGTATATTGTCCCGGTTGCTGGGTACAGTTCGAAAGAAAGATGGATATTTGCTCTTCTCACTCAGAGCTGAACTTGCAGCTCCATAATTGATCTATTAAGACAGACACCGTTTTTTTGCATAGGTTTCTAAAGCTCAAAACATCCAGCATCAACATAACATTTACATTATTACATACAAGGCTTATACACTTTTACTCTGAATACCAGGACTGTCTATGTCATGTTCTCAAACAATAATAATAGCTTGTGTTTAGAACTATGAAATTGTTGTTTGAAGATATAAAAACACAACTTTACCATAGGAATGAGGTGCATCATGAATAAAGGAGCAATAGTCATGGTATCTTCACTTCTGTATGGACCGATGATTCCTATTACTTTGGAGAGGTAGTCAACATATTCATCCTTGACTTCTATGGATCCATTACTGGACATGAGACTCAAGACAGTTGGAAGGTTGAGGACATTTGAGCAAAAGTCGAATATTTCATAACCAAGTGACTGATTGGGCAGGATGAGGGTAGAGTTATTGATCTCCTCTACTGCAAACCTCATCACCTGGAGCCTTCGATAACTTGCCAGTGTAAAGGGCTGTCTGTAGGAGGATTGTGGGAAGTTTCAGTTAATCTAGGTATGTCACAACATCCATTCAAAATCAAACAGCATGTGTGCCGCATACTGTATGACTCTAAACAGCACTGTCGACTAAAAATGAGGACACTGAATGAAAAGAAAATAAGATATGAGTGCATAGCATTTCAAATAAGGAAATCTTAAAAATCCCTTAAAACCGAAGGATGCACTGAATGTATCAAACAGATTGTCAGCATGGGCAGAAAACCAATTTACAAAAAAACAACCTACTCACTTTGAACAATCCAATTCGAAAGGCAGATCATGAACACCGTATGTGATGGTAGTATGAACATCAAAAAGTCCACCCAGCAAATACTTTCCATCTAGGTCAAACTCCATGCAGGAGCCATTGGGTAGCAGATGTTGGAGAAGCCCCGACAGAACCAGCAAAGCTAAGAACTCCCCCATCATTGCTTTGAATTCACAAAGCAACATGTACCTTTCATAGCTTATTGCCTTACCTTTGGTCAAGAACAAAATGTCAAGCACCAACTTCACAATCCCTTTACATTTGTCAATTTACATACTCTTCTGTATGCATCATTTGCTAAACCATCCTGAAGCAAATGTGCTGTACTTTAGAAAACCAATGAATCAAAATAAATCAATTCATTGTTAACCCTAGGATGTGCACCTAAGTAAATAAGGATGTGGTCAAAAGAAATAATGAAAACATTTGACTATTCCTGTGAAACAAATGTTGTGAAGCTGCCTCTCTTTGCAAATATTATACCAACTGCGGAAGGCAAAATTGATTTGCTGTCCAAAGGCATGACTCAAATAAACATGGTAACAAACATCGTAACCCATAAATCAAAGTAAGCAGGTCCACCCACCTCTAATTTCAAAATATGAATCTGAAACACCAATCCTTTGCTGGAAGGGACACAGTCTCTTTAATAGCATTTGGAGTGAAAAAATTACACTTAGTTATTAAAATCATGTTTTTAACTTTAGCACAAGAGAAACCAAGAACATGCAATGTAGTCCATGGGAAACACAAATCTAGAGTCTAATTACCGGTTTTGTTTAATTTGTTTCAAATAACATGATGGGTTCAACAACTGAAAATAGTCTTGTGATTTGAAAATAAACAAGTAAAAATAATCAAACAGTTTGATCTTTTAAAATATATAAATCCTCAAGACAACCCTTTTAAACACAATGAACTCTTTTCTTTTTTACAGGAAAAAATGTTTTGATCCTTTATTACAGTGCTGATCAAGGTATTCCAAAATGTCTCTGGTTACCAAAAATACTACTGCACACACTTATAAGATCCCCAGCATACTGATAAAAATGCCAAAAAAGTTTGGGGTGGAGAGAAAAAGAAAAACGTGTTCACAACCCCCTTCATCCATTTGTTACATTAAAATCTCTCAATCTCAATTTTCTTATGTGTCCTCTGCAAAAGAAGAGAAAGAGAGAATATATTTGTTTGGAATTATTTGATTTTTGCCATCAGCTTCTAAATAAACACAGAATGTAAGAAAGTACATGCTACTAGATTTCCATGGAAAGTACCCCTAGCTTGAACACACACATGGTTTCATTGCAGTGTCAAAGCCTGTGGACTTGGTGTATCTTGGATTGGTAAAATGTACAATATACATTTGAAAGAAATTTGGTTATAAATTTAACAGGGACCATGATGCAAAATCCTAGGATAGTTTCCAGGAGTGCGGACGGACAGTTTTCTCTTTTGGTTGAACAATACAAGACACAAAAGCAGAGGAACTAACACAAACATACTCTAATCTACTGGAAGCAGTAACACAACTACTGATGCCACCAACCTTGAACTATGCATCATGTGATAAAATATGACATGAAGCCCATCATAATCGCTCTTAATCTTAACAATTCCAGGAAAACTATGCAGTAAGGAAGTTGTCTTCTATCCAAAACAGCAAATAACTGTGTTTTCATAATTGTTGAAATAATAAATGAATGGTTATGATAGGCAGCCTTCATAGTGTATGCATGTTCACTAAAATTGACAGCATGAAGTACAAAGGACATTTTAGTGGGAGCCTCTCAAGCCAGTGCAACAGTACACTTGATCACAAGAGAAATCATTCATAAACTTACATTTTTACTTAAATTTTAATTTACATCTAATTTGGTTATTTCACTCTAAATCTAGGTAATTTCCAATAAATGTGTTACAAACAAGTAGGTACAATGTCAAAAGTTGGCAGATTTATTTAACTTGGAGACAGAGCTTAGTAGTTGAAGGGAATTGTCCACAATAATCCACAACTTAGTTTTACTGCAATCCCATTCAGTGCCAAATCCTCTAGGTGACTTTATACTTACCCTATAGGGTTACAAGGCAAAAGGTGGCACTGCATGTCAGCCAACTAAACAAACAACTGATCCCAATGGAAGATGACTCACTCAAACCCCCATTTCCTACAAAAAAAGGCAGCGTTTCTTGACTAAACCAATCCTGGACACCACCCCCCCCCCCCTCATCCAACACTGTCAACATGGATCAAAACTCGTTTCCATTCTCTGTTTGTTCTCCTTTACAAAGAAGCACTGACCCACGTCATCCATCTGACCACGCTTTAAAATTATTATTTTTTGGATCATTTTAATTTCAAAAATATTGGGGGAGGGTTTTTTTTGTTTTGTTTTTTAACTAGCAAAAGGTTTCCCTGTGTCTTCCTTGCCTCTGTAAGTCCTCTTCCCATGTGTGAATGGTAGATATCTGTACTTGACCATATGCTGAAAACAGAGTTAAAAAAACATTTACTTGACAAAGACATTAGTAATCTGCAATTAGCATGTGCATATTGAAGCTGTTTAATTCAGTAGACATTACCCTGACAGTTTGAAGCCCTTTAAATTGCCGTAAATAAACATATTTAAAAGGGAATATTTCATTAGCGTGGTATGCAAAAATACAATAATACACAAATTGATGAATCCCTTCAATAATCATGAGTCTTTACTATCTGCAATTGAATTCAGGTCTTTGTAGCAGATGTGTATAATCTTACCTTGATCTGCCTCTTCATGGTAATGCAGAAGAGCATGATGAAGTACATTACAAGAATTGGCCAAAACACTGGCACATTGAAGGCTTCAAAGAATGTGCAAATCATAGCGATGACAATGCCTTTTGTTGCCGAATGCCTGAGGAAAGAAGCACAACACAACATAAATATACAGTCTTTTATAATTACTAGTCACACACCATTGCAGTCAAACTGGTTGCCAAACTTGAATTTGTAGTGACACAAATTATTGATTCACATCCAATTATTGTTATTCATTAAAACATACTAATGAACTCACTTGTTGCAATGCAAATCTTAAACTCACCAACCCACAGGCTAGCCAATGATGGCATTCAAAAGCATATATTATTCTAAATCTTGTGACACAGTTATAGGCTTCAAAATGGCTCAGATCTATCAGCATGCAATACTAATTAGTCTTAATCTATTCAAATCCCCTTTTGCAGCATGGTCACCAGTAATCCTGTCATATGGCACAAGTGTACCATCTGACAAAGTACCAGTGGGTTGCAGGAAAACTAATTTGGGAAAATGGGTTGGCATATGTAATCAGTGGTTACAATGAAAAAAGAAAAGGTCATTTAAATCATTTGTGGAGGGTAGCAATAGATGGTTGAGTTG
Source organism: Osmerus mordax (assembly GCF_038355195.1). Lineage (NCBI taxonomy): Eukaryota > Metazoa > Chordata > Actinopteri > Osmeriformes > Osmeridae > Osmerus > Osmerus mordax. The sequence continues at coordinate 14,286,525 of NC_090056.1, forward strand.
TTAAGGGCTCTCACCAGAATTTGAATTCAGGCAACCTTCTGATGAAAGGGCGGAACTCCTCATTCTGCTTGGTGGGAAGAGCTGGGCCTTCATCTAGAAATCGGTGGAGAGGCTAAATGGTTCACATGTGATAGTGTTCCCAGCTGAGCTCACAGATGTATTGAAAAAACGTGAACTGTACAAAAATCTCAAATGTGAGGCCGCTGACAGTGCCAAAACAGGAATCTTTTCTCACACTACTACAGATGTGTCTGCAGAGAATGGGGGTGCACCAAATTGTTGTCCTGTACACTACTGTACAGGAGTTCTGAAACATCTGGGTTACAATTGATCATACGCATCCATACAAATACCCAAATGTTGAGTTTTCTCAACTTTTGCATCGATAATTAACCACAGTACAACCTGCCTTTGGCCATTTTGAAAACAATCAAACATACTCATACATAGGTATTGTATCGAGAAGTTATGCCGTTTTACAGTCTGTAAAAATATGCAATAGTGTGAACCAGGTTTAAGTAATTAAGCCATGTACCACTTAAAGCAAACCAAAAATCCCAGGTAAATGTCTGGTATTAAGAAGAACAACTTGCCTGCATCATCAAGCATTGATGGATCCACTTTTGGTGATAGAAAAGCGATGAACAGGTTGAGATGGTAGATTCCCAGAGCATATGTGACTATATACCAACCCTGAAAATAGCAGAGAAATATCTTACATTTAGACAAACCTAAGCCCTAAAATTAAGTACAAGCTATTGTCAAAGTTTGGGTCTGAGATAGCTGCAACGTTGAAAAAGAATATCCACTGGAATGCTACCTAAACTGTTTGAATATGTATCATTTTAATGCATGGGAAATATAAACAACATATTTCATTGTGAATAAGCCGCATGCTTCTTTACCTGTAAAATGTACACTCTGATCATGTAAATGGCCGTTAGCAGAAGAGTTACTGCCCATCGTACAATTGAGAACGGTGTTGACTTGTCGAGCCATGACTGATAGATCTGTATGGGAGAGCAGGTAGAAAGTTGATAAGAAATCAGTAGTAAACAATTAGTAGACAACAATTCCCTACAATGTCATATATTTTGAAATAAATTTGTTATTGCAGCACAGTATTTGGTTGGTCATAATAATTGTTTAGTTCTATGCGATCTCTGCTGTAGTCGGTACCTGTCCAAGCCGCGTGAAAAAGCTACCAATTACAGATGGTTTCCCATGGATCGATTCACCAGCACTGTCCCCTTCTGACATTCTGCTTGTGGAGACAAAAAGGCAGACATACATTTTTATCAGACATCATCATAGTCTAACCCAGTCTAGTATTGATTAGGATAAGTGAGCAGAATAGATTGTATACTTGAGGGTCTTGGATTTCCAAGCGAGTCTCAAGAGAAGGGTGATAACAGTTCATTCAAAGACACTTTTCTCTGAGTGTTCAGTACAAGGTTAAAGAGGCTACAAAAAAAGTAGATCAAAAATACTCATATGTGACCATCATCACTAAATGATGGTACATAATGCATTGGTCTGTTTGACTAACTATATAACGTAATTTTATTGATCTATATCAGCTCCTTGAGGTTTTGGATGATAGTGAGATAACTTTGAGCTGCTATAATTAACTAGAGATTATCTAACATTCCAAACGGCAATTGCCATTGTATGTCCACGTAGAAATACACCGGTACTGTATTGTTTAGCCAAAACTTGCTTGCTGTTACTACTGTAGATAGGTGGTATGAAGCTAACCACCAGCTAGCGTAACGTTACTAGGCCTGACAAGGGAAATATACCAGGCCGGCAAACAAACCAACAACCGATCACCAATACGGGAGCTATTTGATGTAGCAGACCACACGCAACTTAATCAATGTCACCCAGCTAGCTTGCAAACATGCGGTAGTGAATTACTTACGGTCGAGCGTTGTCACAAATATGATTTACAGATAAATAAACCTACCTAGCTATATACGCTAGCTAGCTAACGTTCACCGGCTATAGCCAAGCTACTGAGCTAGCTACCATTCCAAGCTAGCTGGCCGGCTAGGTACGCCCCACGGCACTAGGGAGCTAACGAAATGTGAAACTACAGTGGAGAACAGGCACTAGTTCAATCAATGACCGTGTCGGATCATATACCCTTTAAGATAGTCATCTATCTAGCTGTACTTACACTAACATCAACCACATGCCTTAATATTATGCATAGCAGATTATTTTTTATTTTTTTTATCAGAGAAGGTTTTCATGTTTAAATTCTGACTGAAGCTAGCTAACATGTTGATCAGCTAGCCGGCGTATGTTACTCATGTCCTGTCTTGCAATAATAGGACAAATTATGTCTGCTAGATACCTAGATGTTGGTTATCTAACCTTGCATAACTAGCTCACTAGAAATAATTGAGAATTAATAGTTATGGTACCTTCCTGGTCCAACTAGAGGCTTCTCTGGGTTTTGTAGTTTTCACGTAAACGATATTCTTTAACATCGGCTGTAAAGCAATGAATGATACCCTACATTCCCCACAGTTGACCTGTAGCTTAACCTAAGCATTCCGTAAACATGACCTGAAGTCCAATCTGTTAATCTTTTAATTTATATATCGGCGTTAACTGGAAGACGAACTACATCCACCAGCAGGAATCTAAAACATTTGACAACTCACTTCCGGAGAAACTGCTACTGTAGGCTGTACCTCACAGAATTGTCTCTCGGTTGGAAACCAAGCTAGCGTTAAATTGACGGCTAGCTAGCTAAGTAGCTACCACAACTATGTGGTCTCTTGAATTGCTATTTGTAGGAATTGCACTGAAGGTCTTACTTCGGTTTGGGTACCTTATTGGTACTAAAATGATATACCACAGAACTGATTTCATACTGAGAGACAAAATGCATAATGACAGACTTATTTCTTACCTGATGCGGCCGCTGTGTCACTCGGCTCTACCTAACTAGCTACCTCTCGTGCAGGCTAGTGAACACGTCAGTACTTCCGCAAAGAATCGCTCCAACTTCAGGCATGGTTAGTAGAATTCCGAAAATCCGAAACCATGATCCATATTACAGATTACGAAAAAAACGCACATTCTGCTTGTGTAATTAACTTAAAATGTTTGATGTATTATTGTATACAATATTTAATTTAATTTAAGTATTTTTTTAAAACAATGTAAAATTATTTATCAAACTTGCATTCACGTGAAATATGTTTATGATTAAGCTATTTAAATGTTTTTTATCATCTGTTTAGTGCCATATTATTTAGGGTGTTCTCAGGAACACCCTCTGGGGGGCACAGTGGGTCTGTTTCCTAACAGCAGGTAAAGCTAGTAGCATTTCCAATGAATCTTCCATGACATTTCTGACAAGGCTTCGTTCAAGAAATTGTATGAAAGAAATGCATGGTTTTACATTTTAAGTAAGAAATACGCTATACATATATAGTAGTACTTCTGTAAAGAAACACTTTTTAATATTAATGATTTACAAGAAGAAGAAAACTTTACATGTACAACCTCAAATAGGAACATGACACTGATATGAACACTATTACTTTAGAACATTAGTACATCTTGTATATAAAAAGAAACACCAACAGGAAATGTCCTAACAAAATGACACACTACCATTTACAAATGTATATAGGATAACACTGATTATAAGCACATATAACTTGAAATTATTCTGTGTCTCTGTAAAGCAGTAAAGCACTTTATTTTCTTTCCAGTTCTGTGTAAGAGAAGGTCCCTGTGGCTGTGTATTATATTGTGTTTGGTGAATGCTGTGTAAGTGGATTATTTACATATGTATCAAGTAGCCAAAGCAACATATTTTTTTCTACAGATAAAATTACGTCATTTAAATTTGCTTTCGAGCTGAATAGGAGTGCATGTCTCACATGGTGTTACAATTGAGATACAACTATTCAACTGAGCTATGTGGAGAAGTGTGCACTGTCCAATATTCAGTTACAAGTCTGTCACATTTAGGTTGTCTGCACATCTCAGAGCCAAAGCTCCTCTAACTACCATTTAGGAACAGTTGAACACAGAGATAAGCAATGTTCCAATTCTATCTCAAAAAACACCATTGAATCAATTAACAAAGACAAGTGCAAGGAAATACAGGATTTGTAGGATACACACACGGCTCTGAACAAAACAAACTGTAATCAAAAGGAAGAGCTTGACCTGCAAGACTCTGAGGAATAAAATAAAACAAAGAGATAAGGCTATCATTTTAGTTACATGAAAGTAGAAAGTAAATTCAGGTATTATTTGATTCCCCAAATTTCTAAAAGGTCATTGTAAAAACCAGTAAAAGATAAACTGGGTTCAATTTACTACTTTGTTTAGTACTTTGTTATTATAACTTTTCCTAATGGATGTCATGTAACACAATTCATAACATAAAAAATATTATTGATCTATTTCTGAGTTTTGTCTGATGGTCTCTTTAATGTTCTCTTGATTAATCCTTACTACTCAACACAAAATATACCTCTTTTGAAATTACAAAGTAAAAATTTCGTCAAAAAAGCAATTCCATACAGGGACTCACTTACATTAACATCTTAACATCTGACAGGATCAGAGTCCAACTGTCCAATCTTTTGTATCTGTAATACTGTTTTTTGGGTTACTGCACAACTTCCGCTAACAATTTAATAAAAAATTACATGGGACTTAGATGTACCTACAATATGTATACAATTCAGGTGGCATATTATCCAATAAGACTTTTAATACACTAGGGAGATTAGTTCCTCGCAATTATTTTGTGGTGAAAAGATAACTAGGCACAGAGACTTTAAATAAGTGCTCTAACCAAACATATGTTATATACTGGTACCATGTTACTTGCTTTTTTTCAGTTTTATATCTATAGCAACATTTGGTGTCATCAGATAATGACACCATAAAAAATCTGAAAACACAATATAAGTGTTTTCAGTTTGACCACAAATGTAATATAGATTTTACAGAATGTACATATATTTACAATTACAATAGTAAAAACAATAAATACGTCAACTAAGATTTAATTGTGCACACGGTCACATAGTGGTAGCTATATTTTTGTATCCACCCAAGTATGGCCATAAGCATCTGATTATTGATGATTTCACCAAAATAATTTACACTCCTTGCTGACCTACTTTGGAAATGGGGTAAATACAGATTTTCCATAGTAGCCCATAATCTTTGTTATTTTTAACTAGTTTTCAACAGTTTTATTGCATCAAAAAAGTTTCCAGGATTGTGATTATAAAAAATCTTTCCCAATTCAATGTCATTTTGTCACAATTTAGTGTCCCTTTGTTCACTAATTTATTGGATACATGTAACATCTTGGAACATCACTGCTTGATAGTTCAAGTACAATAGATACATCCAGAGAACTGCATAAATGTACAACTATGTCCCCCCATAAAAATGGGAAATAAAAATACCTCAGCCACAGCAAAGTATTAACATTTAAAACTCATGCCCAACTATTTTGTCAATGAATTTCTCATTCACTGGATTTCTGTCAGTGGAGATCTCTCTCCATGAACTCCTCTTTGATGGAGTGCTTTCGTGATACTTTACAGTCGGGCATGTCGAAGCCGAAGTCGGGCCACTCATCAGCGGCTGCCACTGCAGGGGGGCCGGTGCCGGGCCGGTTGGGGATGGTGATGGTGTGCCGCACACGAAAGTGCACAGCCTCCATGACGCGTTGTCGCTGGAGCTCGCCACCACTGCCGATCGCCATGGCGGTAGCAGCTGCGGACATATTGCTGCTCGAGCGAATGAGCTGCTGGCCGTGATAGTCGTGGTGATGGGGAGGACCACCTTGTTTCATTTCTTGCAGGCCTCGCCAGATGGCCAGACGAAACTGCTCAGGGATCTTCAGAGCACCCAGGTCCTATGGTTGGCAATGATAGAGAGAAAAGTCATGGTGAAGACCAGAAAAGGAGTGGGAAAAGGACCAGAAAAGTGTGGAAAAGAGAGCCAAGTAACCTACATACATAGTATTAGTAACATGAGGTTGTGCACTTTCTGAAGCTATTACCTCCATGGACAGAGTTTGAAGGTGGTAGATACTCTGGAGGCCCTGGGAGGTGAAGTAATCAATGCAATTCTGGCAGCCCAGACTGGTTAGAAAACTGTATGGAGAGAAAAGCAGTGCTATTAAGATTTGGCTTACTTTCATATTTAATTAATCAAGTATTCCTAAAAGAACGGGACAGGTCAAGCAGAAACAGTGTGATGGTAGCTCTGCTTCGCACCGGGCTTAGCTTGATGAATTGTTATTCCCATTTGCTTGTCTGTAATATGCTCTTAGATCTCCATAGGTGTTTAGGGATATGACATAAAGTAAAAAATGTGAATAGCAAAGTAAACTGATGCATTTTATTTTATTTCACTGATTAAAATGCAATTATGGGAAGAGAAGATAATACAGTCTTAAATTATATAGTAGGCTACTTTTACACAATTAAATCAGTGTAGCCCATGATTAATGTATGTCACAAATGATAACAAACCATCTTTAACTTACAATATGATTTTAAAGTAAATCATTAAGTGCATGCAATGTATTAATGATTCGTAAAGCCATTTTGATTTAATCAAATCCTTTATTATAAATACATCCATATAAAAGTATTTGCTACATACAATTTTGACAAAACAAAAACAAGACAAGACAATAACCCATTTACCTCTGGATTCATAATTCAAGACACTGCCAAATCAAAGCCTTAACAGTGGGACACAGTAATGCCTAAATTGTAAACCAATCGCATCAAAACATCTGAAAATTTGCATTCTTTGAACGTCCATTCACTGGGCATTTTCAGACCTTGTTCCGATGCAATGTGAAGAGATCAAGAGCTTAAGATTCCACTAAGGGCACAATGTTTTACCGAGTCACATGGTCAGGTCATGGTCCTACATGTGACAAAGCTGAGATAAGATTTGCTTTTTATATTGAATATGCTGCTTTAGAAGGCCATGTGGATTGGATGGATATGAGAATGCAAATAGTACTTTTTATTGGAAAATAGAATCTAAATCTTGAATAAGTTGGCCTGTAATAAAACAAAGGAATATATAGACCTTTTATATAGGTCTATATTTAACTTTGGTAGGCAAAGTAGGAGGCCCTGTTTCATTTTAACTGCAGTTTCACGCACTACATTAAAGTTTGCACATGAGGCAACCCAAGTTAATGCTGGAAGCAAACGCTTCATTAAGGTAACATTGCAACTGTTATTATATAATTTGGCACTGTTGGACTAACATCGCACCCAACAACAACTTAGATGTCTATTTATGGCTCTTATTGGCTAGTTTTGCTTGTGACAGTAGGATAGAAGAAGTCATTGGAGGGTGAGGTACCTGACAAGGCTGGGGTCAGGGTTATACGGAGGGGGAGGGGTGCAGTGCGATGTGGACACCATGGATTGGCCGCTGTGTCCGCCATTCATGTCACCATTGGTCTGCATGTGGTGACTGTTGAGCATGTTGGGACCTGTGGAGGGACAGATATCATAGATAAATTAATAAAGATAATCAATAGTTGTATCACACATGACCTTATGGTACAATGTTTCCTCAGCTTCATTTAGAAACAAAAGTACTCTTGGAAAGGTAATGTTCATAAATGACGTACTGTATGTGCACACACACACACACACAAACCCAACCAGACAGACAGACAGACAGACAGACACACACACACACACACACACACACACTCACACACACACACACACACACACACACACACACACACACACACACACACACACACACACACACACACACACACACACACACACACACACTCACACTCACCCATATGGGTCATGTTGGGGGAGGGTACAGAACTCTGCTGAGACTGGTGTCCCACTAGTTGGTTGACAGAGGGCAGTTTGCTGATGCCTCCATGGACATGCAGCTTGTTCATGTTGGACAGAGGAGAGCCGTAGGAGGATGGAGATGCTACATGGCTCCTGTAGACCAGAAGATGACAAGAGAAGTGTAAGAAACCCTTGAAGAGATATAAGTTACAATATACTGTACTGTGCAATGTACTGTTGTTTTAGTCTCATGCATTCTTTTAGTGTGTCAGTAGAAAGCACAATGTTTAAATAGTTCTGAAATAATTTCAGAATAGTTTTCTGCACAAATACATAATTTTCTTTCTAGAAATGTGCACAGTAATGTATGTGTGTGCAGCTAGGATACATGGTAAGTGTCAATGTATCTGAGTGTGTACAATTCAATAAAATGGATATGAAACGTGATAAATCACATACCAAATGTGTGGGTATGGAAATGCTTATGGTCACGTATGCAGCCAACTCACTGTCTTTGGAGCATCTGTTGCTGCTGTTGTCTGTAGGAATCCACCAGCTGTTGTGGTACGAGCTCCACTAGCTCTAGACTGTCCTTGATCTTCATCAGGAGATCAAAGTTCTCTCTGCCACGTACCTGCACCACACAGACACACACAGAAGCAAATGCAAACACACAGGCATAAGCACAAACATGAAAAAGCACGACCAGTAGCAATGTATTTCACATTCATACAGTGAGGGTTTATTTGTGGCTGAGTGAAACCAAAACTGGTACTGATGTGGTGCTGCTGAACAGGATTCCTTACAGGAATATAATAAACCTCCTCTTCTCCATGCCGCCTCTTTTTCATGTTGATGTTTGGATTAGGAATGTTTGGAGCGGCCTGTTTGAAATCTGGAAACAAAAACAAAACACCAATTATTGTAATGTAAATGTGTTACGTAAATGAAGGATTGCGGGAAACATTAAAGATATTCAAAACTTTGACCGAAGGGAGACGCACTGCGCTTGTTGTTGTTTCCGTTCTTTGCTACATTCTCGTTCAGGGCTTGCTGCTCTCTGAAATGGTCCTCGTCCGCTTTGCGGTCTCGTCCTGGACAAGCACATATTCGACCTTCAAACGACCTTCGTCCCAGGACCTGACCACTTTAAGAGAAATGTTGTACAAATTAAACCATTTATCAGAGAGGACCCGCATGTTCATCATTATAACTGGGTTTCAATTATTGTTCCATTTAAGTATGCTCTGTGTGGGTAATTTTCCCCTGCTGGGAAAACATAATGCAATACATTATACACATATAGACATAGACAAGATATTTGGTAATGATTACAAGTCACTCACTCTCTTGTTTCCAAGGTGATGATAATGAGGATGGGTCTTCGGTTCATTCCGCCAACACAACTGCTGTTGCACATGAAGTTGTACAGGATGGTGGTAAACTCAGTCCCCACCTATCAGAGACAAACATAGGACCCTGGTTAATATTGGTATGGTGACACAGTGCCTGGCACTGTCGCCTCACAGTAAAAAGGTTTGATTCCTGCACGGGATGCTATTGGGTGGGCTATCTTCCAAGTCTCTCTGTGTGGAGTTTGCATGTTCCGTGCTCACATAGGTTTTCCTCAACAAATATAATGTAATCCTAAAACATGAAGAACAGATTTCTCTCCTGCCCATTTCCCTCGCCAAGACATGGATGAGCATTTGACCGTGGCCCCTGGTTGCTGTTGATATGGTAGACCACTGCTCCTGGCTGACCTTGAAGGAAGGACAGCAGGATGGGAAAATGGAGAGGAAGCATGTGTGTGTGTGTTTCCTGATGTCACTGCTCCCTCTACACATGTAGGTGTCACACTGTAAAGACGAATACATGTTTCTTCTTCTTCTAATCCGGTTGACTGGAAACCCCAAGGTTGTCATCAACCTGTCTTTAAAAGCTATTTTTCATTGCCCCTAGGTGGCGGTATTGCTGCACATCAACTGTGCTGTGAAAGCTGTTGCAACAACGCAATGTACAGTCATTTGTGTATGTCACATTATTCTTGCTGTCTCTTACAATGTGATTTTTCACCACCATACTAGTCTAAACATGACATCTCACTTAAGTCTTTATTTTCATGTTGTATTTTATTAATGCGTTACTATATTATATTATTATTGTGCTTCTGTATTCATATGTAAACAATTGATTACTGTACTTGCTTGATATAAGGGGGGCCTGAATACCTACAAATCAAATTATTTCTATCATATCACACCTCCATCAATTTAATATAATTTTCTCATTATAAGCCTCCTGTTTTAATGTTGGGCATCTCACACCTCACCACACCCTGGGAGCTTGTTAGGAGACACTCACCTGTGGGGACTCATAGGGCACCATGACACTCTGCCTGCCTGTGATTGCATCATCCACATACTGGGATAGGTTGTTCCCCTCTACCCTGATCAGATGGCTGGCTGGGGCAACCTGGCCTAAAGTGAGAACAGATTGAAGAAAAAGTGAGAGTAGGTTCACTTGGCCTTAGGTCTGCTTCGCTAGACCACTTCCAGTGTACATATAGACAGGAAGGATGACCTTTTAAGCATGTAAGGTTTTGTAAAAATACCATCATTGAAGTCACGTCCTAGTTCGTGATTGGGGCAGCGTTTGACCACCTCGGTGACATGCTCTGCTTTCTTGTAGACAGGCATGGCCCGGATAACACTGCCATGCGGTGGTGTGGAAGACAGCTTGACCTGGATTGGACAGGTCTTGGCAATCTGACAGTAGAGCTTCTTCAACAGTGGAGAGTACTAGGGAGGCAAAGGCATGGGCATTAATGTTTGAGAGAAAAAGGGAAATGTCTGTTATGTTTACAGTACTATGCTCATTTTATTCATATTTAATATCAAATTTTACTTTAATTTCTGTTGTGGATGACAGATAACTGTGCCTTAACATTGAAATATGAATTAAATAATACGTGAATGAAAAGCAGTATTCAACATTGAACACTAAGATGAGTAAGTAAGAATAAATGACAGGAAGAAGGCATATAAGTGGTCTGTGGATTTCTAGGATAATATATCTGTTTGGATACCTGACTGAAGGGAAACATGCATCTTTAAAGATCCCTTTGTGCTCTCTGACAGGCACATCTGCCATTACTGATACTGGCAGTCATTCTGCCGAAAGCATTCAAATGCATCCAAAGCCATTGGGGGAGAGGGGGATGTCTCACTTAACAAGCTTCAACATGTCCTAACAATATCAAGAAATCCCAAAAATCCACCTGAGGACATAAAAATGGGACCTTCCATGAAAAAAGTGTGTTTTGTGTGGACTTGCTACTCTGAAGCTGAAGAGAATCTGAATGCACATGCAGCAATGTGCTCAAGGGCAAGTGTAGGGATTGTATGATTGTTTCAACGATGATACATCTTTTCCCCTGTAACAACAAAACCATCCGAGTGAATGCAGTTCTAATCCTTCCATAAGTCTACGGATCACTTTTACATTTTTACACCCCAGTAAAATACCTACAAAACAAGACTTACTGTTTATACCTTGTATATGGATTTTGTCTACTGACTAGGCTATCCTATTGCTGAACGTAATTCCCATTTGAGAGTGATCACATCAAAAGCTCAAATCTGCTTGGATTCCTTGTTTTGACACTGTAATCACATTACAATCCCCTAAAGGCCTTAGGGTGTGTGGGAGAAGCTGAATCAACACATTAAACTATTCTGCAAACGTACATATTCCTACCTGTGCTGCATGTCCTGACAGCTCATCCATATCATGAATAATTATTTTGAAAATGACAACCTGTACTTTCTCACAGTTGAAGACTAAGGGACTTGCCCTAACAATGAATTTATGAAAGAAATCATAGGTTATAATCTTATGTCTGAACGGATGGTAAAATCTACGCCAAATCATGGAATTCCAAATTACAATTTGGATTGTAAATCCAAAATGATATATTTGAAAAAAATTGGATTGAGGGTTCATCAACAAATAAGCAGTTACTCAATTATTAATGAATAATATTGAATTGTAAATTGTGCAATCTGTGCGAACTAGTTGTTGACATGAAGTGGGCAGTTGTATGGGCTGAACAGTTGGTAATCTGTTTGAGCACAGTCACACCTGAGTGTACATACGAGTCATAAATCTCTCTCTCCTTTTCTCCCTCTCTCTCTCTATCTGGCTGAAATTGTGTGGGAAATATGTCTCAACCTGTCTTTTCTCCCTTCCTTTAGTTTATATACATCTGTCATCAATGGGGTGTTAAGCTCCTCAGAAGAGTCCTTTGGGTGATGCTCTCAGATTAGTGAGCGGAGACAACTGATATGAAGTTGATATGGTACAAAAATGTTTGCCCTGTTTCAGACTATATCTACCATATCAAGATAATATTGGAACAAACAGATGGCTCTGTGCAAGTATGCTCAGTCCAGCATAACAGTCCCAAATGATGGATTACCGATATAGGAGGATCTGATGAGGCAAGGTGGGCCAGTGGATTTTCCGACACAGATAATGGAGTAGACAAAGACAAAGATGCTAAAGCAAAGAGATGGTGGGTGGGAGCACTTTGAGAGAGCAATGGAGGTAGAGAGGTGAAAAGAAATGAAGAGAGGATGGGAAGAGAAGCTGGGATGGAGGAGAGAAAGAGGTGGAGGAGTAGAAGTGTGAAGGAGAAGGAGGACAGGCTGCTTCACCGTGAGTAAGCCCTCCCGTCCAGTGGACCAGCAGATGCAGGTCCAGACATGTAGTTGGAGACTGAGTGATAATTACCAGACTGTCATCCATGGAGACATGCTCTAGCTTGCCGTCCGCAAATTCGGTTAACTGTCCAAAATATGTTAACACACGCAGGAACCGGCAATACCCTGTTAATCACATTGGCGCATCCACAGACAGCAACGCCTCTCTGCTCTCCCTCTATCAGATGTATATGTTGGAGAGATTCCTCTCAGAAAACCCATGGAAATTCAATATTAAGATGAGAATTACCCACAGTCCTTTGATGTGCTCTAATGGCTGTTTGTAAGAATTTGGAGATTTGGAGAAAGATGTAATCATCTGCCTGTCTGTCTCAGTCTCTCGAACGCCTTCCTGTTGAATGTGCCTTCTACTGTCTGAATGTTCTGGGTGACCATCAAGTTTCACTTGAATGATTTACTTTCCAGGGGTATGTTTCCCTTCAATTAGTTAACACATTGCCAATGTTTTTCCAACCATGTTATCTGATTGTACACATACGATGATAAAATAAACATGATACAGATCGCATAAAAGACAAAACTGTGATGCCAGCAGCACTGGCAGTGCTGCTGGAGATGAAAGCCTTACTCACTGCTCACTGTGTGTGAGGGGTCTCTACAACACTGACATGGTCCATAGGACGTGTACAAGCAAGCTCAGGTCTCAGTTGGACAAGACGTCAAACCATTATGATCAAAGAGATTTATGTTCAGTCAGCAGAATTGGATGTCGGTCTATCATACAGCATTACTTTGGCTCCAGCCTGGAATGATGATGTGCGTTACTGTGTCCTCCCATATGCAGTCTGTGTGCATGTGAGTACATGCACCAGTACCACGTGTATGAACAATCCTCATTATCAAGTGTGTTTTCCCAACTCTAATGCAGAGACAGCGGAGAGGATGGAGAGGAAGGATGAGTGGTCTGGGGCGTGTTGGGGCCCATGTCCTGACGGAGAGAGGGTAATAGCTGGGAAAAGCAGCTTGGAACATGCTGGGATGCGGAGCATGTTCTGGCCTGTCTAGCCCTCACACACACCCAACCAAGTGTCGTAGTGTCGAGAGGGGTCGTTATTGGAGAAAGCTGAGGTGTTATATCTCATTTCCATCCATCTTCATCTTGCTCCGGAGCCCCAGGAATGTTTTATGTTGTCATGCAAAGTAGTCTTTTTGAGGAACTGCATGCTTTGAGCAATTACCTCTAATAAAGCATAACCATGTGTGGAGAAGACATCCAACTCTGAAAAAAGTCAGCTATGAGATCAGTTGTAATACAGTGGTTTAACATGGGGTGGGGTGGGCTCCTTGTATTAAATATTATAATTATACAAGGCATCATCTTGCAGAAGGTGCTAAATTCTATTCTATTCCTTCTATACTATACTGTTAAGGCTATGACACCACCAATCATTCAACAAAAGCATGTTACAAAACCCCAGCTATGCTCTAGTCTGTAGTGATGTATTCTGTGTTAAACATACAAAGCGATTAAAAAAGATGTGACTTCAACATTGACCTAACATTGCAAAAGAACCATGACTGTCAATTTAGCAATGACCTCTATCCCAAACCATTTAAATTGCTAAAATTGCTTAAATTGCTTTAACACAAAGTTGCTTGTTGCATGCGCAAGATGCCCAACCTAGGGTCTGAGCGAGGGCAGAAAAAAGAGCATAAAAAATGTCAGCATGATTAGTGTGATCATGAGAGTGAGGACAGGAATGGCGTTGATGGAGCACTAACAAGCACCTTGTAAGTGACAAAAAGCTTTCTCTGCTGCAGCTTGAGTATTTAATCCCTTAACCCTGCATGCCATCAATGCCAGCTGAGATCAGTGCCCAACCGTAGGTAGGTAGGTAGCTTAGTGCAGTGAGTATGCCCCTATGGCATTCCCCTCTGCCTGAGGCCACACTAAACTACACCCAGCACAGCCTGCTGCTAACCCCCTCATATCTACCACAAAGTGACTCAATCCACCCTAGACAGGTATCCTTGTGTAGATCTATTCATGTAGAGAACAAGCCTTAGATTTAGGATTAAAGATGTTGCACACATACGTACACACACACACACCCTCACACACACACACACACACACACACACACACACACACACACACACACACACACACACACACACACACACACGCACACACTATCACACTCTCTCTCTGTCTCTCTCTCACACACATACACAAAAGTACAATGTGCAAACACAAACGCACACTTTTACAACTCATTTTGGGAATCCCCTGCATTACAATAGGCTCTTTCATTTGAGATCTTGAACACAATCTCTTCCATTATTTGAAACTGTTGATTTTGAAAGACAAATATTTTGGAGGTCCTTAAAACGTTATTCAAATGGTCATGGCCCCCATTAGGCACAAATTTAGGACCAGCCTTCTCTCCCTAATCCATCTTCGACCATAAGGTGAAAACTGGTAACACCGACAAAGAAACTATGTTTATGTTTGTATACCTTTACAGGTTTAGGTGCACATTCATTTAAAAACCTGCTCCTGGACAGTCAAATTGAGGGACATACAGTTTCAATGGACACAATTGAATTGTTCTTTTCACATCATGATCCGCCCTTTTATGATAGAGGATGAATTAAAATAATCACAGGCTTCAACAAATCCTCTTTTTTCTGCTGGCTCATCTTCCCTAAGCATTAGCCAGTCAAAAGTACTCTGTCATGTAATAACAGTGTATCTTTTCTCGCCGTGGCACTAAACATTGCTCTAACACTCAGTAACTACTGCCTCCAGGTAACAAAACAATGAAGAGCGCTTTAATTGTTCTGTCAGCCAGACAGCAAAGCATCTTAGGATACCTCTCTCGCTGTTAAACCTTATATAGTATTAATGTCTATGTGGTCAAATACAAAATGTACACAAAGCGATTCCTAAGCAAATGATTTAAACAAAGTTTAGGAAGTTCATGTGCTATCTTTGTAAGGTGAGACATTTTTTAAACGTCCTTGATAGAACAGAATGGAGTCTTAATTGGTAAAGACACAGTTTATACCTCCTCGTCTACACCACGAGAGATACTACAGAAAAACAAGTGACTTTCGGACACATACTAATTACTCAATCACACATTTTAGTGTAACACTGTAAAGTTAGTGGAGGATTTTCCTGATGACCTGGCATGACCACGAGACAATTCTTACTTCAAAGAGGGAATGGATCAACCATCTGCCACTAGATGGGAGAGTTTTTACATTTCTTAATTACATTTACATTTACTCATTTAGCAGACGCTCTTATCCAGAGCGACTTACAGTAAGTACAGGGGACATTCCCGCGAGGCAAGTAGGGTGAAGTGCCTTGCCCAAAGACACAACGTCATTTGGCACAGACGGGAATCGAACTGGCAACCTTCTGATTACTAACCCGATTCCCTAACCGCTCAGCCACCTGACTCCCTTTTAATTAACTTGCTTGTTGATGGCTACTTAATGTTTATCAGTAAGACTACATTCAGACCTGTGTTTGTTTCTTAAAACATTTAAAATACCCTTAAAACATAGCAATTAACTTCTATTATTTTTATTTATGTCTGAAAATGGTTTCCTGAGGCTAATGTTTTCCCAGTGTATCTTTGGTTGCCATGAGGTAAGAGGGTGAGATAAGCCTCAGTCAAAATGGGGATGAGAGAGCTGGGTTGACAGACACTTGTCATGTAGACCATCCATGAGAGAGCAGAGTGGGGCTCCAGGCACCAGAGGTGACAGCCAGGAGTGTCTTAAGCTCCCTGAAGAAAGAGAGAGGGTCAGAGACCACCACTTCAGTGGCGAGGGGAGGATCCGTTTACAGCATCACCAAGCGAGAACAGAAGACCCCCCATGCATGAGTACTTTTAACAAACAGAACCTAAAACAAGCCTCTCTAACTCACGCTACACTCTACACACACACACGCACACACACACACAGACACACACACACACAAACACACACACAGGAAAGGAAATGTGGTATCCCCTTTCACAAAGGTCAACACTCCGACAGACACAGGGTTACACCTTTCCTGGGGTGACTACTTGTTTATCCAAGAAAAATCACAGTGCTCCTGTTTTAAGTGTCTTTAGACAAACTCGTAGATTCCCTTGTGTTTTGGTCTTTAGCTTTAAAGGTGTAACCACAACAATAAAATTACAGAATAACCTTGCATCGGTTAGTCAAGTATTCACTTTTTCTCAATGTCACTTTATCTACAAATCAAAATTATAGAACACACACACAACTTGTTATACAAGAAAAGGGTTGTTTGTGGTGCCTGATTGCATCAAGCCACTTAAAATGTGTTCAAACTTGTGTTCAATACACTCCTCTCATGAAGCAGCCAAAGCTATCAGAGCCATGAGGGGAATGTACAGAGAGAAAAGGAAGCGATGGGTGAGACAAAGAACACCAGAGATACACATACAGAGTGTGTGTGTGTGTGAGAGAGAGACAGACATAAATACATTTGATCATAACATGACCTTGCTCCTCCGTGCAAGCATGGCTGTATGCATGTGTGAGTGAGCGTGCGTGTACAGTATGTTGCATGGCGTGCGCCGACAAGCATGCTTCCTGCCGATCAAACTCTCGCTCAAATCAATAAAGTCAACTCACCGTCCAGGTGGCCGACTTAGCGGTGCTGGACTGCTGAAAGGTCACCTCGAAGGTGTGAGGCCCCGGATAGTCGGTGTTGGAGGGGATAGCGGGCGCCGGGGACATGCCGTCGAAGGTGGAGTTGGGCTGCGAGTAGGGCGAGGGAGTGGGCACAGCTGAGGTGTTCTCTGAGCTGTAGGGACTGGTGGACGCCGCGCGGCTCCCCAGGCTGGCCTCCATGCTGCTGCTCAGCAGGTTGTACTGGGACTGGAGAACCAGGGAGGGAGGAAGCGGAGGAGGAGGAGGGAGGAAGGTGAGAGGGAGGGGGAGAGGAGGGGAAAGAAAGAAAGAAAGAAAGAAAGGGAGGATAAAAGACCCACCTGGAGAGATACTTAAATTTGTGGACTAGTGAGAAGGGTTCGGGTTACAATTGTGAGGGCTCTGAGACAGCGCAGGAGGATCTTGGTGTGTGTGTGTGCGCACATGCCCCCATGCTTACAGATTGTGTATTTGCATTTGTGCCAACAGAAGACGCTCTCAAGCCTGTATGAGTGTGTGTGTGTGTGTGTGGGTAAGAGGGGTATCTGTTGTTTTGTGTAGTTCCCTGAGGGAGTACATTGGGGTTGTAAAAGACAAGCATAACCCATGCTCTGCCTAATTGCCTTCCATTCCCCACAGCCCTGTCCCCCCTTTTCCCCTCCCACCTCAAACAGACAAGGAGGATTTGTACCACTGTGGTAGGAGGTAACACACCACCACCACCACTGCTCTTTGTAAGGCTGGAGACCAGAATACCCATACACACAGGTTGAGGGAAACCTGGAAGGAAATGTTTTCTGTTTCTGTCTTTGTCAAGTAGCACACTATGATCCATTTAGCCATTTTGTGTTCCCAGAGCACTGACTAGAAAAGTATACTAGAAAACACCAGAACTAGATCAAAGTCAATAGATATATTTGAAATGTTAAAGGACAACACATCAATTATATTAATGCTACATTAATAGTGGAAATATGTCTATCAAATGCAGTGGTTTGTTGGGTAAGTGCAGAAGCTAATAACAGATTCACATCCAAATGGTCAAGAGGTGAAAACATCAATGGATAGAAAACTGCTCAGTCAATGGAATATTCACAAAATAAACATACTGATGTCAATAAACCAAAGGTTATACCAACTGCATGGCCTGTAGCCAGGCATCACAAGCTCTCTCAATAAACTGAGCAACACTGAAGACTGAAGCAACATCTAAATACAAGACCATACAATCAATTACAGTACCTTCTTTTTCACGTAGTACATTCTCCAAACAGGTTGATATTTTCTCCTATACAAAATGTCCTCAATCAGTGGTATCCAAACACAACCAAAGAGGGCAAATGAGAGAAATCATAGCCTAATTGTAGGGGTTCAGTAGAGATGTGCATGAATAAACACACACACTCATACACAGGTACACACCCACAATAACCCTAAATAACCTTCAAAGGTAGTGAGGGTTAGGAAATCGGACTGGTCTACAGAAAGAGAGGAGATGCACTGAGAAAGGAACAGGGAAAGAGGGATGGGAACCCAAAACATGGCATGATGTTCTAATTACGGCATGCCCAGACTTAGACGGCAACATCGGAGCAAGTACACACATGCAGGAAAACACCTTGTGAAGGCCCGCGCTAGGTAAACACTGTCTAGTCCGACATGCCTTAAAATGGGGGGGGGGGGGGGGGGGGGAAGGAAAACACATAAAAGACTGAGAATAGTTCAGGGGTCAACCTGGGAAGAGATAGTGGGCTTCCATATAAGGAAGATGCAATTGTCTATATTTGACCTCCTCCACATATCAATACTGGTAAGGCAAAAACCTTTAGCATTCCTAAATTGTACGACGTGCCTATTTGGATTTTCTTCATGAGCTGCCCAAATAACTAAATATTTTGTACTACTACTATTAACTAACTATTTTGTAATACTAATACTAAAAGACAAAACTAGTTAGTTTGTTTTCATTTTACAAATCTCACGAAACGGAGAAAGCCCAAGATCTAGAGCTACATATTCTATTTTCATTCTACATTTCTGTTCCATATTATTATTATTATTTATTATGTGTGTGAGAGTCAACACTACCTCTAAATTTTCCTTTCATCCAGTAAGTCAATAGTGAAACTTTCACACCACCAGAATACAAAACTTCTATGAGCAGGTTTCTGAATTAAAATGTGTAATTTACTGATAGTTAATAGTATTTATTTCATGTCTGATAGCAGCTCAGTAACAACAGAGTATGAATTACCCATATACCATAACAACCATAATTTTTTCAAAAATGCAACTGTTGATGCTAAATAGTATATGAGATTTGGTATTCATAAAAGCAGTGAAAAGTCTAAAAGTCTAATGGCTAGGCGACGCTCAGGGGGTTTCCACTGCAGCACCCCCACCCGCGCTACAGGTGTGTTCGGACTTAAAGTCTCAGCTTGTGCTGTAACAAGTTGAAACAGAACAAAAATCCCCACTGCCACTGTGTGTGTGCAGGTGTGTGTGTGTGTGTGTGCATGGTATTGTGAGTGTGTGCATGTGTTAAAGCATTTGAGCTTCACACCTCAACAATAGCTAACGTCCCCTTTGGCTGCTACCGGGCATCTACCAATCAACTTTCTAAATGAAGCCGGACACAACAACACTCACTTATCACAATGAATAAGGCACCAAAGAGGTGAACTCCTGGAGAGACTAGGGCACTAGGCTATATGTTACCTTTTCTACAACAGCATCTGGGACTGGTATAAGACGACGTATAGGCTACTATGTGGTTAGCTAACAATGGTGCTGTACACAACATATCTTGAAAAGTATCTTTGTGGAGTTGGCATAGTCTCGGAGTACGAGTTAGCACTGAGGAGGGAAATTGACGAAATGGAAGAAATACCAGAACACTGCCCTCTGTTGGGAGAATGTGAGACTGCATCAAACTTGGTGCCTCCAGTATGTGCATGAGTGCATGGGCGTGTTTACACCATTCCTTGTTTTTAAAGAGGACCATATACCTCATCGGTACAGATGTTCCCTTTATAGGCTAAATGCTATAGATTGATATTTAATTACTTTCAGAGTAATTTGCATATTCAATCATTCACAAATACCTACACAACTATTCCAGTTGCCTTGTATGACCATAAATAACATGACAACCCATGGTATCATTCATCAGTGCCAATCAGAATTCAAATAATTATAAATTGGCAAACACTTGTTAAGAGGAAATCAACAGGTTGGAATTGTCACTATGTATGAATGGAGCAATAATAATAAAAAATAAATCAGAATACTATCCTTTTTTAAGAACATGGAAGTATATTCCCCAAAGGTTGTTCATAGTGTCATTTTGTTTTTACACCACAAAAGAAAGGCAATATAATTCATATTTGAGAAATACAATACAATTACATTTAATTGAAGGACAATCTATCAAGGTCTACAGTATGCACAAAATTTTTTGCATTTGGACTTGACCTTTTGCCGACCTCTTACTACATGTTCCATCCAGCCAATCACAAACAAATCCATTTTTCTAAGAGCCAAAAGCCAATCCACCTGTTCTAACTAAGCATGTCATTATTGCAAACAGTCGACACAACAAAACCTGAACTTCCCATACAGAAATGCACCACAAACAACATCTGTATTTAATTAAAAGGTAAATGACTATGAGTTACTTGTCAAAGGTAACGTCCACCTACCGTGCTGAAGTGCTGTGTGGGGTCACTAATGTACAGCATCTTAGGTGTCCTGCAGGGAGGGAGAGGCTGCCAGAGGTGCTGGCCTCATCCGGCCGTCATTAGACTAGGAGCTGACTAGTAGTGATGTTTGGTCAGTTTGTTCATTATTCTAGACCGCATGCACGGTCAAGGTTTCAGCTCCATATGGTCCTCCCAGTGGATAGATGTGATAGATGGGTTTGAAAAAGTCTGATTCTCTTCCACTAGTTTCAGCCCCTGACTGGGCCCTGTCAACTAGTCCTGCATCTAACAACAAATCTTGGACCTCCCTTTTTTTCTCATGACTATTCATTAACCAGCAAGGCAGGCCCAGGCTTGCCCGATGATATATTGGACTGTACCAATTTTAAAGATCAGAGGGGGATCGGTAAAGTCTGCATTTAATTTGAGTTACATTGACTTCTAGATTGGACAGATAACATATTTTCAGATTTTATTGAAAATATAATGAACAAACAGCAACTGTAGTCCTTAATTAAGTTATCAAAGCAGACACAATTGCAGACATACGTTAACAATCCCTTGTTTTAATTGAATTCAATGATTGTATATTAATATTACTAGTTCTTCACTCCATGGCAAACTTTAAGTAGATCTGTAGAACTGCATTGGATTTACAATCTCTCTCTCTCTCTCTCTCTCTCTCTCTCTCTCTCTCTCTCTCTCTCTCTCTCTCTCTCACACACACACACACACACACTTCTTCTCCACCCGTTCTACAGATGGTGGAGCAGCAGGTGATGTGTGTTCTGGGATTTTGGGTTGGTCTCTAATTAAAGTGTTAACCTCCCCCTAATCCCAGACCACTCACCTCCCAGCAGCCAGGGAGGGAAAAGTCTACGGAGGAGAGGGAAACCAGGAGGGAATCTCTACTACTCTGGAGGGAACACAGAGCTGTGTCTAACCAGGGATGGAAGAACCATGGACACTTCCTGGCCAATTAATCTTTGTTGAACATGCCTATGTTCTAAATTACAATAATTTGCAATAATTACATATGAATGAAATAATGAGTATTAATGTAAAGGGTTTTTAAAGATGGCATTGAATTAAATACAAATAGAATAAATTTGACAGACAACTGGACAATAAAAGTGAGTTGTATTCCTACCATGACATTGTCGTTCATGTCCCTCATATGGTAGACGTCCATGCAGACCTCCGAGCGGTTGTTGGGCACACTTGTGGAGGGGGCCGAGCGGTCCCCTGGGTGACTACCAGGGGGGAGTTCAAAGTAGGTGCTGTCTGGTTCCCTGTACAGGGGTCAACAACGATACTTTATAATCTGATCAAGCACCAACTTTCAGAAAGCCTCCATCACCCACCGAGGTAAAGAGAAGGACAAAACTCACAAGCTGCTCCACAGGTGCTCAAATGAGCTTCCCTCATCAGCAGTGGTTGACTGGGACATCTTAACAGAAGGGTAATCCACCGAAGGGTAGATCACTCTGTGAAACACACACATTTATAAATACTTAATTATGCAGAATTTAGTTATCTGACATTTTCTATTTTTCCACCCCCCCCCCCCCCCTTTTTTTTCTATATCGTAATTTTGTATTCATCTTTGTCTTTGTCTGGGTTGGATTGCACAGAGGGTTATCAACATTATCAATAGTGTACATGCACACACACACTTTGACTTCCAGGTGTGATCACACCGGGTATGGGCGCAGTGAGCTGGCACAGGAGTGTCATGGGTCTGGGCGTGCCTGGACCTGCCCTATCCTCCTCATCATCCTCTCACCCCAAGAGGGATGTGCAAGCCACGTGGCAAACATACTACCTCAAACTATCTTTCCTTTTACAGGGATATGGTTCCAGTCTCTATTACACACTTGGTGTGGGCTGCGAATCACTTGGTAGGAAAGCTAAACACGCCAGTAGGCTTAATTATTTTTGTTTGACTGTGCACCTCCCTCTTGTGGCATTATGGCTGAAATGAGACGCATTCCTTCCCCCGAGCACTGCCAGACAAAAATGTATCCTTATAGTTCGTTATATATATTTTTTTTAACAATAATCACATATCAGGGGAGCAAACGAAAGATGGGCTATAAGCGACAACTATACAAGTGATTAGGCCTAGTTGAACACATCAAAACCACAATGAATAAAACAAAAGTCAAACTTTTACGCAGTAATACAAGACTTGTTTTATGTTTTGTACTGTAAGACCAACTAAAAATGTTAGCATTTTTGCAGGGTCATCAGCAAGTATTGATTTTTTTTTTTTTTTTACAGAATCTGTTTACCATTAGGCCTGCCGTTGGACACCAAATTGCAAAACAAACAGCGAAATGATGAGTTGATAAATAAAAGACCACGAGACAACGTTTTACCGCAATATGTTCCTACAAAGATTTCAGGCTTTTCAATACCGTCTTCAACTCATAGAACAAAAAGTCCTCTGTCATCGGACAGTGCGTCCTGCCACTAAGCTTGTTATGTACCATTGCGCACTATGAAGCGTCACATCTCCTTAGCAACACCATTGTAGGTATGAAAAGAAAACTGTGGCAAAGGTTCGTGGGTTTGCAGAGTTGGAAAGTAGATGTGCTGATGTTTCGAAATACAAGACGACGTTTCTTCTTAATAACACATCAACTTCAAATGTCATGCGTTAGCGAAAGAGCAGGTGAACCTGATGCGACCATATTATGGTTCCCGCTTCGCTTGTGATAGCTGCCGCCTCGAGAACATAATGAGCCTATAACTAGGTTACAGTTGGCCTACAACCTTATGGTGGGTGGTGGTGGTCGTGCATTCTATGCGCAAAAATGATATAGCCTATCAGCCTTGTTTCAGCCAATCATGGAAAGTCTACTCACATTGTCACAGCTTTAAACCCAAGGACAACCTGAATATTTCTGTTCACGTTTAGGCATATCAGCATTAGCCTAGTGTACCATGCATAGGCTTAAACGGCATGAGAAAATAAAAAATAATAGAAAACTGTTTAGTTAGTTAGGCCCTAATGAATAGTTAGGCCCTAATGATTTCATTCGGATCATTTTTAAATGTCAAATTAAATGTAGGCTATTTCTATTATCCTAGCACACCAGTGTAAGACAAAATCCTGCAATCAGCTAATCAGCATTGAAATAATGCACCAAAATAACTCAAGTTTATCACATGCTATACATAGTGTCATAGGCGAAGGGGAATAAGTGGGCCTTAACCCATAGCCTATATAAAATCATCTTAACATATTGCTTATTGCTTGTTGATATAGCTACTGATTTTTATTCACCTATTTCCACGCTCGGGTAGCAACACCCATGACAACGACACACAATTCCCGCGGGTCATCAGTTTCCCTTGAGATTAGAATCGTCCCGTGTTGAGCGAATATCTAAATTAATTTCATTTTGCAAAGTCCACTGCATATGTCTAAAATGAAAATTGATTTAGGAACTTTGACATGTAAATGATGTAAAATCATGGGTAAACACTTCAGTGCAGTGCACCTGCAATTTTTAGAACAATCAGACGATATTTTCTGCATATCTATAGGTTATATGAGAATATGCTATAGCTCTACTTTTCATTGGCCTATTTGCTATGCAAATATTTATACAAACTGACTTTTAAAATAACAGCAGTAGGTTGCAGTGTGATAATAACATTTCCATTGTATTGCTATTAATAGTCAAATCTATTATTATGATTAGCCTACAGTTAGTTACAGTTAGTTCCCTTTTAAAGGCATATTATTGACCAATAATCAATTGTTATGAGACATTGCAAAACATTTTCTTGCAACTATCACTGTACTCTGACCTGTACCAGACAATTTGGAGTTGAGAATTGATTTATTAGATTACTGACAAGACTAGAAAATAGAGCAGAATTCAAAGAGAACCAGTAGGTTCTTCAGAAAAGAACTCATTTGAAATCATTAGACTCCTTATTTACAAAATATTATCTAGCTAAATTTGATTTTTTTTCAGAATTGCAGCAATTATTTTCTTAATTTTTATTTTTATTGGGTAGTCACAGGAGAGATAATAGGCTAAGTATTGTTAACAATTTGTCAAATTAGGCTAAACATATTTAACAAAGCCTCAATTTTTGCCATCATGAAGAACAATATTTGCCAGATGGGCCTGTAGAACTGAATTAATTGCTGTTCATAACATATTTAGGCAGCCTAAATCTAGCCTATTTCAATTGTTCTCTCATACTCCGATAGGTAAAGATATGAAGTAAAATAGTACTTACCAACCTAAATAATCGTAATCCAGATTGAAATCGTTCCAAATCAGAACCCAATCCTTCAAGTATTCCTGTAAACATTTATGTCCATCCAATGCAAATCAGGTGGCTACTTTATAAAATAATATTCAGGTTAGAAAGGACGTCATCGACTTGTCTATAGGGAAATTATTTACCTTTTGAGGAAAATCACCAGATGATAATGGATTGAAAAACTTTTCGTTTTATTCCAGGGTAGTGCACTAGCTACCTTTAGAGAGATTGTGTTGAGATAAAAGGTTGGGTTGGGGGAAGCAAGGGTGACAGGAGGAGGCGTTAGCCGCGGTCTGGGCGCACACAAGCGGGAAACATTTCTTCCAACTCACTGGGGGGCTGATGGAAGCGAATAGCTATCTATCTTGACAGTGTAGGATCTATTCGAAAATTTGATCTGAGAATAGTTTTTTCTCCGAAATATATTACGAGATATTCCTGCCCTTTGTGCTAAACCATTTAGCAACTTAATAAACCAACATTATTGAATAACAATTAGTAGACTACTCTCCATTAATACATTGGTTCTCAAATATGATAAATTAAATAAATCTATATAAGCCTACTATTTTATACTAGCCTGACACTTATAAAACCACATTGAGCCTGCCTTACGTTATCGCAAAGGAATATTGAACTACATTTCCCAGCAAGTTGTATGCAGATACTGATTGGATGGCGGTCTACCTCATCTGTCCATGCCAACAAAACATCCATTCTGGCTACCAGCTAAGTCAATAGCATGTGAGAACGAAAAAGTTTTCCGAAGACTGTCTTCGTATTGCTGACAGTGGAGCACATTGCATGGTCTTTGAATGACAGACTGTTACACTAAGGTAATTAAATGAGGATCAATAGTAAACTATCTGCTTGTAACTCCAAGTACAGTCAGCTAGACTAGCTAGCCTAACCGTTCCACACAGGGCAATAAAGCTAGCTATCTGGAAGTGGAACATTTTAGTTTATATACTTTCAGAGCGTCTAATTGTACTAGTAACGTTCAACTTCCTATTTAGTTTGGATGTATTTATATTTAGCAGTAGTTAGAGCTAGTTACTAGCGGTTTCAACTAGCTAGATAACTAACGTTGGCTGGGTACTGTAACAGGTGAATCGAACAATCTGTTGCTCCAATGTGTGAGGTTAGGCATCGTACAATATGTCACGTGCAATTGAAATGTAACCAAGGTTAAGTTCGCTTAATATTACATTATAGCATATTCTTATTCAAACTGCTTTCCGTTTTTAGTTTATTCATTAATGGCCAGTTGACGCCACCACGTGTTCACATTGTTAAACTACAACTTACACAAAAGAATCGCCGTAAGCGCCGTTGTCAGGGAAGCTGATATTGTAGGCAGTAATGGATTCACAAAGCAAAGCCAACGGCCAGTTTGTACCCGCAGATATAATTTTCAAGGGCCAGTTCAGTGGCCACAGCAGCATGATATCTTGTTTTTAGATAAACCGGATTTGTTGGTAGTCTTAATCCTGTCATTTGTGTATATTTTATATTGTATTTATTACAGTGATTGTGCAGTTGGTGCTTCCAATATGAATTTCTCAGAGGTTTTCAAACAATCTAATCAACTGTGCAGAGTTTCACCAGATGGAAACTACTTGGTGAGTCACAAGATGTCTCATAAGTAAACCCAGTGCCAATAAATACTTATTTTCATGTGTAATATTGAATAGGCTATACTTACATTCACATTTGCATCCATGCAGACAGGGGACAAACAGTATAGCCTAGTCTATGCATCTCCATGCAGTCTATGAATACATTACATATCTCTGAATATCTTTAATCTTACAGTATCTATCTGATAGGTCCAGTTTGTTCTTGTGCCTGCCTGACTCTTCACTGTATTCCAATAGGCCACCTGTGTGCAGTACAGATTGGTTGTCCGAGATGTAAACACATTACAGATCCTTCACCTTTACACCTGCCTTGATCAGATTGTCCACATGGAGTGGTCCTCTGACTCTCTTTTCATTCTCTGTGCCATGTACAAGAGGGGACTGGTACAGGTATGTGTTAATTAACTACAGTTGAGTTGTTGTCTTTTAGTTAATAATCAAGTAACTGAATTGTTGAAAACATACTGACATGTATTGCACAGTGATTGTACTATTGGCTTGCTCAGTTTGTCACAAGCTAAATCGTTTTGGACATGGATTTTCATCTTTTGAGATTTTTGTTCTACTGTTGTTTACCATGAGCTTTAAACAAGTTTTTAAATGAAAGTGGAATAGCATGTTACTTTAAAGTGTGTCTTGAAATCCATTACACTACAAACCCTTGTCTCTACAGGCACCTTACCTTTGTAGAGGTAACCAGCGCCAGTCCTTCATGTTGCCTAATTCTGTTTTGTTGCAGTTAGCAGTGATTGATGTTGGGCCCAGGGCAGTTATCAAGTCTGGTGTTCTTCCCCTTCTCTCTTCTGTCTCGCTATCTTCAGGTGTGGTCTCTGGAGCAGCCGGACTGGCACTGTAAGATTGACGAGGGCTCAATCGGTCTAGTCTCCTCACGCTGGAGCCCAGATGGACGTCACATTCTCAACACCACAGAGTTCCATGTAAGTGTGGAGTCACCAAGTGTGTGTGTGTGTGTGTGTGTGTTTTATAACTGTATGTATGTCTGTCTGTCTGGTGTCAACTGTTGCTGGCCCACAAGGAAGGAGACCTGAAAATAGCCAGACACCAGAGCCTTCCTCAACTCCCACCAGCCAAATGTGTCCAGCCCAGTACCATAGTACTGCCTTTTAGTTTTCTATAATTAGGGATGCACCAACATTTCCGCTGGCAAAAATGTCAGCTGAAAATTGAGTTTTAGGCCAAAAGAGAAAAAAAAAGATTCAGATTTCCCTCGTTCAATGTAGTCATTATCACAGGACCGAAGTCAAGTTAGTTCAGGTTGGATATTCTACAGATAGTCCACAATAGTTTTCCTTACGTTCGCTAACAGGGAACAGTTAGGCAGTTAGGGACCAACAAAGTTACAAGTTGTAAGTATGTCAATAGCTCTTTATCCATTACTCCTAAAACTTTCAAAACTGGTTCTAGCTAGCCCAGTAACAATGACACATGTAGGACACCCATGGTCTATTTTCATCTCACATTTTTATATTGTTTTAATATTTGTCATGTGACTTACTAAGCTCAAACAATCCGTGAATTATCCTTACATAATGCACACCCATTAGACTGTCCTTTTTCATCTCAGGTCATTTTACATAAATATTTAAAACAATGGCAATCATTTCAGCGGTGTGGAAATACTTCAAAGTTTTTTGATCAAATTTTCATATGCAGTGTTGGTTCAGAAGAAATGTCAAGAGGTGGGGGGTACAGTGCCGATTAAAAAGTCTCATATTAATACAATTATACCCAAACATTGTTTTCATTTAGGTGCATCCCTATCTATAATATTCACAAAATAAAATACAAAATTCACTTTGACATTGGCATTTAATTCAGTCTTGTATGGTGTGTGTGTGAAGGCTAGGCCTAGGTCTTATTTTTTGTGATGCAGTATGCTAATAAAATATGCAAAAAGGTGTTATGCTGCCATAACACCTAGTTAGAGGTGCAATGAGTATATTTGCTATACAGCTGAACACTACTTCCTGTCATTCAAAGGGCAGCCGTCTTGCTTGTTGTGGGCATATTTGTCAGTAAGTAGGTATCCGGTTGATGTATGTGTGAGCAGTACTCGCCTGTGTGGATTACGACTTGGGCACCATGCCACAGCAGGCCCTTACTGTCCTGAATCTGACTCCAGGAATCACTGACAGGTGTCAAGGCCCACAGAGTAACTGTGTCTGGCCTGTAGGACGGAGCAGGGAGTGCAAATGTCTGTGGCATGTCTGCTTTGTGTCTGCATCTTCAACAAAAACAGGAATAGAATGAAGGCTCCCCCTGTCTGTCTCCTTCCACAGGAGGAATCTGTCTGCATAGTCTACTGTAGCAGGGAATGAGAAAGTGATGTACTGCATGGGAATGTTCTATGCAATAATGCTCAAGGACATACTAAAGATCTTACTATTGGTTCAAAAGAGATGAGACAATGTTCAGCAGCTTGTCAATATAAGCCAATTATGAAATGTGGCCCCGATTGAGAAATTGACAATTTTGTCATTTCGGGCTGCCACGCTGTTTTACCAGAAATTTGGAAGATGCCTGTTCAATAGCCAGGGGACCTGCTGACCTTACCTTCACCCTTCCCAAGATTTCATTAAGGCCGTGCCAGACGGGTGTCTATGTCAGGGTTCAGTTTCAGATCCCTCATAAACAGGCTTCTATATTAACTTGTTTTAAGGACAGCTGCCTGTGTGGTGCACTGATTGTGTGAGTGTGTTTGTGTGTGTTTGCTTTTCTTCCGCCATGAACCGAATATCTACTGACTGTTTTGATACTGGTGTAATTTGTCAGTTCACAGCTGACAGTGCTAGACGACAAGATGGATTTACATTAATCTCCACAGAGAGGCCCGTGCCAACTCATGTTTGAGAGCCAACTCAGGTCCCACTGAGTAGCGAGCCTCAGTATCAGTGTAACTGACACTGCTGCTATGCAGTGTGCTGTATATCTATATAAATATTGTCCTCAAGCCTTTACGAAACAGTTGGATTCATATCATTTGTGACAACATATTGGTCTTGAACTAGGCTGTTTGCTTGACGTGGACTCCATATCTGAAAAATGCATACATTTCTGAGGTGTTTCCTCTGACCTTTTGAAATGGATTGGGATGTATGGCTTTCATTTAGGTTTATTAGTTAGCTTCTCTCGAAAGTATTTCAAACTGGATTCACAAAAGTCCACGTTTGAATTCCCTCCTGATCCCTGGGCCTAGCACTATGCTGGCCACATCTATGCTAATCCACCTTACCAACTGAGCGACCATGAAATAAGGGTGGAAAAAATCCACCCAAGGACAGTGTTGAATGTTATACCTCTCTAATGGTTTTTACATTGTTGGGATCAGGTTGTCGTGCTTGGCTGGTGATGCTGGACCTCACTAACGCCTGGCATTGTTGGAAAGTGGGCGTCGAGAACTGTGACTGTAGGAAGCTCCCTCGGGACCTCAGCAAAAGTGTCTGGGGTGCACTGTCCCCATATCCAAGCAAGGATGATATTGCTGTAACAGGAGAAATGGGCTATATTGGTTTGATATGGCTTTCGATGTGGAATGCTTATGTCCTTTTTGTTTGCTGATAGGGCCGTGTAAACATTGGTTCAGCATAACCAACACTACCTTGCGTAGAGACACTGTTTTGTTGTGATTATTCAGTGCCAGAACCTTTTTATCAGCTGTTATCTTCTCAGTGACCAGTGTTGGGAATGTTCCTCCATTGTGTGGCATGTTAATCTCACGAACCACATCGTTTGAGCAGCATGAAACTCTAGGCCATGGGTCGCTCTGGGACTTCCCCTGCATCATTTGTCTTAGGAAGGAGGCATGGACTTTTCAAACTCTCAAGATTTGTCTGTGGATAACATCCTGACTGTAGATGGTCAAGCATAGTAGGTCACTTTTGGCAGTTGGCCACTTTTGACAGTTGTAGGCCACTTTTGACAGTTCTTGTTTTCTGATAAACAAACAGCAGCTGTTTAGTGCACTCTTGAAACATCCTGTCTCCCCAAGCCGGCTTTAGAGACAACCCCTGTCTGCTACTCACACTTCTGTGGGGGTTGCAGCTAAGGTGTAGTTTTACCAGCTTCAGAGCTCCCATGCTAACATGCCACCAAGCAAGATGGAGAAGCATTTCTCACTTATTTTCCTTAAGGCTCCCTCCACCCAGTTTAAAGTTAGCCCACAATATGACTTGGGGGGCCCTGTTCCCCCATATGGTGGGCACAAGGCATCCAAGAAGTGTGTTTGAGCTCTGTTGACCAGTTACCATGGAGCTGTGGATAGGGGGTCGTGTCTAGGAAGTGTGTTAGTGGGTGCAATTACATGGGGCTCACCACAGGATGTCTGGGTACAACAGGAGTGTGGACAGTTCAAACTCCGGGTGAATGATGGATGTCAGGTCAGACATAGTCTGAAATGCCCAATTAGGCATTTTACCATGGTAATATACTGTCGGTTAATAGATAGTTTTATCAAGTCTCTTTCTATTGTGATGTGTTCGGCTAGTGTGGTTTTGCCATTGCACACCACAAGCCACAATCTTCAAAGCCACACAGTGGCTGATAGTCTCAATTACAGTTAACACTTAGAAGATGTTCATCCCTTAGATTTGTCACGTCTCTGTTAAACCCAATTTCTTGTGTATGAAGCCATGCAACTGTCTTGGCCAACAGTCAAGACCAGTTTAGTTCAGTATTTTCATAGCCTTAACATTCATAGCATGATAAGACGGGGTTGGGAACACTGTATGCACGCACATTATATTGGCTTACTAGGTTGTAAAAGAAGATATGAAGGCCTCACATTTAATGCAGTGAACATGGTTGTGGTGGTCTGTGTTGTTATTTGGATCGCTTACAATAACTACTGTGTTGGACCTTTTTCAAGAGGGTTTAACAGGCTTGCTGTTGAATAGAGGTTTTGGTATCTAGATCTAAATTATTCTTATTGACTTTGGGAAGCTGTCGGTCCATTTAGGACACTTAAACCATTCAACACACGCCCTTGTTACAAGTGGTTCAAGTGATTTGGTTTTACAGTACATACTGCAATGCAAACCATGTGGTTCTTGGCAAGAGCTGCAAAGTAGTGTGAAATGGAGCCATGTGGTTCCTGCCCATGTCCTCAGTGTTGTTCAACAGTTTGTGCTCTTTGTTTCCTGAAGGGCAAGATGTAGGTTATGTTCCTTGGTCAGATGTTGGACTGTGTGCTGCCTGTCATGCTATGCGTTCAGTTGGAAACATGTTCAGGTGAAGTACATGACTGACTGGAAATGTACACGTGCTGTGGATCTGAAGCCCAGCTGAAGGCCTGCAAACTGCAGCCCCTGCTGCCAACTTTCCAACATTACGTTAACTAATTTGAGCTACTAGCTTTTTAAATTGTAAAATGATCATACTACAAGTAGAGATCCTTATTTCTCAGTCATTAAATCAGTAAAAGGAGTGTTCATTTCTTATCTTCCTCATGGATTCATTCCCTCTGGAGGTATAATGACACCCCACACACACATACAAAATGCCCTTGCCTGGCATTACTAGTGATTGGTCAAATTAGTGCTTTACACAACAACCTCTCATCCATCATGATTGTCTCCTCTCAGACATTAACCTCCTTACGATCGGGTGCTGGGGCCTTGATCAGAGCGAAGGGCCCGTGGGTGGCTGGATGAACCTGAGCTGATGCACCAGCGGAAGGCCTTGAGGAGCTCTCAGCGGCCTCATTAGTTGGCCGGCTGATTGAGCTCTTATTAATAGGCCGCTGTTGGCGCCTAGTCCCGGAGGTTGACACTCATCGCATTAGTACTCCCCTTACAGAGCCCTACCCTGACTGGGAGCCTGTGTCCCCCAGGACAGGGAGAGGAGAGGCGGTTCCGTTCAAGAGAGGATGCAGTTGTTATCACACTGTCCCAGTGCCCCGTGAAGCATCATGGGTATTAAAAACTGATCAGAGATCAAAGATGACTGTTTGCTATGCCAGTCTTTGATGTATTTATGTCCTGTGCTCGCTGCTTGGCATACAGTCCTGTACTTTCACTCAGGGATGAGTTACAGTTGTTTTTTCTTCCCTTCCACAACAGCTGAGAGTTACCGTCTGGTCCCTGAGCACCAAAGCTGTGTCTTACATCAAGTACCCAAAGGCATGTCAGAAGGGTGAGTTTGAGATGTGTTTATTTTGTGTGTGCACGTATGCAAGTGTGTTGGTAACAGCAAGAGGACCTGGGGTGAGTGCCGTGCCATCTGACACAGAGGATAGTGAATCATGTCCAACTCTGTCCTTTGACCTTAGGGCCGGCCCTGGATTGTCAGCCAAACTATGGCTATTGGGTTGACAGCTGTGTCTCTCTTCAGTAAATGGTGCATGCTGGTCATAACCTACCTGTCATCAAGTGGTGAAATGATTGTCTTTGGCTCCCCAGTCACTCGCCAGCAGATCAGATATAACACTTGCCCCTGTTTGACCTAAACATCATTGGACATTATAAATAATCAAGTAATACTAACCACTTGCTCCTGAGTTGATAGGCCTACGGTTGGCTGATATTGACATTGGGTTCGGCCTGTCCTAGATCATTGTTGTCTTCACAGCAAGGTTATAAGAGCAGTTCAAACATTGTTTATCACATGATGATGGAAAATGGTCTTAGGTCAGAACCCAAGATCTGTGTCTGCTGACTGAAAAGAATGAAACAACCTGATGCCTTGTTTTGAAGTTCATTTTGAGACCATTGTGGTAATTTCGCATTGAATACTCAGGAGGCCCAAGCAGTGCCGTACTTCTTGTGGTTTTCAAAACTGAATAAAAAGAAAGTTAGTCGAACACTGAAAGACTACAATTGACCCCCTCTAGCTGTTTATTTTTGATGTATTTATTGTTTATTTTTACCATCCATTTGTCTTTCCATTCCAGAGATGGACTTCAGTAGGGACGGCTGTTATATGGCCCTTGCGGAGCGCCGTGACTGTAAAGACTACATCAGCGTGTTTGTGTGTGATGACTGGCACCTACTCAGGGTGGGTTATAGAGGACGTGTGACTCATGAAGGGAAGTGGTCCGAGCTGAAAGTTGACGTTTTTCCTGACAAATGTAATTGACTGTCTGTTACAGCACTTTGAGACGGAGACCCAGGATCTGGCAGGGGTGGAGTGGTCTCCTAATGGCTGTGTGTTGGCTGTGTGGGACAGCTGTCTCGAGGTAAGCTTTCTCTACAGATCCTGGAGGGGGTTGTGAACCAGGAAGACTGCAGCATATCTTAACCTCAGGATTTGCTGTTTGAATCCCTTTGTGTCTCACATGTGTTTCTTTAGTATAAGGTGTTGCTGTATTCGTTGGACGGTCGCCTTCTGTCCACCTACAGTGCGTATGAGTGGTCACTGGGCATCAAGACTTTGACCTGGAGCCCCAGCAGCCAGTTCCTGGCCATTGGAAGCTATGACGAGAAGGTCAGACCACCTGTTCAAGTTGAAGAATCGATATTCAGATTTCTTTGACATAATATCAAACATGAAGAAATTTAAGATGAGCAACTTGACCGTTGATGTGAAGTTTAACAGTGATTTTGGTCATATCTGCAAAGGTACGCATACTGAATCACATCACCTGGAAGAAAATCACAGAATTTGATCACCCTGCCAGCATCAACAACACAAAAGCTGTGAGTACTCTGTGTACCCTACTGTAGTGAAACCCTAGTTGGAGAAAAGTAAACTTGAGTCACCATATTCACTTTGCTGACAAATAGGCTAACATTTCAGTGTTGCTCCATGCACAAATGAGAAAATGACTTTTGACTTGTTTTGTTGTCAGGTGGTTTATAAGGAAGTAGAGAGGAGGCCAGTGGTTGGGAATGAGGACATTTCCATCCAACATATCACTGTAGGAAGCACCCTTTTCAACACCCAGAGCAAATGTAAGCCACAACATGTTTGTTTCCTGGATCCAGGGGTTTAAGTCAGTTTAATGTAAAGACCTCTGGATGTTTGTATCCATATGCTTCTTATGAACTCCTTCTCTCCCTCCCTGTCACAGATGAGATTTTTCCACTGCCGGTCCAGATCCCAGTGGTCAAACCGGACCCTGACCGGGCTAATCCTAAAATAGGGATCTCATCCATGGCTTTCAGCTCAGACAACTGCTACCTAGCAACCAAGAATGGTACAGGTTCAACTTGAATACATTTGAGGAACTCTGCTGTAAGAATGTATGGCAGTATTATTGCCTATGGATTTAGAATGGGATTTCATAAAAGCTCCTGTAGGTGTAATGTGTAGGTGTCCCAATACCTTTGTCCATAAATGTTAAGTCAGT
Source organism: Osmerus mordax (assembly GCF_038355195.1). Classification (NCBI taxonomy): domain Eukaryota; kingdom Metazoa; phylum Chordata; class Actinopteri; order Osmeriformes; family Osmeridae; genus Osmerus; species Osmerus mordax. The sequence goes on from NC_090056.1 coordinate 14,321,730, forward strand.
GTCTGGTACAGGGACGTTTGTGGGAATCTTAACAGATCTTTATTACATTCTCTTCTCAATGAACCTTGGTCTAAATGTCAACATGGCCACGCACCAGCTTGGTTTTTCAAAACGACAAGATTAGGTCAGTCCAGGATACTCTGACAAAAGTTGTATTAAAAAGGAAAGTACATTCCGAAACATTTTCAGTTTAGCTGGGTGCCAAGTGTCCCTTGGCATGTGTTAGAGAAAATACCACACTCACTGTTGATCCCAGGGATTTGCAGGCCAGTCACATAGCGCACATTTTTTTTCTTTTACTAGTGTGATTTCTAAAGATGGCAGTATAGGCTGTGCTTTCTTTGGCATTGAATATGCTTGGATAACATCTATTTCAAAAACAATTTCTGTTTATTATTATGTGTGTGCCCTACCTCTGTAGACAGCATGGCCAGTGTGGTCTGGATATGGGACATGCAGAAGCTGAGTCTCCTCGCTGTACTGGAACAGACGTCAGCAGTGCGCTGTTTCCAGTGGGACCCCTGCCGCCCCCGACTGGTGCTCTGCACTGGCAACGCCAAGCTCTACCTCTGGTCCCCTGCAGGGTGTGTCTCTGTACAAGTACCAGCTGAAGGTAACTCATTGTTATTATACCAAGCTGGTTTTGTAACCTGGTCAGTTATCTAGGAGTAAATTATGATTTCCATGCCATTAGGTAAGAGTGAAAATCTATATGTCGTGTGCAGTTCCTAGCGTGTGGCTCAGCAATTGTAGATATTCAACTCAGCCTGTCTATGTTGGTTTGGTTAACAGGTGGTTTCCAGGTTCAGTCTTTAAGTTGGCACTGCAGTGGCGACTCCTTAATCCTCCTGGGAAAAGATAACCTGTGTGTGTGCTACATGGAGACAGACGAGGACAAGTGATACACACACACGGGACCAGAGCAGGAGCATTAGCACTTGAAGATGTACCCAAATCTGAACGGCAGTCTTCTGCTGGCTACCAAAACACTGTACTGTTTGTCTGTTTCGTTTATCTCCTGCTACAGCTAAAATCCAATTCTTGTTCACTGTGAGGACCAGAACAAACTGTAGATTAGACTAGTATGTCAAGAAGCTCATTAAATCACTGATTACATTTTTCAGTATGGTTTCAATGTTAGAAATTATATATTTTACATAAGTATACATAAGTATTTTGGCGTTACCTTGTAAATATGTAAGTCTAGAGATAGAATCCATATTTTTCTAAATAAACATTGCTGTGACTATTCATTTTAGGACTGACAGCCTACTGTGTTCTTTTCTGGAGACGACCTCTGCGTTCTGTGTTGACGACAAACAACCAGCCAAACTCAGAAGGCTCCCTATCAAGATGTTTTAATGTGTTTAAATAGCAATTTACGATATTGTGCAGAATGAAACTTCATTTTGTCAATCTGTAGTCTAAAAATGAACATTGACCTTGATCAAGCCATTAAGAAAAGAAACCAAAACAAAAATAGTTTAGAATTGCACTTGTTTTTTCTTTTAGCAAACTTTTGAGGAATAATAGTTAAGTGGATACTCCATACAGATAAATGTCAAAAACCAAAAGCATTGACACATTTTACAGTAGCTCTTTAAAGTGACTCAAGACTGAAAACACAGGCGTAAATATTTTCTGGCTATTCTTTTATCAAATGTTATTCAGATGTGCATAGAGTCACTGTTACAATATAGGCAAGGAACTAGTAAATAATTGTTACCAGTCCCAAATTTTGTTGAGAAAGAGACTTCATGCAACCTCAATATTTAAAACATGCAGAACAAGTTAAGATCATTAAAAAGGCCTTTTAACAGACAACGTAATTAAGAGGTTAAGCGTGATATCCTTTCACCTTTGGTAGCACAAACAGCATACAGTACTGTTGAAGCAGGTGGCACATCACAGTTTCAAACTTCATAATCCAGATGCAACTCTTGTAAACAGATAGATGGGTTAGATCGGCCTATCAGGCTTGTACACCCCTTCCTTATGCCTTCATTTTTATCCATCATAAATTCAAAAGTGTATTCCGTGTCAAAGGTCAAGCTTACCCTGAATATACTTGTCATTGTAATGTTAAATGTGTAAGCGTGAACCCAATCTCACTTCTTAATCATAAGCGCCACCCTATCATAGCAGAACCTAACAGAAACGGCTCTGGAACATTTGTTTGAACAGCAGCAGATAGACTGCATTCAATTCAGAGGGCTGACTATATTGTTTTATGATTGTGTTAAAAGCAACTGGCAAAATGTAAGCATTACTTGACGTCACAACTCAGTATCTTCTCTGTATATTACACCAAAAATATTTGGGACTTTTTCATGCAGAAAACAATATCGGCCTATTCACACAGTCAAATCGTATTGTCACATACAAATCTGCCAAGACGTCAGTGCCCGTATGCAGGCAAAAGTTCTAAAACCACCCGCTTGGTTCTATGAGAAATTAAGCAGTTTTAAATGACCCCTTTAGCAAGTTTCCCTCCTGACTCCTGCAGAAACAGACCTGATCCTAGATGTATTGTAATAACCTAGGTACCCATTCACTCACTGATCAACCTAGAAGCATCAGTCAAGTAAGCTTTGTCCATTTAGCATTCAGTATGGCAAGAAGTGCATAACGCTGTGCACTCAGCAATGTTTCCCAAGCACACAAATACTGAAAGTGACCATCACAGTACCCCCTGCCTAGAACCAACATGATGGGAAAACATATGAAAATAATTCACTATGCAGAGTGGAGACAGACCAGCGGACATGACTTGACAGTGGTGTGTGACACTTTTACGCAAAGGTGCCAGGCTGACCCAACCACTCTCTAATACGGTTTGACACTAGCATAAGGAGCAAAGAGGGGTAATGGGCATCACACGAGAGCAACACACACAATGAGCCTCATACTGCAGTGAAGAAAGAGCTCCCTGAATGTTGTTAAAAGCCAATCTTTCCCCGAGTCATCGAGTAGCCCAGCTTGGCCTCGTTGTTGATAAAGGACATGATGCCCAGGTAGGTCTCAATAAGGAGGGGTCTCTCCAGGATCAGGACCCCATTGGCTCGCCCAGGGATGGGGAACTCCTTGTGGGCCTTCTTCACTGCTTGTACCAGCTGGGTCCGGAAGTTATCCAACTGGAATAAAGGAGAGCCTTGTTCCATTAACAACAATACATCGCACTTTATTGTTCTTGGTAATCATATGCGACAGTACAATTTAAGCTCTGTGTTCGTAGAAACAAAGTATCTGGGTTATCCAAACACTCTATGGCCCTATGATCAGAAGTGTGTACCTGGCAGAGAGAGGCCACCTTCTCATCAGCATGGGCCATGGGGTGCTCAGTGAAGGTACAGTAGGGCATGTCTGTGGACCAGGGGTTCCAGCGGTTCATGAATGAGGGACGTGGACGCTTGTCCCACTGGACACGAATCCCATAGCCCTCTCTCCTGTGGAACCAGGAACATTTACAGGACGGTAAGGCTCACTTTGTTGTGAAGGCAACATGCAAGTCCCATGCTACTGTTCAAGTCTGCTTGCCGTAATCTTGTAAAGGTTAGGTTTCTCAGGCATGTTCATTAGATGCAACAAACTCACCTCCACACACATACATAGCGAATCTACTTTAGGGTCATTCATATTGATGCTTTAAGAAGGGCGTTAACCACCACCAGATTATTTATCAGGGCCTTACTTGTTGAGGGATTTGGGCGGGAACTCAAACTCTCCCACTGAAATGGTGTCTACAGCATTGAGGGAGATCCTTATGACCTGCTGACACACCAGGTTGATGAAGTCATACTTGCACACCAACAGCGACCTGCAGAGTGAGAACCCAGCAGAACTGATGTCATAACTTTTAAACTTAAAAAAACCACAACCTACAAAAAGGCTGTGTTTTATACAACAGGTTGTTATTTAGCCATGGCCAGCCTTAAGTGGGTGGATAACTATGAGCAATCTCTAGAGTGCATTCTTGTACTTGACAACATTTATTAAAGCTACAGTGGTGGGTGTGCATGCTAATAGGACACAAAGGCCCTGTTCTACTTTAAACGTTGGATTCTAATAGTAGTAGAAATTCAGGCTTACCTGTCAGTTATGAGAACCAGCCTCTCCTTTTCATTGTTCCAATGATCTACTCTAAAAGAAACAATGAACAACATTTTTGTTGAGGATATTGTATGCAATGTAGTTAAGCAAATATTATCACAAATATTTTTTTTTACTTTTCCAACTTTATTTAGTCAAGCTTTAAAAATGAAAATAAATTAGCTTAATCTTGTGCCATCTGCTGTCAGAAAAGTCACAAGAGTGCATAATGTAAACACGAACCATCTACGAGGTACACGATCTTAAACTAGAGCGCTTTTAGGGTGCAACAATGAGATCAAGTAAGAAGATGACAGCGACTAGTCTGTGACTCACTCCGTCAGAAGCCACACGCTCAATACCTCTCCATCTTCTGAAGGCAGCGCCACTGTCCGGATGTCACTCACTGCCTGTTCAATGGTACCAGGCTGCAATATAAAAAAGCTGGTAGGTTGTTGCAGCATATATCATTTGAGTAATCAACTAATAATTGTGTGATCCAAAACAACTAATAACTACACACTATATAAGACAAGTGGTTCTCTCATAAAATGTCGTGATTGCAGCTGGTGCACATCGTCTCAAGCCGCAAGCTAGCTAGATAAGCTAAATAAGCGTTCTTACTGGCTTATTATAACGTATGATAATATTGGCAACGTTGGGGACGAACACTTACCCTAAAGACGAAATAGTCCTTCACTTTCGCTTGCATTGTGGGGTTATGAACATGAAAAGGCGTCAGTGTTTGTAAGGGGGAGCAGCATGCCACGGAGGAACCATATCCAAGGCTTCCTCCGGCCCCCGGTGGCGTGAAGGCAACCTCGACCCCATCCTCAGTCTCCGCTGGGTGCAGAACTGCAGCACCCGGACTCTCCGGCTCCACTGTGTCGTTCAACTGAAGCATAGTGCAAAGTGGCCTGTAGTAAACACAGCAGAAAAGATGTCCTAATACAGTATTTTACAGGATATATCCTGTAAAATACGATGAAGATTCAGAGAAAGTCGGCACGTTTAGGATGGATCATTGCGCACAATGTTTTGATAGTGGCGTGGACAAGGAAGTACCCCTGCCTCACTTCCCCCTTCTTCGATTTATTTTCTTAAAGGCACAACCTGTTAGATTGTTATGGCCAGAGCCGTTCTGGTAATAGCTAATGTTGATTCAATATTGCAAGCAATAGAGCCTACGATATCTTGATTGCTATTGTTTTGGCTATTGTAGAAAATGTACTATTTAATTATTAATAGGTTAATGGTAACCAGAAATGGGAAGTAACAAAGTACAAATACTTTGTTACTGTACTTAAGTATATATTTTAGTACTTTACTTCACAATACATTTTTCTGATAACTTTTTCTTTCACTCCTTAATTTTTATACACAAATAACTGTTCTTTCTACTTCTTATCCTGGGATTACACTGTTATTACACTGTTGATACACTGTTATTATGTTGTTATTACACTGTTGTTACATTGTTATTACACTGGAGTTAGCGGTTTTGACATGACTGAGAATAGAGACATTCCTGATCACCCATAGCTATTTGGGAGATGTTCAAAAAGGATTCCTGGCAAATGCGCATGGGAATGTCTATATCCAGCCCAGTGATTGAACATTTTGGTCAAACATTTGAGCTTTCCCTAACATAAAGGCTACAAAGATGTATTATTTTAATAATTAACTTCCTTATACGGTCTCTCTAATTGCTATTGCAAAAAGTGGAAGTGAGGGTAAACAATGTGTGAAAAAATATATAGTAAATACAGTATTATTAAACTATTAAAATTACAAAACTTTTTTTTGTAGAATCTTTTAACAACAAGATGGTGGTCTTATCATAAGGGTCAGCCATGTGATGGTGCTCTTCTTCCAAGTGTCAGTGCCCATTTACTCAAGAAATGTAATTAGGTCATATAAGACAAGTGGATTGGGTGTTTTCATTACATGGCTACCATGTGAGCATTGAATGACAATTATTATGAGTAAAGGTAAATGAGGTCCATCATTATTTTACAAATTCCAAAGGACATGTCATGTAAAAAGCACACAGGTTTTATTGCATATCAATTTCATGTATAAATTCTTCATAGCATTGGAAAGATTACATTTGGTATACATTTCTATTCTACAGAATTAACATCAGAATCATATCTTTTCCATGACATTTCTCTAAAGTACATCTTCAATAATCACAAGCATCAAAAGAACTGCAATTTAAGAATTGTTCAATATTATTCTACAATCCTTTAATTTTTTTATTATGTCTCTCCCACAAATTTCCTGTATATCAGAACCACCTGCCCAATACATTAGTAAGGCAGTCAAGGACTTGAAGTCAAATCTACTAACCTAACCACATGTACAATAAGTGCATCTACGGATTCATTATTTTTATTTATTTTTTTAAATTTAAGATACACGTTTCACAAATGGACCATTATGACTGCTAAACACGTCATGCACAATATCTTTTTCTTTTTTTGTCTCAATAAACATAACAGAGGCGATATACAACTCAGGTTCAAACGAAACGAGCACCATCCATTTAAACCCATATTTTTTCAATGAATTTTTCAGACATATGCAACATATTTCTTTTTAAAATACTATACAGTTAAAAAGAAACCATATTCTTTTTTTTAAACTTTATCATGTAACATTGGGGAAAGAACAGCAACCATGTTCTAAAGTTATCAGTTTGTGAACTTCTGCCAGCATCCTCTGAAACATTGGTAATGGGATATTTTACTCAAATGTGAATCCAATATTCTACAACCGACAGCGCGCACTTTTACAGTAGTACATGACATGAATTACTCCATACATAGTATACCTAAATATTTAGTAACCCCAGGCTTTGCAGTTAACAATCATGTATTGCAAAACAATGTGTTAATTGTGAGTCCCCATTTAGTAGAGTATAAAAGAGAGACCCCTGGAACAACACAGCAAGACTAGCATAACCCTGCCATCTGCTGTCAAAAATGAAAATTACAGTGCTTCAGTTAATGTTTTTTTTTTTTTTTTTTTCAAAAGTCATTTTGACTGTAAGTTGACCATTCCACCTAAAAGCAGTCTTGAAAATTCCCACCTTGCTTCAGAGACCATACAGAGTTTGATATTTGGACCCATGTGTTTAAGTGCTGGCCTGAACATACATTATAATGTCTTGTCCTGAAAGTAGTAATACACCTAAGCCAAGGCTACAGAACACATGGCAGGTTACTATCACATGAATATTCATATTATAAGTGCCATCTCTACATTAGGATCCATTTTGGGAAATGGTCCCCAAAAGATGGGGTGACAAGGTGATAGGTAATCATCAAAAATCTGAAATTGAAGAAGATAGATTTAATAAATACACTTCTCAATGCTCTTGGACACATTATCAGACATGTTTTGGGTCTTTCAGGAGCATAGACACTCACCCAGGCAATTTAGCCAAAGGTTGATTTGATCTTAGTTGTCTTAATGAGTGTCATAATGCTTGGGTTCTGTAAGACCTATACATTGTGTGTATTTATCAAAGATGCTGGGTGTACTGGACTATTGAGTTGCTGCTTTCACAGTTCAAGTATTGGGTCTTAAACCCCCTGACAGATACTAAAACCACTCTCTGATCTGAATCAACCATAGTTAAGGCCAAATCCCAGATAAACATTCTAACAATGAAAAAAATGACGAATTGTCCATTGCTTCTGAGTTAAGATAAAATGTCTTGAGTCAACACTATATACCACTAGGCATTTGAATTGATAAAGAATATTTGCATTTAAAAGTAGAATAACTTCTGCAGTAGGATTTGATGCAAAAGGGATTTTGATGTTAAAGTAATTTAGTGAGATCTCTATCTTAGTTGTAAGACATAGATTTGCCTACAAAACTTTTGATTAGTAATAAAAAAAAAAATACAATGCCCCGGCGGCCAAGTCACCTGACAATTGGGAAGGCTGCCTAAAATTGCAGCTGTAAGACTTCAACCATTTTGAACACAAAACACTAAGCATACTGCTTGAAATGGTTAAACTGAAGCAAGACAAACCAAACCTTACAAAAGACACAACATTTCAAAACATGATTTAAACTACCTTGAACTATACTGTCACTATAAATTAAACAGGTGATTTTGTGGGTTGTTTCCATTTTGGCACACTGCTCTATACACAAACACAGCCAAAACCAAAGATTCAGAATCTCAATCATGTCTTGTTTGATGTTCATTCCTTCAGCAACAAGAGGGATAAAATGACTTTTTTTTTCTTTCATTTGTCACTCTTCTCCAATTAGGACAAAACCAAAATAAATAAATGAATACACACACTCTTGAAATCAAATACATAAGAGGGTAATAACAACAAAACGACTATGACAGCAATGCAAACCCCTTGAAAAAGAAATGATTGTCAGAAAACAAAACATTTTCTATGGGTTATTTGGCACATACCACTCTTGCTATGAACGTCTAGGTTATTTTGTACATCATACAACAATATCATACAATTTGGTCCTTCACTAAAAATAATTATATTAACATTTTAGCACAGAAGTGCCTAAAAGAAACAATACTGTTTTAACAAAGAAAAAAAAGGAAAAAAAAACATGAAATGGAAAATAAAATTAACAAATAGCATGAACAACCGAGTAAGAAATGTCATTCCAACCTAATTTGTCATCCGATAACTCAATCAAACTGGACAACTTTTTAAAACTGAGAATTTGTCCTCTGCAACAAACATTGTGTAAATGGGTATCATTATAACATTATCATTTAAAATCAGCCATATACATCGTCTGGTACTACGTAACAAAACCCAGAATGTATTGTATTGTGACATAATTTATTCTGTAGCTATAGTTGAAACAGGAATGAAGAGCATGAAGAAATGAGACATAACAAGGGGTTTATGCGACTCACTAGTACACGCCCACTATGTGGCTATTGTTGCTCCTTCCACCTGTTGAAAGAGCACTACCCCATGGACATGCAGTAAACACATTCCAAATATTTTCTAACTGGGTGTTGTTGTGGTAGACTGTGTGGATTTAGACATAGTCTCTGGGTGAAACACTCATAATTGACCGTCCATGTGAATGTCTTCCATAGGGCTCCATAGTGACTGAGTGGGTTTTGTAGATTGGAGTTGGAGAACAGCACAGCTGGTTGAGATGTGTGTGTTCATGTCCTTCACATCTACTGGGGCTGGGCAGTGCTAGCTCTCTACGAGAGTCTGTCAATCTGTGAGGCCCGTCACACACACACAGACATAATCTCACAAACAAACACACACACGCATACACACAAACACACGCTCCCCTGCACAAGTCCTGTCTTCTCGGGCATAAAAGTGTGTAATGTTGAATTCTCTTCCATCTTCCAGCCTCTTTGTCTTTTTTTTCTCAGTCTCTGGTTCTCTTCATTGTGTTACTACTCTCCCCTGCTCCTCGCCTCCTTGCCTCCTTTCCTCCATCTCTCTCTCCTAGATGTGGTTGAGTGGGTGAAAGCTGCTCGTCTCTGACGGACCGCTCCCCATGCCCAGCCATGCGTCCAGAGAGTTCTGGGAGGATGCGTGCAAAGGGTTGTTCTCTGACAGAGACAGCATCATTGCATAAGCCTAGAAGAGAGAATCCAGAACAGAAATGTTACCCAAGAAATCCTAACCGTCACCATCTAATAAAAGGTGAACCTCAAAAGATTTTCTCTCAGAGTTGCTTTTGAAGTCTTTGCATGCAAGGCAGCAATGACAAGAACTTCAGTGGCTTGACAACGTTAGTTTCAAAGTTTAATATTGATTTCAGAGTTGAAAGTTTGAGTTTATACTTCAGTTAGTGGGTAAGTGAAGGGAGAGCATGTTGACAGGTGAACTGCTGAGTACTGCACAACAGCAGGGACAACACAAGATACATCCTCTAGCTCTAACTGGACTCTAGTGTGTCAACCCACTTTCTCAAATAACAAATCTACATAAATTGGACCTAAGAGCCATTTTCCATCTTCTTTTTTTCTCTTTCTGTCCTCCTCTCTTACTCTTAGTCTCCATGGTTACTCCAGAGTTGGTCACATACCTGGGTTTTAGCCTGCCTGTACAGCGTTTCTTTCAAAGCCTCCGACTCTAGCGAGGTGTTAAATATGTCTTTAACGTCAAAAGGGGGCTCCTCGCTGGCCTTACGTAGCGCCTCCAGGCCCTTGGGGAAGCTGGGGAGGCCCTCCAGGTCCAACAGGGAGCCCTCCTCCTCTATACACCTGCACACCAGGGGAGGATGGAGGGGTGGCACGGAGGATGGAACAGGGTAAAGGAGAATGGGTAGGATAGGAAGGGAGGAGGGGATCGGGTAGGATAGAGAGATGAATGGGGAAGGGTGGAGGAGGTGGAGGAGGAGGAGGAGGAGGAAGGGAGAGAGGTGGGAACGAAAAAGAGCAAATAGAAGAGAGAGTAGGGGGAGGGAGGGAGTTGACCTCAAGTTAGCCCAGCCAAGTACTCGTCTCATACCTGGATGGATGGAGTATGGTGGCACATGCATGGGAAATGAACGGATGAGTGCGCTGGAAAAGTGGTTTGGAAGGGAGAGCTGACTTACAGATGTGTCATTTTCATCCTGTCCCTCTCTCTATACCACAAACAATAAACCACTGCTTAGTTCTACACGTCGAAGTGAACACTAAAACCACACACTGCTCATCTGTGTGGTACAGACACAGATATGTCATCAGAACATCCAGACCATGCATCATCATTTGCCCTATCATGGATGAATCTGGCTCTCTGCACCAAAGGGAATCAACACCAAAAGGCTTCACTTCTGAAGCTTTGGCAAGAGGGCCAAATTCCTGTGACTTATGACAGACAGATGGAAAGACAGACATACAGAAAGACAGGCAAGCAGACAGACAGGTTTGCTTGTAATATTATATCAAATTAGTTGGGTTAGTTGGAACGGGAAAAAAGCTGGTGTAAGGCGTGACTGAGCAGGTGTGCTTATAGAAGTGTGGTTGTGATGCTGTGTTGCCACTGGAATGCAGTGGTTGTGGTTGGGTGGTTTGGGTTGTGCTTATGTGTTTGTGTAAATGTGGTAGGGGTTGTGACTACAGACCAGGTGTGGTGAGGGATGAGGCTCCCCAGTCGTTTCAGTGCCTACCTGCGGGTGTGTTCGTAGCTCATGGCCAGTGGAGCGGCCTCTTGCTCCTCCTCATCCTCCTCCTCATACGCCCCTGTCGTCATGGCGACCGGGGAGGGGGACTCTGGCACCTCATCTTGAGACTTCTCCGTCAGGCTGCCTTCCTCCTCTTCCTCATCATCACCCTCTGCCTCCTCCTCTTCGTCCTCCAGCCCCCGGACCCCCAGCTTGGAGTTGGATAGGCTGTGGCTCTGAGGACGCTCCTCTTCCTGAGGGTCTGACCTATAGAAGGGCAGCACAGGGGTCAGACAGGAAGGACACAGTCTCATTACAATGTTTTGGAGAGCAACTGCGAGGAGGCTTCTTTTTTTTAAACTCTTTTTTAAACTTGTATTAGTTTGTATTGGGATGTCGATTTATATTCTTTAGGCCAATGATAATCTCTTCACCATATTTGGAGACAGACTAGTCAGTGGGAGACATGGCGTCACTGAAATCTGTTGCTTTCAAGCCATAAATCATTCTAAACAGAGACAGCAAAATGAGTAAGGTGCCAGGAGTTACAATGACAGCTCACAGAGTTGTAGTTCCACTGTCCAAGCAAACAAACATGGGTGCTGACTGTCGCCCAGAGACATTTCAAAGAGAGCGCGCTGCATGATGAATTGGATCATTCCTGAGGATGAAGGCACTGGGGCTCTGCTTGGAGGGTTCAGGACCAACTCTGGTGCTGCTGGTGGGTGAGTGATGGAGGTTGATGACTGCTCTGCAAACAGGCTATCAGCACACAACCATTTTGACCTGCAATCTGCACACTTTCCAATCCACCCTTACCCCCTTTAACCACCCACACCCCTCCTTCTGGCCCATGGCTTTATGGCTCATGATGTCATTTCCTTAAGGGGGTGGGGGGCATTTATCAAATACGACGGGGTATACCTCCGGGATGGGACTGGATCGGGTCCCACAGTAGGTGGGAAGTACATTTGAAAGGAGGATGGGGGACTGAAAAAAGTTCCTTCTCTCTCTCGTTCTCCTCTTTCAATCAAGATTAAATATCCCCATAATCAAATAGCTGGGAGAAAGGCCATGTGTGAGTGAGGAGAGAAGCTGAGTTTTGACATGAGGGGGCCCTGGGTTTTGTCATTTAGTCTAAACACGTCAGAGGGGTGTTTGTGTTAGCGGTCTGGAGGGGCGGAGGGGAGGGGGGGCACCATCAATGTATCTCCCAGATAAATGCCCCAACCTGAGTCTCCCTGGGGGGCCATGTTGCCAGCCTACTCCCCAGAACCAGACACCAGACCAGCTCAGCCCCCAACTCCTAACACTTAGCCTTTCCCCAAATCCAGTTTAAACCCCAGATCTCAGTTCCACCACCCCATTCTATCCCTGCTCTTTCTGCAAGTGTAAGGTCAGGTCCAGCCCAGCCAGATGTACAGCAGGCCAAACAGGGTTCCCACATGGATGCTTGCTCATTGAAACCCAGACTGACCCATGTTCTGATCAGAGATCCTGTTCCAAAAGGTAATAAGTAAAATGTGACAGGAGGACCGATAGAGACAGACAGACGGAGAGAAGGAGGGAAAAAACAACTCCCACTCTCCCTTTCTGGCCGGAGGGGAACTGAGATCAGGGAGGAACCATTACATGTCATAACAATCATCTAGCATGTCTCATTTTCTCCTATTGAAGATGACAGTCTGCATATTCCCTTCTGACACTCCCAATTTGTCAGAGCTAGAAGAAATGTATTTAAATCCCACAAGACAAACAGATTCTTTTGTAATATCTTTGACACTAGCGCGCTTAAGCTAAGAGGCTATAGACTACAGGCTGTGTTTGATGGTGATGAGCTTTGTGTTTATATCAGCAGAGCTGATGGGCATCCTGGTTGGAGTTGAGCAGCGCTGGGTGGGTGTGAGATGAGTCATTGAGTGTAACCCAGTGATGAGACTTGGGTATGCCTAAAGATCTCACCACAGTTACTGAGCCACTAGAGGTCAGTATAGAAGCAGTACGGTACACAGGGCTCGGCCTGTGTGTGGGTGTGTATGTTCGTCTGTGTCCAGCTGTCCAGATGTCCCTTACCTTTTGTCTGTGGAGCTGGACGCCTGGTTTAGCTCGCTGTTGGAAATGAAGTTCCGGATTTCCGAGAAGTAGGAATCCTCCTTCTCATCTAAAAGTGCATGATTGTCTGGCTCGGAGTTGGGGGAGGAGATGTTGGTTCCCAGATTGGAGAGGATCCCGGAGTGTTGACTCACTATTAGTATTAGCACACACAAACATACACCCTTAGTTTCGTGATAATCAATGTCAGGAAGGGGAAACACAATATAACGTTATCTAAATGGGTCTATCTACATGATCATTGTCACACACAGTCGGGTGAAAATATCATCACACGTAACCATATGTGTGTGTGTGTGTGTGAACGCACCAGGAATGTTCTCGTGCTCGTGCTTCTTGAGATGGCGGTCAAGGTTGGTCTGCTGGCCAAAGCAACGGTTGCACAGGTGACACTTGAAGGGCTTCTCCTTGTTGTGGATGTTGCGCACGTGTCGCTGGAGGTTGGAGGAGATGCTGAAGGAGCGGTCACAGTACTTACACCTAGAAGAGCAGAGGGAGGAGAGGAAGAGAGGCAGGGGACGTGAGGGTTAAAGATTGGGAGACGCCAAAAAACATGAAAGGAACTGAGGGAAGAAGCAAAATGAAGAATGGGGGATGAGGGAGATACTGAGTGGATTTGGAGAGAAGTAAGGAGTAGAAAGTAGTGATGTACGGAGACAGACAGCAAAAGATAGAGATCAATGTAGATAGAGAGATGGATCAACAAAGACAGAGAGCGATGGACAAACAGAGCAAGAATTAAAGGTATAGAGGGGTCAAAATGAGTTCTCTGTTCTGGTCCACTAAGTAATCAGTTCTCCAACAGAGCCAGAATGCTTTAGTCTAAACACCGAGGGCACATTGCTGGTCCTCTACTGGGGCTCGTTTCACGACCACATTTGTCACCGTCTATCTGACACACACAGACCTCAGACTGGTTCTTTCAGGATAGGAATGGTAGCCAACCCTGCTAAAAAACATGCACCCATGTTGTGACCTCTTCTGCTTGTTTTCACTGGCCTGCATGGTGGGAGAGGTGCGTTTTTTTGTGTGTGTGTGTTTGTTTACATGTCTGTGCTCAAAATAGCTGAGACAGAGGAATTCCAGTGAAATAACCACACTGTGTCGGTACAATATATATACCTTACACTCTGCTCTGGACAGCATATTGATGAATGAATGTTACCCCTCTGCTGGAGGTGTATGTCACCATTGCCATCCTGTGGTTGGTAACTATAACTGCAGAACCCTGGGTTCCCTACTCCAAAGAGCAGCTCAGGGAACTCAACAGTGTTCTGACTGTGGATCACTCACACTCTCACTCTGGGGGAAACTGACCGCAGGAGTGCAACACTGGTTGGCATAGCAACCGTGTAAACAAACATGTTTTGTTGGACATGAGAGAACATTAGAGAATGCATGTTCACTGACACACGGGAAGACAGAAATGTGAACCAGAACAGGGAGGCAGATCTCTGGAGTGCTTTTGGAAACACAGGCCTTTAGTTCTTGATAATGGACAGAGGTGTTAGATATACTACAATCGGCTCATTTGGATATTTGCGTCTCAACGGCTGTTTCAGTTTTTCCAGGGAGCATTTGTCCCTTAGATGGATTAAATATGGACAACCGTGCTGTTATTCTTGCCATTCTTTCTCTCTATCCCAAAATAAACAATTCACTGCTCTAACTGAACACACACACACACATCCAGACTCATCCGGACAGCATCCATTTAACCTGCCTGTAAACAGACACTGGCCAGGTCTTGTCAGGGACCCCAGATCACAGACACTGCCTCTTTGTTGGGTGGACCCACAGGGCCTGCAAACCTAGTACATTGTGACCTTCACTAACCCTTAATTACTCCTCCAAATGTGCACACATACACACACGCAGACATACACACACATAAACACACATGAACTCAGACATCAAGCCCCTGCTGCAAGGCCACTATTCACAACTAATTGCTTTGGTGGGGAAAAATTGCTTGTCATCAAGAACTGGAATCAAGATGCAAGGGGTCTTTTCATGTTCTACCGTGCGTGTGTGTGTGTGATCTTGTGTGTGCGTGTTTGCATGCTCACTAAAGTCCAGACTTGGCACATCACACTTGATGGAGAATGGTCAAGTGCCAAAACAAATTTTCATCGCCCCCCTTTTCTTTCTTTTTCCCTTTCTGCTTATTTGTATGTGTGTCCAAGGGGACATGAAATTACTTCATCATCTTAACAACACTTTTTTCTCTTTCCCTCCAGCCGACTGTTACACATGGATCGTTACCGGCTGAATGGGGTTTTTGAGTGGTCAGGCTAAAGTGGGCCAATTTCAGAACAGAAAGCAGCAGCTAGATAGCATCTAAGGGCAAGCAAATGGCCCTGCTACAATGAAGCATGAAGAGCCTGGCTAGGGGGCTCTCCTTCTCTCTAGTCCCTCCTTCGCTCTCTTTCTCTCACCCTTTCTGTCCGTGCTTTTCTTTTCCTAGTCTCTACTTCTTCCCCTAGTCTATGCCTCCCTCTCCCCCACTCTCCTACTTCTTATTTGCCTGAAAAGTGGCAGAGATAATGATAATGTCTGCTATTTGTTAGGGTAAATTGTTTCTAAATGAGCTAATCAGTAGACTGTAAAGACTGGGCCAACTATACTGGCACTCAGTCCACAGAGACCTAGTATGTGTGTGTGTATTCACAAAGTTGGCACCCCACTCAGTCTGTGCCCTGAGGTCAACAGAGATATAATACCAAAAACAGTGCCTTTTGTTGAAGAACCTTACATAACAGGAACCTTTTTAAACATGTAATTACATTCAATTATTTATTCTCATGTCACAAAGGACTGATCTGACTTGAGTGCAGCATTTGATGGATACAGTTGCAATTATTTGATGGTCAGAAAGAGTCAGTGTTATTATCTGGTATATAATACAATTGTATTTGTTGCAAGCTGCACAAGACAAATGTATTCCCCACTACTTTTAATAGCAGAGTTATGCACCTACAATCTGTTATCAGACGCCTGCATATGTTTTCTGAGGCATAGGGAGGGTTCCACAGTATAACGATACTGCCTGTTAATAAAAAACATATCTTACCTTCTCCTAAAGCAGTTAAGACAGAGAGAAAGAAAAGGAGAAAGACAGAGGGGTAGTGAGGGAGACAGAGGCTGGGCAGGAGCCAAATCACTGATAATTAGCTGGTTCTATAAACAGAGCTTGAATCTCTCCAGGGCACCATTACAAGCCTACATTGTCCAGGACACCATCCCGCCAGCTCTACCAACCCTCTCCCACCATCCCAACATCTGGACAGACCGCATCAATCTTCCTTCTCTTTCTCACTCTCTTCCTCCCTCTCTCTTCTCAACTGCCAGACCCTCAAATCTGCACGTTTCCAGGATGCCTATATCACACACTGTGTGTTGAGAAAATCAGCACCCATGATTTGTAAGTGTGTCCGGTGTACAAAAGGGTTTATGTGTTAGAAGGAGTATGTGTGAGTAAGGACTGTGCCAGGCATGAGGAGTATATGTGTTTGTTTTGAGTTGTTCCAAATGAGCGGAGATAAATCATTTGGGCGGAGTGTGATGTCATCAAGGGATGTTTGTGTTGGATGCAAGGCACTAAGGCCCCTGTCACAGAGGAGAGGAGGGAAGAAGAGGGAAGAGGTGGGGGAGAGGAAAGGGTGAGAGAGGGGGGAAGGGAAAGGGGAGAGGATGAAAGATAACTTACCTGTAGGGTTGCTCCCCTGTGTGTGTTCGTAAGTGCCTGGTGAGGTTAGCTGACCTGGGGAAGATCTTCCCACAGTACCTAAGGTTATGATGGAAGAATAAAGACAAAGAAAAGATTTGATTTGAGAGAAGAACAAGAAAGTAATGTGTTTCAAATCTAGATTAGAACGTGAGCCTACTGTGTGGAGGGAACCACAGTCCAGGGTCTCACCTGCAGGTGTAGCGCTCCTTGCCCTTGCGGAGGATGGCGTCGGAGAGGGATGGGGGCGGCGAGCGGAAGTTAAAGAGCGGGTGGGCTGAGTGCTGCAGTGAGTTGGGCGGGGCGTCCAGTTTTAGGGCTCCATAGCTTTCTAGCTTCTCGGTCATGTTCTCCATGGCTGACATCTGAGGGGGGGGGGGGGGGGGGAGGAGGAGGGGGAAGAGGAGGAGGACAGGTTTACGATGGGGAGGACAAGCAGAAGCAGGAGGACGGTTAATGTGAAGACAAAATAATTGAACTACCTCCATACTGGGGATTCGCTTGGTCAAGAGGATCTGTCTTAAATTGGACTCAAAACTCTTTTTTTCAACAAGAGAATTGATAAAAGAACAGGGTGCAGCCTGTTACTGTATGTGTGTCTGTTTATATTTGTGTGTTCTTTTAGCAAAGCGGAAATGAGTTAGAGAAAGAGAGAGAGAGAGATAGACAAAGAGAGAGAGAGCGCGCAAGAGAGAGAGAGAGAGAAGGAGCGAGAGACAAACACAAAGACAGAGAGAGAGGGAGAGAGCAAAAGAACGGAAGTCAGGAGGAAGCAGTACATCAGAGGTCGAGCTTGTTGATTGTGCTGTTGGGAGTCACCTCCCTGACCTATCGCACGTTCACAGACACTCAAGGGCCCCACTGGGGACCAGCAGGCCAGGGAGACTTTGTTCCCAGCATCCCCCTTTCTCTGCTGAAGCCACTGCCGCTAGCCAGCGCTCAATAAACCATTCAAGAGCTCCAACGGGAACTATACAATATAGTTTAAGATACCCCTCATTGATAATACTTCCTCTCCTCAGTCCTCAGAACAAAGGCTTCGCTATGTGGGAGTTTTTTTTTGCCAAATACAGTTTACATCCTTCCTTGTTTTGGAATAGGAGGGGAGGCACAGAGACAGACATGGCGTCTCAAATTATTTATTCTCTGTCTGTGAAGGGGGTGTGGGGGGTTGGAAGGGTTGTGGTTCGATCTTGTCATCTAACTGAATAAGCTGCTGCATTGTCTTCCGATAACTGCAACGTTTGAAGGTCAGATGTTCTAGATACGTTTATGGAGGGTGGGTGGAGGGTGGGTGAAAGGGTGAGAGGAGGGTTGGGAGGGGGCAGTCTTCTCTCATTGAAGAACCAGGTGTACAGCTTCTCTGGTTAACTCACGTACTGTATATGTACGTCTGAGAGCTTCCCTGATCTCATTGTCTTTGTACCACCCAAACCTGGCTTGGACATTAGATTGAATCCCTTGATGTACGTGACGTGGTATGGATTATATGGCATATGTGTGCCCACATACCAACAAGCTTTGTATGTGTTTGTGTACATGGATGTATGTGTGTGTGCTTCTTCTAGCTTGCTGTCTCACAATTGATAGAGGACCTAGATTTCGAGGTCTGATAAAACAAGTTTTCCAACGAGAGCCCCCATTCTCCTGGACACAAACACAGGATGTCCTTGATGGACACGTTGCTATTATCTAGCCAGCCAGGGAGAAAAAAGCACTCCAGGGGAAGTTATTAGCTCCCTGTGTGCTTCAAGCCCAGCAGAAACAATGCAATACCTATGTTTAGCAGTGGCAAGTGGTTTGTGGGTAGCTTGATTCAAATTCAAAAGCGTATTCTTTTTATTAATACTATCATTCCTTGTTATCATGATTTGTGAAGGTGGGGGGTTTGGGGACAACCAAACAATGTGGCTTATTATCAAAGGCAAGCAGTAACAGACTTCATGTCTTATAGGCAAGGTGGAGGCGGTGAAATACGGAGGCGCCATTTAGTAAACAAAGGAATAAATTGCATAAAGCTCTTATGAATAACATCAACAATCTGGAATGATGGTGTAGTGCTGTATCAATTCCGCTATGGTCTCAATGGTGTGGGAGTGTTGGTTTTTTACATAATACATGTTATGGTAGAAAAAAAGATTGTATCTGCAACTTTAGTTATGTTTAGAGTATGGTATGTGTTTGTGTGTGAGTGTGTATGTACCTGTGGGTGGAAGAGTAGAGGGGATGGCCTCAGGTATTTCTCTTTCAGAGCTCCTACTGGGTCTAGTAGCTTCCTCTTCTCCACCCTGCTGGACGGACAGCAAGGAAAAGGGTTACGTACCAAAGTCAAAGGCCAACAGTCACACTCAAGGTCAAACTCCACTGTAGGAGTTCACAAAGCTGTTGTTCCTTTAGTCTACACACTAAGGTTGCACTCCAGTTGGGTAATGCGGTTCTCTGGGCAACTCGGGTCTGAAATACCTGTATATGGGGTCCATGAAGAAGGGTGAGGGCTTGGCGTAGTGCAGGGGGGGCTGCTGGGGCGGCTGGGCCAGGGGTTGCTGGTGCAGGGTAGGCTGGAGCAAGGCCTGGGCGTGCTGGGACTGGTGGCGCAGGTGGCTGCCTAGGTGATCATCCTTGTTAGGACCCCCCTTGCCTGTATAGGCATTGTTCTTGCGGTTATGCTGCTCTGAGGAGACTCCGTTGTGGCTGGACCGACTACGGTTGCTGATGCTGAGGTCCAGTGGCTGCTCCTCCCCACCCGTAGGTGGGTTGGGCCCACTGCCGCTGCTCGGAGGAGCGGGCTTGGTAGGGGTGGGAGGGGTGGTCTTGGCCTCCTTGGACTTTGTGGTGAGGTCAAAGGGTGACTCCCCTGTAGGGGTGGCACCTGGCCCCCCACTGACTATCTTGTGCAGCTGCTCGCGGGGCGACTTGGGCTCGGACTTGAAAAACATGCTAGGGTTGAGAGTTCCCCGGTCTGTAGTGAAGGGGTAGAGGGAGTGGGGGAAGTTGGGCAGGAACTGGAAGGGGAACATGGAATGGTAGGGCAGAGGACCCATCTTCTTCTCTTGCAGGCCCATTAGGCCTGGACCAAAGTACTTCTCAGCGATGGAGGCGATGGCCTTGATGGAGTCGGTGGTGGCTGCGTTTGCGCCGGTGGGAGGTAGCGCTTGCTCGTCTGGTGGTGGGAAGAAGGAATGCTGGGAAGAGGCGGAGGACAGGAAGGGGCGGTCGCAGGCCAGGTTGCCTGAGCTGGACACGGCTGAGATGGAACCACTGCTCATGTCGTCTGTACGGCTAGCCTCTTGTCCTGCCGTCGTGCCCGAAGACTTCCTCCTCTTGCCGCTTCGCTCACGCTCGCTCTCACCGTCACTGTCCAGGTCGGAGCCTGACGCGGTGCCAGTGGTGGTGTCCAGGTCCGTGCCACTCGTGGTGTTTACGTCTTCTAGATCGCTGCCGTCTGAGAGGTCCGCCATCTTGTTCTTGGCTTTCGCCTCCCCATAGGAGGACAGGTCCAGCTTGGCCTCCTTGCTCTCTCCCTGACCACCACCGAGGACACTTCCTCCATTGCTACTGTTCAAGGAGTTGACCAGGGACAGTGGAGGGATGTCTAAGGGGCTTCTGGGCAGCTTGCCGTCCTGGCTGCCTCCAAGGGGGCTCTTCAGGAGTGGGCTGGGGGGCAGTAATGGAGGCCGGGGGTACAGTGATGGAGGGAAGATGCCTGGGAAGCCGTGTGAGAGGGAGGGGAAGCCAGGATGGCCAGTGGAGAAGTGTAGCCCAGCATGAGGGTGAGGTCGAGAGGGGAAGTAGTCGGCGAAGCCCAGGCTCGAGTGGTTGAGGCCCGGGAGATGGGGATGGTGGGACTTGGACTTGGCCATGATGGGGCTGGAACTCATGGGTATGCCCGTAGTAAACATGCCCCCCGGAGCACCATAATGGTTCTTGCCCTCACAGAACCGCCGGTGCTTGTTGAGGGAGGAGGTAGTGCTGAACATCTGGCCGCAGTCCTTGCACTTGATCTGTGTGCGACAGTCGGCATGCATGCGCTTGTGACGGCAGAGGTTGGAGAACTGTGTGTAGGACTTGTGGCACACCTCGCCTGGGGGAACAGGACACAGCCCACAAGGGCCTGGTTAAGCCCATTTAAACACTGTCACTAACTTTGGGTACCAAATCAACAAGTGACACAAAATGGAGATGTACAAAATTGATGACTTCATTGTGCTACCTGCAACAAACCTGACATTCAGAAACCTCAAGGAATAGTTTCAAGAGTCTAAAAAGTTGCTTGCATAAAAAAAAATATGTACACTTTAAATAAACATTTATACAGAAGGTAAAATGTGTGCAAAGAAAAAAGACAATAATTGGACAGCATCCTTTCAGTATTTGTCTATGGGGCTGAAGAGCAGATATCCATCCACAGAGAGATCCTTCATCTCATGCATCTACATCTAGGGCTCTTAGCCATGAAGGCTCACTTACAGATGAAGGGTTTGACACTGCTGTGGATGTGCTTGTGCTGCTTGAGGCCTGAGGAGGTGGCGAACGTCTTGCCACACTCAGGGCAGGTGTGGGCACGCGCCCCTACGTGTTGGGAGCGGATGTGGCGCTGCAGGTTGCTAGGGTCAGTGAACACCTGAGGAAGGCAGGACGACCATTTTACATAGATGTATACAAACACTGCATATGCATACATGTGAATATCCTATCAAAACATGAAAGCTGAGGAGAGTAGCCTACTAAACACGAAGCACCAAAATGAACATATCTCTCTGGCTTCAAGTTGCTAACGGTCGTTTTTGCTCCCAAACTGAACAACATTACTAAGATACAAATGAGGCCTGTGTGTTGTGTGGACAACTTACGTGGTGTGTGTGCTGTACCTTATCACAGTTTTCACACTCAAAGCGCTTGCCGCTGTCGTGGGACATCTGGTGGCGAATGAGGTTGGACTTCCAGTTGAAGGCCTTGGGACACTGGTCACACTTGTACTCTCTCTCCTCTGTGTGTACGATCATGTGCTGGCCCAGACTGGGAGGGAGGAGCAGGAAGACAGACATCAGTCACCAGGGGAACAACAGATAGATCATCAAGATGAGTGTAATACAATTCATTGTACAGAAAACAATTGTAGGTTGCAGAAAGGAATTCCCCAAAATGGATGTGAGGGAATTGGTGGTGGTACAGTACCTGTACTCATTGGGGAAGATCTTCTCGCAGTCTTTGCACTCGTGGATGGCCTCATCGCTGTCCTCACGCTCCTGCTTGAAGTCTTCACTGAGCGTGTCGAAGATGGAGCCGGCGCTGGAGCACGAGTACTTCTGGTGCCGTCGCAGCTCCAGGGCCGAGGTGAACAACTCGTCACAGTCCTCGCAGCGGTACATCTGCTCGTCTGCACACACACACACGCGCACACACACACACGCAAGAGACGACAGCAAACATAAACATGCAGCCAGAGAACTTATACGTACACCCAAGACCAACACTGTTCATTCACAGCTTCATTTCTTCAATATTTGCTTTTCATTTTTTACAGTATTGGTGTATTCATTCAAATGGGAGTATTTATATATTGCGAAATCAATCCACTGATTTACCTTGTCCTAAGTTGACTAAGTTAATTGTGCTAGTGTTAATCAGTTCTAACAACACTGTTACAATTGGCATTCGCTTTAAACAGAAATCAATTAGCAGTAAAATATAGTGTTGACTGCATTAACATGGCTAATTGGATGTTAGGCCTGTGGGATGCAGAGTGGAGATAGTACAAGTGCACACAAGGGAATAAACATGTCCGGCTCTTCATTTCCCAAGTTGATAACTTTTGCAATTCTTTTCATGACTAAGGGCAAATGAATTTAACAGAGACCGTCTTTTCAATGTTCGGTTCCTAAATCTGATGCCAAATTCAACATCTTAGGGAAAGCTCGATGGAGTGTAGGTAGGTGTGTGTGTGTGTTTTTCAAACCCAATGGGGCACAAAGAGAAGGGAGCATGGGGCATGACCCAAGTGGGCATCATATTGACTCGCCCCTAATGGCCTCCAACACAATCAATCATTTGAGTCTTTGCTACAAGAGTTTATCCAATATGACTTACAGTTCACGGCTCACTTGGTCTCGACTGTACATAACCATTTTTGACTGAAACATTTCTGACTCACTAAAGAGAAGGGCATAAGAGTACTATAGCAACAGTAGTGTGTCTAAACAGGGGATCTGAACAAATGACCATCTGGCAACCATAGTCCATTACTTCTAGCTGAACTTAAAGGCTCTACGATGACTGCAGCTGCCACCATTTGCACATATTTCATAGAGACTAAGAGCTGGTTTTGTTCCACTCCTGCATTAAAACCACCTCGGTGCCCAGATAATTTTATGCATCACCTTTGAAGGCGGCAACATGTTTCAATGAAAAGGCTTGTAAAGGGCTGATTGAGGCTTTATGACATGTTTTATGACATGTACGTTTTATCAAATCAAACAACACTTTATTTAAATAAAGGAATGAATTGTGTGTTCCTAAAACACTGAGACACAGAATGTTGTATGCTGAACTGTTTTACAAAGGGGTACCCTTTAGAGAAGACTTCACAGTATATGCAAACCAGAATGCGAACCAAAGGTCAACTATGGCTGTTATAGGCTGTATCCAGGTAAAGGGTGCCTACTCCAATGTCCAGAAGAACAATTTGGCACACTTATCTATGTGTTCCATCAGTAACACTCAGGACTAAGGGAGGAATGTGTGTGTGTGAGTGTGTGTGGATATGTCTGGACGTGTGTGTGTGTTTGTGTGTGTGTAGGGGGGTGCTCATAAATGGGAGACTAATAGCTCTCTGGGAGAAGAAGGGGAACACAATTATGTGCAGTTTAGCGGCTAATCTGGGAGCATGGGTGAGGTCTCAGGGGACTCCTCAAGCCCCACTCCAAATTCCTTCTTCGATCAGCCAGACGAAGAAGAGCGCTACACCGCCAGGCTCTCACCCGCTCGCTCAAACTCTCCTACACTCTTTCAGACAAACTCACACACTGATTCATTATTAGCCTCTTGTGCTCCTTTTCTCTTTTTTTATGCTCTTGCAACATGTGACTATTTCTTTTTTTTGCTATTTTAAATGGTCTCTCTTTGTTCTTCTTCCACCCTCCTCCAATATTTTGGCAAAGAGATCTTAGGAAAGCTATCTTTCTGAGAAAACATTTTGGCTTGTGAAACCCTTGTTCTGTCTCTGCCGTTTTTATTGTCCATGACAATTCAAAGTAATCAAGGGATGTTTTTCTCCTTTTCAGAATCCCAAAACACAAGAAAACAATGTTACCTGACAACTCCACTTCATAGCAATGAGACCAATATGTTATGAATCAACTGGGTCCTTTTTTGGTTAAGTAACATTCCAAACCTTGATCACAATTGAATCCCTGGATCAGAATTGACTTCTGCGATAGTATTTTCTTTACTCTATAGCAACAATTCTACAGTATTCACCCAAGAGAAGAAAGGCAACGTAAAAACGTTAGACATGGGCTTTCCTGGATCATCTTAAAATTCATCAATCCGTTTTGCTAAAGTGATTATGCATTGTTCGATTGTTTGGCGAAACAGCAATTACACACAAAAGGTGGATCATTCATGCCAAATTCGAACTATTTTGATATAACATCCAAAGACATTTTAGGCTTATCTATTCACATAGACCATTGAAATCGGTCTATTAATTCCGCGAATTATCATCATAATATGATGCAAAAAAGATATGTTTGTATTCATGTGTAGGCAGGCTAAAGGCTATATTGTGGGCAATTAAGAGCAAGAATTAGAGGTTTGAAAATGTTAATATAGTCATGAAATTCCGTTAGGCTCAATACATCTGCGCGTAGATTACCATTGCAACAACATTTTTGATTGTTAAAAAAAACCTAAAGATACCCCCCCCCCCAAAAAAAAAGAAAAAACCTTTGATCCATATAAGTTTAGAGGTGTGAGGATGATGATACTTTTGCACTTTCGCCTGCAGACTTCACTGGCCAACAACACATGATGCTGGTTAGAGTTTGTTTAAAATATGCGCTAATGATGCGCATTCATCTTACCTTCTAGATTCGGTGCCATCGATCCCTCGGGGAAAATTCCGTCCTTCATATAAACCAGAAGCTCCTCCCCGACTTCAATATCCCTAATAGCTTTATAATAAATCTGCAAAACAGAGAGAAGACAGAAAAGCAGTTAGGGTGCACTCTTCCGACCCCAATGGTTAGTTAGCCTATTTTATTTATAGCCTACATAGGTTTCAAGTCGGATCCAAGACATTACTTGCATTAGGCCTACTTTCTGCGATGTTGTTTATCCAAGTTATTGATAACTGCTAATCTATCTTACCATTATTGTCCTCCTAAATGTTTGTATGAAAGAGCAATTTAAGATATTGCTATGCTACAGACATTGACGTATATCGTTAAAAAAAAAGGATAGCCAACACCACATTTTCATTCTTATCCCGATTTAGGCCTACTACCGATCTAAAGACTTTAGCCTCGGCTGTAATTCACGTGGGCTATAGGCTACTGTGAAAACGTTTTTATATTTATCAGTGTTTTCTTGTCCCCTCTCGCCGAACTGTTAAAACGTGAATTCTACCAACGAATGTATTTCTGGAGATCGAAATGATTTTAGTTAAATAGCTCTACTATACAAAGAGAAAATATAAATTACCTGTCTTCAAACTACAACATTCAAAGCCGTTGTTATCAGACAGCCTATAAAATATATATTGAATCCATCTGTAGGTTACAAGAAACTCTTAGACAAAGCATAAACCTTCACATCGAAAAAAAAATCTGATGCAAGTCGGCCTAAAGACTGTGAGACCAGGTGCAATCCTAAAGTTGATGAAAAGCAGACAGAGAAACAAAGTAGCCTATTTCAGTGTCGTTTGTTAAATGCAGAACACGGTTAGCCAAATAAACCATTTGGATGATCATTTTACATGAAAATCGAAATCCAGAGGGTTACAAGAATTTCGATGTTGATAGGCTATTATTAGGCTACATGTCTATATAAAGGGAGATTATTGATAAATGATCACTTCAATCTTAAAACCCCTTTATGATTATGATTAATATGTGACTCAAACTGTTCATTATTTATTATAAAATAACATTAAACTGAAGAGCAAATTCAATATGCAAAAATTGTGAAATAAAACACACAAAACACAATCAATCGATGTATTAAATGAATTTGAAAGGAACTTCCAAAAACGCAACCTGGATCCTGGATGTGTCTTTTGGGGACACATGGGGGCGCTCACTACTAAATCAGTTAGAGTGGCTGAACACACACACGCACACACGCACACACACACGCAGACAGTCAGACAAACAGACAGAGGGCAGATATAGAGAGAGAAAGGACCGATAACTCCAATTGAATACTCGTACAGACTTTGCGGGTTTTCCGGACTCATCCGAAAACAAGATAATTATTAACTGGCTGTTAATATAACATAATTTTATTTTTGTTATTATTATAAAATGTGTTGTTATTGTTGTTTTATTACAAGCCATGCATATATTTAATATGTTATCTGACCTTTCTGTTTTCCGTGAGTTGAAATAGTTGAGAAAGTTGCGCGGCGGATCTTAAAGCGTCCAATTGCAATAGAAGTTCTGTCCCGGTGGAGTTGGCAACACAACCCATAGTATCAGAGAGAAACCGGGGGCTGGGGCGGCAGGGCCGGGGAAAGAGTCGAGGTCGCCGGGTAGGCAGGCAGGCAGTGAGCGGAGTGTCCTCTCTAGCTGGAGCCGATGCTTCCACTCTCTAGTCAGTCTGAGCGCGTCTTTGATGATGAGGTGAGCTCTCATTAGTGATTCCCTATTGCCCCTCGGAGCGCCCGGAGTTAACCGACGGCCACTCCTCCCCTTCTTATCTCAAACGAAAGGATTGACTGATCTGCCGCGGAGACCCCTCCCCGCATCCCCGTCCCTGCTCTGGTCACTAGATTAATCTATTATTGATGGAAATAATGTATCTACAGTGGTCAAATACTTAAATAATACACACACACACACACAGCCGACACACACAAACACGCGATAGCCTAAAAGGTGAGTCGCGCACTGTTTAGTACGTTTTTTGTAAGGCTTCCCGAACAAATGCTGAGCAATGTGTTTTAGTTCATAATTTTTTTACACGTGTTTTTACTTGTTATCTTTCACCAGATGCCTTTCACAGTTTGTGCAAGTGCTTACATATATTTGTGGGAGTAACGTAAACAATTACATGAATTTTTTTTGGATACGCTCAGAATAATGTGAATCAAATTTTGTACTTCGTTATTACCAGTATAATTTCTGCAGAATTACATAAATTAGGTTACCTTAAAGGACGTTACGACTTGCCTGTATTCTACAGTTTTCCTTTCGCATCAAAGTATCCTATGCTGTTTTCATATTAAATGGAAAGTAATTTGTGATTATGCTATTGAGTGCCGTGGCCTGAACAGCCAAATTGTTATTTAACGCACAAAATTAATAGGCATATCTTCATGCATGTGGACGTTATTTATTTTACAAATTCATCGCCTCCTAGCCTATATTGTTTTTATTACTATATCAGATATTTTGGATGAAATTATTAAAACAATTCAGTACGAATGTTTGTATTTAATATTTGGATACTGCATGAAAATAAATTTATTGTCAGGAAATGTTGGATAAAATCGAAAACATATTTGGATGTTTTTACATTAAATAAGCTCTGTCTTCTCTAATAAAAATGGTCTCAATGATAAACAGAGAAGGTTTTGTGTCAGATAAGATAGCTTTAAAAATGATCAAACAACATAAAAAAGTCATTACACTATACAAGCAAATAAATATAACATTGAAAAAACATTTGCCACGTAAAATTGAGCAATAATGCAATCAAGACAGTTTCCTTTTCAAAACCATTATTAACGCTTTTCTCCCTATGGGCTATGCAGCTGGGCCTCATCTTGGGCTGTCTTTTGAAGCTGTCTGTGTGAAGTATTGGGATATGAACAGTCTATCTCTACAGTAAGGGTCTGACAGCACTCAGACATGTCTTGACCTCTTCCTGTCTGTTTTGAGTGTCCGGGGGACAGATGTGTCATCCATCAATGCCAGCTAAGGCCCAATATAATCTCTCTCTGTCCCCCTCTCTCTCTCTGTCCCCCCTCTCCCCCCTCTCTCCCTCTCTCTCCCTCTCTCTCCCTCTCTCTCCCTCTCTCTCCCTCTCTCCCCCTCTCTCCCCCTCTCTCCCTCTCTCTCCCTCTCTCTCCCTCTCTCTCTCTCTCTCTCTCTCTCTCTCTCTCTCTCTCTCTCTCTCTCTCTCTCTATCTCTATCTCTCTATCTCTCTCTCTCTGACATGACACAAACACACACACACACTATGTATCCCAACAGTGTGTGATCAATCTGGAAAATGAGATCAAACAATGTTGGGGGGCCTGTCCACTCAAGATACAAAAGACAAAGACCGTGTGACATAGGACTACATGGTGAAGCCAGTCTTAGCTGAGAGACGGACCATTTTAGCCCCCCTCTCCTATTGAGACACAACACTGCTCTGTGTTTAAGGACAGGCCTTTAGCTGTGGAGAACCACGTTTCCTGTCATTTGATGTGATCTTGTCTTCATGGATTTGGAAAACCATGTTAAGATGCTAACGAACAAGCTCCCACAAACTGTTGATGTTCATTCACATAACCCTCAGGTTAGGAGTTTTCATATTGATTTAGAATTCATTTGAAATGATGGTTGGTTTGGATTAAGGCTAAAGTTAAAGTAAATGTTTACCACTGTTAGTCTGTGTCCATAAGTACATGTGTGTGTCTGCATATGTGTGTGAGAGATAGTGAGTGTGTTTTTTCTCCCCGGTGAGCAGAAGGATCTGGCAGGGACTCATTGTGTACTTGTGTTGTTATGACAAACGGCTTAAGAGCATCTTGAGAAATGAGGGATGGTGGGTTCAGAGGTTAATGGTCTGTCTGAATGCACGAGTGTAGATGAAGCCCCATGCTCTCTCACACACACACCTCACCTACTCAAATGTTTCATTTTCTATAAAACAGGTCCAACCGGTCAATCAAGATGTGAGTTGTTTTACACCAAGGTCAGTTTCAGACAACCATCAAATAATTTGTCATGAAAGAGTGAACAAATTGGTCTAAAGGTGAAAATAGTTCTAATAGTATAATTAGATGGTCCAATAATCTTTTGATTGAATTGTTCAGGATTATCCATGTATTTTCTGATTCCTGAAAACATTAATGACAAACGAGTAAATAAATGATTTCCTTATGTTTTAAAAGGTTACTGCTTGTATTAGAATTTTCCTGCTGCACACACATTTCCATAAACTCATGCATTGTGCATGCACAAAAAATAAAATACCCGGCAGAGTAAAAAGTTGAATAAATTATGCATTTTAGCATCGTGTGCTTGTGTGTGTGAGGTTTCTAAATAAATGATGGGGTCTCGCCTGCGAGTCACCACACCACACAAACGGGTCACAAACAAAAGCAAAGTCATCCACTAAAGGACCAAACAAAAACAACAAAAGCCTGCATCTAAAAGCAAGCGAGCACTTGGAGTGAGCACTGGGGCCAGCCTGCACATTTTAGTCGTGATCCGTTTATGTCTTTGACACTGTGTTGCAGTGGCAGGGGGCATTGATGTGAAAATCTTAAAAGGATTAGGGCCGGTGTTGTGAGTCAATTGGTGGTTGTCATTCTGGGAGGCCCAGGCTTGGTCCTCCCTGTCCCCCTCGTCGACGGCTCGGGCTTCACTGTCTACTGGCTCAAGTGTCAGTGGCTGATGCCTGAATGGACACACCAGCAGAGGCTGCCTGAGATCTTGCTCGAAGACAGGTGGCAGACAGGGACATTGGACAGGCTGAAAGAGGCCAGAGGACAGGCCAGAGGACAGGATAAGGGAGAGGCTGGGGGAGAATAGGGGGGAGGCTAGGGACACCAGCTAGTCTTCATGACAGGTAATAGGATGGGAAATGGAGGTAGCCAGTGGGGCGGCCGGAGAAAGGAAGGACAGGGAGAGGGGAGGAGAACAGACTCCTCTGACACTATTAACCCAGGCAATAATGAGGCTGAACAAACACTGAGCACAGTGAGAGAACATGTCCTGCCTCCAGAGAAGGGCTGGAGTGATTATATGACTAAGGGGTGTCAATCTATTATTTTACCTCTTGACGTGAGTCACTTCCTCACACTGAGTTGAATAATCCCGGCCTTGGACACACAATGGGTCCATTCTTAACTCATCAATGCAGATACACACTCTTTCACAATGACACACACACATGCACACATAAAGTGGGACTCACACACGAACAATAGCAGGCACTTCACTCAAGTCTCCCTGACAATGCCATGTGCTCCCTGCCTTATCTGTCCTCGGGCTCTGCCCACACAATGAGACCTGACAGCTGATTGGAGGAGGGGGACGCCACTCACCTGGTCTCCACTGAGGTGACAGACAGCCAGGTTCTGCTCGTCAAAGGAGGGGGCAGTGCGGACGTACTTGAGCCAGCTGCCACTGGCTGCCTCTGAGCCTGGGTCCACACAAAACTTGACATTGCCCATGTCATCCACCACCTGTTGGATTGAATGAGGAACACATTCAATATTTGACTTAAATAACTTCAAA
The DNA here is from genome assembly GCF_038355195.1 of Osmerus mordax. NCBI lineage: Eukaryota > Metazoa > Chordata > Actinopteri > Osmeriformes > Osmeridae > Osmerus > Osmerus mordax. The sequence continues at coordinate 14,352,466 of NC_090056.1, forward strand.
ATAGAGTATATTTTGACGCAAACTTTCTATTGTAAAACATTCTCCCAAAACGTTGAGCACTTTGACAAGACAACACATAAAAGGTCTATAAAAGTGTCTCTTCATTCACAGTACAATACTTTACCAGCAACAATTTCCAATAGTTCGCAACAACTACAAACTAAAAACAGTATGGGTCCGTGTACCTTTGTTAAAGTTAGAGTAAGTGCATAAAATGATTAGGTAATGGGTCCATTTATGTGTTATGTGTCATACATGTATTCAGCCATAGTAGAAAAGTTTGAATGTGTGTATGTGTGTCCCTGTCAGTCAGTAGATTGTAAAGGGCCTCCTAAACTTGTTGCCTCTGCTAGCAGCCAGAGGAAATGGGAAAAGGAGTGGAAGGTCGAGAAACTGCATCTTCTTTCACTTGTCTAAAGACTTTCTCTGGCACATATTGATCACCCTTGGTAACCCCTGGCTGCTTTGGGAGCGAGAGAGTAGGTTTCAAGTTTCCTGTCTGAGAAATAATGAAGGGGAGACGGAAGAGATGGAGGAGGAGAGGAGAAGAGAGGTTTATTGTGGGGAAGAAAGCAGGGGACTGACTGGAGGAGTCCACCACTGCCAGTGCTTTATCTACTGTCGGAGAAAAATGGACCTTGCTCATATTCAAATGTAAACCACAAATACTTCCAAATGACTGCGCTATGACGGTGGTGGTAAATGCCAGGCTGAGAAAAGGACAGTAAAGAAACATATTGGTTTGGTCGCGTGAGTGGACTTAGTCTGGTATTAAGGGCTAGAGTGTAAAGACCAAGGTAGTTGTTGTCTGCTAATCTTCGCTTTGGGGTTTTCCAGAGAGTGAGGGGGGTGGGATGACGGGATGAATTAGACCTGAAATCTTACAGCGCTGCTTTTCCACAAAGCTCTGCAGAGCTCCCTTCTCTCCTGCTGCTGGAAGTGATACCAGGTCCTCTGGATCCTCTGGGGGTCCCAGGCGGAGCTGCAGCTCTAATTACAGGTCCTAATCAGCCTGCGCTGGCCTCACCTTTGACCTCCAGCCTGGCTCCCTTGCTCCTAATCACAATCAAATGTCTGTGGAGGACTTGGTGGTGTGGCAAGAGCGGAACCAAAGAAACTGTTGTGATGATATCCAGTGGGAAAGATTCAATGACTGGGGGGAAACTACGATTAAAACTATGATTATCAATAATAATATAATATAAAAAAGTTTGACCAAAATGTTTTATGAATGTGAGCTCTGATCAGTAAAGCCTTTCATCCTTGTGAGTTGTGGTTCTAATGAGTGAAGTGGGTAGGTTACAGAGTAACTTATATACAATGGAGTGAATGAGTACAAATATAGTTTCCATTGAATACTTTCCTTCTAGGGCATAGCATCTATCCTTGAAATTGTGTACCATGAAAATATCATAACTCATCATGTACTGTAAGTTCCTGTTGTCTCCTTATTATCTTGCACTGGAGGCCTCATGTCATATATTTTGAACTGTGTGAGGCCCACATGATTACCTATGACCTTGGAAAGATAGGTGCCAATCTTCACTGAAAACTGCCAATATCAGAAACAGTCTAATGTAAAAAAAAAAAAAAAAAAAAAAAACTCTTTATAAAGTTTGGCCTGTGGGTTGTAAAGTGTGAATCATTGAATGGTACTTTTTTTGGTCGTGAGCAGGCGCGTGCAGAAGGTGTGTTGTCGTGAGGGGAAGTGTGGGTGCCATGTTTGGTGAGCAAATATGGAACTGGAGGTCTGGTTGGAGGTGTGAAGGCCGGTTGCACGTGTTCCTGTAAATCTAGTGGCTGAGCTAAGCTAGGGTAAGCTCACTCCGATCTGCAGCTGGGCTTCACACTAGCGTTCTATTCACCCTGTGACTTGAGAGAAAGTGTTAGGTTAGCCCCCCTCCTGCTTTGTGCCTGTTCTAAAATAGCAAAGCCTGCACCCGCTGGAGAGAATATAATGAGAAAAAACCCTCTTTTTTCGTAGCCAATCCGGTTTAACATCTACAAGAACCTGTGGCTACTTTTTTTGTTCACGCAGCGGCATGATTGTGAGCGTGGAGACGGAGATGTTTGCTAATGACGCACCACTTCTTCATCCCCTCTGGAAATACGGCGTGAGATTTGGATTTGAAATGTTATGTTATGTATTTGGGCTGAAAAACTGGATGAGGTGGAGATCAATGTACTTCTCTCATCCTTGGAGCTTACTGAAGTTTACGGAGAGAACGATGACTTTCTCTTCATCTGCAGTAGATAAACATAGTAAAACAGTCAGCTGAACAAGAGCTACTGCTTCCACCACGGTTTATGTGTTAAGCAGTCTAAAATGATGTAGTCCAGGCCTTTATTTTATGTGTGAAAACAGTCACTGAAAACTAACCAGGCGTAGAGGCAAAATTATCCTCCCTCTCCCCTCTTTAGAAAAAAAAGCCAATCTCTTGTGCAGGTTGGAGTCAGAGTGCACTTGTCCCAGCGTCTGTAGGGAGCTCAAACAGGTATTGTACATGTTTTATGACCAGATGGAGAACAGCTTCGTCTGAGGGGGAGGGGAGGGGCAGGGAGGCTGTGGGATTGCAGTGCTGCTTCTGACTGGCCTTTAAAGCAAACACAAACACACACACACACATACATACACACACACCTAGAGAGGTAGCTGAGGATCTGCTTTGGGGCCTAATGAGCTGCAGGCCTGTGTCAGGGGGCCTGCGAACACTCCATGTCCAGGTGGAGCCCTGATTTATAAGGCCTGAAATGAGGTGCAGCGCAGAGAAGAAAAACCAGAAAAACCCTGCGGCTGATTGTTTATTTATTTACCTTTTACACTCTCCCTCTCTCCACCTTTCACGGCACAGGAGGGACACTTCGCCGGGAAAGCAGTTGCCCGTGCTGGAGTCATAAAGATATCCCAACATAGGCACTGCCACACCCTTGCTGGGGTTTGACCTCTCTCTGTCCCTCTTGCTCCCAGTCTTTCTCCCATCTAATCGTAACCTCTCTCCCTCTTTCTCTCCCTTCCTATCTCTCTCCAAGCTAACCTCTCTCTCCCTTTCTCTCTTCTATCTAACCCCAACCACAAACGTATTGTTTCTCAGACTGATTTATGGTCTGAATGCCAGGGAACTCTCTGAAGTCTTGAACAGGTTAGGGAGGGCCCTTTACATAGTAGAGACCAATGAAAGTGATCAGGTGTGTGTGGAGAGTGTATGGGCAACAGTGAGTCAGTGTTGAGCTGTTCTAGCAATGTGACTTTCCACAAGCCATGAAGCTACAGCTAACACAGTACACTATGGGAATTGAAAAATGAGGCCACTTTTTTGTTGCTTACCGGAGTAAGCAAACACAATAGCTACCACAGTCAAACCACTTTATCTCTCTCAGTTCCTAACCAAAACCCTGTTAGCATCTTACAGCCTACAATGTATAACCTGATAACCCATCTATGAAACTGATGAATTAACAGCTAACCAAAACCATGCCGTATACAAGAAATCTGAGAATTGTGGAGGAGTTGGGGGTGAGAATGGACGGTGAAGTGTGAACTGTGAGGTTTCCATACATAAGATGTGTGTGTGAGAGAGAGACCTGGGGGTCCCCCAGGATTTGGTGACTGATCCCCACTCTAATCAAGGCCAGCAGGGGGAAGGAGAACAGAGAGCCCAGACTTCTCCTTCAGGGCAGACAGGGCCCTTCCCAATCTCCCAGAGTGTGTTCCTAGGAGGGTATGTTGAGAGGGGCTAGTGTGTGATAGCACGGGTACATGATTCCAAAGACTATCCTCACACAGACACATGGACAGTGTTAACACATCAACCTTTTGCTCCATGAACTATCCCACCAAACCAATGAAGATGGTTTTAACAATGAAACAATATAACCATTACTATCGTAAACAGTACCACTTTAAAAAGGTCAAGCATTGTGCGGAGAGACGTAGCGAAACGTAGCCGCTGTCATACCTCACTGAGCTAGCTACTCAGTGTCAACCCTGTCCAAGTGGACAGGAAGCAGGGCACTCTCAACAGGAAGCAGAGATAAGAGCGCAACGGGCATAAGACTCCTTAGAACACAAAGGGGAACTCTTGACAGCTAGGAACGGTAATGGATGTCTAGGTCGGCCTTTCTGGCCATCACTATTTCAGTCCTAGCTTGACGGATGTGTCGAGCAAAGCTGAATAACCAGTGAAATGTCAGCTGGTAGGTGTTGCCATTGGTGACAAGTTGAATATAAGATTTTCTTTTCTTCTAATGTTACTTGGTGTGAAAAGGACTACATCTAAGTATTGGAGGGTGTCTGGGAGTATCTGACAAAGCTTTTCTCCATTGTGGTTACCAGGGTAATGCATGCATGTGTTTGCATGGGCATGGCAACAAAGGGCAGGTGTACTCATTTATCTGTATGCATGTGTGTAACGGTGGATGTGCATGCACTTAAAACGTGTCTGCGTGTGACTGTGTGTGTGTCTTTGTCCCTCTGACCGTTCTGCCCTGTTAAAGGGAGGCCTGCGGTGGTCTCCAAACCTAAAACACATTGTGGAGGGAGATTGGATGAGATTCGCTGGTTGGGGTTGGGGTGGGGGTGTGAAGGGGGGCAGGAGGTTACAAGGAGGTGGGGGGGTCAAGAGGTTGCACAAAGACACAAGCAAAATCGTAACAGGACCCCTCCAAAACGGAGATATGGGGGGATGTGTGTATGCGTACGTGCCTGTGTGTGAGTGTGTGCATGCAAACACACAACAAGCAGGCCTCTCAGATGCAAGTATATATGCTGTGTGAGATGTGATCGTCCAGACACAGATGGCCGGAAAACAAAATGGCTTAGAAAAGGACAAACACAGACAAAAAGATGGCGTCTGTTTTTGTTTCTCCCGACTTGACTCCCCAGCTCTGTGGGCCTGCATATGGGACTACCAGTAGGTGGACCCTTCATTTTCAGAGACCTGTTGAAAGATTTCCTTGTAAAGAGTGTTCGTGGTAGGGGAAAACAGGAAAGCTTGGCTGACACATCTAGGGGTGGGGGGGAGGGAGGGGAGCTGCGCGGCAACAATGGTGTTGTGGCAGTTAATGCTCCCCTGCTCTCTCTGGTTTATGTATTCATATCCTGGGGAAGTGGCCCAACAAACGAGGGCTCTCGCTGCAGCCCAGGGAACATATGGGGGGAGGAGAGAGGGGGGGGGGGGGTGTTCGGATGATAAACCACCTCTCACTCTATCTTTCTCTGTATCTCTCTTGTTCTCTTTCTCGTTCTCTGTTTCTCTTTCTCTTTTTCTCTTTGTCTCTCTCTTTCTCTCATTTTTTTATTGTTGTTCTGCTGTGGGATAATTCAGAATAAAGACCTCTCTCTACACTGTCAGAGAACTGTGTGTCTCCATATTTAAATATCAGTAGTTTCAATTGTTTCTGTCTATCAATATTGTTTTTTGTTGTGTGTGTGTGTTTCAGAGAGAAAGAGTGTGTGTCTTCTAAAAGCAGCTAGGGGGCAGCCTAGCATGAGAGCTTTCTGGGTGGAGAAGTGGGGTCAAGCACTGGTGGAAATTAGACTTCCTTCTACAAGCACACACACACACACACACAGAGTTAAGAAACATATACAATAGGCTCAGACAGAAAAGCGAGGCTGCTGACACACGCAAATACACTCAGGTCTGGACTGATGGCTGGCTCTGTGGCACACATGTGCCCATTCATTCTCCTTTATCTGGTGCAGAGGGCAACCTGGAGTTCTCACACAGGATTTCCTGCAGGCTTCATTATGCCAGGTACAGGTCATTACTCTTTCCCTACAGACACACACACACACACACACAGACAGACAGACACACACATAGACACACACGCAGATATGTAGACAGGAACAATTCTAATTGGTAAAAAAAAAAAAAAAGATTGTGAGAGATTGAGTGGCCGTGAAGTGGATGTAGGCCTGGTCATTTGAGGTGTTGGGAATTAAGTTTCGAGACGACAACGTGAAATAAGTGAGTGTGTGTGAGTGCGTGTGTCTGTTCTGGAGGGGTCCTGTTTCCGTCTGGGAGCCCCCCACTCCCCTCACACACACACTTCCCTCACACACACACTCAGGTCTGCCTAATAAAGCGCCTGACAGAGTGCAGGCCCTCGAAGCTCACTGGCCCACAATGTGTGTGCGTGTGCATGTGCTCATGTGTATGTACGTGTGCGTGTGTGTCTGATGGATGGATGGAGGCCAGTTGAGATGGCTTGACCCCGCCCCATCGCTCAACAGTGTCTGTGAGTGTGTGTGCGCGGAGGTGGACAGACTAGCGGGGGGTCCTGCCAAGAAGGCCTCTTTCTAAACAGTCTGGTCCGACAGCTTTTGTCTGCTCTAAAGATGGGGAAGGAAGGAAAAGACACAATAATGGAAGAGAGAAAGAGAGACAGAGACAGAGAAAGGGAGTTGAAGAAAGGGGGAGAAAGAGAGAGAGAGTGAGAGAGATGAATCATATTTCTAAACTTCAAAGAGCTCTTGACCGGGGAGAAGATGATGTGGGAGGTATGAGGAGAATCGAAAAGAGTTTGAAAAAAGACACAACAGAGGGCAGAAGAAAGCCCCACCAGGCATTGTCCTCTAGTTATTCTTGAAAACAATCACTAAAGATGGATTAGGATGCAGCACCTAAGACACTAACAAGTCTACATAAGAAAAGATACAAAAGTATAAGAGTATCATCTATAAATATAGTTATCTATGTTACGAGTTAGATGTCAAATAACACACACACACACGCACACACAGGTGCCAACAAGAGGAGATTCAGTGCATTCCATGGTAAGCCTTCAATTTCCTCTGAAATACAAGGCGGTGCCATATAATGTCATAAAAACACACCTTGTCTATCGTACACACACTTTACAGCCATGATGACGAAACACGTGTGGAGTCCCATATGAACAACTGTGTTAAGGTGTTGTGCTGTGTCCTGTACTACAACATGTTGCCATCTGTCCCCATACTGTAAACCCCATCCTGTGTTTTGGATTTCATTTTACCCCTCTCTCTCTCTCTCCTGCGTTCTCTTGCTCTCTCTCTCAACATTTTTATGTGGTGTGGTTTGATATGTGTCTGACTTTCTGGAAATGCACTAATGAAGCCCCCCCCCCCCCCCCCCCTCCTCCCCTGCGCAACACACACCTTCTAATGCCCTGCATGCGAATGGGTGCAAGGGAGGGTGGGTCTGTGTGGGGATTTACAGCCTGTTTCCTCTCTGGACATCATTTTGCAGGCAGACAGGCAGGCAGGCTGGCAACACAGGTGTACTGTTACCCATATTAGTGGCCATAAAAACAGGGCCCTTGTCTAACTCCTCCACAGACAACCATACGTCCAGGAAACCAGACAGGGATTTTTACAGTCAAGGAGGGAATGGACCTCGTCCCTTGGTATGTTCAAGTATGTGTATTGAAAGTGTGAGGTATGAATGTGCTGTAGGCAGGATTTTTACAGTGGGAGTAATGTTGTTTGGCTTGTAAGGATGCGTGTTGGTGATCATGTGTGCTTATGCATATGTGGCCATTATTGAATGAAGGCATGTAAAAACTGTGGCTTCTTTTCCCTCATATCCGATCATAATTCTTGTCACTACTTGTCAGAGCGCAGATCTGAATAATTAAAAGCTGGGAAGGCGGGCGGTTGGGCGATCATGCGGGCGGGCGGTCAGGCAGAATAGGGCCTACAGCTTGTAAAAAGCCATCTGGGCTGTGGTGAGACTGGGCTGGAACTGTCAGTGCCTGTCCTGTGGAGGGGCCTAACCAACACACTCCTCTCAAATGAGAGCCTTGACAGCACACACTGTCACCCAGCTTTGCCCCTCTCGTCAAAACGGATAGATTAACACAGACACATCAGTGCAACAATTTGCCGAATCACAGGCTTAAACCGTAGTTCACACATACAGACACAAAATAACATTGCGTGCTTTGGATGATAGCAGCTAGAGGCCCAGTGCTGTATTGATAGTTTTGAGGAAAACAACGTCCCCCCCTTCTCACTCGTGGCCGTGTCCTCCCCCCCCCCTCCCCCTTCCTGCAGCAGCATCTCTGCCGTCTGGCAGGAATTCCCCGGCCCTGCGGTTCGAGCGAGCCATCTCTCAGCCCGCGCCTCGCTAATGAAATGGCTGTGTGTTATTTACGGTGTCTCGTTAAGGTGGTCTGAGGGGGGTGTGCTGTGTGTTGTGCTATGCCTCTCCGCTTTACTGGAGAGCAGCTTTGGAAGTCGGCCCCTTTTTATGGCCTCACTTTATGATATGTATTTAGGGCAATTAGGGAGGAGATGTATTGGCTCATTATAGCAAAGCAGGTGCAGTGTTAAAGCTAAATATATGAACGCTAGATAGAGGTCAACGTTTGAACACGGAACAGATGAGGAGCGTGTGTGTGTTTATGTAAAGTTTTTTGTGTTATCTGTTTCCTGTAAAATAACTCTATTATTCCTCTCCTATCCTGAGCACCAACCGGTTCTACTGCACAAACATTCTAATGCCGGTTTGCCAGTTACTGGTGCAAAGGATTATGGATGAACCTTCTAATAACATAAAATAAATATGTAAAAAAATAAAAAATAAGGGGTATTACACAATATATAAAAAATACAGTATATATCAACAATTTCTGGAAATATTTGGAAAAAGTAGTACATTAAACAAAGCAGGTGTTGGAGGTGCTTGTCTGCACGAGCACCTGTTGCAGGGAGGATCTGAATGACTAGCAGGGTATCATGACTGTCAGTCACACCCTCTGTAGACAGGCCAGGATGCTAGAGCATAGACTGATAAGACATCGCAGTAAAAATGTGTAGTCAAATGTGTATATATGGAAGTGTGTGTGTGTGTGTGTCAGCACCCGTGTCTGTGTGTGTGAAAACGAGACAGAGAGAGTGAGACAGTAAAGATAAGGGCTTGGTGGTAAGTAGCTCATAAAAGTGAAATGCAGTTGGAGCTACTGGCCTGCCAGGCGTTGGTGGTGAAACCCAACCCCTGACAAGTGTGGAGACTGGATCCAACACTACTACCCACCAATACACATCCAGCTTCATCACAGGCCCTCCCATTGTAATCAATAAACAATCCGCTATGTCTGACTATACCCTTCAAAATTGACAGGTTTTTATGATTCTGAACTCTGAGAAATTCAATGTTTGACTTGTCCTGCTGGCAGTCTGATTGAATGGGTTCCTGTGTGGTTACCTGGCCTCTCTCTCTCTCTTTTTCTCTCCCTCTCCCTGGCAGCCTGGGACACAGTGATGGGAGGGGTCCAAACTGAGAGTGGTAATGTTTATCTGAGCCTTGGTCTAGTGTTGTTTGTGTGCATTTTGTGTGTATGTATTGGAATGCAGGTGGTGCTGGACTCTCTCGATCTCTCTCTCTCTATATATATATAATATATATATATATTTTTTAATTATATGTGTGTGTGTGAGTGTAGGTACAAGTGTGTATTTGTGTTTGCATGTGTGTGTGTGAGTGTAGGTACAAGTGTGTATTTGTGTTTGCATGTGTGCACAGTCCTGAAAGCCTCTATGGGTAGGAGTCTCCAAACCAGGAAACCATAAATTACAACAAGCTGACCTGAAAGACCTTCTTACATTACAACTTCAAATATTTATTTATTGAAACATCAAATAGAATTATACACAAGAGCAAAAGTGGGAGAAAGAGGATAAGGTTTTATATATCCTTATGATTGCACAAAATGGATTTAATTAGAGACTGAGGGTGATGTACACTTTGAACACAGAAATGTGAATTGAGATGTAAATTGAAAGGTTCTTGGATTAAAACCAAGTTCACTAAATCACTCCAACCAGTGTGCTCTTGCCAGGTCCGACAGCATATGAAGCCACCCCTAGGAAGTGTGTAACTAATGTTCAAACAACCCTGCTCAAATCAGCTCTGACACTGAAGGCCAACTGTGAGGTCAGACAATTTGCGGAACTGGGCAAACATAAATATGGAAGTGACTGCTGATATTAATTTGTGGCATATGTAGTGCTATCAAATACTGTATCAACACAGACATTCTTTTTTTTGTTCTGACTACAATAAAATACCTTGAGGGAAAACAGAGACGGGCACGAGAGAAATAAAGCTGAAGATATGGATTCTCAAAAGAAATATTTAGCTTGTATTTAAAATGCATTGATCAATACACACAGTGTTAATGGTTTAGCATACTCTGCAAGTGAAGGACTTTGACCTAAAATGGAGGTGAGTGTGTGAGAGTTAGACAGTGTTTGTGGTCTGGATGGTGGAGGCACTAATGACCACGTTACATGACAGACTGGAGGTCCACTGTGCCCACTGCTACTGTCAGCACAGCCTAGGGCACTCACCTCCAATATCCACTCCACACTTCCACTCTGAGGGACATCGGTGGGAAGGTGAGAAAGAGAGAGGAAGAGAGGGGGAGAAAGCTGGCACAGGTGAGGAAGGACTGGGAAAGTGCTGATGGCAGCAGTTCCAGCCCACCACTACCACATCCAAGGCCCCCGCTCTCCCTCCTTGTTGCTGTGCCAGTTAGAGAAACATTCCTTCCTCCAGCATCCACAGCAAATGACAAATAAACAGGAACAGGTTTAAAGTGGCACAAGAGAAAAAGGAACTGAGGAAAAGAGGGAGGTGGAGAGAGACAGGGAGGAGACACAGAGAGGAAGGTCATGTGTGCAAAGGCATGCTCAGGGTAGGGAGGGAGGCTGAAAGAGTGGCAACAGTGTAACTTTAAATGAAGATTCAGTGCAGCTGGTTCCAATAGCCTTAGTCTGCCCTGAGATCTGGTCGCTCCATCAAATCCGTGTGCTGTGTGAAATGCAAATTCATTTTATGGGGCTCCAATTCGTGGCACAGCGTTCCTTCTCAGATATGACTTTCAAATTCAAACCTCCTGTGAAACCTGGACACACCGAAAACGCTGCCTTATCCCAAAAACATAGGGGCGTTGGAAGGAAGAGGGTGAGGAGGAAAGATGGAGAGAGGGAGGGAAGCCAGACAGATAGGTAGACAGGATGGTGATGGAGGTGAAGGAACAGCAGAAAGAGAGCCACAGCAAGGGAGGGAAATGAAGTGGTAGAGAGGGGGAGGTAGGCAGGGAATGGTAAATGAAGACAGCAAGACCAGAAAGTAGGTGGCAGACAGATGTGGACCAGGAGAAGTTCTGATGGAGGTCCAGACAGAGGAGTAACAGTAGAGAGCAGGCCAGATTGAAGCCAGATGATTGCGGGGAGATAATGTGCTTCTATGTTTGGTAACACTCTGACTAACCTCAAAGTAGACCTGAGGAAAAAAAAAAAAACGACCCTCTCCTCTCTCTCTTCCCCCTGTTCGACTTCATGCTACGGTCCTTCAATATCATGTTTGGATTGCAGCTACTTGCATGGATCTCAAGGTGGATTCAACTTACTTGTGCGAAGCTACAGTTTGATTCCAGCTCCATACTTGTATGGGATCTGAAGTTTGGCTCCAGTCTTTGAGAGTGCTGGAGTTTGGGGAGGGGGGCTCGTGCAGCGCGGTCTGTCCAATGGGATTAGCTTTAGCTTTAAAAGCCGACGCAATGTGAGGGGACGTGCAGTACTGTTAAACGAGGATTATGGGAGTATCTGGGCATTCTCACTGCAGCCCGGGGGTTGGTGGTGTGTATGTGTAAGTGTGTGTGTGTCTTGTTGTGAGTGTGTGAAGGGGGACCACCCTCCTGCCTTAGCAGGGGCTGAGAATACACAGGCAGAGAGGGGCTATAAAAGTAGTTCTCGACGAGTGTCGGTGCCACACATGCGAACAAGAGGAAAAGGCCTATTTTACTGTTGTGTAAACCATTGTTTAATTTCCCACTTCTTTCTTTTTTTCCCCGCTTCGAAATTTCGCAGTACTTTGGCCAAGGTTCAAATGTGAACACAATACAGCCATTGAGCTCCAAAGCAGCACCCTCTTGGCTGGGCTTGTTTCAGGCTAAGCGCTAGAGTTAGCGCCTTTAGTGCCTCTCATTCTAGCCTTTCCTCTTTCTTTCTACCTCCACCCTCTTCCTTCCCTTTCTCTCTCTCCCTCCCCACATCTCTCTCATCGCAACCCCCCCCCCTCCCTCCTTCCAAAAGACCATACATCAGCAGAGCTGTGGTGGTTGTGAACGATGGTTTCCAGTGGCTAGCCGGGGCTGAAGCTGATGTTTACAGCCTGCCCCTGGTCCTGGGAGCCCCGGCCTGCAGCCTTAACCTTCACCCTAACAATGACTCCTGTGGGCCCTGACACGCAGATAATGGATCCTGGCTGTCCACCTCCGCCCAAGAGCCCATATATCCCACTGCCTTTTAATTAAAGGAGCTCATCTCATCTACAGAGGCGGTGTGGCTCAAGACCCCTAAAGCCATCTGGTGTGTGTTAAACATAATATTGAGAGCGTGTGAGAGCCGGGGTCTCAGTGATGGGTATCAATCTGCCTTAATGTATGGAGGGATATATCGAGGGATGTAGGCCCCCCTGTGGAGGTGGTAATGGTTAAGCGGGTGCATTAGTGTGATTGCGCTCAGCAAGAGAGGGGGGCCTATGGCGGAGCTGCGCGAGGAGGCTCGCCATCCCATCTTCCACTGCTTTAGCAGCTATTAAGGACAGCAGGAGGGCTGCTACAGTGATAAATGGGGGAGAGAGATGGAGAAAGGGAAAGAGGTGACATAGAAAGAACGGAAGAGGGGAGAGAGGGAGATGGAAAGAGGGTGTAATATTAAGGGTGTTTCAAAAAGCGAGCTAAAAACGAAATACCAAAACGTTCAAATAGGGGCAACAGCTTCCAACAGCTAAGATCCGATGAAAGTCCCACAGAACAGTCTAATACAACCATGGAACACACAAGACACACAAGGGCATCTCAATTGGCATACTTAGTTACAAAGAGATCTGAAGAGATAAAAAGTGTACAAAGTCTTTTTCACATCATGTTTCTTGATATATTATATTATTTTAAAACTAAGCAGCAGCCTGAAATGTGCCAATCGCTAATGTCATAGTAATAATGTCATAATATCAACTAATAATGGGAACACAAGCAATTTTCATATCCAGCAGGGAATGTGTGTGTGTGTGTGTGTGTGTGTGCTTGGTGTTGATGATGAAGGACAGTGAGGGCACTACTATGGGCAGGGACCCAAGCCCTCAAGCCCACCAAGGGCTCCAACATGCAGGGCCAAGGCCCCTGGGACACCAAAGCTGCATTGGAGGCAGTCTGTCCAATTGCAAGGACTTTCAAATGAACCAGTGAATAATTACTCCAAGTTTTACTTTACCTGTAGTTCTGAGGAAGCAAACAACTTTCAGAGTAGTGTATGGCTCCCTGCTGGCCTCTTAAATGCCCTGGTATAATTCTACGATTTAAAGACTCTAAGGACTGACTACCTCCAGGAAAATAATCAACCATAATTGCTCAATCAAGATGGTGTTCATAACACAAGGAGGGTTGAAAACAAAGCCACAGAGAGAGATTGGGTACACAGTCAAAAAAATAAAATAAGAGCAAGGACATCGTCTTTGATAAGAGATTGACTGAAGAGGAGAGGAGCGACTGAATGGACGTTTGGATGACATGGCTTCTGCGTCTGCAACAGTAACTGAAGCAGGGCTGGGTGAAGGCCCTGATCAATGACTGGCACCTCAGGCACTTAGGAAATGTTACTGATTATTGCTTATTGATCATCACATGACCAATTTCTTTGATTGAGAATAAATCTTGGACAATTTCATGCAGGATTAGAGTCTTGATCTATTTGCCTTCATGGTGTGATTGGTCGAACAAAAAATATGATAAAGCGAACTGTCAGAAGAGAGGCACTGTTGACCTATAGAAGCCATTATTTAGGTCCGCTCTGAGATTGAACCTAAAATGTTATAATTTATAACAATAACAACATGTGGCCAAGTCTGTGAGGTACAGGCTTTAATGTGATGCTAGTGATGTGTGAAACATCAGACTGAAAGTGCTATCAGATCTGTTACTTTGCTTTGACCAGGTGTATTTCCAGTGGCAGATGGCTTTTGTTTATCTAAATGACTTCACTGTGTGTGCGCGAGTGTGTGTGTGTGTGTGGTACGCTGTACCTGGATGCTCGTGAGCTTGTTAGTTATCATAATTACACCTCCACAAACAACAAGATGTGTCTTTCCATCCAGAGGGGCGTCACTCTTCCTGACCCCGCAGCAGCGGCAGGTCCTGAGGGGGTGTTTAGGAGGTAAACACACTCCCGCATCCTCTCTGCTGGGCCACAAGCATTTATTTCCCAGCATGCACAATTAATCAGGTCCCCTTTAATTTGGGCCGAGCGTGCATATATGTAAATGGAAAAGCAAACAAAGGAGCCGGTGATGGATAGGTAGGGTGGGGGGCCAAAAGGGTCCATGTGGGGCCCTTAGCCACGCAGCGCTAATTAAAAAGCCATATCAGAAGAATGACTTATTAGCGGGGCCTGCCCTAGAGCCACACTGTGCTAACACCACTGCAGCTTAGGCTAGTTAGCTGTGGGAGAGAGAGGGAATGATGGCTGCTTCCTTACTATGGCACTGCCGGGCAGGGGCCCGCGTGACACATTAGCATGCCTAGCCAAATTAGCTTAGCACCATTAGAGCCGTGCCATTAGCCATTAGCCTAACGCTCGGGTGTGCTCGGAGCCCATATGAAAAGGTTACAATGAACACGGCAATTAGGGCTATAATAGGGTAAACAACAACTTTGGTGATCGATGGAGCAAGATGGAATTCTTTTGAAAAAGATCACCGGTGCTAAGAATGGAAAGACACGAGAGTGTGTGTGGAGCCACATTGATCTGTCACGGTGGGGTTGGAGGGAAAAACACACTCCTGCCGAGTCCTCTTCTATTCAAACACGACACTCTAAAGGTGTCCACACACACGGCACAGTACAGTATGTCCTACCCAGAGAGGGTGTGTGTCTGTGTGTGTGTGTGTCTGACCATTCTCTATCAGTGTCTGTTTCCTGGCACGTTCCTCCTCCGGCCATTCAATTCATCAGGGGAGATGGAGCTCAGTTCTACCCCGCTGCTCTTTACAAAACACACACATCTCCCCGCAATCTACTAACATTTACTTCATAATTTAACACCACGCCACCTCCAATATTATTTCCATAGAGGAGGAACAGAAAGAAAACAAGCGCTCGAGGATCGATGGTGCAAAAAATTGGTTTTATCGAGTGCCACCATCTGATATTTCCTCCAGATACAGATAAGAGAATGGGAACACGCGCTCGCCCTTCTCGAAGAGAGAGTGAGAAAGAGAGAGAAAAGAGAGAGAAGGAGAGAGAGGAAGAGTGAGGGAGCAGGGAGAAAGAGAGAAAAAGGAGAAAAAATAAATGAGATTATTGATGTTACACGTCAAAAATAATTGCTCAGATTTCAACTGAGACGAGAAAGGGGAGATGGGGATGCTGATGGGTTCGGTGATCCATGAAACGCTTCGTTTGGGAGAAAGGCCAATGAGTCCTGTGTGTGGTGTGTTTGTGTGTGTGTGTGTCTTTTTGAGAGGCATGCTTACAGTCAAACAAAATGTCCAGAATGAATTTAGTTTTCGAATAAAAGAGGGTTTGATTGTACTGGAGTCAGAAAGCATTGCATTTTCGATGTTGGACATGGCTTGCGCAAGCTTTTAACCTTGGAGCCCAAAGGTTCTGCAATACCTCAACTTCCCAAATTCACTTAAGATTTAAAAGAGGGAGCTGTGTGTCCGTGTTTATTTTCCCCAGGGTGAGGCTTTAATCAATGTGAGGGCAAAGATAACTGTGACACACACTGTACATAGAGAGGGGCTCAGAGGTGAGCGCAGGGGCGGGTGGGGGGTGTGGGCGAGCGAGACAGAGGGCCGTGTTTTGGACAGCCCAGTGAGGAGGCCCATGGCTTAAGGCTGTGATCCCACTCAATGGAATATTTTGAATTGAGCGTGAAATCAAACATCATCTGCCAGGCTAAACTGACCTCTGGCGAGCTGGATGTAAATGTGTACTCGTGTATGTGTCTGTGTGCGGGAGTGCGTGAGCAATTGCGTGTGTGTGTGGATGTGCATTAGTGTGTGTGTGCCCCCTCACAAAGACACATTCACAGAGCTGAAGACTCTTGAGAGCAGCTCAGCTTCAAGATGGAGGCAGAAATCTCATCTCATTCGCAAAGTAAACATTCCAACTTTTCAGCGCTTTTAGGCACTTTCCACAAATTTTTCCAATTCTTAACATCCATCATCTCTCAAAGGATAGCTCATACTGTAGTTAAACGCCCCAAACTATATAACCTCAAAAGTTAGATATCTATGTATTCATATACTGCATCTCAATTTTATTTGAAACAAAAGCAAGATAACATTCAAAGCATTTTACACTATCTTCACAACCGCAGTCGCCAACTTAAGTACTGCACATTTCCTTCCACTTCCAATCAATCTTTTCACGTCTGAAAGAGCACGTTTAGAGAGGGGAACATCAGTGTTCTGTTCCCAGGGCCATGCATGGCCTGGAGGATAGAGAGGATTCTGGCGTTAGCAGTGTGGGAACGGCTGTCTGTGGAGGAGGAGGGGGACTCTGCACCAGTGGCCACAGAGAGAGGGATTGTTTGACAGGGGACACCAGGAGCCTGCAGAGAGGGACCACTGTTTCAGGGAGCCACTCGGCTAACCTCAGCCCGGGGGGAGGTGGGGAGGCCGAGGGAGGACTAACCTTACACATCCCGACGCATACATCCCCAACCTGATCGCGTCCACCTCTGTCCCGCTCATACACGCGTGTGCGCGCACACGGATTCATGCATGCGCACGCTCTCACCGGAGCCTTCGAGGCCCGATGCACGTCTGCAGCAACCGCATGCACCACTTCAACTGTCTCCCTGCGTGTCTGATCCTTCTCATTACAGGCTGCTGCTCCCAGACAGAGAGGCGGTCAGTGGGTTATAAGCAAGGGGAAAAGAGTGTGTGGGGGAGTCATTTACGAGTTTTCTCTCCTATCTGTACTCTTGTCTATGTGTGGCGTTGGTGTGTGTGTGTGTGTGTGTGTGTGTGTGTGTGTGTGTGTGTGTGTGTGTGTGTGTGTCTCCCTGGGGAGCTTCCTGTCTGTCTCTCCTTACATGTGAAAGGGCCGATGAGCAATTGGATCCCAGAGGTGGGCTCTGGTCCCCCCTGCCGGGGCTCTCATATTTTCAAGCTGACCGTTTTACGGTGGAATCCGTTAAATAAGTCCACCCCGTGGTCGAACCTGTAGCCCGGTCAGTAAATTCTGCTGTCATGAAAGTGTCTCCGAGAGGTCGAGCTGGACAGACTGCAGTCCATCTGTAGAAAAGGGAGAACTTGCCATGGCATGTCAGCTTTGATCTTTAATATCTTTTATGTTTTTTTGGGGGGGGGTGATCGTTTTTCACTCTTTTCGATCCAAATTTTCCTCTTCATATTTTTCCGACTTCGTCGCTAACAATCTTCATCTCTTATTCAACACTCCAATCACATTTCCCTCGATTTCACTCTGGTGTACTCTTTGTATTTTCTCCCTCTTGTTCTCTTGTTCTTCTCTGTCTTTGAGAGTGAGGTTCAGAGCATATCATCAGTAGGGCCCTGTCAAGAGGCCCGTAAACACACTGAGAATCAACCCAGAACCAGTTGCTACCTGAGGCTGACCACACTTCATTAGTCATACCCACTCAATACATCAGTGAAAGAATCAACCGCACGTGTTGGTCTCAGACTATTGGCTGTTTTTTCTCCTATAGGATTTTTGCCTCCTTTGTTTCCACCAATTCTGAGTCTGTGTCTAATGGCACCATGTAACATAGTACATCACATCACCTATTCAGACCCCTTGGTGGTCTGCTGAATGTTTGTTTTATTTTACACTTCCCTCTCATTTTATTATATCCCTTTCTTCATTCACACGAAATGTCCCTCCACTGCTAGCATTGTTTTTCCTCTTTCTGTTCCCTTCTTCCTCTCTCTGGGCGGTTATTGACATTTTACCGCTAACCTTCTCTTTTACACTAGCTTTAATGTGCGCCCTCTTATCAGATGCGCCGGCGGTTTGGAGTTTCAGCCGGCCTCCCTCCTCCTCTCCTTCGGGTTATTCATCCCTTCTTCCTGTGTGCTGAAAGTCAAGCTTCCCTTTACAAAACCCCCGTGGTCTTATCTGCAGGACCCCTCGACCCTGGAGTCAACGTGGCAGCACCCGAGAGCCAGAGCGAGCGGAGAGACGGTCGATCCCCCGGGATAGAGGGGACAGGGATGTGTGTGTGTGTGCGCACGCGCGCGTGAGTCACTCCTGAGGAGGGTACAGTATCACCTGTAGAGTAATCTCCCCTGCCACCAGATCCAATGTATTTACAAGTGAACTGTCTCAACACTGCTGATAAGCCCAGGTGACGTGGCAGTGGACTCTAAGATACCGCAGGGCTGTGGGGCTGCAGGACAGGCAGAGGGGGCAGAGGGGGAGAAGGGGAGAGCCAGGAGCAAACTGGTAACAGGTAGTCCTGAAGCTCAGCCCTAAGGGTGGAGAGCAGGTTTAAAGACACACCCCGCATCTAGATGGGGTGTGTGCCGGGGTAAGAGGATGGGGACCGTGTGGGCAGGGTTAGGAGAGCGAGGGCTGGGTGTGCAGGGGGAAGAGGCTGGGGACCATGTGGGGGTGTGGGAGGGCTCAGAGTGGCTGGGTGGTCAGGCTCACTAGAGGGGTATCACTCGTCCTCCTCCACTGAGAACTCAATCTGTTTCTGTCTGCACCACTCCTGCACCGTCACTTCACTGATAATGATCCAGCCAGAGGGCTAGAACGGAGTAGATACACACACACACACACAAGAATGGACACACACACACACACATAACCGAGTTCACAATCCTGCTTGAGTGTACGTGTCTATGTCGCGTACAATGAGGTGAGGATGTGCCATGGAATGTGGTAAGACTGGCATTTCTTCTTCTCTGTGCAGGTAGTCAGACTGTGTACCCCCAGTGTGTGTCGGTGTGTGTGTCTGCGTGTGTGTGTGTGTGTCGGTGTGCACGTGTGTGTGTTTTCTTTGCTGTGTTTGTGTGTCTGTGTCCGGCAGGTGCTCCTAAGGGCACATATCCCATATTCATATCCTGATTCTATTCAGATAGCTCCGAGAGCTCCCAGTGGACAGCACCTGCTGCTACACACACATACACACAGCACATTCTTCTCTCTGTCCCCACATTCTTGCCTCCTTCCTTGTCCGGTGTCCATTCAGTGCTGAGTCAATGGGGGCCATAGGATCCTCTCACTCCGTCAGTGCTGTTGTGACACATGAGTGATGGAGATGGTGGGAACACGCCAGGACAATGGAGGACACACACAGCATCCTGTACCCAGACTGCTGCCGTCGTCTGGTGGGAGCTTTAAACCCTGTTATTCGCTTTTCTTTACTTCATCTGAGAGTTACGACTCCTGGAAGAACGCGAGCAAACAAAGCGTGATTGCGAGATCAACTCCTCAGCCTCTGGGAAACGGGGCCTCTAAACTGGGAAACTGGGCCTCTAAACTGATGTAGAAATAGGCAAGGCAGCACATGATACGAAAGACAGCTTTCCAACTGCATCGATACCGGAGTCTTTTAACCCAGCACGTACCTCCTTGTCAGTCAAACCAGTTCAACCTCTGAACCCAGTGGGTGAGTATGACAGGGGGGGAGGGGGAAGAGGGGGTGGAGGGGGGGGAGAGAAGGAGAGACGACAGGGTCGGAAGTAATGAGAGGGTTGAGAGATGCAGCAAATGGCCACCGTTTCGGTCCTGCGCGATACCCGGGGCTCATCACGTTGCGAGGGTAATGGTGGAGATTAAGTGTCTGCAGGCTAATCTGGGGCTCTCCGCCTTCGCCGAGAGAGAAGGAGGAGAGAAAGAGAGAGAGACGGAGGGAGGATATACAGAGGGAGCAGACGGGGAGAGAAGGAGGATAGAGAGAGAGAGAGGGAGTGGGAGGGAGGGAGGAGAGAGGAGGGCACAGGGAGAGTGCTCCAACTGAAGGCACGTCCATGCGAGCGGCTGCTGCTCTGCATGCCATTAGACAGAAATAAGGGACAATTTGGTTGTCAGGAGGCCGTCTATAATCTAGGCCTCAATCTTCAACCTCTCGCAGGTCCGCCTCAACTGCAAGGCCTTTACATGCCTCTGGCGAGAGAGGGTGTGTGTCACTTGGAGTGTGTGTTTGTGACTGTGTATCTGCGCCTGTGTCAGTTTGCGAGGATGTGTCTCTATGCCAGTGTGTGTACGTGTGTGTGTGTGTGTGTGTGCGTGTGTGTGTGGAGCTAATTGAAAGCTGATTCCTGTCAGGAGCTCCTTTCTCCAGGAGACAGAAGGGACATTGTGTCCCTCGGAGCCTGAGTGTGGCCTCGGCTGCTGCCAGAACCCCACCTTCTTTATCCCCGAGACAAAACAGACCCCCCATCACCCCCTCCTCTCCTCTCCTCCTCCCTGATCCCTTCCTCTTCTCCATCACGCCATCCTCCCCTCACACTCTCTACCTCCGCCACGCTGTCCTTTCTCATCTTGCCCTCCTTCTGACTCTCACCCCTCTCTCGGTCCCCCCCCCCCCCTCCCTCCTTCGGTCCAGTCTCTCTCTTTTCCCTCTCGTTTCTTTGCTGTCCATCTCCCTCCCTCGGCCCTCCTCTCTCTCTCCCCGCTGAAAGGTGATACTGCAGGCTGGTGAGCTGTGTGGAGCAGATAACGGGACAACAGACTGAAAAGTGCTGTCTATCTCCCAAGCAGGGGACTCAGCCCATGTCAAAACTACAACTTTAGGACTCAACAGGGCTTGGCAGCCAGAGCCCTTCTCACACACACACACACACACACACACACACACACACACACACGTACCTTTACCGCACACAGACTGTCCCTAAGCCCCATCCTCTACTGCTAAGAAGAGAGGCTCATGTTACCAAACCGTGTGTGTGAGTGTGTGTGTGTGTGTGTCTGGAATAAGAGTAATAGAGGGGGCTAAGTGAGAGACGAGGGGCATTATAATACAAGCAATAAATGGCCACAGTGTTCGAAAATCTTTTAAACAGAGGAGACGCCAACCTAGATTAACGTCAAGTATGTTTTGAGGGGCACCCCATCTTAAAGTTGGTCAATCACCAGTTAATGACATAAGCTCATGGCTGCAGACTGAGGCTCAGGACTTGACACAGGAAAAATGAGTCACGCTGTTCTTAAGGTGATGACCAACATCAGATAATGATTTGTGTAAATGTGTGTGTGCGTGTGTGACTGACTACATTTGTGGGTCACAACGTATTTGAAAGGTGAAAAACAACATATCAAAGAATGACGTGTGTGTGTGTGTGTGTGTGTGCGCGCGCGTGCCCCTGTGTGAGCGCACACACTCCACGCTCTGCACTGAATACCCCTTTTAACCTTACAGTATGCAGTTCACAAACAGACTCGCCTTTCACCCTTCAGATAAAGCCCTCTTCTTTTTCTATAGCTTGGGGGCAAATTTATATTTTCTTAATTTGTAAAATAAATGGTGTTCAAATGAAGGAGGGCTTGTGGCCGGTGTTATCATCCCCAGTGTGGAGGAGAGGGAGACGTCCTAATGCCTTCCAGCTGGAAGGCTGGGGTGGGGGGGAGGATTGGTGGGTAAAATGACAGATTTACTTGGCCTCTTAAACACAGTAGACAGGCTGAGCTCCACACACTGTCAGAGGAGAGCCTTGTTAGGGGGCCTTGGAGGAGGCGTGCTGGACCAGAGAGATGGAGGGCACAGGGAAGGAAAGAGGGGAGAGGAGGAGGGGGGGAGAGGGTGAAGCTCTCTCTAAGCTCCACATCATCTGTCATGTAGATACACAGTATATTTTTGGTGGAGCAGGCCTCCTCGGTCTGATCCATTGCAACTACTCCCTCTGCGTCTCTTTCTCCTGGAGGGTTCCCACATGCTCAGTGTGCCATGGGCTGGTCACCCACTCTGTCGACTCACCCGTACCGTCTTTGTCCAGTATTGTAGGGTTGCAATGTCTCTGTGGGTGACAACCTACGGTACACGGCAACCTGCAGGGCAAAGCCACTCGTCCACATGCAGGTCTGGAGATTCATTGAGTTATAGAGGGAGCCCCTCTGCAGCCCACCTTGTGGTGAGGGGACTGTGGGGCCGGCTTAATTCACAACCTAACACACAAACACGCTCCCAGCCTCAGCTAAGTGAGCTTCCCAGACCTATAGGTTGCTCTTGGCCCAGACCCACCAATGCATATATGAGTAAGGTTGGCAGCACTTAGAGAAGCCACACGTGTGGAAATGGGAGAGGTGGAACAGAGGTGTGTCCGTAAACGAGAGCTTGAATGAAAATAAGATGGAAAGGAAAGAGGAGATAAATTGGGAGGATCCAACCACCCCATAATGTTGCACTAGTTAATGACATTGTCATTGTCGTCATCGTCCTCATTATCGTCATGACGAGCACCTGAGGTAAAAGATTAAGGTTACAATCATTACTTCAGAAGCCAATCACAAACACACACACGCACACACACAGGCCAATTTACAGGCCGTCAGAGGGGGAAGGCTCTCTCTATAAAAGCCTATTAGGTCATCGCTGCTTAAACTTGATACCACAGGCATGGAGGACTGGCTGCTTGTAAAGAGCTGCTCACTATGCCTGCTCCTAAATGCATCACTCTGGGCTTTCTAGCATAGATACGCACACTCACACAGATACACACACACACGCCTGCACACAATTTTTCATTGGCAGATCTTACAGCAGTGGTTTGGAGCCTCATGCAAAAGCTAACATTAGTCTCTAGTGTGAGTCTGGTCCTCAGAGCAATGGAACTGAACGCCCTCCTGGTCACACTCCCACTGCGCCCCGGAACATCACACACACACACGCACACCCGGAGCCCCTGTATTTACACAGGCAAATCTAATTTCTCTCAAAAACAGTGTGCATGTGTGACACAGACCAAGAGTTCCACATGCGTCCTGGTTCTGGTTCTGGTCATGGCAGGGCTTAGGCCTGCCGTTGCTGTGTGCTGTGGTGTAGTTGGGGAGACCAATGTTCAGTTCAATTGAACTGCTCCTTCGCAAACACATACACATGCATGTATACCTACCAAAAGGCAGTCCCCCAATTCCTCTCTTAAAACGAAGTAAAGGGAAAAAAAGAAAACAGAGGGAGGGGAGACGAAAAAGAAGAAAATACAAAGGCTATAATTTACCTCAATCAGTCCCTGCTTGAAACAAGCAATTAGGGGGAGTGTGCAGGGCATCCCCTTGTGTTTGAGCAACCTGTGTGTGTGTAGGGGGAAGCAATCTCCTCCTCCTCTGGATCCTTATGGTGGGGAGGGTGGTCTGGAGGTCTCTACGCAACAAACGTGATAATTCCACTTCCAAATGGACCAGAGCATTGCCTTCTGACAAGGCCTATTGCATACTGCATTTACATGAATTATAGAGGCACAGTGTGTTGTTACAGTGCTACATTACCATGCATCACATGTCGTAATACAGTTTATAACTATGCATATTATATATACAATGTATATTTTCATAAATTTCCAATAAATCTTCTTTGAGTTGAAGCATGTGTAGTCTAGTGTCGGCGGTGGATGTTTATACGTTGAAAGGATATAAAGCGTGCTGGCCACAGCACTCCTCTCTTTTATGTACCTGTTCATCTGACTGTTATGAAACCCAAAGCTACATGTTGAAGAGCCCAGATGTGACCTCAGAACAGTTCCTGGAACCCTGGACGGTCTCCTAACCGTCTCTGCGGGGGGAAACGCAAGACGCCAGAACACCAGAAGCCCTTCCACCCCCCCAGCCCCTCTGAGCGGTAATTCCTCAAAATGAAGTGAAAAGCGGGGTCAGTAGTGGAGAACAGAGCGCTGTCTTTTATCTGTGTGGTCCTAAAGCTCGACTTTCTCTCCAACCTGCTCGGCCTTGCTGTCAAAGATGGGGCTTGTTCTCCATCCGTGGGGGGGGGGGGGGGGGGGCGGAGGGTGGAGGCAAGGGGAGTGTGTAGTCTGATCCCCCCTCCCTGGAGATGTCATAGGAACACTGCCTTTCGCCGCCCTCCACCCCCCTCCTCTGCCACATCCCGTTCCACACAGGGTCTCTCCTCAACACCTCCAGCCCTCACCTAACAAACAACACGCTGCTACTAGTTGTTTTTGGACCTCCAGCTTCACCTCTCTGTCTCTCTCTTTCCTTCTTTCCCTTCCCCTATCAGTCTGTTAGACCGTGTGGTAGGACACTAAGACACCACTGTGCTGCAGTATATCTGTAGGTTTCAGGTGGTCGGGGGGGGGCAACCCCCGCCAGCCCTCCCCGCCTGGGTACACTGTAGGACTGGAGCGGGAGATCCACTGGGTCGTCTGAGCAAACAGGATATGTCCGGACCCCTATCCCCTTACTCCTCCTCTGCATTCTGAATGGAGCGCAATGTTTTCTCTGACAAGAATTCTAAACATTTTCCATTCAGATTCAGAAAAATCACACTTGGCAAGATTTGACTGTGTTTGAAACATGCTCAGTCGAGGGGACAAGTTTATTATCCTACCGGGTTGCTCTTCCTTGTGTGTGTGTGTGTGTGTGTGTGCGAATGTGATAGGTGCAGATGTGAATGTGTGATTCGAGGGTGTGATTTACATAACCTTTTGTGTGTACTGTATATGTGAGAAAGAGAGAGAAAGCGTGCGTGTGTTCGGACATGTTTTAAGGACTGCGGGTTAGGACTGTGCTCTGAGAAAGAAACACACAAACGGCTGACATGATTCTCCAAAGAGGAACAGAGTGTCACACGGACATAGAGAAAATAAACCCAGCGTTCAGCCAGGCAGAGAAAAGAAAACGACAGGTGTTTGGGGAGATTTACAAGAGAGCTCCAGAAACTGCAAGCAGTGTGAGGAACACATTCTTTCTCTTCGGAGAGAGGATGATGTGTGTGTGTATGTGTGTGAGGTGGTGGCTGTGGCGGGGTGGGGTGGTGGTGGTGGTGGTGGTGGTGGTGGGGGGGGGTTCCGTGCTACTGTTAAGGGAAGGGCAACACGTCCAGGTTTTTCTGTGTTGTTTTCTTTCACTCCCCCTACCCTGGAAAAAAACATCATGTGATTCAATAAACATTTACCGCTGAAACAACTGGGGCTCCTATACCAGCTCTGGGAGACCTCTCAGTCTTTAAAGGGCCACTTACAAGCCCATGTGGAACTCAGCAATATTATGCAACATGTGCCTATTCAAAAATTAAGTACTTGTGGTTTGCGTAGCTACCAAGGCATCTCATATTAGACTTGTTCTTTGTAGGTGGGAAGAGAGGGGGTGGAGGTGAGGGCAGCGGTGAAGGGGGGGGGGGGGGGGGGGAGGTTGGAGTGGAAAGGTCTACCCACCCCCTCATTTGGGGAATTACTGTGACAAAGAGCAGGCCGGCCTAGCCGCAGAGCATCCGGAGAGCCACTGAGGAATGCTGCCCCCCTCCACAGACACACAAACACACACATAGAAGTTGTGGGGGTTCCCACTTGCCTGGTCCCTGACACCATGAGGTGAGATGTAACTGCACTCACGATACTTTGTGTTAAAATGACCTTTCTATTTTCAGCCAGGTTTCAATACCAGAATGATCATTTGAACTGTACTGAATTGGAGCAGGGTGATGAGCTACTCTCTACTGATGGAGATGATGTTGTACGGACCACGCAGCAGCGTTCCACTGGTGACACCTCAGCCTGGAACAGATCCCTGAGAGACCCGCTTTGCATTACCCAACTTCCCAAATTCTCAAAGAGCAGAATAAAATGGGGCCACAGGGAAGAGGGAAAAAATCCCACACTGTTATTTCCTGCCCTAGAATTTCTCTTGCCCGCGATGGCAACCCACAGACCGAGGGTAGAGCACCAGTACCTGCTTCCCAGCCCTGAAATACAAGTGCTCCCAAAATAAACCCTAAACTTTTGCCACCAGGCAGAAATGGCACTAAATGGGGTTTTCAAAACAGAAAGGTCTAAAAATACAATTGGAGAGAGTCAGGACCAGCAGCTATGTGTGTGTGTATGTGTCTGAGCGAGCTGGCATTTCTGTGGCCAGCCCCAGAGCCTGAGCCAGGGTTGAGGACCCGGGGCGGCCCTGCCGCTGGAATGCTTTGGCCAACCACCGGCTTCCTTTCAACATTTATTGAAAATTGCGACTGGCACCTGCTAGGACGCCCAAGGGCTGAGGCCCACTTTTTTGCTTCCAAAGTAGGATAGCAGGATAGCAGGATAACTAACTTTTTTTGTGATGGCTTATCTTCAATGACACACAATGTTATGAATGGTTAATATGCCATTGGTACATGGTGTGGTAATTGTCATGATATTTCCAGATAGAAATTACTTCATACAACATTACATTTATTTCAAAAATAGGCCGTACAAATCAATAAATCCAAATGTTGATGCAGATGAGACCCTACAAGCCTCCCTAGACTTGACTGTGTGTGTGTTTTCAAAGTGTATTCTTTGCAGGGAGAGACTCAGACATGCTTTCAAAAACAATCTCCCTCTTGTGCATGAAGCTCACAGAGGATTAGGGCCAGTGGAGACTCTACCCGCTGTCACTGTATATGCCCTCGGAACACCTAAACATTTCCATGCCAGCAGACCTGAATGTGTTTGTGTTCTCCAGTGAATTCTCATGCGCATGCGTTTTAAAGGAGACAAGGTAAAAGAGGGGAAGATTTGCAGAAATTGCCAAAACAAATGTCACATTTTCATCAGACAAATGGGACGAAGGAATTTTAGTTTGAGATGTGGGGGCCTCAGTTCCTTTTGGAGGGGGGGGGGGGGGTAATAACTACTGCAGCAAGTCCCAAAGCCTACTATCACAAGTCACTTACTCTCCCAAGTTTGCCTGGCTGAGTGAAACTCATCCCCCTTCCCCTCTCTCCCTCTCTCTCCCTCTCTCTCCCTCTCTCCCTCTCTCCCTCTCTCTCTCTCTCTCTCTCTCTCTCGTTGTTTCTCTACCTCCCTCTCCTTCTCTGTTATTGTATCTGTGTCTCTGTCTCTCTTTCTCTGCCTTACCCTATCTCTGTGCTCTCAGTGCCGCTGGGCCCAGCTCCAGAGCCAATGTATTACAAGTGTTCCTGCTGTAAGATTATATTTGGATTCTCTAGGCTCGCTTCCAATTATTACTGGCACTTAATGCTTTTCACACCATTCACAGATCCCCTTACTCTCTTCCCGCAGTCTGGAGCTTTTGGCTGGGATCAGCACTTTTCAGCAGTTTAGGGACGGGAGGAATGGAGGGAGGGAAATGGGGAGGAAAGAGAAAGACAAAAAAATGGAAGTGAAAAGGGGAATAGGAAATGATTTAGCCCTTTTTGCTGTAGCTCCAATGTTGGGGGACAGCACAAGACCAGCACCCACACACACACCAACATTCATACACACACGCACTTCGACATCAAAAAATTATTCTGTTTGCTAGCAATGCCGCAACGTGGCTAATGAGACCATTAGCATATGGAACGAGAGGGCAGCCAAGATTTAGTGGTGACCGCAAAGCACTGTCCAAGCTCTCGTTAAAACACACTATTGGCATGGTGAGAAAAGAGAAGCTTTGTCAGGAAAGAGGGGGAAAGTGTGAGTTGAGTTTGAACTTCTCTCTAAAACTGTGTTGAACTTCATTGTCTATCATCACCCGTCTCTCTGCTTCCCTCTCTCCAGCCCAGCAGCCCTCTCCTTCTTATTGAGACAAGCAAAGGAAGCAGACGACACAGAGGGAGGCCAGGAGTAGAAGAAAGAGATAGGAAGAGAGAGTGGTAAAGAAAGAGTATGACAAGCCGTAACAGAACAGGGATTGTTGGAGCACGGATCTGGTTTTCATTAGAGAGAGAAAGAGGAGAGAGAGAGAGAGAGAGAGGTGGGGGGAGAAAGAGAGAAAGAAAGAGATAAAGAGCAAGAGATTGAGAAAGAGCCAGGCAGAGTGAGAAAGAAATAGAGAGACTAAGATGGATACTATTTGTGGAAATGCACGTGGACACACATACAAACACACACAAACACACACACAAACACACACACACACACTCATGCAAAGGGAGAAATGCTTTGTCTGTGTTTGTGTATGTGTGTGTGCGTATGTTAGTCATTGCCAGGGCTATTACAACAGACAAACAGACTGATTGAGCAGGAGAAGGTCTGGTGACCTCTGGTCAGACAGGTCACCCAGGGGGACTGTCCATCATCAGCTCTGCTCTGCTCTTATTAAACCCTCTATTGATCCATCTGGAGGAGGCACAAGCCTTCGGCCATCTCAACTCACCTCAACACACCCCAGCACACCTCGACACAACACACCTCAATAGACATCAACACACCTCCACACACAAGGCTGAAGGTGAAGAAAGGGTGTTCATGTTGTGTTGTATGAAAGGGTTCTTATATAAGATCATTTATCTGAGCACACGACCATCCTGATTGCATTGCTCCAGTTATAATTAACTACATCAATACCGTGGAACAATCAGACAGCCAGAAATTGAAATCCTGTACATTCTCCCCATACAAAATCCAACAAAACACAAGCTAGTCAACCAAGCAACAGCAAATAACAGCACACACACCTAGCCTGAAAAAAGCCACCCGAAAAATAACAATAGCATTTCCCAACTCAGCGAAAAAAGGCCCATTTCCCCTGTGTGTTGGTGTGTGTGTGGTACAGTATGTGTGTGTAAGTGTCTCCCGGTTCATGGCCCTGCAAAAACACTCTCCTCATCTCCTCTCCTCAGCTGTGAAGAAATAATGGAATTATATTTACCCCTGCGCGCGTGACGCCTCAAAGTTCAGCGTTCTCTACGCGCCCTGATAAGTTGCCTATATACTTAGCCCCTGGCCATACGCTGTTTTCCTATTACCAGCATGTCCTGTTTCATAGATGGATGAACCCCGGGTTGACGTCTGCCTGCCTGCCACAGTGCAGCTCTCTCGCTGTCTCAACACACACACACACACACACACACACACACACACACACACACACACACGCATGGACACACAGCCACACACACCCTCCCTTACCCCCTGTGTTATTACTGAAATCAATGTCCATGTCTGCTTAGATTTATTACCACACAGCACGCAGGAGTGGATAGAGAAGCTCTTTGGAATGGAAGTCACACTAAGTGTGTGTGCGTCTGTGTATGTCTATGTGTGTGTGTGTGTGTCTGTTTCTATCTGAGATCAAGGGGATGGATAGATTACTCAAATAGGATGCATTTTCAGGTGTCACAGATTGTGTGTGTTTGTGTTAAATCACAATATTTATTTTAGGACAATGTGTTTGCTGGTGACATGCCTTAACCATGCTTCACTTACACCAGGAAGTAGAAGTCCTTTTGTTCACAGGAACCCAAAATATATATATTTGTATTATTTAAAAAAAATTATCACAGTGCAATGCAGTGTTTATATGATGTACAAATGCTGCTTGAATAATGTGTATCCAGTACTTGAATAGTGCATGCTGAATTTGAATAATGATGTGTGTGTGTGGGTGTAGAGTGTGTTGAATATACAGTATGTATGCGTTTGTATGTGCCCCCAGGTGGCCCATGTGTTGGTGTTTGGTGGAAGACCCTCCACAGCTGTGTGTGTGCGTGTATATGTGTGTGTGTGTGTATGTATGTTTGTGTGCATGTGTGTGTGTGTAAGGGAAGCGACTTGGGAGCCCCCCTGGTGCTACAGAGCTCTGTCCTCTCCTCATAACCTCACAAAGACAGCTAATAAGCCCCCCGATGACGGACGCTTATGGATTTCTGCGCCCCTAATTTCCGTAACTATCACTGTTTGAAAGATAGCTGGGGGATTTAGCAGAAGGGCTAGCAGAAGGCTCCCTTGTCTTCTATGGGAACACAAGAGCTGTATTATGTGATATAAAAAAATAGGGAACGTCCTTTTTCCCTCCAGCTAAGCCCGCTGATATTTATCTAAGCAGAGTGCTGCACAGTCATATGAAACCTTTGTGTTAAGATTGACCTGTGCTATGGTCCTATGTCCATATGGACAGACACAGACACCTATCAAGTTGTGTTTACCGTTTACCATGCTGCTTTGGTTTTTCTTGGTAATGTGAAAGCATCGTAGTGCTCTAAGCATGAAGCTGTGGCACTAATTACAGTACATTTGTGAAACACACCTTCAGACAGTGTTTTCAACATATTGAATGTCTAAAGGCTAAGCTGCATGTAGTTTGACCATATGTTTAAGCCAGGGATACGCAAATACAAAGGCCGTCAAGCAGCCAGCTTTCTCTGCATGAGGAATTTGTCATTCAGAGAACGTAGGTCCCAAAACTCCCTTAATTACATTGTAAAGACAAATGCAGGCAAACTCCTGCAACCTGATCCATTCCAGCTGAGCAGAGCAGTCGCTGGAGCAGATTGGCACCTTCTGATAAAACTCGCGGGCCGAAGGAGAGTGCTCTCAACATGAGCATAACCCACAAAATGGCCTCTGAGGCCTCACAGTTCACAGCTCTGACAGGGGCCTGTAGCTGGGCCACCTCCAGGATGCTCTAAAAACAGCGTCCACGTGATTCAGTCCTCCTCTCTGCCCCGTGCTTCCTCCCTGCTGTAAAGTAGATGGTTTCGTTTAGCATCCCTCTCTTACTTAACAGCGGCGTGGGGTCTATGGGGGAGGCCGGGGCACAGGGGTGTGTCATCACATGCACAGTAGGGTGGATGTACTGTACCTACTGTGGCGTGTGTGTTGTGAGTGTGTGTGTATCCTTTATCTCCCCTCCTCTCTTACACTTGCATTCATTACTTTGTCAGCACCCCCCCCCCCCCCCCCCCCACAACCTGGGTTGTATGCCCTCCCTGTCCCAGAATTCTAGAATCAGGGTGGTGGGGGGCCGTACTACCTGGGTCTGGGCAGGGGTGGCCCAGGCCAACTTTCTGTCAGTGAGGAATGTAATTAGGGAGAACTAAGCGACGTGGGGCTACAGGGGAGGTCAGGGAGAGCTGGCGGGGTCGAGCCGGGTCAGTACCAAGCATTCTCTCTCTCCACTGGCCGGGGTGAGGAGGTGTCGTGTTCACCTCAGCACGCCGTGGGGGGCTGACGCTCTGGCCCTGGGATCTTCTCTCCTGCTCCTCTCTCCCCTCCCCTCAGCTCTCTGTCTCTCCTGCTCCTCTCTCCCCTCCCCTCAGCTCTCTGTCTCTCCTGCTCCTCTCTCCCCTCCCCTCCGTATCTCTGTCTCTCCTGCTCCTCTCTCCCCTCCCCTCCGCTCCGCTCTCTGTCTCCGCCTGCTCCTCTCTCCGTCTCTCTGTCTCCGCCTGCTCCTCTCTCCCCTCCCCTCCACTCTCTGTCTCTCCTGCTCCTCTCTCCCCTCCCCTCCGCTCTCTGTCTCTCCTGCTCCTCTCTCCCCTCCCCTCTCTGTCTCCACCTGCTCCTCTCCCCCTTCATCAGCCCCCCTAGAGCGCCTCCATCCTTCTCCCCACCCTGCCCTCATCAGTTCTTGTCAGAACATTATTGTCTACTGAATAACATCCCAGGACACTGATGAATGTCTTCAGGTGTGAGGGATGTGTTCGACAGCACCAGAACCCTGGATGGGGATTTACAGGGGAGACTCTGCAGCTCACTATTCTTCTCCAGCATGAGGTCAGGGGCTGGTATGTGCGTCAGAATAGACAGGCTTGTATGATCCTCTGACTGGTGGGCCTCCCCACAAGTGAGTGTCATATATCCCAATGAATGTAGACATCTGCAAACCCTCCCAAGGAAGGAGTCCCTGTGGTGTATGTGGGTGGAAGGGAGGGAGGGAGGGGGGGGGGGTGTACAAGTGTGTGCATGCTTGTGTTGGTATGCATGTGTCGATGTAGGAGTGTGTGTGTGTTGGCCCACAGGGGGGGTGAGGAGCACTGCCCAGGGATGTTTGGAGTGAGCTTCTCGCCAGCACACCTATACTGTAACCGGGCCTGGAGCTGTCTGATGGAAGAGGAGGTCTGGAGTTTCACTTTAGACCCTTGCTCTGTTTAGTGTGCGTGTTTTGAGTATAATGTGGGTGTGTGTGTGTGTGCCTGTATGTGTGTCTCAGTTTGTGGGACGTCTCTGTCAATCTCCGTTTGAGTGTGTGAGTGCGTGTCTGTGACCCTCCAGGTCTGTAGAAGTGGTTGTGGATGACATAATAAGCCTGTGAGTGCAGGGAGCCTGTGGGCAGACTACACTGTGTCTCACTTTACTGTCTCACTTACAGCACAGTTCTGGTGCAGCTGGCCTTCCACTGAATGTCTGCACAGGGGGAATTCCCCACTCATATCCTCTCTGTCTATCTGTCTGGCTGTCTGTCAGTGTACTCCTCATCCTGCCTCTCCCGCTTCACTCTCTCTCTCTCTTTCACAAGTTTCTTAGTCTCTTATTCTCTTTTTCCATCATTTTCTGTCCACTGGCTCCCTCGTCCCTCTTCTCTCTTCTCTTATCACCTCTGCTCTCTCTCTCTCTCTCTCTCTCTCTCTCTCTCTCTCTCTCTCTCTCTCTCTCTCTCTCTCTCTCTCTCTCTCTATCTCTCTCTGAGGAATAGGAAGTTACCGTAAGTGAAAAGCGAGAAGAGGGAAAACACTCTACAAGCCTGTCAATCTCATCATTTTTCAGAGAGAACGAAGGGAGGGAGAGAAAGGAAGGAAAAGAGGTATTTGTTTTCACTGTGCTGTTGTAAATCCCTCATTAGATCACGGCAGCATTCCAGCCTGAGATAATGTTGCCATCCCCTCTTCATTCTGGCTGAGGGAGAGAAGAGGAAAAGAAAGGAGAGGGGAAGAGAGGAGAGGAACAGAGCGTAGAGGAGAGGAGAGGGGAGGGGAGAGGAAGAGGGGGAAGGGGAGGAGAACACTCGAAAGAAGTCTAATATGCAGCGTGTGGTTGGAAACTGGGAGAGAGGAGGAAAATAGAAAGACAGAAAAAGACAGTGTGGGGAGAGACTAGAAGACAGACTGGCAGACAGGTGGACATGTGTTGCCCAGAGGAAACATAGGAATGTTGGGATGTTTGCGAAAGAGAAAGACAAAGATGAGTGACAGATCTGTGGCACCGTGTCACAGTTCCAGACTTCCACCACAGTATTGTTTACATCCAGTTCAACCTCCAATGGAGCATGTAAACAAAACAAGGCGGAGAAGGCGGGACCTAACATGAGACATGTGACTACAGAGACGCACAGACACTGTGTCTGTTCGCACTACAAACGCGTCTGTAGGTCAGAACAGGAACAACACACTACAGTACCACACAGCTCAACTAGCTCCATTCACCACTGAACACAGCCCTACTCTGACTCTGTTCCAGCAGAAGCCATCCACTATCTCAATTCACACCAGATCACACCAGGGTTCGATTACAGCGTAACCATTTTTAAAGTAAACACTGTCACTCACAGAGCCTGACTCGGTATAATGAAACCCATTTACTGTCACAGTAGTAGTAGTATTACTAGTGGCGGTGGTAGTAGTTGTACTACCTCTGTTAATGGATAAAAACACTTCTATCAAGCACTTGTCTCAGCTCCCCATTAGTAGTAGCTGAAGTTAAAGCGAGGTTTCTAACAGTAGTGGCTATGTGGTAGTAGCCTAACCTATAGACATGGCTGGGCTGGTAGCGTTGGTTTAACCATTACTGCCCTTCAAAGCAACCGCATGGTCCCCATGTTGATGGGCAGCTGGAGGACATTATGTCTGTAGAACAGAGGAGGGACAGACAGACACAGCACAGAGCTAAGGAGTGGAGCTGGACATAATTACACATAGAGACTGTGGACACAACGTTGGCTTGTATCTGAATGCTGACAGCTGAGACATGACTTGAGAGATGCCATTTTTGCATGATGACAATATTCACTTGAAAATTAAATATATACAAGCAATGTAATTTATAGACCATTTCAGATAGGCTTGCAAATTCTGGACTGCTCTTTACTCGCATGCTGATGGGTGCGTGTGTGTGTATTCAGTGTTTTTATGGGATAATGGTGTGGAGATGGCGTTTCCGTAGACAGCAGGGGGATATTGGACCCAGACGTGCGGAGCTGGTAGGGATAGTGATAGGGATGGGTGTCAGCCTCCTTCCAGGGGGCTGTAACACACACCTATGCTTGCACACACACCTTCACAAACAGACACACATGTGAGTTGATGCGCTAGCAGATGTAAATGGACACCCCATGTCTTCTAAATGAAGATATATCCTGGGTGGGGGGCTGGGGGGGGGGGGGGGGGGGGACTCAGGGGGCTGGAGGTCTGACACTGCCCCTTTAAGACACTCGGTTAGCCCACATCTGCTTCATATTATCCATAAGGCTTACCTTTTTAAAGGGAGGGGGCAGTGTGCTGTATTGACTTGATTCAATTACTAGCATCACCGTTCAAGAACATTCCCCTTTAGTGTGTGTTCTAGTGTGTTTGTGTGTGTGCACTTGAGTGAGTGTGTGTGTGTATGTGTAAGAGTGAATGGGGGGATGATTTACATAAACTCTGCTGAGTATGACTTGGACCAGAAGAAATCCTATAATTGGCTTTTTGATCATTTACCCTTCAGCTCCTCTTCTCTAAAATGTCAAATGTCCATCGGATGGAAATGGAGTGGTAATAACAAGGCCATAGGTTAGGCAAATATATTGTGTGACCAAACTATTATTGATTATCTTCCCCCTTCACCTCAGCTGAAAAAACACAACTTTAAAGACGGCAATGGGGAAGTTTTTGTTGAAAATCAATTTCTGAAATCAGCATTGAGTGTTTTACAACAGTTAAATGTGCCCTCTGTTTCAGAGCCAGGCGAGGAACCCTCTCTCCTCAAACACAGGAGAGGGAAAGAGGCTGTAGGGTGGGAGGGGCTGAACAATGGTCAAACTGTGGGGCTTGGACGTGAGCGGCCCGGAGGACTTCCTCCTCAACGCAGGGGGACCTAATACTGTGTGACACTATACGTCAGGGGAGACGGAGAGAGAGGGAGACAGAGAGGGAGACAGAGAGAGAGAGAGAGAGAGAGAGAGAGAGAGAGAGAGAGAGAGAGAGAGAGAGAGAGAGAGAGAGAGAGAGAGAGAGAGAGAGAGAGAGAGAGAGAGAGAGAGAGAGAGAGAGAGAAAAAGAGAAAAAAGAGACTAGAGGACAAATAACGATAAGGTTGAATCAGTATAGTTTTGTTTGGGCAAGAAAGGTTATGCTTTAACAGAGTCAAAAAAGCATGCCAAACTCTGGAGCTTGTTTTAGGGAATCCAAACTTGAGGCAGAACCTTGACTTGTAAAAAAACGACAATAAAAAGTGAAAGCAGCCTGCGGCCTCTCTCCTGATATGGTGAGGCCGTGGTGGTCATGCACTCCTGGTCGGCTTCATTCCTCCCATATAAAATCGGGGAGCATATTGGAAGCAGTTGTTGGGATTGGAAAAATTGGACAAAAATGTAATTCTGTGTGTGTATTGTGTGTGTGTTTGTATGTGAATAAGACCAGCGGAGGGGGGCCTGGAAGGTCTTTAAAAGCCTGTTGGAGCCCATCTGCACCACGGTCCCTCCCTACTCCAGTGTGAATGGGCGACAACCACTCATTTCACAGAGTGTGATTTAACAGTGGGAAAAGGGAAGAGAACAACAGGAGAGAAAGAGGGAAACAGAACGACGATCAAAGTGAAATTTTGACAAACAGATACACGCGTCCACATACGAAACACAATTGGTTGTAAGTCTTCCATCCGCTACACAGACGGGGTCTCCCGTAACCGCAGAGTGGCGATTCGTCCTACTCTATGCAGAGAGCAGATAAATCAACAGTTGAAATGTCTGCCTGTGTAGCGATGCAACAAGCCTTCCCCTCCCTGAGACATCCTCCTGCATCGTATCTGGTTTTACGAGCCAGTCTAACCAGAGACACATGTACAAACGTATGCTGCTGCGGCTGCTAACATCCCACGCTGCATCAATAATGGATGCTGCTGTCACAAAGTGTGTGTCTCAATGGAGCATGGAGAGAGAGAGAGAGAGACGGGGGCGGGGGGGGGAAGACTCCTGACAGCGTTGGTTGAAGAGGAGAAGATAGAGTCCTTTATCCGAATTTTGAGACACACACACACAAACTCACACACATAACACATCACAGTCTTGCCTCCAGGTTCAATTGGAATCAATTTGCTCATTTGTGGACACGTGTTGTTGTGGTTAAGGGGTTAACAAAAAGGGAAACATTTCCACCACTTCGATTAAAGCTATCCACACAGCTACACCATCCCACAGCTACACCAGCACCTCTCTCCTCTCCTATCCCCTTCCTCAGTCTGACTGCTCTGAGCCAACCACAAATTCAGAACATGCTTAACGGTTTCAGCAGCACTGGAGCTTGCTGGGGCCAGCCTGAGCAAGGCTTTATGTTCTGGAGTGGGTGGGCTTAGACATGAAGCTGCTTGAGAGAGCCTATGGCTGGTAGGGGTAGCTTTAACAGGCAGATTTAAAACATACTATGGCTGTCATTTTAACATTAAGTTTTTTAGGAATTGGTTTTTATTTATATTTACGCACACACACACATTCCGAATAAATTTTTCCACTTGGTTCCTTAGTAAGAAATTGTCAAATTATGTCAAACATTTATTTACCAGATCAAATGAATTTCACAAGAATAATAATAACCTAATAATTTAAATTTTTTTGAGAATCTAATTCAAATGAAACTGTTTTGTTAGTGTAAGAGTTATGATTCTACAGCATTACTTAACTTGAATTCAACTAAGAAATAGCTGTAAAAATAATAATAATTGGAGAACCATTCAAGAATCGAGCCCTCAGGGCACAATGCTAGCTGAGGTCATCCAACAGCAGCTGTACTCCTAATACACTCTGAATCAGCTGAGCCAGGGGCTGAAAGCTGGGGGATTTCTAATTCTTTATTCCATAGACCTGACATAAATTGACATTAAATAAATACACTGCCATATTTACTGAAAGGTTTCTACAGTGCTTGGCGATATTGCAAATGCACATCAAGAAAACCCAAAGCAGTTGCAGCATTATCATAAAATGATCATCAGCTTGATCCTGTGTGAATGTCAGATACAGAAGAGGTCAGGAGACAAAACACATCCAGATCCGCCCTCATCTCTACAACCTCCTTGTCCCGACATCCTCAGTCTTAGATGAGGCCCACTGAGGCCAGGTTGACCAGACAGCTAGGGCTAGCACGGCAGCAAGGGACCCAGGGCAGGTTAGCCCAGGGTGGGCAGACAAGAGGCTTACAGGAGGGATAAGCGAAAGTGCTTGGTGGTAGAGGAAGGCTAATTTGTAAAAGATACATTCACTGTATCGTTTTCAAGGCGCTATGGGGAAAACAAAACATTCAGCAGTTGTCCAAACAGATTCCTGCCCGGGTCTGTGTGGATGCCGACGGGCCTATTATTTCTGCACACACACACTCTTACTCTACGGCCCAGGGATTTATTTTGCTTTGGGTGATTGCTGTGTCTGCAAGTTTTGAAGTCTTGTTAATGAATTTAAAGAGAGGTCACACAGGGATTGACGGTTGATGTGAGTGTTTGTGTTTGCTCGTGTTTGTGTGTGCATGTGTGTGTGTGTGTGTGTGTAACCTCATAGCACCCTCTCAGTTGGTTAAATGCCTGCAGAGAAGGAGCAGGCAATAGGGGGCGCCTGCACACAGCAGGACACACAAGCGATTCCACAGTACCCTGTCGCACAATATACAGTAGCACACAAACACACACGCGCACCAACACACACAAGTATTTAAATACATTCTTTATACGGTGAAGCAAGAAAAAAGCTACAGTGCCTCGATTTCTTGTAACCTAGAATCCCTACACACACGAACCCTCAGAGTCCCTGCTAATACACAGTGAGGTAAAGCAACAGAGGTAGGCTCTCTCACCAGGGGAAGGGACACCATCGGACAGTCCGAACAGACAACTAGAGCTCGTCCCCTCTGCTCAGTTTGAAAACCCAAAAGAGGGCAACCTACAAGGCTCTTTTCGTTTGCCATTTTAATTTCTGTCCCTCTCTCCCTCTCACTCTTGATTTCTCTCTCTATCCCTAGCGCACACGCTCTCTCTGTATTTTCCCTCTCGCTCGCTCTCTTCCCATGTCTATGTCTATGTGTTACCCCTCTCCGCCCCCCACCATCTCTCCATCTTATCATAACACACACACACCTAATGTTAGCCTCCTGTGATTGTGCTAAAGGCTGGTGCTTTTGTCTCTGGGCGAGGACAGGAGAGGAGGAAGAGTGAGTGTGTGTGTGAGAGACAATACCAGGGTGTATTGGGTACTGTAGTGTTCTGTGTGTCTTGTTGTTATAAGGACCTAACAAAATAAAGTGTTCCTTTCAAAAGATGACTTGGTGCAAAAAGGTCAGTGTGAGCTAATTCCTCTGCAAAACAATCAACATGTTTTCAAACCAGCTGTCGTCTGCTTACCTCCTTGGTCGGCCATTTTGAACCCCTCACACCAAAGTCAGAGGTCAAACAAAAAAGGGGTAAGTTCATTTCAATTATGAATCTCAACAGCAGAATCTAGTTAATCGAAAA
Source organism: Osmerus mordax (assembly GCF_038355195.1). Taxonomy (NCBI): domain Eukaryota; kingdom Metazoa; phylum Chordata; class Actinopteri; order Osmeriformes; family Osmeridae; genus Osmerus; species Osmerus mordax. The sequence goes on from NC_090056.1 coordinate 14,390,991, forward strand.
AGTACGGCACAGGTATGTCACAAGATAAAATATGACAATAATGAAACAAACATTTAAGACAGCCTGTGTTGCCATGTTGCCTTTGAGTTGCCAAAACTTTGTAGAAGGTTCAAATTACCCTATCAGTGGCTGTTCTGAGCGGCAGTGAAAGCTGTTTCTCACATTCACCCTCCTGGTGCAGTAGACGCTTCACTCTAGCACTTGGTGGAAATGGCTCAATATCCAGGTCAGCCAGGATAACCCCCATATCCTGATTGCCGACATAAAGAGCACTCGGTAACGCAGGGCAGCTACAACAAAGGCAATGACCAGCAGAGGTGAAAGTACCACAGTAAGTCTAGCATGGCTTACTTGGGACTGCTGTAGAAAAGCTGCTACTTACTTTGTTAACATGGCTCATTGGGACACATAGAAGATATTTGGTTGTACAGTAATACCTGGGTAGAAAGAGAATGGCTGTGCAATAGACAGCTAGAATGTGTATCCCTACATACATGTCAGCCTGTTCTATTTCTCTGTCTGTCTGTGTCTCTGTGTCTCTGTGTCTCTGTGTCTCTGTGTCTCTGTGTCTCTGTGTCTCTGTGTCTCTGTGTCTCTGTCTCTCTGTCTCTCTGTCTCTCTGTCTCTCTCTCTCTCTCTCTCTCTCTCTCTCTCTCTCTCTCTCTCTCTCTCTCTCTCTCTCTCTCTTTACATGTGCGTGAGACAGGGGGAAGAAGGATGGCCACATTTGACTGGGTTTGCCACCCGGGTCATGCTAGGGCTCTTTGTCTCGACCGCTAAGTCCTCAGAGTTACCGGGCTGGCAGATTGATGGGCCCTCTGGAGAGAGAGGGAGAAAGAGGGGGAGAGAGAATGAGAGAGAGAGAAGAGTGTGTGTGTGTGTGTATAGCTTTTAAATATCCAGCTGATATGTTGGACTGAGAGAGCTCCGCCTATCCCCCACTACTCTTTGACATGTCTATGAATATCTCTTTTATTATTGGTATTGACCCATACACCATAAAGCTCAGTGGGGGCCCAGCATTTCTCAACCCTCAGGACGCTGCTACTATTGGGGCAATGGAGGGGGGGCTGGGTGGACACACACAAACACACACACACAAATCCAAATCAAAATGAGTGGAATGTCCGTCAGCATTTATAGCTACAAGTCTGTAGGCCAAATAGACACACTGTAAGCTAATTCCCAAGCACAAGATTTTCTCAGTGTGTATGAGATTGCGTGCGTTTGTGTTGTGTCTGTTAATGGGAACATCAAGGCAAGTGATTATTCATTCTGTCTGTTTTGTGCCATCAACCCTAACCTTAGCAGTAGTCCAGACCTAGGGTTACTGTCTCGTCTTGAAGTAGCCTCATCCTAGCACGGGCCTAGTCTGGACCGAGGGTGGGCCTGAGGGCCTGTGTGACAGTCCTCCCAGGCTGGTCTCTCTACTCGGGGAGTATCTCTGTTTGCGGTCCGAGGGGGACACTTTGATGAATGGCCAGTTTATGGTGCTGTCAGGCTAGGGGTGTCTTTGGGGAAATACCCCGGGGGCGGCACCACGGCCAGCTGATTGCAAACCTGTGGCCTGGCCCATGATCAATCAAACTGATTGGCCGGGGCAAATATGGTTAGTGATAGCACAGAGAGAGGGAGAAAAAAAATAGATTACTACCCTAGTAAGGTAGTCGTAGATGTGTACATGTAGTCTATGTGTGTGTGCGTTTGTGTGTCTATGTTTGTTAGGGGTCGGGGTCAAATAAATGGAACATGAAAGACTGAACGCAACTCTGGTACTGCTGACACAGTTAAGCCCACCTTAATATCTCACAAGAATGCCAACTCTGTCATAACTAAGCCAAACTTCTTACACACACAAGTGTGTTCATCACTACCTAAATTAAAGTATTACTCTCACCTACGACTCACCTGAGTATATATACACACACACACACACGTAGAATGCAAGTTACACTGCCATTGAGCCTCTGGAACCTGGTGGAGAGCTTGAGTAATTGGTCCATGCCATGGCAGCTTTGTAAACGCTGACATGCTGCTACATTCCCTTTGTAAGAGGAACAATAGAATGCCATGGCTAAGTTGTCGCCAGTCACAAGGAGGGAGGGGGAAAAGGAACAAGCCGATGGAGCTGTTTCTGTGTGTGGCACCTGGTTTTAGATCAATGCTCTGACACCGAGGTCATTTTTAATATGCTTTGATCTGTCGCCCCAGCTGGGCAGCAGTGTGTGTGCTCCGCTGAGCACATCTTGTTTTGGGACTCGGGACATGGTGTGTGAACTATCAAATTGTCCTTTAATAGCCTCATTCTTCTCCTCTCATTATCTCTCACTCTCTGCCCTGGGGAGATGGAGAGAAAGAGACAGAGACAGACTGCATGGAGGAAAGAAGAGAGGGGAAAAGGAAAGGAGAGGAAGGAAGGTTAGATTTGATCAGAGACAGCATCTGTAAGCCGGCGTACAGAGTTCCACCTCTGTCATGTGTCAAGTACCCCTCATTCCTTCAGCTACTTATAGCCTATGATCATAGTCATCTGACTAATAGCGAAACAATTGTGGATGTTGAAAATTGAATCCTTCTTTGAGGAGAGATCCACATTGCCGAACGACAGGAAGCTTTCAAAGGCTTCGAATGAACCGAGTTCCGTTATCTGACAAGAAAAAGGCGCTGGCGCATGTATTCCTTGCTATTCTGCACGGAGGGATAGCTGTACTGTATAATTTCCACAAACACAAGAGATGGAATCAAAGTCAATCTCTTTTTTTTCTCTCCCTTTTCCGTCCCGCCCTCGTCAATCATTGGTGGCTGAAAAACAAGTCTTAAGTGCAGAGCCGGGGCGCCAGCACGCAGGGGCATCCCTGGAGTCAGAGCATTATTCTGCCAGCCTTGGAGATGCTGAAGGTACAAAGCGCCCATCGCTAGCTCTCTCTCATTAAGGCTGATCCACCCCTTAACCCCGTGGGCAGGTGCGACTGTAATTAACCATTGTTTGACTATCAAAAGTCTGGGAGTTGATTAAATGGCCTAAATGCGGCGCGCCGAGCACTTTCCCTTTCGCCCCGTAATTTCAAAGGCTTTGCGGCCTGCTGGGGGCCCTTTCAGCAGCGAGGCACCGCTTCCACCGGCCGCTAAGAGCCTGTTGCCAGCGGTAATCAAAACTGAAAATCTTACAAGGGAGGGAGGGGGGCAGGGGATAAAAAAAGAGAAAGAAAGCACTGGGGGCTTTGGGGCTGGGGCTCAAGCAGAGAGGCTTCCATTAGAAATGCGTGGCTTTATGAAGGCCGGTGGCCAGCAAGCGGTGAGAAATGTGCCTTCTCAAGGCAAGTGAATGGCATCTCTTTAGTGATTAGAGCACCAATAATGGGCACCCCTGCTACTCTGGCTAAGTCCATTTTATTGCTAATTCATTTACGTGCTATTTCAGACATACTTGACACGAGTCACCCACTAAGAAGTCATGTTTGTCAAGCAGGTATGCCCATTACAGAGGGATCTTAAATCAGATTCAGAATGCAGCCACTGGGTAGAGAAAGAAAAGCTCATTGTTAGCAGATAACACCATGCAGAGTTATCCTGACCTGGATGGAAAATCTTTTTTTTACACCAAAAACAATTATATTTTGTGCCTGGAGTGATTTTTAATTAACACACTTTTATTAAATGTGAAAATTTAAGCAGCTCTAATCTACTAGTTTTTCCACAGCAAAAATCCTTGGTGGTTCTAATACAGATTGTGAAACTAAACGTCTTGCCTTACAACGGCAGAGATTTCATAAAAATACGACGGTTACCATTTTCATATCATTATATTTTCAAGCATTTGTTTTCAATTCACGGGGTTGTCTCTCAGTGACCGATGCCATTATTATCAAAATAAATATGGTCTTAATTTGAATAGATTTGGTTTGTATTAAAATATATTATGTCATTGGTTTTCATGCCATATTCCCCAAGGTAAATCACTGCAAAATAATCTGTTTGACTCCCTGCCTAATGTACTGTATCATACTCTGTTTTATATGATAATAACCTCAGATTGGGAATATTCTCATCTTAAATGTCACACATACAAATGTCTTGTTTTACTCAAGTAGAAATGATTCCCCTATAGTATTATCTAGTTTTTTTTTTAAATGGTTGGATGAAAATACTTCAATAACAGGCATGAATGACAATGTATGTAAATATAAATATACATACATTAACAGGAAAGGCTTCGAACTAAGGCCTTTTCAATGGATATTTCATTGAAAGATTCGAAACTTTGAAGCCAGTTGTATGTCTCTACTAACAGCTCCAGATCAGTGGACACAAAGAGATTCCTCCTGATCCACACGGCTTTGTCGTCATCACCTCTCTCAGGTGTGAACAGGGCTGTGCTTGTCTGCAGCCTTTACTGTAAAAATCACAATATCTACAGCAGCTGAAGAAAAAGATGATCTGGTATGAATTAACACAACGTCACAAGGAACTTGTCTGTGTGCACGTGTGTGTGTTTGTGTTTGCGTGGTAGCACTTGCTTTCACAAGGACATGTTTGTAACACAGTGTGTGTGTGTGTCTATGTGATTCCCCTTGTATCCTGTCTCTCTTGGGGTCCCCCACTTGGCCTAATCATTGTTTCTCTAACAGATAATTCTCTGTGTCCTCACAGGCGTGGGTTAATTACTGCTGCCAGCACCCTGGCTGCTCTTCCCTCTAATGGCTTAATTAGGGGTGACGGCCTCCACGCTTGTTTACTCAATTAGGCTTCCTCTTTAATTATCTTAATCATGGGAAGTCAACTGTCCTCATTAGCATGCTTAATGAAGGGGGGAAGATGATAGCATGATATCTGTGTGGGTGTCAGCGTGTGTGTCAGCGTGTGTGTCAGTGTGTGTGTCAGCGTGTGTGTCAGCGTGTGTGTCAGCGTGTGTGCATCTCCATGTTTGAGGAAGAGGTGCTGGGATGTGAGTGTTGTTTATGTGCTGGGGCTGGACTAGGAGTGAGCCTGGGTTGACAAGAATAAAAACAAATCAATTCACAGACATTTGAATACGTAAACATACACACAGACACACTCGGAGATTAGGTCTGGGTGCGGAAGCCTGCCCCCCCCCCCCCACACACACACACACACACACCCCAGTCCCTTGGGTTCTGTAATTAATGATGAATCTGTAAAAAGAGAAGTCTCTCCCCTGAGTGTGATCGATAGCTGGTGTTAATGGTCAGAGAAGACGTCCCCCAGCAGCACCAGCGGAGCTGTGGAGGCCGGGGCTGTGGAGGCCGGGGCTGTGGAGGCCGGGGCTGTGGAGGCCGGGGCTCCGGCTCTCAGATTATGCCCACAACGCTTATTTAACAGTTCATTTGACTGAGTCGGGCGAGTGGAAAGGAAGAGAGAGGCAATGTGGCGATGAGAGGGTGGCGGGGAGAGGGTTGAGGGGAGAGGGTGGCGAGGTGGGTGTCTGTGGCGTGGACGCCCGGGTGCCAGGCTCCGTCTGAGGCCCCCCGGTGGGGTAATGCCCTGTAATGAAGATTAAGACTCTCAAAGCCCCAGTGTTCCACAGAAAGACAGGGAGAAGCAGGGAAGGGAGGAGGGAGGGAGGTGGGTGGGTGAAATGGAGGGGGCTAGGTTCCTTGTTTTATTAACTTGTCTGTGACGAAAGCTTACAGGGATATTGTAGTCGAGGCGTTGTATAACACCCAGGAGACGATGCCAAACACAAACACACACCACCAAACACACAACTGTGCACATACAAATGGTACAATCATTACTCACATCCTTATTTTATGTGCATTGTTGCTGCATTTTGTCATAATGGTTAATGATTTCAGTTGAAAAACTGCACAGGTAAAAACGACAGCAGGTTTTGAATTGCTTTAATACAAAACCGAAAAATATCTACCTTGATCAATACTGCACTTTACAGACACCTCCCCATTCACAAAAACATAGCACTGGTATCACAAATAGACCCATTTTCTGTTGCAGATATTGACCAACATTACCCACTAAACATCCTCCTGAGATCTCTTTTCCGGATCAATTTCAAAATCAATTGACTGTGTATCAATTTAGAGCAGTTATTTTACTAGTTGATTAGGTGCTTTCAACTGTGACAAGTATTGAGTGACATTTTTTCAGGATATTTTTGCTGACTGTTGAAATGATACTCCTCCCATAAAGAATCAATTCTGAACTTAATAACCAAGCCTGGGTAGGTTAAATGAGTGTTTCAAGCAGTCGTTTTCTCTCTCTCTCTTTTTCTCTCTCAAACATCACTTGCATCATATACTTATTGCACACCGAAACTCATGTTCTCTTTCTCGCACCCCACCCACACACACGCACACAAACACACACACACACACACACACACACACACACACACACACACACACACACACACACACACACACAGGGCTGTGTCTAGTTGAGAAGCTGTGGAAAACCCTGAAGGTATGTTTGAGAGTGACCTAGGGATTAGACCTACTACTGGCCAATCCTCACCATGTGTGGCACAGATGGGAGCTCGCTCTCTCTATCTCTCTCACTTTCACACTCACCCTATCTCTCTATCTTTCCCTTGCACAAATACACATGCACGGACCCCCCATGAGTAAGCCGGCACACACACACACACATCTGGTTACACCACCTTCCTCCCAGAGTTCAGCCACAAAGATATTCACAGGCAGCCCTGTGTGTTGTGTGTCCATGTGCGTGTCTCTGCATGTATGTGAACCCTAAAGCTTCACGAGCTGACCGCTCATAAAAAACATGTCAAGTACAACATGAATCTATGCTATGAGATTCTTTACCTTCAGATGATCTGATACCTTTTCAGACACTACTGGAGGACGAGGGAGTTGGGTGTCTGTGTTCATGGAGTGTAAATATGCCACATTTCACTCTTTTGGGGCACTAATTAAAAAATAGAACAAGTCGAACACCCACTTTTTAGTTAACATAAAAAATGCCTCTACCATATTTCATAAACTGACTATAGGTGTTTAACACCTGATAGTTTGGCACACTTCACTTCCCACCCCTCTCTAGCTAAGAGCTCCCCAAAGACTCATCATCGCCCCCTATCCGTACCCCACCACCCTCTCACCCCATCTCCACCTCTCTTCTCCAGTATCCCCCTTTCCCGCCTCAGGTCACATTTTTTCACCCGCAAAGTTTGACTGTTTTGTCTGCCTAACATATTCAAGGGGGTTGTGTGATGGGGGATGGATGGGTGGATGTTAGGAGGAGGGAGGATTTTCGTTCACATGACCTTGGGTTGGCTAGGCCAGTCTCTCTCTCTCTCTCTCTCTCTCTCTCTCTCTCTCTCTCTCTCTCTCTCTCTCTCTCTCTCTCTCTCTCTCTCTCTCTCTCTCTCTCTCTCTCTCTCTCTCTCTCTCTCTCTCTCTCTCTCTCTCTCTCTCTCTCTCTCTCTCTCTCTCTCTCTCTCTCTCTCTCTCTCTCTCTCTCTCTCCAGACGGAGTTTGTCTCTGGACTGGCAGCCCGCCTCTCCTGGGCATTTTGGCATTCCTCCACATCCCTGAGAGGGGGTCTTTCCCCCTGCCGCTCTCTCTCACTCTCCCCCTGTCCATCTTGCTCTCTAGGTCTGTCTCTTTGTCATTTTCTGCTTGTGTCTAACGGCCTATCTGTGTCTAACTGTCAATCATCATTCACCCGTTTTCTCTCTGTGTGTATATAATAAGAGTCATGGGACAACAAGGGGGCTTGAGTCAGAAACACAGGAGGACCAAAGGTGGGGGGCAGCCACCCTGTGTGTGAATGCGTGTGTTTATCAACTAGCTCATAACGGACAACATTTCACGGACACATTGTTCACTGTGCAGAGGCATGCTCAGAACCCCCCCCCCCCCCCTCCCCCTCAGTCTTCCAACTCTCTGGCTTCATCACAGACCCCTCTACCCAGCCAAGCAGCTGTCTCAACTTCCAGACAGTCCATCTGAAGAGATGCCTATGCAAAGGCCCGGTTGTGAGAGCAGTCACCTCCTCGGTCGCATTAGGACAGGCAGAGCACCCTGCACTCAGAGAGACGCTTCCCCTTATGCTGCTGGTCTACCAGGTCTTCTTACAGCAGGAGGGCTCGGTGTGTGTTCAGTGTGTGCGTGGGTGGAGGGTCAGAGTGAGAGAGACAGAGAGCGACAGAGAGAAAACGGAGAGGGAGAGAGAGAGAGAGAGACAGTGAGGGAGAGGGAGCGCGTACTGCTTCTCTCCTCACTGTGTCCTCCCTAATTTCTTCAGGGCAACACCAGGCTCCCATAGCAACACAGAGAGTTTCTACATGTTATTATCCGTGCTGCTTGACCGGGCGGCCCTCTGCATTCACACGCTCCGCTTTAATGGACTCCTGCTATCTGTGTGGGTGCCAGAGTGGACAAAGAGAGGGAATGCGTGTGTGTGTGAGTGTCTGTCTGTCTGCGTGTGTGTGTGTGTAGTAGGCTAAGACACTCACATGACAAACCAAGCCACTGACAGTCTGTCTGCCCTCCTCCTTTTGTTTGAGACTCAGAGAGAATGTAGAGTGGGGGGGAATGCCCATTGACAGAAAGATTATAGAGAAAGAAAGAAAAAGAGAGAGAGGGAAACAGAGAGAGAGAGAGAGAGAGAGAGAGAGAGTCAGTCATCTGACGTTCGAGTGAAATGGTGTCTCAAGCTTCTCCTCCGCCCCCTCGCACTTTCGATCTCTGTCTGTCTCTCTCTCTTTCTTTCTCTCTCTCTCTCTTCCCCCCCCCTTCTGTCTCCCACTTGAATTCCACTCCCAGCGCTTCCACCCGTGGTGACGTTGGGTGCTGATCAGAGAGAGCGTCAGACAGAGCCCACACACTGTCAGACATCTCTTCAGTCATGGGTTCAAACACACACACACACACACAACACAACACACTGGTGGCAAGGGACAGAGTTGGCCTTTGGGACAGTGGTAATGGTGTGAGTCCCTCAGTGAAGGTCTCAGACACAACACCATTCTACACCGACGAGCCTGGAACATTCCCACAGATCCAGAAGATCTTGATCCTCCCTGCCCTCCTCTGACTCCCCTGGTTGAAGCCCTGGCCTTGGATCATCAGTCAACAGCCATGACGCGGCACACAGAGGACACACTCTAGGCTCTGGACATGAGAGATTCCTGACAGTTGAGAGACATGGTCACATGTTTAAAGTTGGGCCCTGAAAGATTACCCCTCCCTTTGCCAAACTCGGATATTCCCCAAACGATGTGAACATACCTCTAAAGCTCTCAAGCTTTCAACATGTTTGTATAACTGTCTGCTTGTTCCCAGCTAATATGTTATGTAGAACTTTGCTACTCAGCGAATCTGGTTTCTGACGAGTAGCTTTGACGGACCAGACACAGCCTGCTGTATATTTTGAATGCGGGAACTTGGGACGGGTTGAAATAAAACAACATGTCAGTCGGAGCCATTAAAATGTAACCAGGCCTCAGAGAAGAAAGAAATGATATTATCATTAAGTCATAGTGGAGGAAAAACCACATATATTATTCTTACACATCCCTCCCTCCATTCCCCTGACAGAACCCACCCGGATGCTTTAAATTATTGCATGTTCAACGTACATGGAGCTATAATAGAACATTATAATGCCTTTCACTGAAAGCTGAACAAATGTGAGATTTGCCAATTATATTTCAACAAAGGCATTTATCTTCACATCAGTATACACGTACAGCACTAGCTGACCCTACGGCCACACTGCACCAAGTATGTAACATCAAGTATGTAACATCACCAGTGTTGAGTTGCACATGGACTTTTCCTTTTGACTAGTGCTTCACCTGAAACAGGCAAATCTCTGATGGACAAGACTGCTTGTGGCCAGAGTGAACTGTCTGTATACTATATATACTGGTCCCATGGTCTTACCCATACTAGGCAGTTGTGTGTGTATGTGTGAGCGTGTGTGTGTGTTGGTGAGAGAGAGAGAGAGAGCGACGGAGAGAGAAAGACGGCGCGAGAGAAAAAAGGTTCCCAGTCTGTTCTAGAGGAAGACCCCAACATTCTTGTAGGCCCCTCTGCTGCCCCAGGGCTCGGGGCGGTGGGAGGGGTCTCGCTCTGGCCTGGCGTATAATTGCCCCCCGCCACAGATAGTTAACAGCCCCCGCTCCTCTCCTCCTGTCCTCCTCCTGCCTGTTTACTCTGCTCTGATTTCCACCTCCCAGGGGTCATCACTCATCGGCCTCTCACTGCCCCTGGGGAGGTGACCGGGGGGGCCCTCTGCTTCCCCCTTTCTCCTCACACACACACACACACTCTCTCATAACCAGGGGGCATTTCTGATGGCCCACATTATGGGAAATGAGTTGCCCCCATGGTGCGCTAGGGTGGCAGTGATTATAATATCCAGATAATCATTTCAAACAAATTATCATAATTATCAATCAATCATCTGCCTCTTTAAGGAGGGATGGGGGATTTGGGCCTGGGGCGCTGAATCACTGCTCTGACCTGTAATGCTTTTCAGTGTCTACCTAATAACCTTCATAAATTTTGGGCCATTTAAAGACCACATTTAAAGACTCAATTCCCTGGCTTGATAGAAAAAAAACAATGTTTCAGGTTCAGTCACACACTATAATACCAGTGACCCCATCCAAAACCTTAAACACAAACACCAACACTTACTAATGCTAATGACCCCGTCCAACACCTCTCTCACACTCTCGACAATTTTCCCAACCACAGCCCCAAACAATTTACTTTCCCTACAGCATGTGACCGAGGGAACATTATCCTTCACACACACACATGCACACACACACGCTATGGCCAAACCAGGGGTCACATAGTTCACCACGAACCCTAAACACATGGAGTTGAATGTTTTTGTTAATTTAAATCAATGGAATACATTAACCACATTCTTATCAATAAGGAATGACAAAAAAAGCAGAGCAAAGAAGGTTAATACATTTGTCCCACGTTCCCTGTCAAAGGACAAAACAAAACCATTAATCTCTATTTCAAGCGAAAGCATCAAATCAAGTCTGTGCCTCAGGAAACCATGTATACTTTTCTTGGACAGAGAGAAAGAGAGTCAATAGGTAGACTATCGCTGTATCTTTCCCCACACTTTAAAAAGATTCATGGTGGAAATAGAGATATAAATGGGTGTAATCCAGGCTGAGAACTGAAAGGACTGTGTGAAAGAGATAGTGCTGAAGGGGTGAAGATCGTCCAGGGAAAAATGCAATTACAGACCATTGATTTTCCCTGTAATGGATTGAGGGTGTCTTTCTCCAACACATTATCTGCCATCTGATGTAGCATGTATGTTTACACATGTCTCAAAAGACACCAAGGCTTTTTTAAAGAGGGGATTTACACAGATGACATACACACACACACACACACAGACTCACACACACACACACAAAGCACACGTTCTCACACACATTATGGGTTGTGATGCTCGCATCCTTGTTTAAGACTTTGGAACTGAATGGTAGTTTGCACACACACACACACACACACACACTACTGAATGGCAGGTGGGATAAGCAGGCCCAAGGATCATACAGACAGATAGTGGTGGTTCAGCTCCCTAGCCAGCTACTGATCCTATCACAGCCAACACTGATAGACATCCATCTAACACCACCTCTGTTTGGATAGACGGAGAGAGCCAGACAGGCAGGGATGGAGAGAGAGGGGGAGAGGAGAGCGCTAAGACGGACGTGGAGCTAGAGAGGGATAAGGGCCCCCGTTCCATCCCTAAGTCAGGGGAATGAATCTGAGGCTGGGCCTCCACTCCAGACAGCCAGAGAGTAACCTCTGGGCAGCTTCCACTAAGGCGGCTTTGGAAGCTACAATAACATCTTCTTCTCTCCTGCTTTATCCCTGGCTAGGCCCTCCGCTCAGGACTGCCACCCACGCTAAAGCCCCCTGGGTGAGGCTCTGTTTGGGCTTGTGAGTGGTGGTGGGTGGTGGTGGTGGGTGGTAGGGGATGGGGACGGGGGCATCTGTCTGGGGCTCTCCAAACACAGAGCCTGGATCAGGGAGTGTGATGGATAGATCCTATTATATAGATCATCTCTCTCTTTGTGTCTCTGTGTGTGTATTCATGTGTCTGTCTGATGTGTGCCCCCCCCCCCCCCTCCGACTCCAAACAGATGATGACAAATGGCTGTATGAGACAACATCATCGTTGAGGAAGATGAATCCTCATATTTAAGGCTAACAGCCACAGTAGATGAAACAGCACTAAAGACCTTTTAAAGAGCCATGGTGACCCATCAACACGGGCAATACATCACACAACATTCTGTCAACACACTCATCAGGACACGCTGCATGAACCTCATTACATGTATCTGTGTGTGTGTGTATCTGTGTGTCGTGTGTGTGTATGTGTTATAATGTTATACTGTTAGGAAGTCACATCTTTTGGACTGGGAATAAATAGTACGTATTAGTCCTTCCATACAGTAACGGACTCCCTAATACTCCATTTGCATCCTGTTTTAATCAAGCACAGTGATGGTGTGTGCCTGAGTATTTGAGTGTGTGTGTCGTGGGTGAATGAGTCATGTCATAGAGAATGGCTCAAGCATAATCTCATTCATATTCATGAAGGCCCTGCGGTCTGTCTGGATGAGGAAGGTCCACCACAGTCCACACTCAGCACAATGAACCCCAGCAGCAGCGTGTGTGTGGTTTGTATGTGTTTGTGTGTTGCATGCATGTCTTTCAAATATGTATTGCCCCTGTCAATCATTTGGAGGTGATAGGGTTAAACCTGGGTGTTTTTTTCCACACTGCAGATATTCAGGGCTGAGCACAAAAGTGAAGGAAAACACTCGCGGTCGCTCTTAAATAAACGTATTGACGGATGTTGAATTCTAAACGACCCTCAACCAGAGACGAGTACTTAAACAGTGGATTGTATGTCTGTATGTTTGGAAAAAAATAACTGGAACTGGAAAGAGTTTTGACTTAAAATGCAAATCTAGTCAAACAGTATCTTTCCTGAGTGAGCGGGGAAGGAACGAGGCTGAAGGAGGGGGCCTGTCCAAATATAGATTCCTCTCCTCGTCATCCCTCCAGACATGAACCTGAAGGACGGTAGAGGAGGCCATCTTTGGCAAGAGCCCCCAGCCTCCCATTCAGTCTGAAGGGGTCACTGGCTAAGAGTCAGAGTTCAAAGGTCACCAGTGACACATGGCAGTCCTCGGAGCCTCAACAGATAATAATCCTCCACATAGCACACGGCTATCCTCTGCTCATCAGATGATTTACATCTCCTGCTCCCGTCCTCTCCTCCTCTCACAGAGGGCCTAACCATACATCGTGTTTTTTATTGATTCCTTGAACAGGTGTCTCCTCCCCAACCATTGTTCTTTCATGGACCATTAAGTTTATACTTGAACTCTCTCTGCCTCTCCGCCATGACCTCCTGACACTGGCCGTAAAAGCAAACTGCCCACCCCCTCAATAAATTTATCACCTCATAAAGTAGTCAGTGAGTGTTCAATGGGACGTATCTGTGGACAGAACTCGAAGAGGAGTCGCCCATTGATCGGCACTATCTTCTTCGGTGGTGGGGCCGTCTCCAGACTAGTTCATTTTACAGACATCTGAATCACTCTAAGGAACAGGCATGAATGTGTGTGTGTGTAGGGTGTGTGTGTGCGTGTGTGTGTGTGTGAACACAGGAGCCGTGATATCATGTTGACCTGGTCTTACCTTTTTGATGCAGCTATCAGGGGAGGTTGCCTCATGGTCACTCAGCATCTGCTGGGGAGGAAACAAGACAGGATTACCAACAGGCCACACGGTACTAAACAGGAACGAACTCAACACTGACTGACAGCTCCAAATGATCAGGACCCCGGTCACCAATGGGGACTGTTATGGCTCGGTGACACACGCAAACGGGTCTGGTAATCAGGGTCCCTCTGGCCGCCCGTATGATTGTGGGGAATGGAAGCTTTCCCCCCCGACACCGCCCTCCAACACCCCCCCTCCCTCCTCCCTCCTCCACCCATCTCAACCCCCCCCCACTCCTATCTCAACTCCCTCCAAGTCCTCTGTCCTGATGTATGAATGCACCATGCAGCAGATTCATAGATCTGACATGAACTCTCTGCTTCGGCCTTGCAGGAAATTGAACTAAGACAGTTGGCTTTTACTCGCAGTTTGTGTGTGTATGTGTGTGTGTGTGTGTGTGTGTGTGTGAGTGTACGAGTGAGGAAAGGAGATGAAATTAAGTCTTCAAGCAATATTTACCCTGAGTGGTCAAAGGGGGGAGAAAGTCCCCACTGTCTGAAGACCCAAGCAGAGGAAGTGAGAGGATGATGAAGAGCTGTGGGTCGTATTCTGGGGGGGGTCAGTGACAATGGTAACCCATGCATGACTCCCTCCTCTTTCACTGGAGCCCATTCATGCAGGGGCATGGATCAAGGAAGGGAAGTGGTCCGTAGTCTAAGTTTAGAGAGTGGACTGATGCATAGCCTCCTGAATTTAGGTGGGATTATAATGTCTACGTTAACCCCTGCCACACGCACACACTCAAACACGCACACACAGACACACACACTCAAACACGCACACACAGACACACACACTCAAACACGCACACACAGACACACACTCAAACACGCACACAGACACACACTCAAACACGCACACACAGACACACTCTCACATAACTTATGGCCTTGGCCCCCTTCCTCTGCTCCTATCCTCCCCATCTCACCAAACAGAGGCTGTGCTGTTGGGTATGGAGACAGACTCCGCACCCCTTTTATTGAACTTGACGTATTAAAGTTTGCATTTCTCCTCCAGCCTCCTCCTCGGTGATTTGCAGAGGGGAGGATATGCCTGAACCCAGAGCAGTTATCTCAGTTAGAATCTCATGTGGAAACTGTAGAGGTTTTATTTCCATTTTGGCATACAGAGACTCCTTTTATGAGACCATCCTAACAGACCTGCTTAGGAGGGGCCAGTGAGTGAGTTGGTCTACATCCCCCCTGCAGGCCAACAGGAAGAAGCTCAATCTGAAGGCATACGGAGCACTGTCAATCTAAGTGTAAAGGCTGGTTAAGGGGACACCTGTACTTGAGCTACTGTTCCCTACTGTAAGCTGTTCATAGATCTCTTCATGCTCTCCAGTTGGAAGCTCATACAACATAGATCCTGACACAAGTACACGTACTCTACTTTGACTTATGATTGAATTCTCAGCTAAATTACAAGCATTGAGCTGTGTTCAAAACCAAGAATCTTTAGTTTTGACTTTACTCTTCTGTTCATTCCAGAATCTGTAAGATCTTTGTATAAACACGGTAAATACATGGTATCATTCACCTTTATTATTCAGCTCAAGGGAATTAAACTAGGCAATTCCACAGTAAAAAGCCTTCATTAGTTTGTGGTAAAGCGAGAGAGAGCACTGTTTGTATGTTTGTACTTTATGTGTCCATGTGTGTGTATATGTGTGCATGTTTGTGTGTCTGTGCATGTTTGTGTGCGTGTGCATGTTTGTGTGTCTCGATGTTTGTGTGTGTGTGTGCTTCCATGCATGTGTGTGGCAGCAGTGCTGATAAGTGAAGCCCTCCTTCACATTCCGGACCATCCTGTTCACATTGTGTTCTGACAACAAACCTTTGACTGGTGGACTCGTATGATGGAGCGAGAGAAGGGGGAGACAGAAAAAAGGAGAGAAAGAGAGAGATACATAGCAAGAGAGAAAGATAGAAAGAGAAAACCAGATAGAAATAGAGAGAGAAAGGGAGAGAGTAGAAAGAGGAGAGCAAAAAATGAGAGAGAGGGACAGAAACAGAGAGAGAGAGAGCAAAAGAAAAAGGAGAGGGAAAAGGAGCTAGAAGGGCGAAAGAAAGAGGGAGATCCTTGTCCTCCAGTAATGTAGGGAGCCCAGCTGTAACAGTTTACAAAACCAACAGCTTCATTGAGTTGGCAGAATGCTCCCAGGCGTTCAGCGTGGGCCAGGTTCAGGCTTCCCCTCTCACATGCCAAACACAAATATGTGTACGCATCAAATTGTGCGAGAGTAACCAAAAACTGTAGGAGACATGCAAACAGACATGAGCGGTTAAACTGACGTTTTAATGTCTTTCAGTTCTGTCCGGGGAGCTGGGAAGGGATAGGCATTCTGTCACTCCCCGTCTGGTAAGTAAAGTATGCTCTGAAACATAACACAGTTGCAGCCCCCTGACCCCCCCCCCCCCACCACCACCACCCCTCGCCCCCACTACATTAACTTTTTTACCACTTGTTCTAATTGTTTAAGGTTTTAATAATACATAGCCTTTAGACTGAATGGATGAATCCAGGATGTGAGAGCAGGGGTCTGGTGATGCCACAGGTCCAGATGGGGCGGCTCTGTCAGGCCTGCTCAGGACTCATTTACCTGACCCTAAACAGGACCCCATGTGTCACAGACTGAACAGGCTAGAACACACGCAGACTCATACATACACACACATTCCCACACACCCACTGCCACACTCATATACACATATGCGCACAGTTAGAATTTGTAGACCTAACACAAGACCTAGTCAAACAAATAAATAACCTATTAATTAGAAATGGAAAAAGTAGTTGGCCCCAACTAGGAACTTGTGATTTATTGCTCACGTAACTGTCATGTCAAAGTCCCTTTTTCTCCATGTTGGTGGGAAAAGTCAAAACAGAGACTAGTTTATACTGTACTGAGCGAATGGATTTTCCTTGACAGAGAAAGAGGCCAAATTGTCCAATTGTCCAGTATCTACACTGGCTTATGCTAACTTGTCAACATGTCGAAAACAAAGTTAAAAACATTGAAACTGTGGCAGTTAAGTAGTGTGTATGTGTGTGTGTGTCTGGGCACAAAACACCTCTCTCTGGCCCATGTGACCTCAAACATAAACAAATCCATCTAGTGCTTCATGAAAGTGCAGCCACCTGCAGAATCCTTCCAAGTAGAACTGTCTAGAACCTCATTAGGAGTGTGTGTGTGTCTGTATGTCTGAGAGTGTGTTTTCACATGGGGGTGGAAAAAGTCCCCTATTATTAACATTTACAGCACGGCTTTTGTTATTGGACTGAGTCAGGGCTTTTTCACCAGCACTTTAGTACCATTCGTATTGACACGTGGTGATGACCAAATAGACAAAAGAAAACAAGGGAGGGGGAAAGACACTCAGCGAGTGGACCAGCTCGTGTTTTTACAGACCCTGTCACTGCCAGAAGTACACGGCCATGCAAAATCGGGTGTCAGTAATTTCCAGAGCTGGCACTTTGCCCCCTCCTTCTTTCTCAGGCATCCTGTGCAAGCCTAACAAGCATATGTGGTGGTGGTTTGCATTTTACGACTGCAGTCAAACTTAGACAGAGCTAATCTATACTCTAAAGTGAGGTACACTGATTGCAATTAGCATCAGAACCAGTGGAATACTGGAAGAGTTTAATATCTTAGCAGAGCACCGGGGGGTATAAGAAGTGCAAAATCCTACTTGGAGGATCTTACAGTAGGAAAATGTTAGCACGCGTTGCCAAAAACAATTCTCCTCAAGTCTGGATAATATGAGGCAATATAGCAACATGGCCGATGGATGGTTATGGATGTCAGAAGCCACAAGTTTCCAAAAAGAAACACCAGCAAACAAACCTCAAGGCTTTCTGAGCCGGGCTGAATGACATCCCATTGGCTTTAAGAGCCACACCAAGAAAACCACAAATTGAACGTTTTGCTATGTAGTTATTGAAAACCTTCTCTCTAGGTTTTGAGCAGCTGGACAGAATTTAATTGTGTCTGTGCCTGGCCATTATTTGACGTGTAGATTAGTAGAAGCAGCCTTTCACTGTTGAACACACGTCTCAGAGTGTCTGTGTGAAAGAGACGAGATAGAGAGAGTGTGTGTGTGTGAGTGTGTGTGTCTTGCACATGAAAGAGAGAGCTAGATCTCCTCTAACTGATTCTCCATGCTCTGCCTTTAAAAATGGGAGCAAACCATCATGTCAAACATGATCAAAATATGTATTGGATAACTCCCTAAAACCAGCAAATCTAGACAGTTACAAACCACCTACTGAACGCGAGCTCCTGTAGCTGCACGAAGAATGGAACAGACAAAAAAGAGATAACTTGTCTGAGGTCTTTCCTTATGTGCTTTAGATTCCTAAAGTTGTTTTAATAACCAAACACAGAAGTTGGGTATTAATTCAAACTGACCTTATTTGAGTTAGGGCACGTAGACTGGAGTGGAGGTATAGTTCCAAGCTGGTTGTTCTAACAGTGTGGACAAGTGGCTGTTTCAGGACTTCCCAAAGATAGACGGGATAGATGTACTATCACTGCATATTTATCATTCCATATGAAACATATTACATGTCACTGCACAAAACACATAAGACCAGGAGTCTGCTTGAGGAACAGCGAAAGGTGAATAGTGGTGGTGTGGGGGTTAGGGTTGGGGCAGGGTGGAGGGCTGGATGGGGTGGAGGGCCGGTGTGGACTGGGGGGACAGGGTTGGTTTCGGGTGCAGGGCTGGGATGGAATGGGGAGGTAGGTTTGGTTTAGGGTGGAGGGCCGTGCTGGAGTGAGGGGATAGAAATCATCCATGCTAAATACCAGGAAGCAAGGCGGCCATCAGATAGAACATATTTATGATGACTTTAATAAGTGGAGGACTTGCGAGCTATTTGCCAAGGCAAACATCAAGGGAGTGCTGATAGTGACTCCCTTCCATTGCCATTGATAGGGCAAGCCATTACAAACATAAATCGGTCCCAGCTTAGCATTGTTTGATTCTGCATTATACTCTTATCAACGTCTTACAAGGGAGCTGTCAAGTTGAATGTGAGAAAAGCATACTGTGTGCTGTGCTGGGGCTGGGACTGGGTCTGGAGGGCTGGGGTTGGAGGGCTGGGGCTGGAGGGCTAGGGCTGGGGCTGGGGCTGGAGGGCTTGGGCTGGAGGGCTGGGGGTGGAGGGCTAGGGCTGGGGCTGGGGGTGGAGGGCTGGGGATGGGGCTGGGACGGGGGCTGCAGGGCTGGGGCTGGAGGGCTGGGGCTGGAGGGCTGGGGCTGGAGGTCTAGGGCTGGGGCTGGGGCTGGAGGGCTGGGTATTGAGGGCTTGGGCTTGGGCTGGGGCTGGAGGGCTGGGGCTGTAGGGCTTGGGCTGGGGCTGGAGGGCTGGGGCTGGAGGCTGGGGCTGGGGTTGGAGGGCTGGGGCTGGAGGGCTAGGGCTGGGGCTTGAGGGCTGGGGCTTGGGCTGGGGCTGGGGTTGGAGGGCTGGGGCTGGAGGGCTGGGGCTGGAGGTCTGGGGCTGGAGGGGTAGAAGGGTGGAGGGCTGGATGGCTGGAAGGCTGGAGGGCTGGAGGGCTGGGGCCGAAGGGGTGGAGGGTGGGGTGATGGTAAAGGAATGCTCAGTTCTTCTTGTTCACACAAAGGCGAGAGAGTGCAGATCCGATTGGTCCGCCACTTATCACACGGGGCTAAAGCTAACAGGTTACCCAACCGCCTCCGAGATGGGCCGAGGCTTAGGGTGTGGCCCAGGCTGAACACCAACCTGGGAGAGATAGACTCCCGCACACAAAGGTGGATGTAGAGGGTAAACACTAAAGCCTATTGTAGGCCTCCGTCACGGCCATTTCTCAAACACAAACGGCAGTATTTACTGTACGAGCGGTGACCCTGTTCATCCTAAGAGTCATTTTATGGTTTGTGCCGGGGTCAAACGTCCTGGTGAAATATCACTGGAGCTTTCCAATAAACCTGGACAGGTTTTTTCATCGTTTCATGATTCACAAAGACTATTTAGGAACCAAAAAGACAAATGCCTCTACATACAGTATCAAAGCAAACACATATGTTAATGATAGTTAGTAAAATATTAACAGGTAAACTGAACTCTGACTTTGAAGAGGGGAATTTAGTCAGCCAACATACATTGTCATAAGCATTTTGTATTTGTGTTGAAATCAACCAAGAGACCAACCAAGAGAATGGGAAAGAGGGAAACAGCGAGGATGAGAGTGACAGAGAGAAAGAGAACAAGAGAGCGAGAGAGGGATGTATTAAAAGGGTCATATTTTCATAGAGGTCCTGCAGCACCATACATCACTCACGTTCCAAGGCCCTATCCTTTTAAGCCGTTGACTCTGAACTTCATATCGACAGAGCAATACAGATAAATTATCTGTCCAGCCTCCACTTTATTGATAAGCCATTTGGGAGGATGATCAGTTATAATCATAAGTGAATAAGGTTGGACCAATAGATCTTCTCTCAACAGATGCACTGACAGCCTCACGGCCGCGGTCTAATAAATAAGGCTACCTTGTGGCCTAAGAGGATTGCCTACACAGCATCGCCAGCCTGTGGCCCTTTCACACAGTGATATATCACATCTTCCATCTTTACTTGATAAGGGTTGCTGCCTATTGATGAATGCAGCCTCATTTCTAATGATCATATTCTTCCTGTGACACATATTGCCTCTTAAAACACAGAGGGGGAATGAGGGAGTGAGATTTAGTGGTGACCTAGGATGTAGAGATTGGTTAAAGGGGTCAGTATGTGGATGCAGTTCAAGTAGCAACTATTTGTTAGAGATGAGAAATGGGTCTGTGTATGAGGCACAAGTCTAGAGGTGTTTACATTTGGGAACATCCTTCATTCTGATATTGGCTTTCTATATCTTTATTTCCACTGTGAGTTGAATGAGTGTTTCTGGACATAAAGCCATTTTCTAAGCCCCCTCATACAAAATTTACACAAATCTCTTAATTGAAACCAGGAATACCTCAGAATGCAGAGAGGAACACAGAAACATACTTAAGAGATGCTATCTATCATCAGACAGTTTTTCTGGAAGCAAGCCAAAGAGATATTGTCACGTGATGACGGACGACCGCCGAGTAAATTGGGTATCGTTTATCAGACCCTGGCCAAATATTTACAGTTTGCATATTTAGAGTTGACATATTTCTGCCTAAACTGAGGGATTTGGTCTTTCCTTTCTTCCTCTTTGCTCATATCCTCCACTCACACGGCTCGGACATGTCTGTCATGCTAGCAGGGCGGCCGGAGGCTGAAGGTGAGGGATATTCAAAGTATATTCTATGTTTAGAGATTTCAACACTTTACGGAAAAACTGTGTCTATATGTGTGTGTGTTTTAAGATCAGTCCTGTGGCTTTTCCACATATCGACACAGAGAGAGGGTAGTAAGCAGTGTGGGACCAACCCCAAACATGAAATTGAAAGGTCTCCTGTGAGTTGGAGGCTAAGTGCATGTATGTGTGGGTCGACCAAGCACAAGTGAGGGCTTTCTTCAGGGTCCAGGGTTTATGCTGAGGTCAGGACCAAGACGAGGCCTTCCAGTCCAGAGAAATGCAGAGTGACTCACTGATGAGATTTCTTCCCCCCCCCCCCCCCCCCCCCAGATAAATAAATACCTTGACCATGGATTTCCTGCTCATACACGCAGACGTCTGATGCAGGTAGGGTGGACTGTGTGTGTGCGCATGTGTGTTTGTGTCATGTTAGGAGTTTCAAAAGGGTTAGGGAAGAAGGTATTTGAAGATATACACATATACCCTCCATCTCAGTAGAGAAATCGTTGGATTATTACTGGTCTTTCTCATCTCCATACTCTCTAAGGCCAGGAGGAAGAGGAAAAAAATGATATGACCATTGGTGTTCCTTTCTGCCCAAACATTTAGTATAGAAATCCACCACCCCCCTGCACTCTCTCAATAGTCCTTTTGTTCTGAACCCTGGCTAATGTTTACTGGGGGAAGAAGGAGCGTAACGGAACTACAAAGTTGTCTCATCAGTTCGACAGAAGTAAATGGCGTCGCGTGTGCAAAGACCCTGAACAAACAGCGCCTGTTTCATATAGGACAGCTTTTGTTCTGAGTACGCATGCTTTGACCGTCTTTCTCTCGCTGTCTCTCGTTCGTCTTTCAGTCTCTCTGTCTGTGTGTTGCTTTCTCCCACCTTCTCTATAGTGTGGTTATCTAGCGGATCATTCTGTAGATCATGCAGTAATAATATGAGAACAGAATATGTCCCTAAACCTAACCCTAACCCTGTCTGGTCTGGGGTTAGGGTACAATGTTTTGAGATCCATTGAGTCTGAGTTCAGAATTCCATCGTGCATGTGTGTCTGTGTGTGTTTATGTGTACGTGCGTGTATGTGTGTGTTTGTGTGTGTGTGCCCGTGTGTGTGTCTTCCCTCACGTTTCTTCCTCTCCATCATGATGACAGAGAGAGTCCTGCAGCTGTCAGGTCCATGACGGAGGGAGAGAGATGGCCTTGTTACCACTCACAGGACATGAGCCAGACCATCAACAACAGGAAGGCAGGCACCCTGTTTGTGTTTGTGTGTGTGTGTGTGCGTGTGAGTGGGCGAGTGTGGGTGTACATGTGACACATGGGTGTACTGGATACCGCCACTCCACAAAGTATTTTCCAGTCCAATTAAGTGTTACTTGGAAATGCACCTTATGAAATCTCAGCGTCTGTTCACTGTTACTGTTTCATTCCATTACAATATTTTATCAAATTCCTCAATTTAAGGTCATTATATGTTCAATGCAAATACATTTAAATACCTGCTGATGATAATTGAAGCAGTAAAAGTGCGCGCACGATAAAAATTGCAGCAATAATAATGGCACAATAGCAATTTGTGCTGATTATAAGATAAAAGCTTAAAAGTGTTTGTGTCTGGTAAATGGACTGTAGCTGAAGTATGTTTACACACTGATCTGATGAGAGGGAAATCAGATTATTGAAGTTTCCAAACAGTAATAACTCCAGGATTGAAGTCATCCGCTACTGCCAAGAGATAGCGTCTGCTGATACCAGTGTAAGCGGTTCACTCTACTACGGTGGCTGATGAGGAACAATGGGCAGGGTGGGCCAAAGTTCTCCAGAAAAATATGCAAATGTCACTTTATGCATTAAATGAACCAAGAATGACTTGCAACCAAGAAGCACTGTATGTTCTAAGGGAAATTGAAGGGTACAGTAGCTGTTGCTATTCTAAGTTGTGCTCCATTAACCATTAGATGTATTGTAATAACCATCAGCTGGTCTACATAGAGGGACATTCACTTACAGTCATACATGTTCTACTAGATGATGGACCGCACTCCCTTGCATCAAATATGTGCAAAGTTCAAACCAATGCCAACACCTTCAGCAATGGTGATTCTCTACAGTATTTAGATGAATTGCAAAACAATAAGTTATAAATCTTATTTCCGGTGAAATGGCTCTATTTCTCAACTAAATGCTCATTGGTTCCGAGATTTCAGGCATCGCTAAAAGCCAGAGGTCATAAATGCTGCTTGGACACTTGCAGAGATTTAACCAGTAGTTACTGAGCATTTGATATGATCAATCTAATGCTTAAGACAAATTGAAGCCCATTGTGAAGACGAATCGGCTGCATCGTGTGCTCATTGATTCCCTCCATATGACGTATGGAGTTGTGTGATCTCTGACATCCGGCGCTATAAGATAACAACGGCAGGTCTGTCATCCCCCACGTCCGTGTTTTCTCTTCCTCTCCCCTCCCTCTCTCCTTTCACACTCTATTTATCCTTGCTCTCCAGAGATAGCAGCATTTATCACTCGCGGGCTGTCTCCAAGTCCACCAGATCAACCCATCACCTCCACAATAAACGTCAGGATGTGATGATTGATGCGGCTAATGAAATTGATTAGGGGGCTGTGTCCAGGGACATTGCATTCCCATGATTCACCAGTGTCCTGTTTACTCAGTGTCAGGAGGTCGGTGGGCGGATGAACCTGGAGGCGACTTCAGTTCCAAGTGCCATCGTTCGACACGACAGATAGCCACATCCTGGGAGGACCCCCACCCCACCCTTTATGGCTGGCCTTGGTGCTCTCTTGAGAAACATATTTAAGAGAAGAGATAGTGGAACAGTCATACTCCCTTCCAGAAAGGCCTTGACCTTTTTCGAGATGATGAGTCGATGTGTCATTAACTCAGCCGCCACATTGTTTCAAGTCAGACCTTCATGAGCTACTGGAGATTGCTGATGATGTAATTGTTGCTCTCTTGCTGTCATACCAGGTTTACTGTTCTCCGGTGGCAATGGACAAGTGCAATGGACATCACAACTGACTTAAGACAATAAGACAGCGCATGACCTCTTCTGTCCAGATGACCTCTGCGAGGCACAGAGGACTGACCTTCGGGCTCATCACAATTGGCTTTATTTGCAGCTAAGATAAAGAGGCCTTTTTACAGCCCTGTAACAAGAAGGAGACACTATCTCCAGCGGAGATTGATGTTCCCGGCTTATCAACTAGTCCTTATCAGGACTTGAAACTTTCAGACGGATATTAAAACAATTTCGGATTGCTAGTCTACCGAGTCCCCCTAGCTGACACTCTCTTCGGCAATATGAGATCATCTCCGGCTATCATTCGCATCATTAAACATCTCCTTGTTAATATTTATTTGCTGTCGCTAACATCCATGCAGATGTGTTTTGATATGGAGAGCCCTCATCAAGGTGTGTTCTGGTCTCCTCCTGGTGTAGATAGCCAGGATGCAGTTACTTAGTCTCTGAACCCTGGTTTATAACTATCTGTCTCGTGATTATTTCGACAGATGATGGATCACTTTATGGGGGAGTCAAATGGCCATGATTCCATTGGAACTTTCCATTAGTCATGTAAGTAGAGCAATCAGCATAGAAAATGTTTGCGGAGGCCTCTGACCTGTTTTGTTGTTTTTGTATCTGCAAGGCTTCAATATACTCTACACCCAGGCTTACACGGCTAGACGGGGGGGGGGGGGGAGACGTGAATTTTTGAAGTCGCTGTCCCATACATGTTTTCGGTAGTGTCTGCGGGGCTGTAATGGATGACGCTCGGAGAAGTTGGACAGAGAGCCGAGCGTGGTGAGAGGGAACTCATCCGTCCTGGCCGTGAGAGAGAGAACACAGTGCTAGCTTTATGCCTCGGCCCCGTCGTTAAGGAACGATGACACACTCCTCCAGCCTGACATTAATCTTTAGCAGTGTGATTTCTATAATAACAAGAGTGTTTCCCCAAGGCTCTGGGAGAGAGAAGGCCTGCTCAGTCTGCAGAGGTCTTTCTCCTCTGGTGTTTTTTTTATTCGGCTTCTCTCCCGTGTTAACATTGGACAGCGGCAGAGAGAGGGAGAGACGCAGGGAGAGAGAGAGAGCGAGAGACAGCGAGAGAGAGCGGGAAGGAGGGCGCGAAAGTGAGCAAAGAGGAGGTATATGTTCAGGGCATGTGCTGAGAAGGCTGGGGGCAAAGAGAGAAGGAGAGACAGAGGTAGAACGAGGGACAGAGATAGAGGGAGAGAGGCAGCCTATGGGAAGTGCAGGGTTGTGAGCTGTCTCGACCCGCTTGGCATGACAGAGGCGTCTCTCTGTGTCTCCTACCTCACACATTGGGGCTGTTAACAGTGTTATCACAGGGCCGTCCTGACCAGATAAGAAGCACCTCTGCTGATGGGCGGTAAGTGAGTGAGGCACTGGGGGCAGGGCGAAAACAACTTAAAGAGTGTCAGCCAGCTTGCTTCTGGTTAATAGCAGTAGGGCAGTGAATGACACACACAACGAAACGGGCTAGGGATAAATGTGTGTGTGTGTGGGGGGTGGGAGAGGGCCACGGGGGACGTAGAAGAGCGCCACTAATATTGTTTGGGTTTTGGACCCAGACAGGAATCCCACTTTATCAGAGCCCAGGGAGCAATCTGGGCAGGCCATCCCACATGAGTGTCCATTTCAGGGTGATGGGGAACGGACACAGGGTTTCCAAGGGAGGGGGCCTAACAACACAATGAAAAGATGGAGAACACAGCGAGCTGATACTGACACTTACACGCAGCCAAAACCACCTTTGGAAGAAGCCAATATAAGCCAACATGCTTCTCGCCTCACAAAATGATGTCTAATCATTCTGGTATGTTGAAGAGAGAGCATTTCCTTCTTCTAGAGTTTGGAATAGTCTTCATTCGTCTATTCTGTTTTTGACTTTTAAAGGGACTTTTTCAGGGAGGGTGGCATGAGTCACATTCCAGCTCCTCCTTTCCATGTTCTGCACGTTCGATCGCTTCCATGTGCGTCTCATTTCTCATCCTTTTCCCGCCCTCCCTCCCTCTCTGTCTCGTTCCTGCTCTCCTTTCCTGTGAGCGCCCCATTTTGTATACAAAGGTCCTGCCAAGGCTAACATGTATCTATAATGTGTTCAGCTAGGCGAGCCCCCCGAGGAGAGGAGAGCGGCTGGGCGCTGGCAGACCGGACAATGTGGGGGTTGTGTGAGCTAGATGTCCATGGACGAGTCAATCTGGAGCAGGCCTCTGGCTGCTGCTGCTACCTCACTCTGACCTTCTCAGAAGACCTCCACTCTGCCTTTCACATGCTATCCATCCAACCCTTTTCTTTGCCTTTTATTTATTTTCCTCTCTGTGTACGTCTCAGGTCTAAGTTGAATTCTATCTGGTTCCTTGTTCTTGGTCACTCGCTGTCTTCTCCCTCCCTCCCTCCCTCCCTCCCTCCCTCCCTCCCTCCCTCCCTCCCTCCCTCCCTCCCTCCCTCCCTCCCTCCCTCCCTCCGTCCCTCCCTCCCTCCCTCCCTCCCTCCCTCCCTCCCCTTTCTCTTCTCTTTCTCTTTCTCTCGGGGGCGCTGTGTATGTGTGTGTGAAAAGCTTCTTTTCACTGCACTGACACTCTGCAGATTGAGACGTCAGGACTCTGGTCTGGCTGTGGCAAATTAGCAGTTCTTCTTCGAAGCTAATTGGAAATCTAAATGTTTTGCAGGGGGGACGAAAGGAAGAGATTTGAAGAAGTGCAATCTGAAGTTAAGGAAGTGAATTGGGGTATGGAGATATTTCGTTTTACATTGTAGTTTCTAACTACATTTT
The DNA here is from genome assembly GCF_038355195.1 of Osmerus mordax. NCBI lineage: Eukaryota > Metazoa > Chordata > Actinopteri > Osmeriformes > Osmeridae > Osmerus > Osmerus mordax. The sequence goes on from NC_090056.1 coordinate 14,417,904, forward strand.
TGCCTGGATAGTGTAGTGTGAGTTTAAATAAAGCTTTACTTGTCTTTAAGAATATACGGAAACTCTACTGAGGGTTCAACTGGACCTGTTCTCTCATAATCAAGGAACCCCTGTGATGTCTATGAGTAACAACATGCATCCACACTCCGCATCCCAGGCAATACATCCCTATGCATAATGAACAGCCCAAAAACATTAATTACACTGCTTACATTTACATAATTCAGAAAAAAATATTAAGAAAAAATGGCATCAACGCTAATTGACTAATTCATCATGGGGACCTTGTCGGTAAACGCTGTTCATTATTCCCTGCTTGAGCAGGTTTGGGCAAATGAAAGCATTTGCATAGTCACAGATTTACACCACCGACGCCAAAATGGCGGGAGGGAGGGTGCTAGCATGGTTAAATAAGAAGAGGTTTAGAGAGAGAGGGAGAGAGGGAGAGAGAACCATGCTGTGTATCAAAGCCCTTGAGTATTGGGGGGGGGTTTATGTTAAATCAATGCAATCTCTCAGGTGCGTTCTGGCTTGATTGAGCCGAAAATGGAGTGGCACTCGCCCTGAAGAAAATGAGTGATTGCCTTGCCTTACTGTCATAAAACATCTTGTTTTCTTAGAATTGATGATCAGAGCTGTAGAGTACACAGCCAACCTGGAGAACAGAAAGCCCCAGCTGAACACGGGAGCAGGACAAAGCAGATCGAGACTGTGTGGAAAGATGGTTAGGGTTGGCTCATGGAGGGCCTATCCCGAAATAACTCACACAAATGCCTGGGCTGGCACACATGTCCATGTGTGTCTGCTTATTGTAGAGGGTGAGGCTGAGGCACTGGGAGAGAGCTTTACACATGCTGCATGAAGCATTGTGTGTTGTTGTGGGGAGAGAGACTATACCAGATGAGCCCCGAGACAGCATCACGATTGCTGGAGACACCCACATAGCTAAAAGACCGCGGCGTCTTTAGAACAACACTGAAACAGCTAATGAATAGCTTAGTTTTTACTTGAGCCGGTCAACATCTCAACACTGAACTGCGTTTTTTTATCCTCCTTAATTGGCAGCAGCAGGTTTTGCCTCGCTTTCTTCACTTTGAACATGAATAATGCGACAAGCTTCTGATCCCAGCTTTCAGCCTATGGCTGTTTATTTATCTATTTTGACTACACCCATGAACAAAAGTTGCCTAGAATGGGCCGTGACAGCCATGTCTAATATCTCTTTCCACCAAATCTGCCTTTTTTTCTTCCCCGCTGTCACTTGATGTCTTTATGTGAGGCTGAGAGTGCAGCGGTATGAAAGGGGGAGGGGGGGGGGGCGGGCAAGCAGAGCGAGTGACCCCCGCAGGAGGAGAGTATTAAAAGCAGAAAGGGAGAGAGGGAAGGAGAGGGAGGAGAGTGAGAGAGGGGGATAGAAGTGGAGACAGGGGGGCACCCTGCCGAGGCCCGGGCCTCCACACTGGCAGCCCCCATCTTGGCTTCAGACGGCTTTTGTCAGGCGGGGAAAAGAGGGTCTCTTCTTCACTTTGAGTACGGAACAATGGACGTTTTGTCAGTCAGGGAGGGGGTGTCGGTAGCGGGGGTGGAGGGGGTGAGGACGCTGGGTGAGAAATAAAGCCAAGGGCCCATCTTCAGAAGGGGGCAGCCTTTGGGGCTGGGCAGATGTTGAAACGGGGATGATTTATTAGCCCTAGTGTCCTTGGTGGCACTTGGCCACCATCCCAGACTTGGAGAGTGAGAGACAGGGGAATGGCGGGGGAGGGAGAGGTGGCTATGGATCAGAAACATCTTAATACCTTCTATGGGCATGGGGTGCTTCATGCTCTCCGACCGTCATGGTATTTTTGCCCGATTTCTCTGAGAAAAATAACTTGGTCGGGAGTCATCTGCATCACTGAGCCAGACCTTGTCACCCAGCGCTAACCCCCGCTCCCCCCTACTCCCCACCCACCCAGACTGGCTGCTCTCTGACTTTCTCCTGCTTCTCTCCCCCTCCCTACCCTCCTCTTATATAAAACAACAAATTAGCAAATTAACATTCTCAACGGCCACTGTTCCCCTGCAGAGTGTTGGACTTGGACACCTTAGAGCCCGCCAACAAGCACTGCAGAAGAAAGACTTCCAAAATGTGTGCATATGTGAAATGTTGTGTGTGTGTTTGTGTGTGTATGGGTATGTGTGTGTGTGTGTGAGTGTGACTGGGTCACTGTAAGCAAGCAGAGCCAGAGCCGTGTGGCCGGTGTCCAGTGTGTTCTGTAATTGGAAGGTGTCACATGTTTAAGTCACAGCATGTCACGGCTGCATGCCACCCATGAAGACCCATGAGACCATTCTCTCCTTGCCTTTGTGCGTAGGTGTGCGTGTACGTGTGCGTGCACGTGTGTGTGCACGAGTGCACGCATGCGATAGTGTCCGTGTGCTCAAGTCCAGTAGCCAGGAGAAAGAGGTGGAGTGTGACATTACAAACGTTCCTTTGCCGACCAGTATCCCCATTTCCTCCACCAGTAAAACCTCTCTCTCCATTTACCACTCTTACTCTTACTCTCCCTCTCTCCCTCGCTCTCTCCAGTCACCTCCTCCCTAACAGTCTTTAATCTTCTGTTGTTTATCCAGTGAATGTCCAGCCCTCCTGATGGACCACGGAGGGTTAGTTAAAGTGAGGGAAAAGTTTGGACAGCTTTCATCAAGGCCACTGGGGCTAGATTGATTGGCAAGGTAATTTACTGCCCTGTGACCATCCTCCCCTCAATCTCCCCCTTTTCTCTGCTGTGTCTCTCTCTCGCTCCTCTCTCTTTCTCCCTCTCTCCCTCTCTCCCTCACTTCCCAAATCCATACCTTGTGCCTGGAGGAAGTGTATGCTCGTGGATGTTGGTGCGGCTGTGACGGGGAGCGGAGGTTAGGATCGAGGGGGGGCTCATGAGCCACCGCTGCAGATGAAAAGACTGATTGCCTTTTTCCACGATAGACGACAGAGAGCGACATATATATTTATATATATATAAGAGAGAGAGAGAGAGAGAGACTGTGTGTTTTTAGGGGGGGGGGGGGGTAGCGGGGCGGGGGTTCTAGTATCCAGACGGTAGTGTTCACAATGTTCCATGTGACTTTCGGGGTCCGGGGGGCAAGAGCCTTGACATGAATGGGAGGGGGCTCATCTATCATCTAGAGGGGGTGATTGAAGGGGGAGGGAGAGGTGGGGGGTCAAGCCTCCATCACTCTCACCCTCCAGTCTGTCATCCCTGCAGAGACGGAGCTCTTGGTTTAACAGCTTCACGCTAACTCACCGGGGCTGCGCTCACTCACTGTCTGTCCCCCCCTTCCACCGGACCCCCGAAACTTCTGTTCCTTTTATTATTCAGACAAACCCATACAGTTGCTGGGCTTGTGTGGCAACAGAACAGCCCCAGACTTCTCCCCAAAGGACCATTGGTTTTGGTTTCTATGTTTTTCAATAGATACAAATTCTCCTATGAATCCAATGTGTGTATGTTCTGCCCCAGAGATGTGACGACACATGACTTAGAGGACAGTATAGATCCCTACCCTAAGGCAACAGCAGCCAGTTGAATGAGTGAGGTGTTGGTGGAGAACTGAAACAGACCCAGGGGATGGCTGATCCTGCTAAATGTGCCGACTTCGAAGCGAGACTCAGCATGTCACACTGTGTATGGTTTGTGTGTGTGTGTGTGTGTGTGTGTGAGAGAAAAAGAGAGCGCCAAGTAGGGTATGAAGGCTTCTGTGACGAGTGTGTTTTATAGTATGTACAATGTGAGCATTGGCATCATTGAGAATGTGAGAGAGAAGGTGTGTGTGTGTGTGTGCGCTTCTCGGTCTAAATTAGTTTCAATATCGTTTATACAAAAGCCCTCATCACCACCACTACCGGCCCTGGCAGGCCATCCAGATTAATGACTCCTCACTCTCTGTTGTCTATCACAACATCTACATCAGCAAAACTGGGCCTGAAAACCACAGCATTTCCCTCCCAGAAGACATGATGAAATTATTTATTTCCCATGGAGAGAAAGAGAAATGCTGTCCTGGTAGAATAAGTGACAGTACCCAGCCTGGAGTTACAGTAGAGGTTAATGACAAACAAGGGACAATGAGTGGGGGTGGGAGTAGAGGGGTGGGGTGCGGGGGGATGCACAAAGACAGCCATACAACCCCCCAACTTTATCAATGGCCTTTTTCTCATTTCTCCATGAATTATTTAAACAGGGCATCTCTTCCAACTCCACGTACTGTGCGCAAACGAGTTTTTTTTTCTCCCCGAGAATGAAAGAAAGAGACAGAGAAAAAAAAGTGAAGAAAGAAATGCCTCCTCCTTTGCTTCCTCTCTACTCTTCTGTCGCATCCCTTTCATGTTGGTGTATGGGCCTTGCTCTCATGGCCATGTGAATGTGTAGTGGTGGCAGTGGAAGAGGGGGAGGGGGGTGACAATGAGATATACTGAGGAGCTGGAGGGGGCCAAGGGAGCAGGGAAAAGAATACTGGCCTTGTTGGCTAGGACGGTGGTTGACGTTGATTAATGAGAGAGAGCGAGCGTTAGAGAGCGAGCGAGAGTTAGAGAGACAGAGAGAAAAATAGGGAGAGCGTTGGAAAGAGTGAGGGGTTAAAGAGAGAGAGTTAGAAGGAGAGAGATAAAAAGAGAGATAAAGGGAAAGAGGGGAAAGGAGAAACAGAGATAGAAAGAAGGGACATGGGCATAATGGACAGGGGGGTTGATGGGGTGAGGTTGGAAGGGCGGCCAGCCTCCGGAAGAGCTTGGTGGTGGAGGGGTGGTGGGTGTGTGCGTGGTGGTGGTGGTGGGGGGGGTTACTGCTGGCCAGGAAGAGACTCGGACCCAGCCTGCCAAGGGGGGGGGGGGGGGGCAGCAGCCCAGACCTGTTTCGTGTGTGACCAATTGACTGATGGAATGACGTTTCACACATGCTGTATGTATTTATGCGTGGCCTGTTCACCCAGCCACATGATGGAGTGGCAGAGTGGGCTCTCCTCCACCAGGCTCCTCATGGTTGGGTCAGCAGACTACGCCTGTCCAAACAACAGACTTCCAAACGTGTCTACTGCTCCCTGAAGACCAGCTAACGTCTCGGCAGCGTGCTCCAAACACCCATGAAAGGCCGACAAGAGGCAGAGGGGGAACGCGAGGGGAAGAAGCGGGAACAAAACTGGCCTACCAATTTGCTCTTTTTCTGAACCGCAGCGAGTCTGGCTAGCTTCCCAGCATATCGCGCCTGCTCTGAATAAAGTGGCTTAGTTAGTGGGCACCGCTTAAGGTCTGGGGCGCTACTCACTAAGGTGGCTGAACATGGTTCTCATTGGCTAGAACTTGTCAGATACAACCTCACACTCTCTTCTTGTTTGTAAGTGAGCTGACAACAATAATCCCTAATACGGCACCAGGGATTAGGAGATAAGGATCTGATTAAAAAAATGCTGCATTTTGATTGGGCTGCTTTTGCTCTTTGCTGACCGAGCACTTCAATTGACCTTTTCAGTCAGGACCCCAAGCTTCCCCCAGACTGGTCTGCAGCCCCTTGGATGTGCAGCACCATTGTCGGGCCACTCATCTATAGGTAAGCAGTGCACAAAACCCCCCAGTCACTTCAAAACTCCTGACAATAGCCAGATTTCCTCTCAATTTGTTGGTGGAGAAAGGCAGGCTCAGGGGTCCTTTCACTGGCCCTGAATAGTGGGCCTAATTCAGCCTCAGTCTGGGCCCAGGCCTCCTTCCCACCCCGGCATCCCGGCCCTATTTAGAGGCTCCTGACTTTGGCTAATGCAGGAACAATCCTGCCACCATCCCTTCTCAGAGCACCAAGTAACCCTGCAGAACACTGCTACTGCTAACAACGCGGGTTTGGCTCGTTTGTGTGATGACAGACACACACAGCAAGAAAACACAACACACACCGTCACTTCTCTATAGACCCACAGTCATTCCAGTACATCCCCTCACATATTTGTATTTCGAATTTCCTGCATCTGTCTGAGACCAAGCTAATCAACCACCCGACAGCCACGGAACCAGACCCTCCCCCCCCCTCCTTCCACACACAGCTCTCACTTCTGTGCCCTGACACTCCTACCTTCCATGTCTAAGGAGTGTTATTAAAGCAATCAAGACCTTTCCCTAGCTAGGTCAAGTGCAAGGTGCTCACATGGGGGATATATATTTGAATTATGCAAAAGGAAAGTGGAAGAAATCACTTGGATGTATTTAGTCAGACAAAGGTGGATTGTATAAATGGAAAGAGAAGCAAAAATAGTCTTGAATATTGAGTTTTAACCTCCCCAAATAATTGAGATTGTTATTAAGTTGAGTAGAGACTTCTTAAAGTGTTGCAGATGCGGTAGGCTTAGGTGTGTGTGCGCGTGAGTGTGTTCGCATGCTTCTGTACGTGTGCATGTGTGTGTGCGTTCAGTGTTACCGCCACCAGATCAGCTTTCCCTGTGGTCCATTCAGACTCTACCGGCTCAGGATACTGAGACAGGAAGGACGAGACAAGAGATTTATCTTGAAACGTGATTGGCTTTCGGCAGGCGTGCATGCCAGAGTTGGACAGTAAACACTGTAACTATAGATGTGAGGTGAGCTACGGGGGGGGGAGGTGTGTACGTGTGCAAGTGTGTGACCGTGTATAAGTGCGTCTGACCCCGTGTGTGTGTGTGTGTGTGTGTGTGTGTGTGCGTGCGTGTCTCCGTGTGATTGTCTCAAAGGGATCATGTGGTTAGTATAATGATGGTTCAATGTTCCTGAGGTTGAAGGCTCACTGCTGAGCCTGTAGCTGCTAATGCATTCCGAACTATGGGGTGAGCACCAGCCACGACAACTTCAAACTGCCTCTCGGTGACATGATTAGATCCCTGATCAGTGCTGCCAAGATGTCAATAGGCTCTCACCTGTGAGGAGCTGAATCACTTTGTGACCACAATGCACAGAAGCATTTCAGTCTAACAAAGACATCGAGTGCAGATCTGGCCTGGGATTTGTCTTTTTTGCAATTGAAATAAAGTGCTGTGAATCCTCAAAGAAATGGCCGTAAGGATGCATCCAACGCCATGACTTTGGACGGGATGTGCAGTACACAGACCGGTGCCCTGTTAAACGTCTCTGGGGGAGCATGACTGGAGGAGTGAGGTCCCTCCAGCCAGAGTGTGGAGCTACCCAGGGGGGAAGAAAGCCATGTTGAGGAAGCGAGAGGGTGAGCAGGCTGAAAGGGAACACCCTGCTACCTTCACTGACCCTGCTGTCCAGCCACTCTGCTGTGGCTAGACCGAGGGTATTAAGTGCCTGGTGTCCTGCAAGGTTGAGTTGCTGATCCGCTACCGGGAGAAAGCCAACCCAATCTCACTGGGAGCGTTTGTTTTGATTCTGCCTCTTTTCTCATAGACAACCTGAGAGAGGTGATTCATCGGAGAGGGGAAATAGGGCGGCTCGGCTGTTAAACATTAGAACCTGAAGAATCAAGCGCGTCATTGACTTGGGCAAGACACGCTGCTATGTGAAGACATATCAATACAACATGTACTTGACAGGGAAAAGTGCCAAACAAATGTACAAATAGCAAACCAAGGTACATTGTACATTTCCATAAAGCATAGTGCTTAAGACATTTCAGAGCAGCATTATCTGACTCTTATATCTGTGCAGCCCAAAGTCTCACCACCAATGTCCACCTAACATTTTCTCATAGACAACATCTTGAGCCAGTTCAGTGACAGGAACCTGCTATCTGAACCAGCAGCCACCCAGAAACACAAGGACAGCAGAGAGCACAGGGAACAATTTGGTCATTCTCAATGAAGAGGGGGGCTTTGTAAGAAAAAAAGACACCCTATATCCAAAATCCCTCTCTCAGGGCCATCATGTGAAGAATTCCCCCTTTTCTTCTCCACCTCCTCCTCCTGTGCCCTCCCTCCCTTTTCCTCTCCTCTCCTCTTCTCTTCTTCTCTGGGGCTTTTTTAATAAAGCCGTCTGGGGTTGTCAGGTCTTTTCAGACGAGGACTCCCAGCCATGTGAAAAGTTAATCCCTCGTGGGCCTTCTTCTCCGTGGCGCTCATCTCCCTGGGAACCCTCCTCTGGGTTGTGGGGGCCCCGGGGCCCCCCCTGACCAGGGCCAGCAGAGCTGCTGAGGCCAAGGGCTCTACAAGGCCAGACACTCCAACCTCCCACCCACCCCTCCACAACCCCTCTTCACTCAACCAACCACCGGGCCTGTCATGCCTTCATGGCCCTCCACAAGCCCACCCCCCCCCCTCTCCACCCTTTCACCCCCCTCAGGCCCACCCCCCCCACCCACCCCTCCCAGGGCTTTTGATGAGGTGCCCTCCCTGATGGACAGACGATGGGATTGGGCTGGATTTACATCTTGGAGTGTTCATCGAGTGGATTTTGAAGGATGACAGTGGTTCAAAATGGAGAGACCCCCATTTTCAATGCATTCTCTCTCTGTCGCTCCCTCTCCCCTTCTCGAGTGCTACCCGGACCACTTCACTTCAACCGTTCCTGTTCAAGCGCTTCACTGTGTGTCAAAGCAACAATCCGAGCAGACTCCTCTTGGGCCATGTGCCAAGGTAGAGGACTGAGGGACATGATAAATGACAAAAAGAGAAAGTCCTGGGAATGAAATAGTCCTTTTGAGGAAGGAGGTCTGGTTTAGAACAAGTGGCAATAGGGATAAACCTAGATCTGCAAAGTTATCCCAGACACACTGTTCGGAATATTGTACTGGAAACATATTAAGTCCAAGACAACAATACATGATTGAACAAATTAAAACAACAAACAGCATATGACCATGTGTTGGTTTGACCCGATATGGTTTCCTTTCTTTAAAATACTGAATCTGTGCTTCATTCTTAAGCTACCACCCACCCCGTAAGACAGAAACACACATGGATACACACACACACCCTCACACACACACACTTGGATGATTTGCTTGCATAGCACTTTTTCGGCCCGCCTCTGAGTGCCACTGGAAATACAGACAGGGTCAGTCAGGCATCCTAATCCTTCTCCCCTGTCCATCTCACGCTCACTCAATCCACCCTGAATACACACACGCACACCCCTCCGTGTCGTACCCTCCGCAGTGCCAGTGGGCCCGAGCCCCCAATAAAGGAGCCTGGAAGGAGGAGGGAGAAGGGGATGGGGGGAAACAAGTGAGATTTGGAGTTTGTAAAGGTCAGGCAGGACTTTGTTCCGTCTGAGAGTTTATCTGGGCTACAGCGGCGTGGGACAATGGGGCGCTCGCCGCGCGACAGAAACCCAAGCTGTGCTGGCTAAATTACTTCACTGATAAGGCGGAATTAGAAGCTCCGGGATCCCAGAGCTGAGAAGAGGAGGAGGGAGGGATGGGGAGTAGAGAGGGAGGCCAAGGAAGGGCAGGGAAGGGGTGGATGCTGGCAGTGAAAAATCAATAAAGCTGACCCAAAAGAAGGTCCAGCCTCAGCACATAATAAAAAGCCTGCTCTCAAGTCTCAGAAGGAAAACATTCCTCACTATTTCCCTGAACACTCTCATCTTAGAACTAGCCATGAGGGACCATGTTCCACGTTCATGTTTTTACCTGCCATATAACTGAGGAGCTCTAGGGACGAACATCATGAAATGTGACTGTGTCTCTGAGACCCTGTCTGTTGACACAAGACCAAGAGAAAAGGAACCCTTGTTCTATCCTGGTTAGAGCGCTCACATTTGTGAGTGTGAGTGTGTGTGTGAGTGTGTGTGTGTGTGGCTGGGCTCCCTACACAGTGTGGGATGCTCAATAGGCCCTGTGGTGATCCATCATGTGACTGTGTGTCTGTGTGTGTGTGTGTGTGTGTGTAATGTGAACGTGCGAGGACGGAGAAGTGGCAGGAGAGAGAAGGCGCTGGGTGGGCGAGGGTCCTCTGCTATAACCCTGGACCGATGGGAAGGAAAGAGGGAGAGAACTGGAGAGCAGCTGACTCTGCAATGCTGGAGCACTTAGAGGTCACGCTCAAAGTATGGTTTGGGTGTGTATGCGCGTGTGTGTGTGTGTGTGTGTGTAAGAGAGAGAGACAGACAGAGAAAGAGAGAGAGAGAGAGAGAGAGAGAGAGAGAGAGAGAGAGAGAGAGAGAGAGAGAGAGAGAGAGAGAGAGAGAGAGAGAGAGAGAGAAAGAGAGAGAGAGAGAGAGATAGAGAGAGAGAGAGAGAGAGAGAGAAAGTAGGAGTCCGACCTCAGACAGGTCTCTCTCCGAAACGGAGAACAAAAGGCAGGCTTCCTCTCCAGTGGAAAGGGACAGCCACTCTCCTTCCCAGCCTTGCATTGTCACCTCTTACCAGCAGGGGGTGGTAAGCTTGATGACCACCATTAAAAAGTCACCTATGTTTCTGTGAAAGCTGGCCTTTGTGACTTTGAGCCTTCGCATGAAGTCTTAGCCCCTCACCAACGCATGCATGCACACAGACACACACATGCAGTCGAACAGGTGAAGTGTGCACACACCCACGCAGACACACATAAAAGGTTATACAAATAACACCAAACTCCCTCCCCTCCGCCCCCCGCCTCTCCCCGACACACACACCCAGGACTGACATGAATAGTTGACATTCTATCTGTTGGCATGACCATGCAGTCACATGGTGCTGGCCCCGTGGGCTCAGCCCGAGATGTTGCCTCCTTTATCAGACGGGATTGGGACCGGCTGGCACAGGGAGCCTGGCCTTCCTCCGACAAGGTGACAAAGAGCAGAATCATGAGACAGGCCAAGAGGACCATAATGATTGAAAGGTTTGAGCTCAGCATTGTGGAGACAAAGGAGGAAAATCTCTTCTCTCTCTTTCTCTCTCCCGCTCTTTCTTTCTCAGCAAAAGTCATTTATGTTCAAATGACACAGTCCAAAGTAAACAGAAATGATATCACCCCTCTTTAGAAATGAACAGTATTTATACATATTTGCACAACATCCTGAACCCAAGATATATCATAGAGGTAAAATAAAATCCATAGCAGCGATGTGGGGGAGTTATGACAGATTTAGGGATATGAGCTGGGCAGAGGACACATTAGGGTAGGCCTGGGATGATTCATAACCTCACCACCCGAAGCATAGACTCATCTAGGACAGGCACACTGCTCTGCTCCCAATCACATCGTTGGAGACTATGACCAAAATCACTCGAGCGACTCCACACACTTTCCAAAGTAAAGACCCATTCGACACTTCAACAATTCAACACTGTTTTTACATCCAATGTCGTCATTGTGCTTGGGTTTTCACTCTGTGCTGTTATTCTAAACAGCCAACTCCAGGAAAAAATAACATTAGAGATCTGTTATTTTCCAGTGTGTGTGTGCGCACGCGTGTGTGTGTGTGAGAGAGAGAGTGTGCGCCCGAACACACAAGTTCTTGACACCTGGGGAGTGTTGCTGGCTTAATTAAAATCAAGACAAAGAACTACAACGTGTTAAGCAAAGCAAATCTCTTCCCTCTCCAGACCTAAGCCTGACTTGATTTCAACGTGGACTGTATTGTATACCTGATTATCGGCAATAGTAATCAAAATAGCTACGGGGGCCAGATGAATAGGTCAGCGCCTCCATTCTTATTCACAGAAATGTTTAGGAAATACTTCAAGCCGATAAAGGCAAGTTGGGAGGGGATTGAAAGTTAAACTGTTTTATCTTAAAGGAGGTTTAGGTAGGGAGTGTGTGTGTGTGTGTGTGGGGGGGGGGGGGGGGGTGAGGGGGGCTGCAGTACATGAAGTGCTCGTGAACAGAGAGTTTGTACCAGGGGGTCTCTGACAAGTCTGCCTGTGTGTGGTGGGGGCTGGTTGGCGCTCGGTCTTTCCTGTGTGTGGCAGTTTAAGCCTGGGTAAGCCCTGGCTGTATGGGCTGGAGGCTCTGCCAAACCCCACTCTGACCCTTCTCTGACACCTCCCCTTCCACTAACACCCACACACTGTACACGCTGTACACACACAGGCTGTACATACACATGTGAGGGTGCATGCACACGCACAGCCTCGCACTCATGGAAGTGCACAGACACACACATCGCTTTTTCCACACAGCAAAACATGCTGGGAAAGCACAGAACGGCCTAGAAAGAAAATGAAAGCTGCCTCATGGCTAATTCATAAAATGAGATGGTCTGGAAGGAAGGGGAGGTGAGGTTTTTTTTTTTTTTGCACAGGCCCCAAGTCTGCCTTTCCCAGTGAAAGCATCAATCTAATTAACAACATAAACAGCGTTTGACAAATGTCATCATTTTCTGCCGGCACAGAGCAGTGTCATTGTCTGCCACTGCCCCAGGGCTCCCAGCAGTGTTGATGTGGCTTCTCCTCAGGACAGCCATGAACGATGAGGTTTCACTAGACACTCAGCGGAGGTGGGGGGGGGGGGGGGGGGAGGTGGGGGGGGCACGACTCACCTGCTTTTGGCCATTAAGGACAGAGGGACGGCGCGAGATGTTAAATTAACGTTTAGAAAATGCACAGGCTTTAAACATTGGTTACAGTAAAGTGCTGTTTGTGCCACAGCTTAGAGAAACCCTCTGCAATAAAGGATGGCATTGTTGAGGAGATGCGTGTAGCACTGTGGCTGGCTCTCACAGGCAGACACAGACTCCATTCACATCAACTCGTTCAAGTCTATGAGGTCTGAAACCAATGACCGAATAATAACATCAAGATCCCAGGGACAATATTTATGGAGTTCCACTCCTCAAAGATGGATGACTTTCTCTGTTGGCATCCTTCTCTGAAGCGTAGCTTTCATCTGGAGGTCTAAGATTAATTAACAGATGTTGGTAACGAGTTATGAACAAATGATAAGGCATCAGTGTTCTAATCAAACCTGACATTTAATTTGCTGCCTTGCTTCCTTGTTATCAATGGCCATGTTCTGGTGCATAATTGACAATGGTTCTGGGCGAGGAGAGACAAAAGGAACGTGTCTTTAACAGCTCCTGAAAGGGCTGCTATGGTGTCTCTAAGGCAACCGGGACCATATGTTTAATATTAGATGTAATCCGTTCCACTGGAGTGCTCCGAAAGCTGGGAAAATTGGATTAAATTGGCTAATAGCATGTTTAAAACCTACATAAAATGAACGTAAATGGAAGATATTACGAGGCCGAGACTCTCACTGTACTGTAGCGTTTTCTTCGTTTTTTTCCCTCTCTGTGTATAAACTTGGGGTTTCGTTTAAACGCAAATAATGATGACAGAAAACCACAATGTGTTGGTCAATACATCTAGGAAATACCACAAGTTTGATATTTGTTTCTGTATGATATCCAGTATCTTGAGAACGGAGAATCCAATAAAAAAGTATTTTTTCAATAGTATTAGATCCTAGGATCCTTCTATCTTTGGAAACTTCCAATAATCCTAGACATCGATTGTAATCTTTTCACAATCAATCACTTCATACAAAGTGGAAAACGGTACATTACATCACATCTTGCATCTTACTTGAACTAGACAGGAAAAAGAAATGCAGTTCATCCTGCCTTTCCTTTTGCATGTTCATTACCTGGGTTTTAAAGGTGCTGTGGCAGAAACCCAGTTGGTCTGCTGTTTTTCTTAGTCAAGTGGCCTCCAGACGAGATGCACTCAGGAGCTCATCAGAGCATGGCTCTGATTTGATTACTAAAAGAGATGCTAATAACCCATTTACCTGAAGAGCTCAACTTGTGACATATTCGAAGGTCTACACAGTAGGGTTGTCCTCAGGGACTTATTGGAAAGAGTCGGACAGTCAGTGTCTTGCCCTGAAACAAAACACGTTCTGAAGTGATACACTTAGATGGGTTACAGTCTTCTATGTTAACCTTGAGACCATTAACGGCAACACAGCAATGTGCCTGACATTGGCAGGACACTAGTCCTGGTTTAAATCACGGAGTAACCTATCCTTATCTGGCAATGTGTCCACTAGTCCATTCCCATGGTGTGGCTATTGTCTCATTTAAGTCCTTGGCGGTTCCTGCCCTATCAGTTTGGTACCATTCGTCCTTTGGCCCAACTCGAGATAAAATCTGTCTCGTTCGACAAACAGACCAGACAAGTTGTTAACTGAACGCCATAAGTGCTTGCTATCTTGGCACATGCTCTGCATAAGGGATCAGTTATCCACCCTGAAACACAAAAGGTGAGCAAACAGAGAGAGAGGTGAGAGGTAGGGTTAGGACAGATAAGTGTCAGGGCGGGGACCGGCACTCTTCGCTCCTTGGGGTTGGAACGAAGAGGGCCGTTAGCTCGCGTCCTGCTAGCAAACAAAAGGAGGCCAAGCGATGGCATGAAAAGCTTTCTGTCATCCAGGGGATCAAGGCACAATGAAGTATGAGGGAGAAATATGAGGTGAGCACCATGGTGAGGTGGGTATCTGTCACGTAGGCTCGTGGGTGCTGAGAGCGCCCATCTAACGTCTTAGCGTATCGTTAAGTCAACAACATGGTAAATAGAAGAGGTAACACTGTGTACCACTTTTTCCTTCTTCACATCATCGGATGAATGATACCGATATGGAAAAATACCCAACGGCATGAGAGCAAACAGAAGAATAAGTTTGCCCGGCAACAAAGTCAACTCAAGGTCCTTGGCTGGGAGCTGTCTTTGAAGCAACAAGAGACACCCAAAAGAAGGGTGATGAGCAGTAATATGCATTAGTAGGACATGCGTGATGGTGTGTTTGGGGAAAACCTTATACTCTGAAATATACAGGCCTTGTAAATGAACAAACAAGGTTAACCAGCACCCTATGGATCACCAAAGCCACAACGTCACCATCTGAAGAAAGCCTGGCTTCCAGACAGCGAACAACCAGCATCCTATCGACCAACACAGTCAAATCAATAGCAAGTATGTAATTACACTGTTGGAGATCACCCTTTTAATTGCACAGAAATAATGGCATGGTGTGTTTTCCAGTCAATGTGCAGTGTCTTCACATTGAGTGAAATTTCTCTCCCACCCTTGAACAATGTGTTGACTTAGCGCGAGTGCTTCTCGCAGATAGCAAACACTTCAACGTCAGGGACAAAGAAAGGGCCAGATGACAAAAGCAAGAAAAGGTGTTAGAAGAGTAACAAAAGGCATGAATCAGAGAAGGTGACACACCTCTCTGACACAAGGTTAGGAGAAGGGTGAGTAAACACCATTAATATAGCTTTAAAGGGGATTGGCCTCTGTTTGATTTGGGGCTTTGCAATGTTCACTCAACTGTCAGAGACAATTCAGAGGATATTGGATTCTCTCTTTTTCCTGTGGATCACAGGGCTGAAACAAAGAAGGATGTGTCTGTTGGGTTCATCAGTCACTGACAAGGCTGGATATACTGGAGTCCCTATGACACACATGGGCTTAGACAAAAGATACACGTGGCCACTTGTACTTTTCATTCTTCCAGTCATAAACACACACACACCTGCCTTCTATCCCTGGCTCCCAGCAGCGCTCCACCCTCTGGGAGGTGTGTCAGGATGCTGGGGTTGAGTGAGAACTGGTGAGAGGCAGCGTGGTTCCACCAGGGCCCCACCACCTTCACTCCTGTGTCATTGTTAGCCTGTATGTTCTCGTCAATACCAGATCTGGCCCAATCCCAGCTCAATCCCACTCAGATAATAGAGCCAGTCATTCTGATGTGGGAGCTCTGGAGTTGGCCAGAAGCTCTCTCAAAGGTTCCCACTTTCCTCATACCTAGCCCCGGTAAGGGGCTTCCATCCAGGGGCGTGCCTGATTGAAAAGGGCCCTGTCCTGGAGCATTGGCGTTATATTATGTTGTGATAGAGGGGAGCATAATGGTTTTCAAATGGATGACTTGGGGTGGCTCTCCTATTATAGTGGCGGCGCACAGACAGGCTGAATGGCTGTGGCCTGGAGCTAAGCATCTTCTAGATTGAGCTGTCCGTCTCGCTAAAATGAATCTGAGTTAACACCTCTTCCACTGCCGCCGCCCCAGGACAGACACGAGTGGGCTTCCTTTTTCCAACCTGGATCATTCTCATTATCCAGGAGCACTGTGCCAGGCTTCGGGGCAGAACACACCACATGCACACATCCACACAAGGACCCCCCCACACATTCACACACATACACACACTCACATACACACACACACACACACACTCCTCTAAGCCTATCACCCATAGAGCCCCATCCTCACATTGGCCATTAACTCTCCCCAGGCCCAATTACACAGAGACCTCATGCACACACACTCCTCTCCATGCCCATGTATCATATAGGCCTTACAAATCATCCACTGCAGCGCTCACAGAGCCGTATGTGGCAGTACTTTGTGGTTATATACCATCTCAAGCATACACCCACTCTTAAAGTAAATGACATCAACTTTCTGTTCCATTCAAATTCCCACCAATACAGCCAGTCTTTTGACCCTCCATAAAGGGTCAGGGGGTAGATATGGATCACGTTTAGACAATGAGAATCTAGGATCAAATATTATTTCTCAAAACACGCCCTTTGTCTGGAGCTGGAGGAAGGGGGTCCCGGCTGACACACAACAGGAGAGGCTCCGACATCAGGCCCTATTAACAGCTTTTGCCTCCCCCTGTCTGTCTAGGGGCCCCAACGATCTCTCTATCACTCTCACTCTCTCCTTCCCTTTCTCACTCCTTTCCATTTTCCCTTCTCTTGACTCTTCTCACTCCTTCTCTTTCTCTCCCACCCTGTCTATTTTTCTAAGACCAGAGGCTGGAGGGGGGGGGATGTGTGGCGGGGGGAGGGAGGGAGTCCTGGGGGAGTCTCGTGATGGCTATCGACGGTCAGTCTGTTATGACTATCTGTGATAAGGGGCTCTAAGAGCCCCCGAAGCGCCGCAGAGCGCTGAGAGAGGCAGACAGGATGTCTCATAGAAAACACAGCCCAGCCAAGAGAGGCGAGGCGAGGCACGGTAAGGTGGGATTTCGACAGACTGTTGTAGGGACAGGGAAGGCTTGAGCCCTCCTTTTGACACGCCCGGGGGCAAAACGGATGGGGAGATGATTGTTTTCTTTTTTTCTATTTTCTTTTGAAGGACAAAGATAAAAGACTTAGAAAAGGTGACCTTTGAGATAAACAGTAAAGTAGACATTGGTTACAGGAGTGCAGCCACAAAATAAAACCTGTGCGAAATCATCCACTAAGGTTCAAACACGGGGGTAGGATTTCAAATGTGGTCGTCACTTGATTTAGCTAGCCACATGAGTGGGGTTATTGATACAAGATCATTGATATGACGGACACATATACAGACAGCGCTCTCTCTGACCCTCTGTCTAGATTAGGCAAGGGCTATCAGTCTCTCATCAGTTATTTCACCATGGAGCCGGGCAAAGAGTGGACCCCACTAAATAAATGTAAACAATGTGCTGAGTTAGGGTGGTTTTGGGATTTGGTAATGTGAGTATTGTCAAGGTGTAGAAGAGTTTTTTCTTTTCTTTTTTCTTACAGGCCAAGTTACCAGGGTTGGGCTGTGGAGTACACATTAGTGGGGGTAGTCCAGGAAACAGGGGAAAAGAGGGAGAGAGAGAGAGAGAGAGACAGAGAGAGAGAGAGAACCGAGTGTGTAGCTTTTAGAGGGGCGTCTCATGTGCCCCTAAGGTCTAGTCATAATATGAACTTTACAAAGGAAAACGTTCTCCCTGGCAAAATGCCACATAGCGTGTGCCTCGGTGCTCTAATCGCCTGCATGTTTTTCATGTGATTGGACTCCAGGAGGAACCAAAACGATGTATCGACAAGTACTATGCATAATTGTTCTAGAACCTCCTCCACACACAAGCTGATAATTTTATCAACTATCCAGTCAGGTGGCCATTGTAGGGTCCCAGTGTCCCTACAGACTATGGCTGAACCCAGCAACTGAGCCCCGCGGTTGGCTCAAGCATAGTTCTGCACAGCCTACAGTGCTGTACATTCAGCCCAGTACACCCTGTCCAAGATGGCTGCCACAGACTACACTCTCCACTCCAATATTCAGCAATGTGATTAACTTGAGGTCTTCGTTTCCGACCATAATTACATATGAAAGTAATATAAAACTATGTGAATGACCACCTCCTTTCCCCACAGAAAAAATGAAGTCTGTGAAATGAAAAGCAGGGACCATTTCGACTCTGATTAAGCGTGCGGTGAAGAGAGAGAAATCAGGACTCCCTTTAATGAGCTTTACCGTAGCAACTTCGATATCCTAGTGTCATGTTGAAATGAAAATTAATAGTTCAATCCAGGCCTGAGCCACTCATGCCACGCTTCTTCCATTTCCATATCGGGTGGCGTGACCAAATGAGAGCGCCCGGCTCGGATGGACGAGGGCTACCGCCATAAGCTGATACCTCTCCTAATCAGCTGGATTTTCCAACATTGGCCGGCGATGGAATTTTACGGAGTGTGGAGGGGGGGGGGGGGGGAGGGGAGTGTGGAAGGGGGGATGAGGATGTGTAGTCAAGGATGAGTATCAATCCCAAGTTGAGTGTCACATGACATGAGCGTCTTAGCTCTGGGAGATAGAAACACTGCATGGGTAAGCAGTGAGAGGGACATGGCTTGTAGCAGGGTACTTACCTATTTCAAGGTCGCGTCATGCAAAAGGGTTCTGCAAAGACTTTGGGCTCGATTGTTTCATACTACATGAGCTATAATGTTATAAAAGCAGATTTAAACTTGTGAATTATTTATCAAAACAAAGTGCGCCTGTATTACATCTATTGCTAAATGCAGAATGTTTTTAGGCCACCGAAAGCAGCACAAGCAGTAGCAGTGCATTGCTTCTGTAATACCTGCACATTTGTCTTTTCTCTGTATGCTAAATTGAATCCTGTTGTACCTCCGTCTCTAATGTTCTAATGTTCTCTAATTTATATAGATATACCATTAGATATATATAAAATGTTGTTTTGCTGCACTCTACTATAAAACATATGAGTGAGATGTTATTTGTGCTCCGTCGTTGAAATATGATTTTTCTTGCACTGTGCCTGGTATCTGAGGTGGTTACCTTGATTCTGACCACCACAATACTGTTAGAACTATGCATTTATGATCCTTGATATTCTGCTGTACTTTCTTTACTCCCTATTTGTATGACCCTTTAGATAAACGGGTCTGCTAAATGAATAAACGTTCATATAATAAATGTATATAATCATATAAATGTTAAATATAAATACAAATAAAGAAATAAGAATGGTATGACCCTACCGCCCATCCAAAGGAGCCGTCTTTGTCCGTGGTGCTCTGCAGTCCGCTGTGTGGCCCGAACGTTTCGCCCGTCGTGATGCGGCTCTTGACCCATATCCCCAGACCGGCTCCGGGGACCGAGGACTCCCGCAGCTCCAGGTCACTGGGGATGGGAATGTCATCGGGAATGTAGACGGGCACCTCGTAGGGTGAGCCCTCCTTGGGCGTGAAGTCCTCGTCATTGCTGTTGCTGTTGTTGCTGTGGTGGCGGTGGTGAAGTAGGGGATGGGGGTGCAGGTGGGGGTGCAGGTGGTTGTTGGGGTGCTGGGGGGACATGGCGGGGTGCCCCTCGATGGGAACGGGGGACACGATGCCGTCTTCGTTCTCCTCCTCGCCGCTGTCGCCGCCGCCTCCCCCTGACGGCGCCCCCTGGAGGCCAGGCGCTGTCTCGTACATGCTGTCGACTGGCTCACTGTCATCTAGCAGAGCGATGGAGAGAGGGGAGAGAGGGGCATGTTACAATCCGGGGGACATGCTACAATCTTTACATATGTAATGTTCGTAGTGCATCTGTCCACCAGCGGCATCATTTCAATGATAATGGAAGAGCAAGGCGACAGAGAAAAAGCTGGCATTAGAGTAACTTGTGTTAGCACAGCATCATGGAGTCAACGTCCGTCACTCTTTTATTTTGATCTTTAATGAGGTCATTAATTCATGGGTGGAACCGTCTGAATAGAAGGTCGTTGTCTCAGTAATGTGGTTGGTTCTCAGTTTCAGGTTGAAGGAGCATCCTTGTTGCCTCATAACTGACTCAATTCAACCAACACAGTTGAAGACGGAAAACCTGAACAGGCTTCAATGAGAGTTTACAGCTAGCCACAGAGTTCCCAGAAGCTTCTAGAATGTTGGGAGGCCTTGATGGAGACTGTGTGTTCCATTCAGTCACAACCACTGCCATTTCCTGCCAGGGTCATCTTACAGATAATAGGTAGAAACGACCCAGGCCTTGCCAGTCTCACGCCAGCTTAGATTAGTCACCTATGTTTATTGTCACTTTTGGTCTGACAGTATAATTGCGGCGCTCTGTGGATTCCACCATCCCATGTCAATGACAATGATGAGGACGGGGACTGTAAGTGTGCGAGTCTAGACACTCACGTTGACCTTGAGGTCAATTCTGCACAATGTTCAGGAAGTTAGAAAAATGCATTCTGTCTGCTCATTCATGAAGGTGCCTTTTCGGATTATAGACAAAACTCACCAATGAACATGCTGTATCATAAGTAAGTGAGTGTGTGTGTTAGTGTGTGTGCAAGCGGGCGTATCTGTGTGCATGTGTGAGTGTGTTTGCATGCCTGATTGTGAACATGGACAAGCCTTGGTGTCTTTAGTGAAAGCACCACAGCAGTTTTACTATCTAAACACAGTCCCGGCAATCAGGGGCTAACTAGGCCCGCAATTACAGCAGGAGTGTTTCCAATCGCCCGTCCCCGCAGCTTGCTGCCAAACCTGCCAACAACACCGCTTCAGGACCTGGAGCACTGGGAGGGCTTGGCGCAAACACAGGCAGCCATTAACTTGTTAGTGAAGTTCAAAACGCCATGGTATTGAATCATTCACATTCAGTTACTCTCACTGCTTTCAGAATGCACTGTGTAATACATTGGGTCTGGTGAAGTAACTTTTGAAATATTTCTGTATACAGAAAGTAGTAGTAAAATATACATTTGACTCAAGATAAGATTCATTTAATATAAATATAACAAATGAAAATATCTGTGCATGGACATTAGAATTTATACAGAAAATGTTTAAACAGTTGAAAAATTCAATTGCAAAGTAATCAGACACTGATTACAATGCTGAATATATATATATATATATTTTATAAATGCTTGTGCTACCACCAATAAAATACTGGAGAACATCTGAATTAACAGCTTCTGAATTAACTGACATGTTAGTCTTAAATGTACATGGGAACTATGAAATCATGTGACAGTCTTTTCAGCAACTGGCAAGTCGGGGCCTTCCTGAGAGATCCGGGAAACTTATCATATAAAACTCTAGCTGTAAAAAGAAGGCTTTTATGACCGATTTTGCGTCATCTAGAGATTCTGAGGGGAAAGAAACGTTTCACCCATTTTTTTTAATGATCCCAGTTTCATAGCAGCCCAGAGCAGGCAGGCAATTAAGCATGGAACATGTGTGCCAGCAGTAGCTTCCACTTTTCACAGATCAATTAAACTTTTATAACCGCGGCCTATCTAGTGTGTACTTTTTTCAAAAATCAAAAGTGTTTTCAAGCTATTAAAAACTTTTTTTTCACTCTTGGAGTTGGCACCAGACCCATCGAGCACAATTTGAACAACTCGAAAGACAGGGTTTGGAAAATCTATTAAATACTGTTCGACTTTAAGAGCCTCAGACGAGAAAGGCACAGATCACTACGTCGAAACAGAGCAAAGAGGAAGAAAAAAAAATTAACAGCCCTAATTTTAATGAACAAAACATCATTTGTGTAGGACAGAAACCACCGGAGTGAAGCAACCACTGCAAACACAATGTGATTTAAAAGGGAATTGTGGCCAAGAGTTAAGATCCTCTGGTCTCTTATTCATAATGTTTAACCCAAAAAAAGAGAAAGTTTCAAATTAATTACCACAGACAAACTTCCCTCCCTGACTGTGACATTCAAGCAGAGAGCCATGTTTGACCATGAAATTCACGACCCCAAAAAAAGAGAGGAGAAAGGAAAGCAGGAAAATAATGAAGGGGGCCAGGAAGAGGAGGGGGAGTGAGAGAGCTCCAAACTGACGACTCAGAGCTGGAACTCCACTGTTTGTCCTTGGTCTCTGAAGACGAAGAAAAAGATGTTAGCCCTGTCTCCTAGAGGGCTTCTTAAAAAACAGCCCCGCCAGATAGGCCCTTCCTTTCTCAGTTCCCCGTGTTGTTCTTTCTCTCCCAGACACTCTCTCCCTCTCCCTCGCTCTTTCACGGGGAACTATTTATCCTGATTACATCAGGGGTCAATCATTAATTCGCACCTTGGGGGTCCCGGCGCTGGCTAGGCCTACAATGGTCCGCTTGTTCGCCCCGTGTTATTCCACTGGAAAACTACCGTGCAGCCGGGGATCCCCAGGCCCAGTGACATGAAGGCATCAGATTTATTTGATAAATTGTAAATGCGTTCCTTTAAACGGCCCCCTTTGTTATTGTTAGCCATGCTAGAAAACAAAGAGACATTGGGGTGTACACTTCTCTCCCCGGGCACCCGGTGGGAGAGGGCGGACTGTCTGTGAACAGCTGTGTCAGGGGTCACCATGTTATTAACAAAAGATGAGCTCCTGGTGATTTGTTCGAATCAGTGTAATACATCGTTTTTAAAAGGAGTGAAAACAAAAGACCCTATCATGCACCAGTATTGTAAGATCATTTTAAAAAGTCTACAAAATGGCAGAAGGGAAAATAAAACCACTATTAAGAAACAGAACAACATTTCCAGGTAATCAACAGTGCCGTGGATGGGTAAAGTTCAATCAAAAGGACATTGTGTTGACATGACAATCA
The DNA here is from genome assembly GCF_038355195.1 of Osmerus mordax. Lineage (NCBI taxonomy): Eukaryota > Metazoa > Chordata > Actinopteri > Osmeriformes > Osmeridae > Osmerus > Osmerus mordax. Next base: position 14,440,643 of record NC_090056.1, read on the forward strand.
TCCACATGATCTGAGAGTTTAGAAAAGCCAGATTGTTCTGGGGCGCTGTTTAATCAAGCCTCTATAGACTGAAACATGGAGATAGAGATCTGTGGCAATTTTCTGCAGTCTGCATGGCCTCACACAAACACATGTGCCTTGTGGCAGAGAACCTGTTGATTTGGTCTGGTTTGAGAGCCACTGCATTTGGAATGGCTGTGAGCTGGAACACTGACTTGATGTGTAGGACACAGATGCTGCCCTGAAGCATAGGTCCAGTTCAATGAGGTTCAATCAAACCTCTACCACAGAAAAAAATGGTTCCTGTTTCCTAAACAAATCCTATAGTATGCTTATATCTAAATGAGGAGACACACACCGGTAGCAAGTCAGAGTGGCGGGGAATGTATGTTCTCATGTGGGAATGTTTGGAGCCTCTCTATAGCCTTAGCACCAGCACAGTGAGAAGCCAGATGGACCATTCACTCCACACTCTGGAGGTAAAAGAATCCAAAAGAAAAGTGTGTCTCAGACCAGCTATGGCTAAAATAACAATAAAGAGAGTGGAATTGGACGGCTGGGCCTTATGATGGTGGTCAAGTCTCCCCACCCCAATGCACATAGAGACTGTATCTTTGTCTCAGAGTAAGTTGATATTTCAATTCAAAGGAGCTCGGCTCTGATGAAAAGCGAGCATCGGGGGAAAACGCACAAATATGCAATATTCCTCCGCTCCAAATATGGGGAAAAAAGTTTGTCTGTTCAGTACAAGTAGAGTAAGGGGAGGGGGGGGGGGGGGGTCGGAGGGGGGAGACCATGACAGATATGAAAAATGAGCGGCTGACTGGTTGCGCAAGAAATGTGAAAAACATTTGATGTGGAAGAGTCTGGGGGTGGTGAGTGGTGGGGGGAGGAAGGGGGGGGGGGGGGGCTTCCAACACCCGATGAGGCCTAATCTGGCGCTCGTGCCCCCAATAATCTGCAAATGTGGTCCCACTTAGACAAGTTATTGGTGCCGCAAGAGCTGCAGGGAGAACCCCCTTACCTGTTCCTCTTTAATAATCAGCCCTTTGATGATTCTGTCTCAACACAAAGCTCTAATCGCCATCCAGTTTTAGACCAAGGAGAGGAGGGAAGCGGAGGGAAGAAAGGATTGAGGCGGCCGTAAAAATCAAAAGAACGCGAGCGAATGAGAGGGTGTGTGTGTGTGGGGGGGTTGAGATGACGGCGCGAGCTTTTCCATGGCAGCGGTTTTCTGACGATGACGTATGTATACATTACGAATGGGAGAGGTGGTGAGGGAGGGAGTCAGGAGGAGAGAAGGTGAGAGTGGGTGGGTGTAAAGTAAAGGGAGTGGGGTGGAGGGGTGGGGGGGTGCAGGGGTGGAGGGGTGGGGGGGTGCAGGGGTGGAGGGAGGAACGGTCAACTACAATACAGACGACTCTCTCCAGAAATGCACACTTGTTTCCCCTTGTTAAAGCAGTGGGGAACATTTCCAACACTTTAAGTAGCAATATTGCTTCTCCAGAGAGGGGTGAGTGCAATGGAGGCCCGAGGCCTCCGGAAAAGGTCTTGGGTTAGCCCTGGTGCATGTTAAAGAAGAACCTTCCACTCAGTCATGCCTGTTGAAACTGGTTACATCGTTAAAGGCTTGGTCACATGACATCCATTTCTACACACATGTATATGCGCGCCCACGTGTATTCTGTGTCGATGTCAGACTTGTAGTCCTGAACACCCGCTTCATTTGTACTGCAGGACCATGGTTTTAAAGTGCTGCTCTTCCCTTAGAGATGATTAGGAAGACATAGAGGACATTAAAATGACATGCTTGTTTAAAAGCAGTCATGACATAATATTCTGTCTTTACCATTCTCATTGTAAATGCAGTGGGGTGTGGCTCCTGTGCATTATAGAAAAGAGCACAAATACTTACTCGAGGGATGTTCAGTAAATGTTTGTGTGTCTGTGAGTGTGTGTGTGTGTGTGTGTGTGCCTGTACCACAGGGTTGATATATTGACATATCATTTGTGCTGAGCAGCCTAGAGCAGAACCTGATGTGCGTGTGTGCGTCTGTGTGTGTGGACTGAAACCTCTTCCAGGCAAATGGAAGTCCAACCTCCTGCTGTGGAGAGCAGGTGTGTGTGTGTGTACGTGTGTGTGTTTATATTTTTTACGTGAATGTTTATTGTTTGTGTGTTTAAATGCTGTGTGTGTGCGTGTGTATGTGTGTGTGTGAGTGTGTGAATGTCTACACGGCTGTCAGCCAGGATATTGCCCCTCTGGTCAGTGGCTCTCCCCAGGGGCCCAGTCTTGGCTTGCTCAGACATTTATTAACACAGCAGATTAATAGCACTGGGTAAAGACATTTTCACAAACATGATAAATATTAATAATAATCAATAGCAACTTACATTTGCCAAATTGAGTTGCAAACATCACCCAGGGGGAGAGAGAGAGGAAGAGAGAGAGAGAGAGAGAGAGAGAGAGAGAGAGAGAGAGAGAGAGAGAGAGAGAGAGAGAGAGAGAGAGAGGGGGAAAGAGAGACAGACAGAGAGAGAGAGCAGACAACGTAACCATGGCGTGAGCATAGAAAAGGGGAAGGAACGGGGGAAAAGTGTGTGTGCAGTGAACGGGAGTGTGAACAGTGTGAGATAGCACACACACACACACACAGATCATTTTCCTGCAGGTCTACATTGTCTTTAAACAACTGATCCACCTGCTTAGAGACACTGAGGTCAACTGTTGTTGTTGGTAACAACATAAGTTGCCTGTAAAATAGGTCCTCTCATACATGCTGTTGACCTTAGATTACTGCAGTTGTTTAGGACACAGGGTCAACTTGATTAGATGGCTGAAATCAATTATTCCTCAAAATACTCATTAAATACAAATTCAAAATCAGCCCTGGAAAAATATTGCTTTGTATGTTACATTATGGCATGTGTACAAGCTACAGTATGGCAAATACCGGGGGCTTGATTCATTTTCAATTCAGTCAATTCATTTTTATCAAGTCAGTTATTTAATTGTGTTCTATTCTGTATAATCAAAAGGTGTGAATTTTACATAATAATGCAATGCCATTTCCTGAATGGACACCAACCATAAAGGTGCATGAGAGATCCCTATGATTGTGTGTGTGTGTGTGTGTGTGAGGAAGAGAGTAGGTTAAAGGAAGGAGCCATCCAGCGTCTCCAGAGCCCAAGTCTCTGTGCTCATTCACCACACAGTTTCATTTAGCAGGTCAGTGGGAAGCCAGGCAGCCAGTAGCACAGCCAGACAGAAATAACCCAGCCAAACAGCCAGCCAGTGACACAGTCAGACAGCAGTCAAACAGCCGACCAGCCAGGAAATCAGCCAGCCAGGAAGCCATACAGCCTGCCAGCCACACAGTCCGGCAGCAACTACAGAAAATGCAGCATTTTTATTAACAGGGTGAGAAAGAGCCAGTAGGTTTGGAGTTGTGTTGTGTGTCTGTATCTGTGCACGTGTGTACAGTGCAGTGTGTGTGTGTGTGTGTGTGTATGTGTGTGTGCAGGGTGCCGAACGCTAGCTATCTGACTGGGGGGAAATGATTTTCACCTCTGCCACGGGGTGCAGCCTCCCCACATACATCACCCGATTACTCCCAGCCCGCGCCCCGCTCCCAGTCATTAGCCACTGAATTAACGGCAATCCACTGTGCTATTAATCACACTGACAAAAGTGTTAGCACCGCTGCTGACCTGCGTGAGTACACTGGGAGCATGGGCTGGGGGAAGGAGGGAAGGAGGGAGGGAGGGAAGGTTGGGGGTTGTAGGCATAGGAGGGGAGGAGGAGGAGGAGGAGGAGGAGGAGGAGGAGAGAATACATAGGGGGTTGGAGAAAGTGAGGTAAAGGGAGGAGAGTTAAGCAGTGATTAGGAAGTAGATGGATGGATGGATGAGCGGATGGACAGACAGATGGATGGATGGACACATGGATGGATGAGTGGATGGATGAATGAATGAATGAATGGAAAGAAGGATTCAGTACGGGCAGGTGCAAAAAGAGAATAGAAGAAAATAGCAAGGATGGACATACCGTACAGAGAGGGTAAAAATACATAGCGGGAACGGAAAAGAGGCACAGAAGGATGAATGCTGGAAAAGGAAACAGGAACCCTTCCTCAATAGAGTCTAATGCACCTGGGGGGAAACTGGGATGAGAAACCACAGATCACTACAAGATCACTGCACTCTACCCTGAAGACCAGGGATTCTTACTTTTTCTGTCTTTCACTCTCCCTCCTCTTCTCTCTCCCTCAGACACACACACACACACACATACTGAATAACACTTTCTACCCAAGAATGTTTGCAGCCAGAACACTTTTCATGTCAGAGAAGTTCAGGGACAGTAAGAAAACACCACACTCACACCAAAACCAACAGCCATTATAGAAAATGGGGCTACATTCCAAATATTCACAGCACTAAAAAACAAAGACAAATGTCTTCAAAATGTTGAATAAAAACAAGCCAGTGAAAAAAATGAAGTAGAGGAGTAGCAGATATGATGACTATCTGGAGAGAAGGACAAGAGCCCACATTCAAGATGTAGTGTGTACACAGCTGTGTTGGGGATGATAATTGGGGTCAAAATGATTGCTTCTGGAACAGAATGTTTACTGAAGATCTAATGAATGCCATTCGTGAATTATTTCCTTTATGTTGAGAGGGGACTGTGAATGAATAGATTTAGGGTGTCATTGGAGAGTTGTGAGTGCATGGATGTAGGATGGTACCCATTGGACTGGGCTGTGTAAATCTGGGCATCTGTCACAGAAACACTAAAAAGGCCTTGGCAATGGATTTTGTTAAGGAGGACATTTCTTTGGAAAATTGATATCAACTCATTTTTTTATATCAGGAGAACTTTGTTCAGTTACCTTGGAGCAGCTTTTCCCTGTAATAAATATTTTATTTCAATGGGAAAATCTGGTTAAGTAAGAGTATAAAAGTACCATTGGTCAAACAAAATGGGAGGAATGGGAGAGGGAGAATGCAGTAAAACGTGGGTCTTCCAGCAACACTGTACTCCACTGTAATACACGTCCTAGACATGGATGAGAAGACACATGCAGTTCTCACTGAACTGAACCCACACACTCCTGACAGATCACATCATGCTGGCCCACAAGGAAAGAAAGAAAGAAAGAAGAGAGAAGAGAGAAGAGGAGACGTAAGGACTGACCATTTCATTATTTGTATGTGACAAAATATCTTAATTGCGATTCTAGGAGCTTCAGTATATAAGGGCAAACCTCTGCAGACTCCTTAGCCCCGCCCCTTCTGCTCGCCCTCCATCTGGTCCACCTGCTTGTGCTCCTGACAGGCTGGTTCTAACAGGCTGGTCCTAACAGGCTGGTCCTGACTGGCTGCACCTGACAAGCTGGCCCAGGCACACCTCAGGTGGCCTGAAGTCCTCAGCCAGCACATTTCATCACGCTGTCAGAATGGATGTGGCTCCCATAGGAGTGATGCTAATCCACTTAACATCAAATAATTGTAGTCACTGGAGCCAGCCTGGGCCTGAAGGAGCAAGACGTCTTGTGAGAAATGGATCAGTGTAGGGCTCCGTAGAAAACCTGCACTGATACATAAGAGCACCCATACACACGTTCTATGTTCATGCATCAGTAAGATAATCAGATCAAAGTGGACTGACGTCCAGGGTCGCCAGCGAAAAGCCATTGTGCCAGATGCCGGTGAATGCCACTTGAGAGAGATGATATCGGGGATCGTTCTGTTTCATCCCCTCCTCTGCAGCTTCCCCGGGACCAGTATCACTACGACTGGTCTGGGGAGGAAACCATCTTGTTGAGCAGGGGGAAGGAAGACTGGGAAACAGATGGGGAAACCAGGAGAATGGGCAACAAGTGCAGGAGGAGGAGGGGGGGACAATGCGTCAGGTCCCGTCCCCTCCCCCTTGCTCTCCTCTGCAGCCGAAGGCGAGGGCTGAGAGCGGAGACGCACAATCACAAGCCTCACAATACTGTATACAGCCACGCAAACAATGGGCCCGCCACAAAGAATTCTGGGAACAGGGGCACTGCTCGCTTCTCCGCGGCTGCAACCGCTGTGGACCCCTCTGGCCGTCCCTGCAGAGACTGACTGGTGCCACCACCACTCCGTGTGTGTGTGTGTGTGTGTGTGTGTGTGTGCACGCGAGAGAGCGACAGAGAGAACGTGGTCAGGCCCATTGTGAGTCTGTGTCAAGTGTCCAGAGTGTGTGTTTGTGTGTGTGTGTGTATTTGTGTGTGCGAATGCGCGTGTGCATGTTTGTTTGTGCCCTACTTCTCACCAGGGACCCCCTCCCCCAGGTCTGCAGTGTCACATTATGGCACCATGACATTGCACAAGCATACACACTCACTTCTAATTAGATAAGCTAAGCTGTAAAACACAAACACATACACACACACATGCATACACACAAAATAAATACCACCCCAACACACACACACACACACACAAAGGAGATTATATAGTACTTATGACTTTTGTGTTCCCTGAGTGTTCCTTTTCGAGATGAATAACATGAACACAATATCAACATCCTCTCTCCCTGCTTGATTCTTCTGTAACTGCTCCTATTAATTAACAGTCACAATGCTGTGTAGGGGTAAGGTCCCAGAGCCTGTGTGTTTGTGTGTCCCTGTACAGGTGTGTGTGCGTGTGTGATTTATGCCCTCTCCCTCCTGTCTCTGTGAATAAATAACAGCACACTTTGCCCATGTCTGCATGTGCTTGTGAGTGAGTGAGTGTGTGTGTGTCTCATTGACCTTACTGAGAGCGGTGCAGTGTGTGTTCGGACACCAGCAGACAGCGAGTGAGCGAGCGAGGCAGCCAGAGATAGAGAAAAAAGCAATTCCCCCCCACCCTTTGGAGAGTGGCGGGGGGAACTGCGTCCATTTTGGAGATAATTGGCTGGTAATTAGACGGGGGTCGGCAGGTCGATTTGAGAACAAATGTCTGTCTTTAGCTCAGGTGGCCCTCCCTGTGCTCTAATGGGAGGCTCACCTCCTCCTCCCCCCTCCTCCTCCTCCTTCTCCTCTGTCTCTGTTATCTAGGGCTGGAAGAGAAAGTGCATGTGTGCGTGTGTGTGTCATCCCAAATAAGGCTGGCTGGTAGCTGGTGGAGGGCGGGGAGGGCTCTAGGGACAGAGGCCGCTGCCCAGGCTCTCCTCCCTATTAGTCACCAGCTAGACAAGGGCCCTGGCTGGCTGTCCCTGCAAGCTCCAACTACTGCCTGTCTGCTTCAAGACCCCGGGGCTCTGTCCTGGGACCTGCTGGCTCCAACTACCCTGGTCAAGATGTAGAGAGTTCTAGAGTTCTCTAGGCCAGAGGTGCAGGGGTCAGGAGAGAGGCCAGTGGGCATTGCCCAGAGAGAATGGGAAGTGTGTGTACTGGTGGTGGAGGGAGAGAGAGAGAGAGAGCGAGCGAGGGAGGGGAAAAGGAGGAAAATAGGGAGACAGTTAAGTGTCAGTCGAGCAGAGAAAGGGAGGGTATGGAAAGTAGCACACAAACTGAAACATTGTCAACACACGCCCAAACACACATACAAACACACACACATAACCTAAGGACAACACTACACAGACAGCTAATATGTTTGACAAATCACACAATGGACCTGCTTCCTTAGAAGTTCTTCCTCCAGTGCACCTGTTCATTTTTAAAGCTGCTTCTGCTGCTAAATATAGCTGTTGACACCATACACTTAATCTGCTAGCAGACTCACTTTAACACTGTGATTACTGCAGTAATATCTTTCTCTCTCCACTGTCACCTTTGGACCTTAATCAGGACAGTAGGCCTGTTTAACTATACAGGCCTCATCCTATCCCATTGTTGTATGAGTATGATGGCTTGGGAAGTGTGCCAGAAAAGAGGCACAATGTGATCATAAAACAGGCCAATAAAGTTTCATTTGACACCCAATTGGTCAAGATCCTAGTGCTGTATGACAAAGCGAAGGTAGACTATGCATTTCCCATGGTTCCTCTGTGAAATTGGTACAAGCATGTGCACATGCAAACACACACACACATGAACACACGCACAAACACACAGACACATACACACATGCATACTGTAGACAGAGCCAGGTCTAGACAGAGTGCAGCACACTGCCAAAGCCAGGCCTGTAGACTCCTATTCATCAGCACTGGGGCCTGTTTGGCTTCCTGCTGTTTTTGTGTTTAGACAACGCTTGATTTGAATACTGATTCCCCATTGATAGCCTGCGCTTCCGATCTAATTAGCTTGTTTTGTCTTTGAGTAAATGGAGAAGTCGGAGGCAGGGGGGGGGGGGGAACGCAAACGGGGGTGCAAAAAACAACTCTGCGCCGTGGACCTTTAGAAGTCACGGCATGAAACAACAACAACAAACACAGTCCTTTAGTCTGAGGGGAGACGACTATCCCGCTTCCCCTGCTGTCCACCGTGTTGGAGCGGCACAAGGCTTTCCCAGAGACACACCATGGAGACACTCTGCTGGACAACAGATGCTCTCCCCATTCACACCAAGTGAACTCACCAGAAAAAGCCAGTTGTAAATCTGCTACAGTGATGCAATGGCATCGGGGTTTCAACAGCGTGGCAATTCTCGACACGTTTACCTTGGTGGGTGTTAACGCCTTTTCATGATGGATGTCCATGTCTAAAACTACAGTACTACATCGACAACAGCTGATGTGTGTGTGTGTGCTTCTTTCACTCCAAGCCACAGCTTTGCATTTCCACAAACAGGAAACAACAGCAAAGGGAGCCAAAGGAGGACACAATGGAGAGGAGTATGGGAGGCGGAGGAGGAAGGAGGCTGACACACAGGAAAGACAGACTTCAGTGACCAGAGTCACCACTGCAAGCATGGGGACTGAGAATGACAAAACACCAGGAACCACATGCAAAGACTCACACGCAGCGAGGGAGCAACGTCAGGGGGCGAGAGAGAATGAGACAACCAAAGGTAGACAGAGAGAGAGGGAGAGGGGGAGAGAGAAGGAAAAAGAGGGAGACACAGAAAGAGAGAGAGAGAGAGAAAGAGAGAGAGAGAGAGAGAGAGAGAGAGAGAGAGAGAGAGAGAGAGAGAGAGAGAGAGAGAGAGAGAGAGAGAGAGAGAGAGAGAGAGAGAGAGAGAGAGAGACAAGATCAAAGGGTATGTCCGACTTTGATATCTCGCTTCAGATAATATGTGGCACAATTAGACCGGCTTGACAATTTCCATTACGCCTGATCTAATATTTATGGTGCTGTTGGAGAAGATGTCACACAGCCGACCCCGGATTCTCAATTTGCATGACAAACGCTTAATGAAATAAGTGAAACAGAAAAGAAAAAAGACATATAGAGGGAGAGAGAGAATGACAGCAACAACAGAGCAACACTAAAAGACAAGAGAGAGAGGAAGAGAGAAACCGAGAGAGCAAAAGCAAAAATAAAAGAAAGAGGAAGATATTGATATGAGAGAGAGAGTGAGAGAGAGAGTGAGAGCGAGAGAGAGCGAGAGAGAGAGAGAGATAGAGAGAGAGAGAGAGCGAGAGAGAGAGAGGGACAGAGAGAGAGAGAGAGAGAGAGAGGTGTTAGGGGCAGAGTTTGCCCGGTCTCTCTCCCCTGCATTTGGTTTGCAAATGGCTAGACCTCTGTCATCAATTACAAGCCTCGCCTGACTGCAATGGGTGCACAATGTGTGTGTGCACAAATGCACACGTATCTGCCTACGTGTGTGTGTGACAAGTGTGGGAGATGAGGACGAGGCGGTGCTGATGCCACCTCACCAGGCCCATTAATCACAGCGGTCAGGTCCGAGAAGCAGCCCAAATTGGGCTCATCAGTCTAGATATTAAACAGGAATCAAGGTACAAGGACGGGGGAGGGGGAGGGGGAGGCAGGTGGGAGGGAGGAAGGGAGGGTGGAGACGACAGAGAAAGGAGAAAGAACATCAACACTGTTTCTCCCCTCCTCCTTGGTTTGTTCTTCTCATTGACTTTCACACTGGAGAGAGTGTGAAGGTCCTCCTTGCTGTTTCTGAGATAAATCTCCGTGACTTTGTGGGTTCTAACTCATCCGGAGAGAGGGAGTGTGGACCTGGTCTAGTGAGATCAGAAAGAAAGGCTTTGTTAGACACCGGTCACGGGCACCAGTCAGCCAGGGCTTCTGGGTAACAAGGGGGGCGGCTCTCACATGTCCGCAAGGGGTGAGAGGTCAACCTCAGCCTGTCAGACGGATGGACGGATGAGAAGAGGGAGAAACGGAGGGGAAGGGATGAGGGATGGACCCAGTTAGGGGGCCATGACATCCAGGAATATGGATGACCCACTGAGGCATCCACACATGGGAGGTTACCAAGCAACTTACCCAGGGTTAACCAGCGAGAACACACAATTGGAAATCCACCAGCTAAACTGTTAAAGACGCTGAGTGACAAATGCCCTCAAAGCAACGGGCTGTAGAGTCTGTACAAACCAGTTTCTTCAGGCACACTAGAACATCGAACACCCAGAATCTTCAAAAGGGCACGGACACACAGTGTGTGAGATCATGACACTAGAATTGATCCAGTGGTGGTGTAATGGATGACTAGACTAAAGTGATTTGAACTTGACTAATATTGACTGGGAAGCTGAGGAGAGGACGAAGGCCTCCAGACTGATTTTAGAACATCAGATTTCAAAAAGGTTTGAATGATGAATTGCTTTTAGTCAAACGTATTGTACTAACAACACAGCAAATCACTGTTTCCCTTCGTTCCTGCAATTGTACAGAGCAAGGCATTAAACAATCTTTCACAGCCACACATACAACAGTTCCCCTTCGCGTTCCACACTTCAACGAAAGATGCTGACAGACCCGACACAGATGTCTCATCTTAGAGATACATTCCCGACACCCAGAAAACAACAAAAAAACTATGTTAAACCTACACCAACACCAGTCACTGTGATGAAAACAAGCAAAGACTCCCAAATCCCCCTTAAACAACTGCCATAAATATCAGAAACTCACCAGGAGCAGACATTATTATCTCATGTGTCCTCTGAAGCATGCTGGTGAAACTAGAAGCTCCCCGTCGCCATAAACCCTGGTTATCAATTAACAGTGTGTATATGCACTTGTGTGTGTGTGCGTGCGTGCACGTGGTGTGTGCACGCGTGTGTGTGTTGGAGGGCTGAAGTGAGCGGTCATATCTGCCGCCGCGATGCGCTAACGTGAAAGAATGCGAGTGTCAATGTGACAGAGATAGTGGAAGTGCGGCGAGACGATGAGCTGAAGTGAAGGTCGCAGCAGAGGTCAAGCACAGGGACGCAAGAGCTGCCCACACTCCAGGGAAGTGTGAATATCACTTCCTGATAGACAGTCGGCCTGGCTATTATTGATCACATAACAGCACAGAAGAGCTTCTCTTTGTCGTACGTCCAGGTCAAGGCCGAGTAAACTCAAGTGACCGATTGCATTCTGAGGAGGGGTATTGTATTGTCAATAAAACAATGTTAAATGTCGTGCTTTGATGCCCACACCTCCTTTCTTTTCTTCTCTTTCTCAACATTTCCACTCTCCTCCTGCCCTTCTTTCTCCCCCCCTCTCCATCCTCCCCCTCCTTCCCCCACAGGTCTCTCCCCCCCTCTCCGTCCGCCCCCTCCTTCCCCCACAGGTCTCTCCCCCCCTCTCCGTCTGCCCCCTCCTTCCCCCACAGGTCTCTCCCCCCCTCTCCGTCATCCCCCTCCTTCCCCCCCAGGTCCCTCTCTCTCCATGTCCCCTCTATCTCCATGTCCCCTCTCTCTCCAGGTCCCTCTCTCTCCAGGTCCCCTCTCTCTCCAGGTCCCCTCTCTCTCCAGGTCCCCTCTCTCTCCAGGTCCCCTCTCTCTCCAGGTCACTCTCTCTCCAGGTCCCTCTCTCTCGAGGTCCCTCTCTCTCGAGGTCCCTCTCTCTCCATGTCCCCTCTCTCTCCAGGTCCCTCTCTCTCCATGTCCCCTCTCTCTCCATGTCCCCTCTCTCTCCATGTCCCCTCTCTCTCCAGGTCCCTCTCTCTCCAGGTCCCCTCTCTCTCCATGTCCCCTCTCTCTCCAGGTCCCTCTCTCTCCATGTCCCCTCTCTCTCCATGTCCCCTCTCTCTCCAGGTCCCTCTCTCTCCAGGTCCCTCTCTCTCCAGGTCCCTCTCTCTTGAGGTCCCTCTCTCTCGAGGTCCCTCTCCCTCCATGTCCCCTCTCTCTCCAGGTCCCTCTATCTCCAGGTCCCTCTCTCTCCATGTGCCCTCTCTCTCCAGGTCCCTCTTTCTCCAGGTCCCTCTCTCTCCATGTCCCCTCTCTCTCCAGGTCCCTCTCTCTCCAGGTCCCTCTCTCTCCAGGTCCCTCTCTCTCCAGGTCCCGTCTCCTCCTGGCACACACGAGGCTGCAGCTTTGTATGGGTGATCTGCTCAGCTTTGCTCTGCTCACTGCGGACTGGGAAGCATTCCTTTGATAGGATGATACCGAGGTGAGGTTGGGGGTAGGGGGGGGGGGCTCTTTGGGACTAAATCTGTTCCATATGACACTCCCTCACATGGCCCTGTCTGGGCACCCAGACCTGTCTCTTCATGGGCGGGCCAGGGGATGGCAGGGAGGGGGGAGAAGGGGGAGATTTCAGAGACACAACAAGCGGTCAGCGATGACAGCGGCCAGACCTTGTCACACACCCGGGCTCCCATGGCTCGTTATCTCACAGCCCCCCCCTGCTCCATCTCTCTCTCACCCACTCACACACACGCACGCACACACACAAACCATCACGTAACCCTATACCACCATTTGACAACCAACAGGTTGTTCCACTCAGTGAAGCCCTCTCACTGTCTCTAGCGGTGGGGGCTGTAGACAGCGTAGGTCACTAGATAGGGGCTGGATGGAGATCCCCCCTGTTGTGAGACAGTTGGAGGAGCCTGTCATTTAGTCATTTTCTCTGTAGGCCTAAGTTTTCCTTCATACCTTCCAGCCCTGGTTCTTCACTGCTGCAGCTGACCTCGTGGGTGGCCAAACTTTCTCCTTTCTCTTTCTTTCTTTCTTTCTTTCTTTCTTTCTCTCTCTCTCCCTTCCTGGTATTTTGTCAAGTGCAGAGCTAGCTAGCTAGCTAGCAGGGGCAAGCAGGGGTGGGGGGTCTAATCCTCTGGCTAATTCTCCTGGCTGATTGGGTTTACTGGCTCGGGATCAGTGGTGTCCCCCCGTCCCACACACCGAGGGCTCGCACCCCGCCCCCCCCCTTTCCTCTACCACCCCCCACCCTATCCCCGACCGCCACAGCCCCTCGAGGGGGAAAACAAAAGGCTTGCCTGTTTCGCTCGGCACCCGACGCTCGCTCAAGAGGCTTAGGGACATTTTTCTCATTTTTGAACAGCTAATATCTTGCAAAAGTTGTCTAATCTCTTTACGTTTAAGTTGAGATTTGTGTGAGCCCCCCAAACCCCCCACCCCTACGCACAATCTCCACCACGTCCCCAAACCATCACCACGTCCCTGCAGACTCTTATTGCTTGACTGTTATACGGCCCACTTTAATTAGGTCATGGCTACTTTGATCTGGTAGACTCTGGGTCCATCCTCCAGCAGATCCTATGGAATTCTGGGTGTTCTGAGGTGTCAACGTTTTGGCCTATTAGACAGACCCTTTAAAACGCCATGGGGGGTCAAATATCATCGGTGAGTCTCTCTCTGTCCCGGAGAATTCAGTGGGTCCGGGGTGTATCTAGAATTCTAGGGAGCCTCACACGCATGATCTAACCTCACACACTACCCCATGGTTGGGGGGAAAACAGTGTGTATTAAGATGAATCAAAACAGTGTCCCCCTATCACAGAGGAATGCAACGCGTACAATCTCTCAAGCGTGGCATCATGTACACGGCGGTGGGGACACACTGCATCCACATGGTGTCATTTACACCACAAACACACCTTACACACATTTTAAAAAGAGCTCAAAACACACACCTCTGTCTGCTTGGGAGTGGGTGTAAGAAGACACCAGTCTAATCGCATAATTGCATACACTAAACTAAATAGTGTAGGGGAGGGGAAAACACGATTGGTGCTAGGGGTTTACGAAGCCTTGAGTGACAGCTTGCTTGTCTCCTTATTTACCGTTGTAAGACGATCCAGACACCAGACACCGTGGCAGACAATGCACCCAGGCATAGGGTGCAAGTACATACTAATTCCCTCACTGAGGGATGAAAGCAGTTTGGGTTACAGGAAGCTCACCTGAGAGCCCTGGTGACTCTTAGACAGCACCTGCAGCCTCATTCAAACAGGAGGCCGGGTCAATGGGACCCAGAGTTATCTGGTCTATTTTTGAAAGATAGCCATAATGGAGCCGCTATAGGAGCCAGATTAGTGTCCCTGTCTCTGTCAGACGAGCTTGGTGAGAGCAGTTCAGGTGTGTTCCAGGGATACCATGGACAACATACCACTTCTGAGTGATAAGAAGTGGTCTTTCTTTCAGCTCCATTCATCTGTGCTAATGAGTTCATCGGGATATCAGTCTTGAGCTGTGGAAAAAATGTGTGTGCGCGTGTGTGTCCAGGGCCTATGATGTTACCCAGCATCACTGACTGCTCACAACTTGCTCTTTAGCAAGCAGCCGAGGAACATTCATCATCATCAGGAGAAGCAGGAAGGGGAGGAGGTGGCCCTTGGATAGTGTTGACCCTAACCTCTGACCTTTGAGGGGCGCTCTCTGGAAAGATGCACAGGCTCTGGTTCCTACTGCTTTGTGTGGGCGCGTGTATGTGTGCGTGCGTGTGTGTGCATGTGTTCGCTCCAGTGTGTGTGTGTGTGTGTGTGTGTGTGTGTGTGTGTGTGCGCGTGTGTGAGTGCTCGCTCTGGTGTGTGCTGGCACTGTGCTGCTCTACACAAAGAGAGCTGATTGGAAACAGCAGGTGAGTTCTGCTAACGAGCAGAAGGGAATATGCAGAGGAGGAGGGAAAAAGAAGATGGAGGGAACGAAAGAGAGGAGCAGGCTAGAGAGAGAAAATAGTCTAGGGAGGGAGGGAGGGAGGGAAACATCAACATTCAAAGAGAAGTTGTAGCCTTTATTTTTCTTTAGCTTTTACACAACAATTTGTCTTTGTCTATACTCAACCAAGAGATCTGCACAAAGTTGTGCAGTGAGACATTACAAGCTAGTTGATGTATCCTACAGTACATGTTAAGGCAGAGAAGGAGATTGGTTACGTGCTTGTTACGTTGTTTTAGAGATAAAAATCCACTTTACATCTTACTGCAGATCTCAGAAGAACAGTCTAGACCTCACCTAACCTGACCACAGAACATGCAAACAAACACACAGACACATAAACACACACCTACATCACATTTACATACTGCATGGCTCAAAACAAGCACATATTTCAAATCTGACATTTGAGACTTGTGGAGCCGTTTGCCTTTTAGCTAAACGACCTTTGATATTGATCCTGACCTTTGGGCCACAGTGCCCTGGGGGGTGGCGATTGGTTCATTGTTGTTGTTCTTATCATATATATATATATATATATATATATATATATATATATATATATATATATATATCACATACAGCAGTGGATATGCCGAGCATGTGTTTGGGTGGGAGTTAGTCTATTCTCTGTGTATCTGTCATAATGAGAATTGGACAGTGAAACAAAGCCTACTGTGATTATAATAACATGGAGGAGACAGGGAGGAGACTGTGATTTATACAACACACAAGGTAAACAAAATGACTTTCGTTAATCGTAAAGCTAGAATCAACAACTAATCATTCATTCTCTAAACCCCCAGTATTTCCTTTGGTTTGAATTGTCAACAGCAGATTACAAGTTAAGACATTACCATACATGCTATGAGTGAAATATTCAATGTTCTTTCCTTCTAATAATAGAAGCCAAATTTCAGTTGGCAGACCAAGCCCATAGACATTCTCTTCTTTTTGCTTCATGTTTTTGGACCGTGGCTGTGCCCTGGGCTGCCTTGGTGATGCAAAAGAAGTATTTGGGTTATTTTGAGCCCAGATACGTTAGCAGTGGCTGGTTGGGCCAACTAAGTCTAAGGGGAGGGAGAGACTTAGCTCCACTGCGCCTCCTCAACAGAAAACACAGCGGAGATGTTTTCTTTACTAATGACATTGTTCATTATCCGTGTGAGTAAATGAGCTATGTGATGAGAGATAAATGACACTAGATTTTGGAGAGCTGTATTGTGTGGGTGTGTATGTGGGACAGAGCAGTCGGTCCTTTTACAGGGGAGGCCTGATCAGCTGCTCTGATTACAGCTCAGGCCATAATTAAAGAGGTTGTTAATTGGTGTGAAGGGCAGCACTGGCAGGCCAGTTGATTGTGCACCTTGTCTTGTTCATTTGAGTGAAAGGCGGAGCGCTAGGCATTAATGACTTGGCTCATGGTAAACAGTCCAACGTGAAGGGTGCAGGGAGAGAGAGAGCCCCACGTATTGATTTGGTGTGGTTCATTTTCCACCACTCTGAAGGGCCTAACAGTCTTAAGTGATGTATGAGGAGAGGCTGAGGTGGAGGCCTGCAGTCACACACTGGAGCTATCCTTTCCAACAAAGCATGACCACCAGCAGTCAAGGCAACCTTTAGTTTTAAAAGGGGATAGCCTACTGTTAGTTGCTCCTTATCCAATACCACTTCACACAACATTTTTATTTATTTATGACTTAATAGCCAAAAATATGATTAGATTTATTTACAACCAGTCACAAAATCATTCCGCCAGCCTTGCATTCTCCATTTTGAAAGCGTCCTCCCTCAACCTCTGTGTCCTACTCACAGGCTGCCCTTTGTCAGTCTGTAAATAAACACTCCCCAGCTCGGTGCTTTCCTACCACATCCACAGTAGTGATAAGAGAGTTAAGGGGCTTGAGCGTGTTAGCATGTTAGCTTTTAGCTAGCCCGCGGCTACAGCCGGGCCAGGGGAATATATGGTCAGTGTAATGTAAACAAACTTGTGGGCCAGCCTCAGACAGGCATGGGGAGGGTCAGTCTATTGACTAACTAACCCAGCCTTTAGCACCACATCTGAATTGACCTCCATTGGCTTTAGCTAATTGAGTTTAAGTGCTGAGATATCGTCAGTCCCATTGTCGCTTTTCCCAAATTACTAATCAAGCTAAACAAGCCTGAGCAACAATTACTGAGCTGGTGTGTTGCAGCGGCAGAGAGCTGAAAGACCATGTTTAAGTGACTGCATAAATATGCCCTTGTGTCAATGGGCACAGGAAAAAGTTTATTTTTCTTTCCCTCGGGCTGAGAGCAAACACAAAGAGGCCAAAGCCCGTGTTAATACAACACAGGGGTGAGTTTACATCCACACCTCTCTGTTAGGAGGGGGGCACCCCACACAGCCTAGCATCCCCCCACCCCACACAGCCTAGCATCCCCCCACCCCACACAGCCTAGCATCCTCCCCACCCCACACAGCCTAGCATCCTCCCCACCCCACACAGCCTAGCATCCCCCCACCCCACACAGCCTAGCATCCTCCCCACCCCACACAGCCTAGCATCCTCCCCACCCCACACAGCCTAGCATCCTCCCCACCCCACACAGCCTAGCATCCTCCCCACCCCACACAGCCTAGCATCCTCCCCACCCCACACAGCCTAGCATCCTCCCCACCCCACACAGCCTAGCATCCCCCCCACCCCACACAGCCTAGCATCCTCCCCACCCCACACAGCCTAGCATCCTCCCCACCCCACACAGCCTAGCATCCTCCCCACCCCACACAGCCTAGCATCCTCCCACCCCACACAGCCTAGCATCCTCCCCACCCCACACAGCCTAGCATCCTCCCCACCCCACACAGCCAGAAACCAACATTTTTCTTCAAGTTCCTGGTATGTTGCTTTTTACAATGAACTCAAATGTGTAAATATGTGCACGCTAGATCACAGCCTAAAGACCCTTCAAAAAGTACATGTGAATATTCATACAAACAAATTGAGCTTTATTTTCCATGATAATTTCCTGGTTCCAACAACGCATTAAAAAAATATATATATGAATGCACATGACCCCAGTGACTGTAGTCAGAATAGAGGGGCTGTTCCTGTACAGATTGGATTTGGAACAGGGCTTTCTAAGAAACCTGAGAGGTAGGCCTAAAACCCCTCTGTGTGAAACTGTTGCTCTTGCTGATTGGAAGAGAGGGTGCAACTGAAGGTGAACTTTGCATTCCTCTCTGATAGCGCCATACAGTATGACCTCCATCTCACGGCACCTCATATACATAGTAAATACCCCGTATTGAGACCTCTTTCCGCCGTATGATTCTAAGATGTTGACATTTTGAATCTAGGGAGCAATAGCACTTTGTTTTTGTGCCCTAGCCAGTTGTGTTTATTCTCTCTAAGCCCAGAGGTATGGACAAGGCTGCTGTTCTTATCCAATGGAACGCAGGCTCTGTTTGTGTGGCAGGAGGAGGGGCGGAAGGAGAAGGGGCACGTACTTTTCAGGTGCCTAGTTTTGACATAGAGGAGAGCTCATGTTACACACGCTCAACCTGAGGTCATGACCTGCTTTTCACGAACCTTCAACTGGAACAAACACCTGCCAAGCTCTGAAGAAATACTACTTGCCATGGCTCGTTTGTTAGCCATTTAGCTTTACCTGGTATCATTATTATGTAAATACTTGGATGAGCTGGGGCTTTGCATGACAGACAGTGATGTATATCAATAAGTTGGCCGTGGATTACATTCCCTCCCTTGATTCATGGAACTGAGTAGCTTGGATATGAAACAAAAAGGTAAAGCCCATTCTCTCAGACAGGACAACAGCAAGTCTCTCATTCACCCACCTGGGTGCCTCAGTCGTCTAAAACATGGATTCCGGGAACATGAAACTAGGCATAACTGGCCTGCATCATGTTTGAATCAGACAAAAGCCAAAACCCTGTGCCATTGCTACATGCTAAGTAAACACCAGCGCATTCCTCCAGTCCTTCCATTTATCCAGTCAAACCCGGGCAGAGGGAGTGGGCATTAAAGCATTAGGCGCTAATGTTTTTGGAAGTGTACGGTATCATGGAGGGGTTGAGAGAGAGAGAGAACTGTCTGTGTAATGGTGGATGGGATGAGGTCCGCACATGGCAACCATTACACACATAGCCCCTCTCTAATCGCTGCAGCCTCCCCGCCTGCAGCCATCCCACCACCGACTGGGCTCCTCCGAGAGGATGTGTGTGTGTGTGTGTGTGTGAGTGAGTGTGTAACACAGAGTCAGGGGGTGTCAGAGGTTCAGGAGGGCAGGCTGTTCACACAGACACATTTACACACAATTTAACACACAGACATACAACCAGAAATACACACACAGGTTGGAGACATGACCCTATGGTGTCCCAACCTCCAGGAGGGACCAGCACACTCACTACTTTGAAACGGAACTCTCTACGTGGAGCCCCCCAAGGAGGCATCTCAGGATGGATGTCATCTGTGAACCCCCACCACGCCCCTGGGAGGCCAGAACGATGTCTCCCTCAGCGTCTCCACCCTAGCTATGGGAGATGAAGAGCTGGCCCGGGCCTGTCTGTTGGTCTGTTTGTTTGTTTATCTGTTGTGTCCAGGATAAGTGCGGTGGCTGTCAGCGACCATGTATTTGCTGTTTTGGCAGGAGTTCTGGCGGGCTGCAAAAGGGAGGGAGAGCCAGGAGGAGAGAGAGGAAGGTTTGGAGAGCTATAACTCAGAGCAAGCCGCTGGCTGACAGTAATGAGAGATCTCAGTGGTTCAGATGGAACCAGGGGGCCTGCTGCCTCTCATGTGGAGAGAGCTGCTGGAGGAGAGCTAGGGCTGCCAGCATCAGCTGGCCTGGGTGCCTGTGTGCGTGTGTGTGTGTGTCTGTGTGTGCTTGTGTGTGTGTACGGAAGTGTTCGGTGTGTTTGTCTCTTTTATCTTGTGTTTTTTACTTTTTTGGGTACAAATGAATCAATGAATTATATTTTTTTATTGTTCAGAAGAAATAGCTGTGCTGTTGTTTGTGTGCCTGTGTGTGTAGAGTGGATGGTCTGGATGAAGCAGTACAAATATTCACACACATTTAATGTATGACCACCTACTCTCTAGCCACACCCTTTACTCTCTCTCTGACACACACACAGACATGTATAACCTTTGCCACAGAAGGTGTTTGTGTGAGAGAGAGAGAAAGAAAGAAAGAGAGAGAGAGCTAGAGAGAGATCCATGGGGATAACTGAATAGAGAGACCACACAGAAGACAGCTCTCCCCTGAGTAAACACCACATCAAACACAAACACACACATACACATACTCGTACACAGCAGTGTACAGTGTACACCCCTCTCTCTGTGTAATTGGGAAAAGCTGCCCCCCATTAAAACTTGCTGACATCACTTAGACGGCTAAGTACGTCGGCTAAGTACGTCGCTGAGTTAACGAGGCCGCCGGAGAAGAGCTCGGCCTTCCAAACATGGCAGCGTTTTTCTCAAACTACTAGTGACTAGCCGTCATGTTACAGATGCTTAATTGAGCATCTCAAACAACAGAAGACAAACAGAGTGTACATTTAAAACAGGAAGTAAACAACTTATGAAGGAGGGCGTGGAGGCTTTGAAAGCCTTCTATGTATGTGTGTGTGTGTGTGTGTGTGTGTGTGTGTGTGTGTGTGTGTGTGTGTGTGTGTGTGTGTGTGTGAGATAAAGAGACACAAAGGCGCAGACATATCTGCGCCTAAACGTTAAGACAGGGGCTCTACACATGTCTCAGTCACCACAGAAGAAGAACCAGCCGCGTGCACTAAACAACACCCAGCAATCTCTCCCTCTCTCTCCCTCTCTCCCCTCTCTCCCCTCTCTCTCTCTCTCTCTCTCTCTCTCTCTCTCTCTCTCTCTCTCTCTCTCTCTCTCTCCCTCTCTCCCTCCCTCCCTCCCTCCCTCCCTCCCTCCCTCCCTCTCTCCCTCTCTCCCTCTCTCCCTCTCTCCCTCCCTCCCTCTCTCCCTCTCTCCCTCTCTCTCTCCAGCCTTCACCTATGAGGATGGGAGAGGGTGAAAGGCACAGAGTTGCTTTGCGCCTGAAGAAGTCTAATTAAGTCTGGTTAAGTTGGCCCTGGGAATTCCATTACAAGGTGAAGCGTGGAGAGTAGCCCCACCCCTTCTCTCCCTTGCTCTATTAACACCTGCTTCTTTTCCAATTAGCCCCCAAATAGAGACAAATGGGCCAGGGGGGGCTGATTAATTCACTTCTGTCAAGGACTACAACACACAATGCCATCAGGGCGCCCATGCGCTTATGTGCGCATGTAGGCAGACACACGCACATGCACACACACAAACCCCCGATGCATGTGCAGGCAAACAGAGAGTGTAGTCTGGACAAGTAGATCATAAACCATGGAGAGCTTTTGGATTATTGTTGTCCGGAACAAATAGGATTTGAATATTAGTCATCTGTGGCTGTTGGCTGTGTGATAAACAAATGCAGGGCTTCTGCTGTACAGGCTGGGCATGTGCCACTCCACTCCTTTTGCTACATTACAAGCCTGGCCAGCATAACCCACCTGTCCTAAATGTAACCATTAGGCAAATTTCTGCCTGAGGAGAGAGGGCGTTGTATATTGACATGGGGTTCAAAGACAAAAGAGACATGCCTTTGGGAAGAGATAGAGGGACTGTTTCACTTTTGTTCTTTATTGTACAAATATCCCCTCCGCACCTCTTTCTTTGAGCTCCAAGGAGGGAGGACACATTCTTGCCTCCTCCCCCCTGGGTTGTGACTGTGTGTGTGTGTGAGGTGTGTTTGCAAGCTGTGTCGGTCTCACCATTAGTCTTGCTCTCCTGTCCTCCCCTGGTTGTTTAGCAGGCTTCACTGTTTGTTTAGCAGGCTTCACTGTTTGCTCGTACCTGGCGTTCCTCAGAGGCCAGGCCAAAGACACTTCTAACCTGATGCTCCAATCCTGCCCCTGACACCATCTCCCAACTACACCTCCACACACACACGCCTTTGTGTTGTACAAGCGATGGCTTGTTAAGGCAAGATGCGGGGTATGTTTGGGCATTATGCTAATGACACCCTACTGTATCAAACTCTTTCTATTGATTGTCTTGTGGATATCAAAAGATGCCTGTGCGCATTCAGACATGTACAGTCTTAAAGATGTTTATCAAATATATTTACTCCCTGTGTGTGTTTTGGTGTTAATCTGTTAGAGCAGGTGCAAAAGGGTGGCACAGCTTAGATAAAACTCCTGGTGTGAATGTGTGCTGGTGAGTAGTGTGAAACTCTCCACTCTGTTTCTGCCAGAGAGCAGTGCAGGAACCCAACAAGAGACCTTTACTCTCTGTCCCTAACTTTCTTTTCCTCACTTCTCTCTCTCTCTTTCCATTTTTCTCATTCCCCTAACAGTTGATCAGCTTCAACACAGAGATCAACGCAGTGACCTCACCGCCGCTAAAACCACTCCGACCACAGGAAAGAACGCCCCTTGAAAACTCTTCGAAAGGAGAGAACATTTTAGGTTATAAACTAGGGAGTTCAGAGGTCACCCAATGTCAAGTAGGCCATTGAATGAGATGCATGGTGTTCAGTGGATCAGAGAGAGGAGCTTAGGGCTGGTGGGGTGGGGGCCTGAAGTCTGGTGTCGGAGTCCCTTTTCTCTGTGCTACCCGCCGGGTCTATCCCCTGAGTGGAAATGCTTCTCCTGTTGGTCCTATTGTCCGGCCGTCTGAAAAGAGCTTGTCTTCAATTAGCCTGATAAGAGAGCTGAGGCAGGAAGGAGGAGGGGCCGAAGCTGCGGGGATCACCTGGGCAGTTTCTAATCGCTTTGATGCTATTGGACAATCTGAGGAGTGTGTCATTGTCTTCTCTCTCTCTCAATGCGAGCAGTAGGATGTCCCACTTATGAGCATGTGTCACCACCCTTTGAGAGAGGAAGAATAGGAGAGGGAGGAGGAGACAGGGAGGGAGGGAGGTGGGGAGAGGGACCAATTTGAGGAGCTGAATTTGTAGATGAGGAGAGAAAAGGGGGGGAGAGAGGACTACAAGGTTATGAAGTCTTTTCCATTAACTTCCCACCTCGATAAGATCTTAATCACAACCCCTCAAATGATCCGGCTTGACATTTAGCGACGGCCGTCCCGGCTCCTCAGAGCGCCGGGATTGGGCCCCCTCTGGCCCCTCTGGCCCCACAGACACACCCCTCTTTTCTTTCTCTCACCTCCTCCTCCTACTCCTCCTGCTCTTACTCCTCCTCCTTCTTTTTCCTCTCCTGCCGCTGTCCACTGAATGGAAGTTAATTTTGAGCGCATGATTTATCTTGCCAGAGCAAATTCCCATTGTGTAGACGTCCGTCTTTAGTTTTTTTTCTCCGAACACCGGTAGGGTAGGGACGGGTAGAAGGGGGGGAAGAGTGTGTGTCGGTGTTTGAAACAGAGAGAGAGACTTATTGCCAAGGTTGTCTACTGATTGCGTTCGGCGGGGGAGAGTGAATGGGCAGCCTGTGGGTCGTCCTGACATGGCGCTGGGGTCCTATTGATGGTGGGGAGCAGAAGCAGATTAGGTGGAGGGAGTGGGGCTGGGGCGGGACCAGGCCAGGGCAGGACTGGGCGGGACCAGGAGCACAGGATGGGGAGCTGGGCTAAGAAGGGCCTGACAGAGAGGCGTTCTACAGCCCTGACAATGGCGTGAATACCTGATGGGATCAAGGTTCTTTCTGGGACTAGTCCTCTTACTCAAATTCTTCCACTTTTTTTTTGTTCTGAAAAAAGGCGAGTGGGGGAGGGGATCAAAAGGCCTTCTGCTGCACTTAAAGCCTGAACTGGTGTCTCCTCTCTCAGCTGGTGTCCCCTCTCTGAGCTGGTGTCCCCTCTCTGAGCTGGTGTCCCCTCTCTGAGCTGGGGTCCCCTCTTTGAGCTGGTGTCCCCTCTCTGAGCTGGGGTCCCCTCTTTGAGCTGGTGTCCCCTCTCTGAGCTAGTGTCCCCTCTCTGAGCTGGGGTCCCCTCTTTGAGCTGGTGTCCCCTCTCTGAGCTAGTGTCCCCTCTCTGAGCTGGTGTCCCCTCTCTGAGCTAGTGTCCCCTCTCTGAGCTAGTGTCCCCTCTCTGAGCTGGTGTCCCCTCTCTGAGCTAGTGTCCCCTCTCTGAGCTAGTGTCCCCTCTCTGAGCTGGTGTCCCCTCTCTGAGCTGAGCCCTCTTTTTTTTATTCTCTCTATATCTGAGTCAGCTAAACATCCATATCTACTGTCTATCTGTCTACTGGTCTGCCTGCCTGCATGTTTGTCAGTCCATCTGTTTGCTGAAAGTGTTATCAACAGGTGTCCCAAGGTCAGAGGCTGACACAGCTGGAGTCTGTCGCACACATACACACCCACAAACACACTTTTGAGTCATTGCAGGTAGGTCTATTTTCAACACAAGCAAAACTCAACCCGCAAATCCTTATTTACCACAATCAGAAATACACTTCATAGATCATTCCATTATAGCAGAGATCAAGGGTTGGCACTAATAATGGGATGCAATTAGCTTAGCATGCTGTTTGTTAAGCAAGGTAAAGAATGCGCTAAGCCGAGCAGACTGTGGAGAGAGGGGGAGTGTGGGGAAGTTATGGGGGTTAGGTGAGGGGGGGGGGGGGAATGCGCAGGCTCAAGAGGCTCAGACCCCCTCATTGTCTGCGTCCTGCCTAATCACTGTCATACGGAAGGGATTGGAGCACCAATGCCATGCAACAGGCCCACGCCGTACCGCTCCCCACAGCAATACCCAGCTCAGCTCTGTTCAAGCCCTCTCTGAAAAACACTGTGTGTGTGTGTGTGCGAGCGTGTGCGCGTGTCAAGTTCTAAAGGAGGTCTGGAGGCCGTCTCTCTGCAACAAGGCCAACGACCCACCTGTCTCCCATCAAGCCTCACTACCTCAACCGCTCTGATGACGGACACTGTTCACCGAGCCCATCGTCTGACACAGCCCCCCCCCCCCCCCCCCCCGGCCCCACCCTCCCTCCTTCCCTACCTCCTCCTCCTGTCCCCCCTTTTTTTTGTCCCCTTGGCTTTGGTCAGTCAATCTCTTGGGCCCCCTCTTGCACTCCTACGGTCACTTCTCTCTCATGGGGGGTGACAGGTCAAGTGGCCCCCGTTGTCACTGTTCTCAGACAGAACTGGTGGAGGGGAACAAAAGGGGGGCTAGGGAGGCAGGGCCAGGACATTCTAGGAAGGAACAGGCCTTCATAACTAGAGGGGGGGGGGGGAGACGTAAAAGAGAGAGAACGAGGAGAAAAAGGGTCGCACCCAGTACACCAAAAATCTGTAGCGTTTCAATGATTATTCCTGCTATCGTTTTATCATGACTCACTAGATAGACAGCGGAGGAACTGCGAGGGGGCAGAGAGGGAAACAGACAGAGAGACGGAGCGTTGAGTCTGTGAACATGACAAGGGCAGGAACCCATCTGTAAGTGTTTAGCATGATGGATTTACTCCAGCCACTCGATTACCATGGTAGTGAGGGCAGGAAGGGAGGGAGGGGACAGATGAGGGAGAACTTGCCAAAGAAGGCTCAGGTACCTCACTGAGGAAGAATGTCCCTCCAGATGAGGTGTATGTTACCTGTCAGTATGGGGAAACAGTGCTGGATTATGAGGTTCTGTACTGGATGTCCTGAAAATGACCACCAACAGACAATCAAACTAAGACCTCTGGAATACATGTCTGAGCCATCGTTTCAAGAAAAAGAAAAAGCCCAATAAACGCCATTTGTTGAACAATTGTTCCATTTGTCGCTGTCCTTCAGTGACCAAGCGGATTCAAAGCCGTTTGAGTGGACAGCGGCCTAGCAACGGAGTGCCTGTGCCCAGACGTATCCACCACAACACTTCCTCCTTTCTCTCTCTTTCTCTCGGAGACTGACCTCTGACCTCGCACACCCAAACACAGACGTAGAGACTTTTTGTGCCCCCCACCTCCTCTGACTATTTGGCATCCTTGCTTCCTCCGCTAAAAGCATCCCCCCTCCCAGCATCCGGGCCCTGGAGGAGGGTACAGCCTGTGCCAGAGGGATCAGGGACGCTCGTCCCTCACCCTGCCTCCATTGTGCCTCCTTCTGTACTTTCTCCTACATACACCCCCCCCCCCCCACCCCCCACACACACACACACACACCCATCTCTGTTTCGTGTTAATTAATTTAATCCTGTAAGCAGGTGTAAGCCTCCTCGTTAGGGAGCCAAGTCGGATCGGCAGGGAGCAAAGTTCGGTCCCAGGATCCTGCTTGGTGGGGGGGGGGGGGGGGGGGGGCAGATGAGGGAGGCGGGGGGGGGGGGGGTTAGGGGGTTAGATTGTGAAAAATGTCAAAGTGGGTGTTGCGTCAAAGTGGGGCGTAAACAACAAACAGAGAATCGTCCCAAATGGCAAAGCGGAAAATCCAGTTTAAGATCAGGGGCGACCAGGGAGGGGGCACTTGTTTTCACTCTTTCTAAAAGAAGGGGGGGATGAATCATCAATATCTCTCTTCCTTTTGGAGTTTCTTTGCAGAGATAGCAGAATAGAGGGAATGAAAGGGAGGAAAAGAAAAGGATGAAAAATAGGGGACCCGAGCATTTTTGTTCTTCGCCAAGCGGGGCAGGGAAACTATAGGGCCAGATTCTGCACAACTTTCTTTTATACTCCCCCTTTTCCTCTCTCTTTCTTCCCGCTGTCCTTTGACTGGGGACGAGGAGGTCTGAATGTCCCCGAGGGTAATGCCGGGACAATTCCAAGTCCCTCGGTGTGAAGAAGCAGGATTTGGCAAGTCGGGATGCTCGTTGGACAGGAGATAAAGTGATGCGGCAAAGGCAGCGGGGGAGCTGGGGGGGTAGGAGTTAGAGGGAGGTCACAATAAAAGAGAGAGAGAGAGAGACAGAACAACCACGTTGTGCTTGCATCGTGCCAAAGTCCCCAGTGGCTCTTTCCGGAGTGCGACTCCCTCTCCTTCCAAGTCCTGCTGCTGCTGCCATGTCGGCAGTGGGCAGAGAAAGCAAGAGGAGGAATATATTCTCCTCTGGCCTCAATACCGGAGCTGCAGTCAATCAAACTGTGTCCTCCTGTCCCCTTCTTCTGTCATGATCCCAATCTCCCCCAAATGCACATCCTCCCTCAAAATAGAGGGGTTGGGGGGGCTACTGTGTCCAGGCCCTCTCCCTTTTCTCCTTCTCCCTTCGCTCCTTATTTATTTTTTTCCAGAGGGTGTCAGAGACAGAGGTTCAACCAAATACATTCCTTTCTAGCTTGTAGCGCAACAAGCTATTGAGCGGAGATAAGCCCCTTTTAGAGGCGAAGGAGAATTTAATTCAGGTTTGAGTGACAGCAGGAAGATTTATCCCCTGGGCAGACAATGCCGCCTTTTCGGGGACTTTAATCTCCTCTGGACAATGGCCTGTTTTTCCTCCCTCATCCTGCGCTTTTCCCACGATGCTCGCTGATTAGCACAGGCCCCGATTGGACGGTGGCCATTATCTCTCGTTTTTGCTCTGAATCGTCTGCATTTGTTGTCAAGGATGGAAATGGGGGAGTAAAGAAAGAGGACAGAGGAAGACTGGGAGAGTGGAGAGGGGAGAAATGAGACTGGAGAGAGAGAGAGACAGAGACAGAGACAGAGACAGAGAGAGAGAGAGAGAGAGAGAGAGAGAGAGAGAGAGAGAGAGAGAGAGAGAGAGAGAGAGAGAGAGAGAGAGAGAGAGAGAGAGAGAGAGGTAGAGAGTGAAAAGGGTTTTGTGTGCCAAGTTCATTGAGTGTGCTTGGGACAGACGGATGCCAGTTGGGTCAGCAGACACTATCACAGTGACAGAGGGGAGAAGAGGACAGGGAGAGAGAGGAAGACAGAGAGAGAGAGAGAGAGAGAGAGAGAGAGAGAGAGAGAGAGAGAGAGAGAGAGAGAGAGAGAGAGAGAGAGATCCAAAACTCAAAAAGTAGAATAATGCACACCATGTCATGTCATGCCACTGAATATGAAGTAAGCTTAATCAGACTACAAGTGATGCACGTGTGTGTCTGTGTGCCTGTGTGCGTGTGACCATGTGTGTGATGGCTGAGATATTCCACAGGGAGAACACACACTGGATCCCAGAGAGGGTAGAGCCGTTGGTGTGTGTAACCCTGCTGGGCAGCAATCAGTGTCTCGCTGGCCTCCAGAACAGCCTGCTGAGCTAAAGACAGGACACATCATATATTCCCAGGGCAAAAATCAAATCGCTTCCATTTACTCTTTATGGAGATTTTGATTTATCTGACTGAACTCAGCCAATATACATATATCATCATTCTCAACCAAAAAAAAAGCACAGCGACAGTCCCGTAAGTGCCGACCAATTTGATGATGGAGAATGTGCCTAATGAATATTGAGAAAGAGCATAATCTAAGATATTGAATAGTATTGATTGGAAGAGAGGGAGAGAGGAGGGGGTGGATAGGCAGTATGGATTATGTAACTATGTCTCATTTAGTAGAACATAGGTCAATAAGAAAGCATCAAGGCTATTATACACAACACAGTGGATGTGGTGGAGAGGATAGCAGTACTGAGGTAAAGGATCTCAGGGTATTAGTGTATCACATCTCACACTTGGCATGGTTAGGCTTTAAAACTCTAACTATTTGCTTTTCAGAAGTGTTTTAACATACATTGAGAGTAGCTTTTACCACAGACCTACACACATATATGAACACACACACCAACGTTTATATATATCCCAAACTCACATTACATTAAATCATGGAATTATGGGTTTGCAATTTCTAGTCAATATACTTTCCTTTTTTTCTTTCTTTTTTTGCAAAGCTTGAGCTCTAGAACAGAGCTTTTCCTGCTCAGCCGCGTCCAAAACCAAGCCACTATACACTCTCCACAGTGGGACGCAGAGAAAATAAATATTCCCATAATTACAGAAGAGAAAGACATGGGCCCATGTCTAACATGACAAACCCCAGATGGATTTCTCGGGCCTGCGTGTACAGTACATGTGTGTCTGTGTGTGTTGTGCGTGTGTGTGTGTTGTGTGTGTACCATAACCTCACCACCGCTCCTCATCCACATGGGTCCCCATTCTGCTGTGCATCTTGTGGGGACCTCAGTGGGTACACTGTCTGTGGCTTGGGGGGAGATGCTGTTGCTGGGCGTATGGTGAAAAGACGAAAAATGGGGGACTGGATGTCATTTCTCAAGCGTAAATATTTATTTCCCATCCCTGGACTTGTCAGTGGCGAAGTGATTGATTCTCCGCCTGGATTTGCCTGATGTGTTCAAAATCACATGGTGTACAAACACACTGTTGCTCTTCATGAGGCTCAAACGCTCGCTGAGTTTTCCTCTTGCCGATGACAAACAAGAGTTGCCCGTTTGCTGGCTGTTTAACACTAAACAGAAAGCAGACAGTGGTGAATGCAGTGATAATGTTGACTTTTGGATGCTAGGATTGATGGGCACATAAACACTTGGTATTTAACTCTTATTTATCAATGTGGGATCTTCTTCTTTGTTTAAACAGAACTGGTGATGGAACAGCACATACACACACACATACACATGTGCGTGTGCAAGGAAGGGGGGTTTCCATTTAGTTACCACTGCACCAACACACTCGCTGACTCTTAGTCAGCTGCCTGGGAACAGTATCCTCACCTTGGGAGAGAGGGTGGAGATCCCATGTAGCATATACTCTGAGAGCATTTACTAACACTACGACCTTAACGTACACGCACATCCACAGACACACACCCTCTCTCTCAGCTCTGATATATATTCTTTCAGATTCTTTCCCTCTCTTTTTCTCAGTTAATCAATCCTTTCTCAGTCTCTTGATCACTCCTTCACACCTTCCCCCCCCCCTCTCATTTCTTTTCCCCCCCCCCACAGTGTCAGCCCATTGGTTTCAGCTGAGAATTGAGGATTGGTTGTTGACTACCATTTGTAATCGAATGTCTATTGCCATAAGGGAGGTATTGTTGTTTGAACATGTTTTGTACAAGTTGAGAATAGAAAAGAACCGAACACTCGGAGGAATAAGACATGGTCACAGATGAGAGCCTTTCAGCTGAATATGCATTTCCTCCATGTAGATTTTCACCATCGATAATGGAAGCGTCAATACCAGGGAACAGCTACACAACCAGTCAGTTTCTCCCCTGTACGCTTGTATAGTATAAAGCACGTCTAGAAGTGATTCTCCCATGCACACTGCTCCGCTTTCCATCCCGTAACACGTACTGATTGGAGTGACTGTTCTGTGGCCGGCTATCCCTCTGTGCACCCCTTTTTGGTCATCTTCCCCTCTCCTTTTTTCAGAAATAGTCTTTTCTCCTTAACGAGTGCTTGCCCATCCCTATTCCCAGCTATAAAAACAGGCCAGAGCTAAAGATGCTTGGAGGATGTGGTTATTATTGCACACAGAGGCCTATGCCAGTTTTCAGTAAATGATGCCCCAAACTTAGCCAGAGGAATGACTGGGACTTCTTCTCATCATTCCTCATTTTGCTCAGGCTCATGAGTCAGCCCTAGTGATATTATTTGTTCCAGAGAAAACACTTTTTTTGCTTTTTGTGTTGTTTTTTTCTCTGTCCTTTCCTCTCTATATATCTCTCTCTGTGTATCTCTCTCCTCCCACCACTTGTTCTATCTCAGCCTTTGTCCTCTCCACTACCCACTCTCTCTTGCTGTCTATTTCCATCGTCGACATTTTTTGTTTTGTTCTACACTGTGTTTTAAGGGGCATGCAGGAGTAATTCAAACAACATGGTTTTAATTTGCTATGACATGTTTCATATCTGACCTCAGCTCAGATAGAAATCTCCCTCTATAGGGAATCTGTGGACGGGGTTGGGCTATTTAAGGCAGATTTCTCTGATCCTGCCTTTAAACCAGTGTTATTGTTGCCACTTGGAAACAGAGTCATTTGTTTGTATTTCTGTCATGTAAACAAATGCATAGTACATATTCATAACCCTAACTAAGGCTGACTTTTCTAGAGTGATTCCATCAATCACAGTGTCGTCTAAATTGCAGCGAGGACTCTTTTTCTAACGTTGTTGATGGGAGCGCTTTCCATTTTAAAGCGGACACAACAATGGCTGGCAAATTGAGAGGAAATACTTTAGGCGTCGGTGCTGATAATGCTTGTGCTTGTGGCACACAAGGCTGAATTTAAAATCTGACATGATTCTGAAAGGAAAAAAAAGACAGGAAATTACTAAACAGTTGAATTTCGACGCCGGGTAAGTCAAAGTTGAAAGACTTGACAGGCCTAGCACACTCTGCTGCCAACCAAAAGCCGCAAATATGAGTGTGTTCCCTGAGTCGGGCATGTGAAAACAAAAGCGCCTGGAAGTGGGGAAAGAAGACAGGAAAAGTCAAGGAAGGAGGGGAGTGGGAGAGACAGAGTGAGAGAGACAGAGACAGAGACAGAGACAGAGAGAGAGAGAGAGAGAGAGAGAGAGAGAGACAGAGAGACAGAGACAGAGACAGAGACAGACAGAGAGAGAGAGAGACAGAGACAGAGACAGAGACAGAGACAGAGACAGAGAGAGAGAGAGACTTGCAGAAGTTTTAATTTGGGTGAGAAGTCAGTGCCGAGGCAGAGGCGATCAGCGACAGAGGACATGCCATTCTACTGCCCTTCACTGACACACACACACAAGCACAGAAACGTAAATGCACACAAGCTCACACACACACACACACACACACACACGTGCACACAGAGGAATACACAGTAAAACACGCACACTCTTCACCATTGCTTTCCAGCCTCTGTATCTGTTCAACCAGTGACAAGAGCCCGGAGGGATGACACTCTGATAGGCAGGCCACTCAAGTAGGTAAGAGGCAGCACTCCTGAAAGGTCAAGAGAAGCACCCTAGGCATTTTACCTAACGCCTCTCTCTAAGATGTGTGTTGTCGCAAATCCTATCAGCGCAAACTGATGGTCTAGCACAGTTTTTTTTGTTGCAATAAACTGATGGATGTGACTGTTCAAAAAATACTTTCCCAAGATACAATGCTGGCTTGACTTGAATACTTGATGTATTCAAGAACATGCCATAAAATAATAATGGTTTCATTCTATGTTTCTTTTTGAACCTCTCTAACTTACACAACTTTATGGTTGGGGTTTTGGACAGAGACAGTCAATTCATAGTTAAGACAGTTGAGAGATAAATATTCCAGTGGCAGGGTGTAAAAAGGGACCCATTGTGAAAAAGACTATTGATGGCAGTCACACAAGGCTCTATCAGATGGACACTCATTCATATGGAATGTGCTCATCTCTCGCAAAACTGAATTCACAGACATATTATACATGTGAGCAAAAGGAACTCCACATTTTGTGGGGGCTGAGAACCATAACTTGGCCATTTGTGTCCGGCGTAGGAGTAACAGGGAGACGGCAACAAAGCCCGAGTCTGACGATGCCCCCTGAGTTCGGTAAAAGGAGAAAAAACTCAAAAATACTAGCATGAATAGCTCCTCCTCAGATATTAAAGAGAACGTTTCTCCGTCCTCTCTACACTACACCGAACTGTGACAGATGCAGCATATCTCTGGGATAAGCTAACCCCCTCGGAGGATGTGAGAGTGCCGTTGAGCGGCAGCAGCCCAGGAAACAAACCCAGAGTCTCCCAGAAGCCCAGAGGAGAAGGGCCAACTGCAACCTGGTGAACAGGACGCTAATTACTCCTTTGGCTAAACAGCTGCACAAGTTGATGTGTTCTGGATGGGAGTGTGTGTGTGTGTGTGTGTGCGTGTGTGTGTGTGTTCTGAAAGGGCTCTTTGAGGGCCAGGCTGTGCTGGCTGGGCTGGACAGGCCTTGGTCAAGATGTTAACACCCAAGATCTGCCAAACATAGTAGTGCGTATCTGTATGTGTCTCTGCTCTCCTCTCCTTTGGCCCTGGTTACAGAGGGTACATTCTAGTATTAGCACGGAAAACATTAAACATGTAAGTGAATAAAGCTTGGGTTTCATGATGTTCTAATAGTGCCAGTCTTGATTTAGTTGAAGATAAGGAGTTAGCTTTTCACTGGATAAATGTTCAACATTTACAGACAGACTCAAATTAAACCAGTGACCTTTTCCACGGACTCAATTCTTTGTCAGACAAAATGAACTTCAGTCAATTTGATTAGAGGCCTCTCTTTCTTCTCTGATACCAACAGGTAATGAACAATGTCTGGTGTGCGATAGGGAGCGCGGTCGCGTGGGGGACAGATGAAGGGGTCGTACCCTGGGGGGGTGAGGGGAGCCACCCTCCCCACTTCAAAGATCTCCTAGTCCGATCTGACACGAAACACAGGGGAGGGAAGGAAAATCACATTTATGTGAAAAAAGTAGAGGAAATGCAGACAATGAAGAGTTCAAACTAAACCACAAGTGACCCCCCCTCCTCCCTCTCCCCCTCCTCCCTCTACCCCCATCCCTCTCCCCTCCTCCCTCTCCCCTCCTCCCTCTCCCCCTCCTCCCTCTCCCACTCCTCCCTCTCCCCCTCCTCCCTCTCCCCCTCCTCCCTCTCCCACTCCTCCCTCTCCCCTCCTCCCTCTCCCCTCCTCCCTCTCCCCCTCCTCCCTCTCCTCCTCCTCCTTCTCCCCTCCTCCCTCTCCCCCTCCTCCCTCTCCCCCTCCTCCCTCTCCCACTCCTCCTTCTCCCCTCCTCCCTCTCCCCTCCTCCCTCTCCACTCCTCCCTCTCCACTCCTCCCCCTCCTCCCTCTCCCCTCCTCCCTCCTCCCTCTCCCCTCCTCCCCCTCCTCCCTCTCCCCCTCCTCCCTCTCCACTCCTCCCTCTCCACTCCTCCCTCTCATTTCCAGATCTGATTCAGAAGAGGGGAGCCTCTGCTTGTTTAGGAACTACGTCATGACCATGACAAAAAGCATGACCCTGTCTGCTGCTGGAAACAGATCCTGCTAAGTAGGAGGCAGCGTCAGAGGCCGAGGGAGGCAGAAATCGAGGGAGGCAGAGATCGAGGGAGTCCGAGGCGGAGGGAGAGACAGAAGGGAGGGAGGGAGGAGGAAAGGGGTTGTGAGGTAGGTTGATGTTGTAGGGCCTGTAATGGAATCAAGGCTATTGGTCTGAGCTTGAGACATCAATCACATTATTGATACTTCTAAGTGGGAATGGAGTTGGGGGGGGGGGGGGGTCATATGGGTCACTTTATTACCAGCCAGGCCATATTAATATAGTTTGCTGTCAGTCGGCAGGTTTGAACATCAGCACACTGCCTTCTGACGTATAACATCAGTGTGTGTGT
The DNA here is from genome assembly GCF_038355195.1 of Osmerus mordax. NCBI lineage: Eukaryota > Metazoa > Chordata > Actinopteri > Osmeriformes > Osmeridae > Osmerus > Osmerus mordax. The sequence goes on from NC_090056.1 coordinate 14,474,888, forward strand.
GTGTGTGTGTGTGTGTGTGTGTGTGTGTGTGTGTGTGTGTGTGTGTGTGTGTGTGTGTATCTTACTGCAGTGTTTAGGAAACAACAAACCCTAAACTATCCACATGACAGCCCACCTTCTACAGTGGTCACCTTGAGCAGAACTATGAGCTCATCCTTGGGCATTCACACAGGCACACACACACACACACACACACACACACAGGTGTTCAGATTATATCATACCTTGGAGGAAACTTGGGAAAACAAATATGCTCTTCTGCTTACAAACCACACATGAAGTGTCAAATCCAGACCAGGTGCTGGACTAAAATAATATTTAACTTTTTGATTTATGCCTCTGAATATTATAAAAACTAACAGTGTTCTTGCCTTGCTGGCACTTTTCATATTTCTAGTCCAATTATTCCATTGAAACCCTACAGTAAACCCTACCGTGTTTTTAGATTAACATTTAATTAAACAAAAAATGTATTTTCATTTCCCAGATACATTTTAAACGAAACAACAAGGGACGTCTTATATCTTTTGCAACAAAAAAAAAGCCTTGAAAAAGCATTTCCAAGTACCACAAGCTGACATTTTTACCTAGCCGATTGACCCCAAGGCTGTCCCCATTTCAGAGCGTAATGAGTTTGTCCGCAGTCTGAATTAATGTGCTTAATAATGGATGAAGAGGGAGCAAGGACAACTCGGAGTGGGGTAACTCAAGAGTCTCCCTCCCCAGGGAATTGGTGCCCTTTCCACACTCATCTCAATGACCTGCTACTGTACACATGGAGACATACACAGATGGACACACACACACATGTACTGTATACTAACACACACTCACCCACACATCAACTCCAGGAGTTATAGAATAAAAAATAAAAAAATGTTTTTGTCCTGTCCCATCATATCTCACCCTGCTCTTCCCAGTAAACCTTGTATGCTGTAGTTCTTGACAACATCTCTCTCCTCCCTCCTCCCTTTCTCTTTCCAAGTGGGAGAGAGGCTCGTCACTCTCTGAAAGTGAACAAGTCACCCTAAAACCAATAAGCTTTTAACAGGCACCTGCGGCACTAAAAATAAATAAGTTGTATTTGTTTTTGTTCTCGCTCTCCTTAAACACTTGACTCGGAGGATAGCTCACGCACCGCCAGCAAAAACAATTCTATTTATCCACTTTCATCATGCTTTCATTTTTTTTCTCCCGCTCTCTCCACAGCTACTTAAACTTGCCTTCATCATTCAAACACTCTCTCTCACTGTCAGCGAGGAGCAAACAGTCTGTTTAGCCAGCTGCACGCCCCACACATCTTTGCCCTCTGCCCTTGGACACACACGCACACACACACACATATGCACTCGCAGGCACAATTAACACACTGGAGTAATTTGGCCAGGAACCATTTGTCGCTCAAGTTGTGTTCCTTTTTGGATGGTATGTTCTCAACCAACGACAAATTGTATCTTTAAACCCTCACATTTACTCCGATACAAAATCGGAAAAGTTCAATTCCTCTCTCTTTTTCTCTCTTTGTTTATGTCAACATTGTAGCACGCTGAGTGTTTCGGGGAGAGGAAAGAGGAGAGGAGTCACTTTGGGAGCGCACGAACACTGTCATTGTCATGAACACCCTGCTGGCCTGTTGCCAGCCAGCCAGCTCTGTCCCCTGGTACACCTGACACTGCCTGTCCTGGGAGAGAAGAGGGCTGGGGGGTGGGCTATCTGCTGATCTGACCCCCCAGACACCACAGCACCATCAAAGAGCAACATCCCACAAACCACACCGCCCCCTCTCGGTCCACCGGCCTGATTCGAAACACACACTCTCACCCACACACATATACACATAAAGGCACACACACAAAGAAATGCCAACGGGAGCTAAATAACTAGGGGCATGCCACCACGCTTTGATGTTCTCGCCATCTTTGAGTGTACGAGACCCTTTGAAGCTCTACCAGACTCCTTGGTCCTAGAGCAGGGGACTCGACCCCAGCGGTCAGACAGAAGTCAAGGCTGAGAACTTCAAGGGTGTCCTTACCTGAATGGACCGGTCAACCATCGCAACCATCTCATGAACACACACATCCAGTCCACACACCTGTCTTAACTGCGGGTGGGATGATATCATCTTAGTCATGGTCCTCAGAGCACCAGACAAGGAACAAGCGGGAAAAGAAAGAAGGAAGGTAGGAAAGAGAGAGGAAGGAGGTTGCTTTTCTCCTCTCCTCTGTGTGATATTGGTTTCAAAGTGAGGGAGGGGATGTTCCAGGGTAGAGGCTGGGACCCCTGTCCCATGGCGCGGTGGCTGCTTTAGAAGCTCCGTCTGGCTCCGCCCCCTGGAAGCCCCAGATGGCGGGCGAAGGCGTCTGCGGCCCGGGACGACAGGAAGCTGTAAAACGAGCAGCCTTTTACGAAGATCAGACGCTGGAGCAAGGCGCGCAGCTTTCAAAGCCTCCGCCGCCGAGGTAAAGGTGTGTGTTACACCTTGGACACAAGGGATACACACACACACACACACACACACACACACACACACACTGGCATTCTTCTATCCAATAGGACTGTATCTCCCCGAAGGAATAGAGAAGCACACTCTCTCTTTCACACACACACACACACACACACGTATAAAGTGCACGCACACAAACACAATACCTATTTCCTGTGATCCCCCCAGATCCACTTAAAAGGACTCATATCCATTGTCAGTGGCCATGTTTAGTTGTTTAGCCCCTCTCTCTGCTGATGAGGACCAGGCTATGGAAAACTCTGCTCCCATTAGCCACATGTTGTTCCAATATCTCCTCAATAAAACCCCATCCCCCCACAAGCTGTGAAGAAGCCGTGTAAAAGTTCATTACCAGGCAAACACAGGGAACGAGGGAAGAGGAGAGAGATAGAGAAAAGAGGAAAAGAACTGAGGAGGAGGAAGGATGGCCAGGAGGAGGGAGAGAGAGGTAAATGGTGAGTGAGAGAAAGGTCGGAAAGGAAAAGAAAGAGTGAGATGGAGAAACAGGGAAACAGAGGAATAGGCCTGCTGCTAATTTCCCACCCTCAGAGCTGTAATCTATCGGGGAGATTAAGGTAAAGAAGTTATTCTTGACTATTTTATTAAGAGGCGCTTTAGGCGCTGGAAGAAGGGCTTTATTGCTCCTTGCGCGGCATGCCATACAATACAAGACAAACATTTGCTGTTATTTCAGTAAACCCATCTCAGATGTGTGGCGGGGATCGTGTTTTGCGTGGAGGAACTTGGCATCAAAGTGTTTCTGAAAACAAAAATCTTCCCTCTTTTCCGCGGGTCCTGCCCTGAGCCGTGTCCGGTAGATAAATAGCGAGGTGTCAAAAGAGAGGAGAGGAATCCACACACCTATTTTTAATGAAAAGAGGGCTGAAGGAGTGGTGATGGCCCTCATACTCACTTATACAGAGAAGTGGGAGGGATAGAACGAGGGAGAGAGGAGGGAGAGGTTTTAAGGAGGTTTATGTGATGTGTCCTGAAGGGTCAGGGCTATGAGGTCAAACTAAGGATAGGATACAGACACTAATGTCCCCGTGTCATTAGATTTCCCTGAGAGTTGGTTCTCCAAACTGCTGGGAAAAACAGTCTTATAGCAAAAGGTCCATGACTGAGATACTACGGAAGTTGTTGTAGTTATTCTAAGACTAATATGAAACTTATTTGGACAAAAATGTAGTTAAACTAAATGTATTCACCTGCTGTAGTGTCCTTTCCCATGTTTGGTAGTTACTGGAGAGGGTAGCATGAAAGTACATTAATGTACCTATAGAAAAGATTGTTAAAACAGTACAAAAAATCTAGCATCCAGTAGCTCCTTCCTGAATAAGCAGTCAGAGCCGTGGTCTCCCAAGTTTTCAGTGTCATCACATCAGCGTGCTGCGTATTGCTCTCCAGTGTTGAAAAAAAAGATGTCTGTGTGTGAGTGTGTCTGTGTTTTGTGTGCGTGGGTGGGTGTGTTTGTGTGTTTTCCCTTTGGTCATCCGAGCATGTTTTTATTGGAGTTTGGATGATGGGGAAAAGAGAACTTGCAAGACCAGCAGTAAGCGGAAGAAAAAAAAAGTCAAACGCAAAGAAGCTCGGCTAAAAGCCCAGTGTGACTGACAGCTCTGTCCCCAAGCACAAGCATTTGTTTCAAATAACGTCTTCCCAATTAAAACTTTTAATTGACATCTTCCAAAAACCTCAGGAGCTTAAGTTGAACGGTCAATGCAGTCAAAGGATACCGCAAAAGTTGCCGTTTCAACCACTCATAAAACACTGTTCAGAAACAGGATCTTGCTTTTTTTTTCGAGAAAAGGAAAGGATGTGGGCTGACTTGATGGAGAGTCGAAGAGAGAAAGAGAAACGCACTCTAGCAGGACTAAATAAAAGCTTGTGTGAATCTTAGCATCCTCGTTTTGTCTATATTCTATAACTTACCAATGTATACCAAGTACAGGCATCAGCCTGCCAATCACAGCCTAGCATCAAACTGCTATTCATCCATGGATCCCATCATACTAAACCATAGTTATGGCCATGTTGGGATGTGTGTCTGCCAACCTCTACCCACACAAAGCACAGATCATAAAGCCTGATGACTGAATGATGCAATGCTGAAGTAATATCCAGTTGACCATGATAGTCATTGAGGTTGAGGCACTGCAGAAGATGAAGGAATTAAGTTACTATGAGTCATTACATCACAGGACTCTGTTAACAGTAGGGCCACGTCTGAAGAGGACAGCTGTAGCTGGAATGGGGGCCACCGATAGGCTGGTGACAGAGGGGAGTGCTCCTTGACCTATTGTGATTGGAGAGTCTGGCCCGTGAAGAGCCAGGGAGTTATGAGGAAATACTAGGCAGGAAGAAGTAAAAAGTATTCTCTGTACTGTATGCCCTTCTCCCATTCTTCCTCCAGTAAATGATTATAAATCTGGCCAGGAAGATCTCACTTCTGGGAAAGCCAATCAAATACTTCCTGATCCTAAACCTAAATATGTCCCTCTGAGCAAATATCGTCGCTGGTTATTGTACAGTCAGACTACTTGTCAAACGACAAAAACAGATGACAAGACATCTGCCTGTCTGTTTGTGAAGCCGGTTAATGATTATCTATCTCTCTGTTCTCCTTTACTTCTGCTATCAGCTATGCACTAGGCCGGTCGGAAGGTAAGCTCCACTCAGGAGGCCTCCTTTACTTTGTGAAGGAGAAGCAAATAGTGGGCCAGTGCTTTGCCTTGGGGAGTCCCAGGTGATAGCATCATAGAGTTGGGGGTTTTAATAGAGCCATTTGTTTTCCTGTGAAGGGCCGCCCTGCTTCTCCCACCTCATTCTCCCCGGTAAAATGGAGCTTTTAATTGGCACACTGCACCAAGGATTATTGATTTTTGGCTTTTAATAGAGCTTTCTGTAATAGAACGCAAATAAGAGGGTGAATTACATGATTGTGTGTGTGTGAGTGAGCATAACTTATAATGAGAAATTTTCCACAAATTGATTTAAGGCCGGAACCAACCTTCGCCTGTAGTTAAACATGTTAATAACCTTAAAAGAAAGGAAGCCTATTAATTGACGACAATAAACATTCTGTTCAGAAGATATCAGTAGTTCAAGAGCTAGATACGGTACATTTCTATTGTTTTGTTTTATTTTGACCAGGAGGGCCACATCATCTAGAAACATTCGGATGGAGAAGGTGCACAACAAACCCTACCTGTGTACATGTTCTTTGTACAGTTTTAATCCTTCCCAACACTGGAAGTTGACTGGGAGGGGAATGCACTTATTTATCAAATACTATTTGACCAAACTTTGCAAAGAATTAGGGATGAGAGGAGGAGAGTGCACGTGCTGAGGGGCGAGAGGGGGCAGAGGGTGAAGAGGGTGCACTGAATGGAACGAGGAGAGGATTGGAATCGTTAACTCTCTTCCTCTGTGTAGTCTCTTCTCACAATGCACGTTCGATGTGTTGGCGGTCACGCCGGCCAGGAGACGTCTTCCTCGGGAGATCCTACACAACCCAGACCCATGGTATTGGACCTCAGATTCATGCCTCACCTCCTTACTACCTCCAGAGCATGGAACCCTCTGCCTCCTTTCCCTCGTCTCGTTCCCCCAGCATCCCACCCCCACCAGTCCACCTTCCCAACCCCCCACCCCTCTTCCTCATCTCCCTTTTCAACAAGGAGTTTGTCAGGGTCAGAAAGCAATTTAAAACCCCTATTAATGAGAGGCAGAGAGAGAGAGTTAGACATGTGAGGTAGTATGTTGGGATGGGGGCGGGGGCTGGGGGGGGGGCTGGAGATGAGGAGGATGGAGGGGGTTGGGGTGGAAAAGGGTTGGCGGGGTGGCGGGGTGTCAGCCATCAAAGACCGAGGAGAAAAGAAGGCCAGGTGGTTGTGGGAATGCACTCCTTTCCAGGGCCCGGGTTGCTGTGGGCTCTGGTCCGTAATTAGCAGGCTAGAGTAGGGGCCCTCCGGGGCTCAGGGATAGCCCCTCCGAGAGGCTACAATTTGCACTTCTACAGGAGCCGCCGGCCAGGGGCACAAAGAAGAGGAAAAGGGAAACTATGGCATCTTTTATCAGACGAGGACAAAGACACCGCATTTTTTCAAAGGACCAGAGAGAGAGAGAAAGAAAAGAGAGAGAGACCAACGTTCTTGAGGAAAACTCAAAGGGAGAGAGAGAGAGAAAGACAAGGGAGAACAGGATGCCAACATGTGGGTTGCCAGAGATGGGGGGCACCAAGTCTGCTGAGACATCAGGAATCAACTAGCACCACCCCCGTCCAACCCACCCACACATGATATCATACACACACAATCACATAAAAGGCACATGACTACGCTCCAACACATACTGTACATTTAGTAAGAATCCAAGAATCACCTCTGACATCACAAGACTCACAAGTGGCTCTCAAAGCTGTGTGGAATGGACTTTCTATGAAACGGTATGCAAGATAAACTCTCAAACAATGAGTGCAATTGCATCAAATCTCCCTGCGCAAGAGGACTTAAAATGGCCGCCTACCTTTGACATTATCCCCAGATCTAAAGAGGTTTGACCTCTTACTGTGCAGGAAAGTTGAGGTCTCTGATATAACTTTTTACCTATTACCTTTAGAGTTCTGTAAGGGGGGTAATGAATGGCTGGCTTTGATTGCGGCCACCCACTGAGGCGTGGCCTGGCAGCCATGGCAATGCATGGTTCAAAGGTCAGATGGGTCATGTGATAACGCTCTTCAGGCCTGTAGGCCCAAAGGTCTGAAATGAGGCCTAAGAGCCATGAACCCCCCCCGCCCACCACCACCACCACCACCCATCTCTATCTCTCTTTCTCTCTCTCTGGTCACAAATGCCATTTGTTGTCCGTCACTCAGTAGCGGCGGGTTTTGCCCGGCCCCTGCGCTGAAAGCTCCATTCACACACCCTCTCACCCTGGGATGTTTTTGCAATTCAATATTTTCACACGAAGCCTCATCGTTACTTTGGAACCGGACACTGGGCAGGATGAGGCTGGGGGTTGGAGGGGCAGCATAGAGGAATCACAGTGTCGGACGGGCAGAGGGGACTAATGGCCCATCTTGAAATGTTTTAGTGAAGACCTCCCCTCCCCCTGACACCCACACCACTCTCCCACATGACTGACACACACACCACCAAACTCAACATTTTGCAAACAATCGGACTCTAGGTTAACAAGGATGGCAATTTTTTTTCCATTAATCATCAACATAAGCACAATACACTATAATGTCCACAGGATCACTATTGACTATGTGCCTTATTTGTGATGTGTGAAAATATGTTAAACTCTGAAGTGTTTAATTTAAGCGACTTCAACAAACGGTTGTTGGATCTTATTGGAGACTATGACACACTCATGAATGATTGGACATACAGAAGTAGAATGCGAAATAAGAACAATTGAGAGAAGATATGCACCGTGTTAATAACTTTGGGGCTCCTGTGGAATGAGAGAACCGATCCTCCACAGTTTAGGCTTGGACTTGTTCTAATGATTTGTTTAGCATGCCGACACTGGTGGCATAGAAAAACGGAGGCAGGTTGAGGTCTTTATATATTTCTCTTACAAGCCGTGGAGTTAATGAAATTAAACCAATAGTAGCTCTTTCTCTCAAGGGAAAATCGTAATCAACATGCCACTGGTTAATTTCTTCTTTTTTTTTTGCAATATAAATGGCAGTTGGTGAGATGGGCTAATTGTGTTGCAAACACTGTGGGTCAGAGGAGAGGGAGGGGGCAGGCATAGCATTGATATAATGAAGCCAATTTTCATGGACAGGAGTGCTTGGAGAGGCAGTCAAATAAGCAGACCATTCATCCAGGGACAGATACCCCTGTCTTCGTCCCTTCTCTCTCTCTCTCTCTCTCTCTCTCTCTCTCTCTCTCTCTCTCTCTCTCTCTCTCTCTCTCTCTCTCTCTCTCTCTCTCTCTCTCTCTCTCTCTCTCTCTCTCTCTCTCTCTCTCTCTCTCTCTCTCTCTCACTCTCTCTCTCTCTCTCACTCTCACTCTCTCTCACTCTCACTCTCTCTCACTCTCTCTCACTCTCTCTCACTCTCTCTCACTCTCTCTCTCTCTCTCACTCTCTCTCTCGCTCTCTCTCTCGCTCTCTCGCTCTCTTTCTTTCCCCTTCAAACTCTCCTCTCTTATCTTCCTCTCTCTCTCGTCTTTCTCACAGTCCATCTTACTTTCAAAGAAAGTTAGCTTAGTATTGAGGAAACGGCCGGCCACTCGCCTGCTGAAGCTATTGGATAATGATGACTCAATTACTGTGACTCTCTCCGTCGCCACCCCCACCCCCTTTCCTCTCCGCCGCAGCAAATTTGTCAAAACCGCCGAACTATAGAGGCTGACAGTATAATCGCGACCGTCCCGACCAACATGAAAGGGGGGCTTTATCGTGGCAAATCAAAGAACCTGATCTCAGAGGGGCTAAGGAGGGAGGAGACTATAAAGACAAATGTCTCTTCCTTGATCACCCCCCCCCTCACCCAAGTGGGAGACAGCAACTCTAATCCGTTCTAATGAGACACTACATGCACGTCTTTGTGTTAATGACAAAACAGAGGGGAGGGGAGGGAAAGAGATAACTGGCGAGGGAGCCAGGGCTTTGAACACGCCGGCTTTAAAGTGACGCCGCTCCCAAACTCATCTCCCTCTCCTTCCTCCGGGGAGAGGGCATTTGTCTCCTTATCATGAGGACAGGATGGAACATCAGGGCCTGCGTCTTCACACGAGCACCCTTCAGCTGCTGGTAGGAGTAGGTGGGGGGAGTCAGTGACGAGGGACTGAGCTGGGAGGAGGTAGGAATGACTGTGTCTCTATGTACTGTAGATTGATAGAAAATTAGTGAGTGTGTTGCTGGAATCTGTGAATTTAGTGCTTTCTCTGTGTCCAAAAGCAGTTAGTTATTAAACTCCAGACTTGTATATATACATACAGCACACTGAATGTGAGTGTTGTTGGAGTCTCCTGAGGTGTGCCCTTGACCATGGACAAGCCTCAATGACCCTGAGGAAACACAAGCATACCCACACTGCATGATCCTTAACGTAGGAGAAAGAGAGAGAGAGAGAGAGAGAGAGAGAGACAGAGAGAGAGAGAGAGAAAGAAAGAAAGAAAGAGAAGGAAAGAGAAGAGAAAGAATATTTACTGTATAAAGAAAGATATGCGGGAAAGAAAAGGAGCAGGGAGTGACAAAGAGGCAGAAAGAGAAGAAGAGAAGAAAGGTGAAGAGAGAAATGGATGCGGAGAGCTTATGCCAAACAAACAAGTATTATATCCTGATAAAACTTGTCACAATGGAGAAATCCCTAGGATATTACATTTAGTGAATCATGTGTGGAGCTAACGCATGCTAATTAGTTCCATGTATGAACTCTTTAATAATATTCACCCCTGTTTTGCAATCAAAACAGACGGTCCACCAGCAGGGGATGTAACCACATGTGCACATAGTGACATAATAATTCCATTTTATGTCACTGGGAACAGAATGGTTACTAAAATAAAATTGTTAAAGACAGCAAAGCTAGAGGGCCTTGCTGGCCAGTGAGAGAGCAGACAGTCTTCGAGACATAGCTCAGCACAAGGCTGTAACTCGATAAGCACCGCAGGTCAACCCCGAAATGCCTTTAAATGCAATGTAATGGCTCCTTTTTGCCCCTTTCGCCTAATGCATACCACTCTCTAGTATGCTGCCTGTCTATTTTTATCCATCTCATCTTCGTCTAAAAATGACGGATACGGAGAATGACAAAAAGCAGGGCTTGTTTGAGGAGAAAACACACAGATATCTTTAACTTTCTCAGGCATGCACATTCAAGCTTTAACAAATATGGCGGATGATTTACCAGCGACTGGAGGAAAAGCATGGTGATGTGGATATATGAGGCACAATATCATCATAGGGGATGAGATTGAGACAAGAGATGTTTTATGAGTGTGTATGTGCGTGTTAGGTGTGTCTATTACGTCATGACCAAATTTAGTTGTAATGAGGCATGCCTTCATATTGAGAGAGATTTGGGCAAAGTTCAGGCCCAAAGCACTGACTAAACCTCCCAGAACTAAACTGTGGATCCAAAGGGTTGAGTGAACACACACAAATGCATACATACACACAAGCACACATACACCAGCAATGCCAACTCTTGCTTGCTAGACGTCATTTACAATTTGTGATAGTTTGGGTTTAAATTGTCAGCTGCAAGCACCCTTTCCTCTGTGTGTGTGTGTGTGTGTGTGTGTGTGTGTTCCTCTCAGTGTGTGTGTGTGTGTGTGTGTACTTTTCGGGATGTGCACTTGAGTATGATTTATTAAAAGGACAGTCCACAAAAGAAAGAAAACTATATAACATCTCTGATTCACATCGTTTATAAAAATTCAAAAATAGACTGAAAAAAATCATCTGCTGTCTATCTAGGCCGAGTCACTCTGGTTTAGCTCAAAATTGCATGCCTGTATGGAGGAGTCACCCTGAACTAAGCAGTACTACTGGATTGACTATCCCAGAAACAGCCTGGCAAAGATCAGAAAGTAAAAGAAACAATCATTTGTTAGGAATGATCCACAATGCAACTTCACACAACCTTTATGGTTATTACTTTCATTGTGATAAACCCACTGCAAATATAGTGGTAGCCAAGAGATTGACATAAGAACATTTCTAAAAAATATAGTTAAGGCTTGTGCAAGATTTTATTCAGCTCTACCTGAGCTAAGAGCTCATAGTTGACAGCCATTTTAGCAGTGTTCGCCCAGGGTCTTCTTCGTGGGGCTCTGAGGCTTGAGCCAAAAATTCTACATTGCTCCCATTGTTGTTTTACAGTGTTATGGGTTTGGTTTTATTAGTTCTGTCAAAACATCAGAAGCTGTACAATAACACTTGGGTTCATGACACACATCACATCTAAAGAAGACCACTAACGAGAAAGCAGTGCTATGTTAGGCCCAACAGAAAGCGACCATGCGACATGGCAATGTTAAGGCCTAGCCTACTTTCAATGAAAACGCTACTACTGTAGGATCATGTCTGTTATCCTCGCTGTTAACGTGGATAAACGCACCTTTTCCTTGGTCTAAACTGCTTGACATCTTGGTTTCTCACGTAGCAATCTTGTTTACCAGCCAACCAGCCTACCTAAATGTGCCATTTGTAAAAAGTATTGCTCCATGAGAAAATAAACGTACGTTTTCTAATCAAATATCCATCACGGTTGTGGGGAAAAGCATCTCGTTACAGGTCGCCCTACTTTGCTGCTGGTGTTATAGTGTGATTTTTTAAGTCACACCGTTTGGACTGCGTCATCTTCTTAGATGTTGCAGCTCTCACATCGATAGTGGTATAGGATACATGCGTTAAGGGAAATAATGTTTGTATGTGTGTAAAAGAGAGAGAGAGAGAGAGAGAGAGAGAGAGAGAGAGAGAGAGAGAGAGAGAGAGAGAGAGAGAGAGAGAGAGAGAGAGAGAGTAGCCTATACCATATTCTAAACCTGCGCAATCTATAAAATGCTCAATTTTTCCAATCTGGCGGCTAATTTCAATTCCCAGTGTCTTCGGCTGCATTATTGCAACCCCAATAGACCGAGAATCAAATTAAGCTTCTTAATTGAACTTTATAGAATTTCATATTTGGCACTTACAAAGGTTTAACCTGCAAAGGTTCAAGACAAACGACTTAGCTCATCAGCATTAACGCTGCCAATAGAATGTCTTATTTTATTTACATATTAATTTACAAAACTTTGAGACACCCATAGCCAACGATCTCACCTGTATTTTCTTTTTTTTGAACCAGTATGGCATATTATTTTACTAAGTATAAGAAATTAAACCAACCTTCAAATATTGCTACATAAAAAATTACATATAGCTTCTAACATAGCCGCCTAAAATGGTCTCCACTAGTAAACAATAATGAAGAGGGGGGGGGGGGGGGGGAGTAATGGAATAAATATTCTATCTTAGACTTTGATGACAAACATAAGTGCACGATAACAATAATATAGCCTAAAAGTTCTATTGAAAATCATGAAACGTAGGCCTATTGACATTTTATTTATAATTCTTAATTTTGCTATTGTTATCATTATGATCACGATCGTCTATTAATAAGAATGTTAATGTGGTTTGTTATTGTAGGCCTAATTCAATTAATAATCTTTTTTTTTTTTTTCATTGTGAACAAATGGACTATTAGCCCATCTGTAGCCTAATATAAAGGCCTGTCAAACCTAAACAAGCAAAACAAACCAACATTCATCTAAATTACAGGCCACCTGGCTACGATAGGCCTAATATGTAATATGTAAACAACCGTGTTTGTAAATACTAGGCTACCACCCGTCACTCTATTTATTGATCAATGCCAGGTTTATCAATTTAGACAACTCTCAAAAATGCACAGAGGCAATTCTGAGTGCCGAATCCCTGTGGATTTAGCATTCTCGAGCAGGCAAGTCGGCAAGTCTTTTCAAGTTACTAAAACATCAGCCATTTCCTTTTCAATGTAGGTACTCGCAAATACTGGAATACAACTAAACAGAAAATGTAGCCAGTGTTCTATAGACCTATAAGCTTTGAGAATTAAAGAATTAGTTTCATAATCGTTACAGAATTTTTACTGAAAATGTAGGCTAGCCCTAAGGCTTACAAGTTCATCGTTCTGGATCTTGTTTTGAATGTCAATGCCAGTAACGTCTAAATAAAGTATATACTGAAAGTTCTCTGTGCAATAAATTCCGGATTAGCTGTTACACAAGAAAAGTTGCTCGCAGAGACTCCGAGGGTCTACAAAGCCAGGCATTTCTGTTAATTAGCACTCGGATCAACAGGCATAATCGGGGCCATTTAGAGATCAAGTCCTATTTCGGTAAAGGTAAAAATATAGGCTATAACCTTTCAACATGCACAAAACAATTTCAAGTAGGCAGCATTACATAGGGCTAGCCTACATCTTTAAATCTTTACACACTTAAATGTCCGTGTGAGATATAGCCTAGACAATAGGCCTAAGCATGCTTCAATAACAATCTTTACAACTATGACAACAGCAAAACTCTGCAGTTTATTCATTGTTTATTCAGTGGTCCAAACAACACAAACAAAACTGTAAATGTTCACTGCTACATAAATTCAATTATTAACATGCCAATAGGCTATAGAAGGCCTATTTAACAAAAATATGTAGAAATGGGAGACACTAAATTAGAGAAGGCCTTCGCCTAATCACAACACTTTGTTGAAAGTATTTTGTTAATTATTAAAAATTGGCTATGTTGTGATTACTGATTCTATGAAAGCCATAAACAACGGTTTTCATAGGACTTAAAGTTGTCAACCAAACATGTAATTTGGTCATTGTCTTCCTCCTAATCTGCGTCAACATTCGTTAATATTGATGGACAAAATGCACACAGTAGCCTAATTGTGGCTTTGCCTGAATTTCCAACAAGCGTCTTGTCTGCATGGGCTAGAATAATTCGTTCATTTGAAAATTCAAATATGTGTAAAATCAGAAGCCATTATGAAATAGATCATAAAGTGGGTCTACAGTATTTGAAAACAAATCCGCACTAAGAAATAGGGTAACAACACGGGTATCTCAACATTCAACTGAATTGACATGTTTTTACAGTTTACCTTTGCTCGAATAGCTGGAAATAGACGCTCAAACCCAAATAATCAACAAAAAATAACAACGTGTTTCATGCGTGCATTATGTACAAAAGCGTTAGAAATAGGAAACTAGAACAGCATATAACCATACGCAGGCCTATTTAACCAAAGTGCCTATGTTCACAAAAATGAATACATGAATTTTCCGTGTGACGCGAGCAACAGTCCACAAAGTAGTAGGGTAGCCTACTTTCTTGCACAAGAAGCATTATTGATTGCCATTCCCTGAAGGAGGAACAAAACCCATAGCAGTTCAACGGCCAAAGGAAAAAAAGACTTGGAGGATGCAAAGCAATTTCTTCTACAGTAAAACAGGCTACGGTAGAATTCAGCAGGAAAACATTCCAATTTCTTTCAAATTTCACATCATAACGTCCCTACTTCTCGCTGAATGAGGTTGAGCGCGCAACTCTGTCTCAATTCTGAGCCTTCTGCGTCTCCATGAGCAGTGCTACAGCGCCCACTATTCCAAAAGCCAGGAATATTATTTCACGAGACTTGGAACGACTCAATAAAAAAGTTACTATCCCTTTCGACAACTTTTTGCTAACTCTCGAGTAATGATTCCTCGCCGTTTAACCTACAAGAACAGACAATGGAAAAACTATAACATGGACGCAAGTTTGTTTGGCAATGGGGCTTTTTCTTCCTCCATATCTTTTATACAAAACCACCAGCGGCGTTTCTGATCACACATGAAAGTTCTGACAGTGGGAACAAGCGAACCCAAGGCTGCTTCAGCGAAAAGACATGGACTAGGATGTATTGTATCGTTACAATTTTAAAGAAAAGACAAAAGTTATCTACAAGGACAAATATCGCCACACTGAGGATATGATAAATGACAAGGACACCTTGGTGATATGCACGAGAGTTCGAGCCGGGTGGAAGCGTTAGAAGGGAAATAAGACCTACTTTTGGCCAGTTTTCTCGCCCTCGCCTTGGATCTCATCGTGTCGGCTTGTAGATTCCTCTCGTCCTCCGTGAGCCCAGAAGCAGCAACAACACTATCTTCATCTCACAAGCATTGTCAGTTTGGACACCTTCGCACATGCGCACAGGCCATTCAATCTGACACCCTCGTCGGGGCCAAAAAACTTTCCAATGTATTCATCATCATCACTTTTTGTCCTATCGTCTCCCCTTTAGATCACTTATCTCTTCCCCTCCTCCTCCTTCTCCTCACCATCTCGCCCCCCCCCCCCACCCTACACCCCGACCCTTACTACCACTGCCATAGCCTCCTCCACCTTCTCAGCTACCCCTTTAAGAGCAATAACTTATTTTTCTCAAAACTACGGGATCCGGTCTAGCAATGGACACAGCGTGCATGGTATGTGGGGTCAAGGTCGTACGCCTTTATGGCAAAAAATCTAATGTCATTGCATTGATAATACGAAAAAACCTGTGTTACGCCTTAAGATTCACCCATATAGGGGTACAACATTTTAAAATATTGATATTAGTATTATTATTGTTATTTCTTAAAAGAACATTAATATTTGAAATGTTGTAGGCTCTTTCATTAGTTTAGTTACCGTTGTTAGGAGTTTATTATAATTATGATGTGGTAACTGTAAATTACAATAATGCATATTTCATAATGAAAGTATAACCTTTGCCCTCCTCTTGATTATTGATCCTCTTTATTAGAAATTACTTATTATTATTTTTTACTTTGTAGGCTGTATAGTTTATGCTGCTTCCGCTATTAACAACTTATCACATACTGAAGTCTAGGCTACTCTAACTCTTTAGGTTATTTTTTACTTCATTAATTCAGATGCATAACTGGCAACAGACTCCGTTCAAAGTGTAGCCTACTTATGATATGGGTCTCTCTGTATGCAAACATAGCGTTTCATGCGTTGCCCCCAGGACAGCCACACGAGCGGCAGCTGTTGACGCATGTTGGAGCCATACTCTCAATAGACGAGGGGCAGAGAGGGAAAAGGAGCCGAGTCGGTTTCCAGGCACGATAGTTTATTACACGTGCTTTGTAATTTAAACTTTAGCCATCGAGCCTATACGGAAATCCATCCACTGGAGCGACATCCTAAATGTAAGGGCAACATGCCTCTAAACATCCAGCGCTATTGTGGTACAACGGGTACAGGTAACCAGTGAGCAGGAATAGGGTCTGAATTTCTAACGTAAGTATGACTTTCGCCTTTACACCTGTTTAACGTGCGCGCTCATGGCATTTGAACACGTCGTAGATAAATAGGACAGGAGACATGCTCGGACTACATGCAATTTTTTTTAAACAAAAAATGGAATGCCTCATTGTACTGGGGGTTGCAAATCTAAATCTATCGTGGCTCACGTGTCAAGCCGCTGAATCTGTCTATTTTGTTTGAGTTATAAAATATTTTTGTTTGGATTAAGACGTGAATGCACTAATAATCATGGTACGCATATCTGACGACGCAATATACTCTCATGGACTAATACCTCATTTATGTAGGCTATGGGCTTCAATTTAAGGGAAATGTAATGCTGGACTAGGAAGTAGCCTATATGTATTCAAAAATAATATGGTTTTAATAGCATAGCATTTTGTGGTATTACTGACATATTTATTGTAAGTCGAATCATGCAAGTCGTATAATATTGTAAAACATAATCAATATTAAATGTGAACTTCTATCATATAGTTCTTATTATTATTTTACATATTATTATTCTTATATGTAATATTAGTTATAAGTATGTAGGCTTATGTGATACTATTTGCAATTCGTATTCATAGTAACAGTAGGCTTGACGATATATGGTTGTTGTTGTTGTTATTATTGTTGTTGTTGTTGTTGTTGTTATCTACGCTACTGTAAGTTGCCTATGCATACTATTTCATGTACCCAACACCAACAACTCTTTTTCTAGACAGATGTTTTTATTATAATTATTATTAATAATAATATAATTACCAGGACAATATTTTGTAGTCTATTTTGATATGACAGATATCTGACAGTTTTTTAAAGATATGTTCCTACAGTGTGTAGTAGTGTAATTAGGTTTTTAGGCGATGGGATTGATATAGAACGGTAGTAGGCCCATAGCCATACAATATGGCCATTGATCGTCGTCTCTTTTCCGATCTGGCAACTGGGAGTGAAGACGCCTGCGGATGTCCATTACGCGACTTTGGTGACCCGCTCAGACTGACTATAAACTCCAGTGGGACACTGGGAGGAATCAGCCTTGAGGCAACTCTGATGCAAAACAATTAGCACTTTTAATCAGAATACTTCAAAATATATGTCACGTTATTAGCTGTACTAGCCTATAATGTTATCATTTGATTGTATGTGGTGTAAAAAAAAAAACTAAAACGAGCATATAATAATAACAATACTTATTATATTAATAACCATGGTAATGATACTACGCTACAACAATAGGGCCTACAAACAATACCACTAGACCACTACAATAATAATAATGTACATTATTATTATTATTATTATTGGCATTGTTATTATTGTTATCAGGTCATTATAGCCTATAGCCTATTATTAATATAAATAATAATGAACCTTTTAGCTTGACATATTTAGCAACTCATGTCATGTGGAACTATGTTTAGTCAGTTAAGAGTAATTCACCTTTCCATTCAATAGTTTAACTTAATCATGCAAGTAAAAAGGAGGAGTCAAGGCATCCACTACACACGCCTTTATAGAATAAAATCAAATACAAATAAATTGATTTAATTAATAAATAAAGAAATATAAAATAACACTATTCGGTTATAGGCCTGTTAAGTGTCTGCGCAGCGAGACTTTGACGCCAACAATCGCTAACAGGTGGGTCTTATTGATGTCAGTTTTCGTTGTTATTTAGCCGTATTGCTTGGAATGAAAGCATGATCATAACATGGAGTCAAAATCGATATATTGATTACCTTCCCTACATCACATGGAGAGAGAAAAAGAACGGGCAGTAGTTTCAAGAATGTTTTCACCAATTCTGCAAAACAATCTAAACATGCATCGGATTTTTCTCACACATAGGGCAGGACAAATGATTTCACATGGTGCAACACCTTTTTAAAGAGCAATTAACTGTGATTATGCTTGTAAAGAGAAGTGTTGCTCTTCAACACTCGCTCATTGGGGAATAGTTTTCTGCGTCATTTAAACGTCTGCCTTTTACGAGCTCGTGGAAACGTGACGGCTGTGTAACCTCGCATTGTGGAGTATTTTCTTTCCAGATTGTTGCCATTTTCCTGCGGTTTTAACCCAGGAAGGGAGGAATGCTGGCCCAGAACCCGGAAGAGAGGTGTAGGGTACAGGCCTACTGCTACCCGGCCACCTAGGCCTATATATAAATGTGTACATATAGACCTATATTTATTTATTTATTTATTTTGGTAGGCTACTTCATTTAATTTAATGTAAACGAGTTTAAATAAATGCAGCAACTGAACACTCCTTATGCTTTTTTTTATTGAACTTGAATAAAATAACACGAATTATGTTTTTATGTTATGTTTCAACCCAATTTGGCAATAGGAAAAAAATGAATACCAGAATAAATCGTCACGCACTCGATTTGGCAGTCATGGTTATTATCATTCACAGTTGTTGCACACGTTAACTGTTAGTTGTTCATTATAACATTGCTCCTAGTATTGAATAATTTGTTACATTTAAAATGACGGACACACCATTTCCTTCATGTCGCAATTTTTTGTCGTTCTTGTCATTTGCCTATTAGTCTATATACTTCTTATTCGTTTAGTATTTAGGTATGATAGCCTAGTAGGATTATCTAGTAGTGTTACAGTATGCTGATGAGGAGGAGGACAATTATCATCACCGTCATCAGTACAGGGCTGGGGATCATGCAGTTCCAATTTCAACCCATCATCGGTTAGTTGAATGCTTTGGAGAAATTAGAGCTAGAACGGGGCTCAGGCGTGACGCAGCAGGCACAAACTAACAATACATAGGATTGGTGTGGTCTGTGGTCCATGTGCAGTTTTCCTTCTACACATGCTGAAACCGAACCTTTATCCACGGTGGAAAAGGGCCCGGGATTATGTGTTACGCACAGATAACATCGCCACACATTAGATATGTGAAATCAAACACCTCAAGGTCCAGATTGTGGCCATGGCACTGAGAAGACATCAAAAGGTGGACTGACTTTGTAAATTATATGAGTATTGTCAATTTGCTAACTGTAATTCTGCCACAGTCAATGTAATGGGAGAATAAACATGGTAACTACAGGGTGGTGGAACTGCAGCTTGCTTGCTCTTTCTAGCTCACAAAAAACTGCCTCCCCTGGTTAATTTCCTAAACACTCCTACTGTACCTTCTGCCTCAAACCCTCTGCCTCAAACACGTCTGAAAGAGAGTCAAGTAGCCTACACGTACGCACACTCACAAAAAAGCACACACACACACAAACACACACGCACACACTCACACTCCAAAACACAGTCCTGTTACCAACACTGTTGATAATAGCGACAGTATCTTGTCGATGAATTGTAAAAAAAAAAAAAAAAAAAAAAAAAAAAAAATTGTATCTGAGAGTCATAAGAGAGAATGAAACATTTTTAGCCTACAATACAATTACGTTTCCAGGCTTTAATCCATATTATTGTTTATAGGCTTAAAGTGAATCAATCAATGACAAATTGTTGTCATTTCCAGGTTTGGGAAAGATCACTTTCAAAATTCATAAGAGTGACCCACTCCAATAGGGCTTGGTTGACGCTACCCTTGCCTCTGCCGTGGTCTCTTTTTTGTACATGTCTAATGGAGTCCCAGAAGCGGTCACAGTGAAGTTTCCTTGGTAATTATTAGCCATTAATTGGGTTCAAGACCTTGGGCGTCTAAGGGAAATGGGAAATCTGACCGCTAATCCGAGACACTTCTTTGGGTCTCTTTTTGTTGTTAACACGCCGCCTGAGACTAAGAGGCGCTGTGCCATACTGATATGAAGGATATGGCAAGGTTAGAGGGCACGGGTGGTGAAGAGATAGCCGACTGCAGTACAGACTTGACTTTAACATAAAAGATAACGTATACTAAAATGTTCTGTGTTTGAAGTCAGTGCCGTCATAATGTGGAGTCCACCAAAATATAGGCTATAGGAAACAAAAATAGCATAGAAAGGATAAACGATAGGCTGTTAAATGCAAACATAGTTTTCAATGACAAGCTTACTGAGCACACGTACAGGCCCTCTTGTCAATTGCTAGCCTACGGAGCTGAATGACAACTCACAACGCTGTTTAGCATTTTATTAAAAGTTAAAGGGCAGGCTATTCATGTTACCATTTTCTGGAAATATTGTATTTGTTTAAATCTATCTGAAAATGGCAGGTATCTCTAAAAGAATAAGCTTTGCACGTAAAAAAAATTATGATTGGCATAGATGAACCAACTTGCTGTCTTTTAGACGATAGGCTTCCCGTACATAGGTCATTCGATAAATGTAAATAACGCCTACTACTTACGGATAAATAGATCAAAACATTAGTCTTGTGTTTGATAAAAGACAAACTAGCCTATACATGAACTACCATAAGCCTAGGCCTAGTTTGAGAAATTCGATTGTAGGTTGCCTTACATCTGAATATTTTTGTTGTAGGCCTACGTGCACAATAAAAAAAGATATTTTCATAAAAATGAAGTTGATTTCGTCACAACCCACCCTCCTCTATTTCATAAAGTCTATTTCCGCAGTCTTCGCAAAGCAGACTATAGGCTACCTATGTTATTTCAATACCCATTGTTGTTGTCCCATAGCTATCTTCTTGTTAGACAAGGCCAATTAATTTGTATAGGCCAATTACATATTAGGCCTGTTCCTTTGAGCTTTTACACGTTAGAAAAAAAACGAAACAACTATAAGCAAAAATAGACTATGTTGCCTATTATAAACAAAATGAGTCCAAACGGATTTACATTTTTGAACGTTGGCACACAGTAAACATTAATCACCCTTGAGTTTAATTCTTTACATTTGGACAAATAATAAATACAGTCGTATTGTTACACCATCATTAGTTGTTTTTGTTTTAATTAATATGTTCTTAATGTTCCCATCCATATCTCTAAAGATCAAAGGAGCGACGAGTCGGCAGAACCCTGCCAAACAAATGCACATGTAAACTTCGCCGGGGGCTAAAGCGAAAATTACCCCAATGTAGAAATGACCTTAATATGATGTAATCAATCAACCTGTCTTTAGGGACACTGGGAATCACAATGTTAATCTTTCATACTGTTCGGGTTGGGGGGAAAATACACTGTCATATTAACAACAAAGCCTCATTATTGACAGAAACATGTGGTCCATTATTTTCTTCATCAAACAGTACTGAGAATGTTTCTGATAGCCTATATCATTGTTTCATAGAAAATAAATTGGCCTTTATTAATAATTCATATGGATCATCCACATCCTTAAACAACCAATTTGTCTTCTACTTCTATGACTACTTCTAATATTACTAATAATAGTAATAGCATTACTAAAAATAGCAATGACACTAGTAATACTATTTTAATTGTAATAATATTATAAAACTAACATAATTATTTTCATTAGGTTAGGTACCCTTGACATTGCAAAATTGAATCTCCCAAAAAATGAGTTGCCTGTCATGCCTTTTATTCACTGAGCTTGCAAAGGGGTACAAATGGGACCATTTCTCATGTAGCATCTGTAATGATGATCTACTATCAAAATATCTTGTCCACATACACTCATCCAGTTTTTAGAAATGTGTTGTCATTTAAAATCCTCCAGTTGATTCAAATTCAGGATAACTAAATATACAATTCCTGTATGAATCATATTTCTTGATGCACCAGAGTCTATGTGCTTGAATCAGGAATGATATCCTTAACAGGTGCCGTGTCTAAGATGAGGCAGTGACCACAGATGGATACACTTACCCAAGCACATACATTATTATTGTTTGAACTTGTTCATGGCGCCCCATCAATGATGCATTTCGAGAGATCAATGATTTATGTCTATCAGTGTGGTTGTCAGTAAACATTGTGATCTGTTTATCAGTAAACATTGAAAGCATCTCTCACCCATGGTTGAAACTATCAGATGATTTCCCTGTTCATCATCTGTATGAATGCACTAAATGGCATTGTTTCTTTGAATAAAGTCATTTTTTTCCCTCAGGATATAATGTTTCATGTTTTCTACTGCCTTGTTTATTTGCTAAAATTGAGAGTAGAGCCGAGAGTAGAGTATAGTAGTTCTCAGATCCCCAGAGTAGATTTCAGTAATAATAGTTTAGCCTACTGTGTGTAGACCATCCCCATACACAGCCCACATTCTGAGTAACATTGTTTTAATGTACTGTAATGTAATGTACTGTGTGTTTTGGTTCATTATCTTACAAATCCAAACAAGCAGGCACAAGCCCAAAAAGCAACTTCAGAGTATATTTGTACACACACATAAACACACACACACACACACATACTGACATCAGCAATGAGCCAGCTAAACACTAACAATACTTCTGTACCATCACATTCAAAACAAATAATAACCAAAGGAACACTCTACAATCAAACAAAGACTAATAAACACATTTGCTGTTGAAGTGCAAACACTTCACAAGTTGCAAACAAACATGGAAACTGAAATCAGTTAAAATTTCGCAGTGATTATTTTTCTGTTCACCCCCGACGATTCAGAAACTTGTGTAGCAGCTCTCTTATTTACCTGTTTATTTTTCAAGGTGGCAGGGGGAAGGAGGGTGTTCATTATCACTGTGTCTGCAAAAAGAAAGAAAGGCAAGAGAGAGAGAGAGAGAGAGAGAGAGAGAGAGGGAGAGAGGGAGAGAGAGGCAGTGGCAGTGTGTTGCCAGGCTGACAGAATGATTAATAGGGACTGTGGGGCCGGGGCCCCAGCGACACATCAAAAACAACACCGCTTCCCAGGGCTCACCGCCACTTCCTGTGAAGGGCCCCCGCCGCAAATGAAGTAGGAGGGTGGGGGGAACATGTCCGACGCTAATGAAGTTCCACCTCTCTCCCTCTTTTTCTTTCTCTCTCTTCCTATGCAGGGGACAGGCCAGGAGTTATCTCCTTAATTCGAGTGCTTGCTCATTGTCTCTGTGAGGAAGATGAAAGGAGGAGGGGAAAAGCAAGGGAAAAGTTGAAAGGAGTTATGGCAACGTTTGAGTGTGAATAAAAAGCAGTGTTTGTTTGTTTTGAGTGTATAGCAAAGAGGATAGATACCTTTCCTCACAAGGTAGATAAATATTGCCTTTGGCTGTGTTTTAAAGATGGTAGATTCCCAGCTGGGACTAAATGGTGGGGACTGTACTGGGATGGATGATG
Organism: Osmerus mordax; assembly: GCF_038355195.1. Taxonomy (NCBI): domain Eukaryota; kingdom Metazoa; phylum Chordata; class Actinopteri; order Osmeriformes; family Osmeridae; genus Osmerus; species Osmerus mordax. The sequence goes on from NC_090056.1 coordinate 14,498,435, forward strand.
AGGTACTGATGAAGCCCTGGATGGAAGTTACGACTCAAAACAAACAGCACAGTGTAGGCTTCTGTCATGACAGACACGCTCTCTGTGTGAAGGCAGCCAGCTAGGTGTTTATGACAAATATTGTACCAAAAGAAAACTAAAACCATTTAGTGTGACTATTGTGGCCGCATGGCAAGAAAGGAAAACAGACCAACACATTCTGTGCAGTACTGGATGTCAATTTTGCTGTGACTCATTTAGAGCATACAAGAGAGCATATAAGCTTGATTAAGAGTAAATTCTTACTTCATGTTGAGTATAAAGTTTAAATGGCCTGTAACCATGGGACATGTGTGTGTATGTTGGTTTATGAGAAGGACACAGAGAGTAGAGTATGAATATTCTTTCTTCAGATAAAAGTCAGTGTTGAAAGACTGCCCTCCTGTGTCAGTCATATAATATGCAATACATTGGTGCTTATACTCTGGTCACCTGCCTTACTTACACATTTCTTCAATATGCTTTCCATCTATTATCGTTGTTTTGATTTACAAACCTGGACCACAGGCCTTCCAAAGCAGGAAGACATCCCAGGCAGAACTGACGAAGGAATGTAAGAAAACGAAGAAAGACTCAGTGTGTGTGACTGAGAGAGATAGAAACCATGAAATAATGTGTTTGTGCGAGTGTGTGTGTGTGTGTGTGTGTGTGTATGTGTGCCCACACATAACGTACAGTAGTTTGTGTGACTGTGTATGTATGCATACATGTATTGTATTGGAGATGGCAGGGGGATCAAAAGACACAGTGTGTGTATGTATCCATGTGTGCATGCAGAAGACTGAAAGGGTGTGAATGGGCAAGCACATGTCTGTGTGTGTTTAGATTTCCCTGACACAACACTGGTTTAATGACATGCCAAGAAGGCAGATCCCTGGCAATGAACAGGTTGTCATCCTCCTTCCCCTGCCTCCTCTGAAGAGAGCAGATGCCAAATCCCAGAGCACGCTTAACAATTCCATTACCGCTCAGAACACCCACGCTAGATGTTTGAAGCCAGCCAGTATTAGCACGGGTTTATTGATGTACGCTTGAAATTGTTACCACTTGTCCCTCCCTTCTCTTCTTCAGATGGTGGATGGGAACGATAATGAAGCTACTTCTCACACAGAGAGGGGAAGGGCAGCTTCAGACGGGCATCTTAAAGCTCTTTAATGTTTCCTGAGACAAAAAAGTTAGGGAAGTGTGCCTGTTGTTTGGCTGAATGGGTGGGCTAGCAATGCTAATGCTACTGTAACTGCTCATCACGGCCCAGTATTTACGGACCTGTGTGTGTGTGGTTCTGATTAGCCTGAGTCTGTTATTATTAATATGCTCATGGGAACCAAATGAACCACTGTAAACAGTCAACCAGTGACAGTGGATGGGGCTACTGGTGCACTAAGAAAGTGTGACGCTGGATTTAATTGTGGTCTGGTTGTCTTTTATTTCCTTTCATGAGCCAATATATGTCATTCAATGACACTTGCCATGTGTTGAAACCAGATGAGTTGTCACACTGTTTCTATGATTTTGTTCTCTGGCACATGTGCTCCAAATAATGTGCCACTGTGACCCGTGTCATGGAACGTACTTTTGATGTTGCCAGAGACCCCTGCTACTGTGGCTTGGACGCTTTTAGATGGTCAGCTGGTGCACATAGCACATGGAAGACTACACCCCACAGACACCTCACTGTGTTGGTCAACATACGCGCTTGGCCTTTAGGTCAAAGGTTTTCCTTCCAGCATGATATGCCTTTGTGTATGTGGGTGTGCGTTTCTCGGTGCCAGTGCATGTTCAGAGCAATCAAGTCTGAGAGACGGGTGTTAATGCAATGACATTAGTCATCATCCACACAGGAAAATAACAAACTAACTGCAGCCAAAAGGATCTGTTTCCTCACATTCAGAAATGGGTGTTCTCAGTACCAGGAGCCTGCCCATGCTGGGAACCAATAGAGCTTTATATACACAAACTGAAAGGCTGAATCCAAAAAATTATACAAGTCTTTCTTCCATCACGTTCAAGTCACTAGATCAAGACTGAAGATGGAGGGGGAGAGGCACGCAAAATAGGAATCAATTTGTGTGTGTGTCTCGCTCTCTGCCACCGACTGAGCTTATCCAGAAGATCTGTTCTGCTTCAAGACGGCGCACTCGGCTGGGCTCAGAGGGAAAGAGGCCTTATAGAAGGAGTGTGTGTGTGCGTGTGTGCAGACCGGCAGGGCGACAGCTCTTCTCTGACTAGACCACCAACCCATGCCTCATGTCATACCCACCGCTGAGAGTCAAGACCCTTTCCACTCATTCACTACAGGCCTATATCAGCCCTCCAATAACTAACTGTATTTATGATTATTGCCAGTGAGAAAAGCCCAACCATATTGGTGTTCTGCTCTGATAGGATGGAGGGAAGATGTGCTGATTTGGATACAGAGAGATGGAAGCAGAAAAATAGGTGAATAAGAAATTAGACTGAAAAGATACCTGAGAAGATATTTGTTTGCTGCTAAAATGTATGCATTTTAGCATGCATTTTAGCTTTAATTAAAATGTTAGCTTTAACATCTTAGCTTTAATCGTTAGCTTTAATTAAAATGTACTTTGTTGGGGGGGGTTTTAGAAAAGGAAGGAGGGCAGAGTGTTGTTTTTCTTTCAATTCTATTTCTTACTTGGCGGGTGCCAAATTACAAAACCACCCAATCATTATTTAGAGCCAAAAGCTGTGAGAAGAAAACCCAGCAATTAAAATTCCTGACACCTTTTTGACTGCATCTCCAAAACCCTTCTTTAATTTTCTACTCAGAAAATGTTGGGCAGAAGGAAGCAAGGAACCGGTTGTTGTTTGTGAAATAGGCAAGCTTCTCAGAACAGCCCCACAAGACAGGTCAGGGACACGCTGGAGAGAAGCCCTGGCTGAGACTGAGACGACCCCAGAGGGAGTTGTTGGTTTTGTCTGTAGAGCACGAAGGTGACTGCTGGTAATAAGCAGAGCAGACTAGCTCCAGATATGCCAGTTCTTTTTATTGTTTCCTCAGTGTTGCTGTAAAGTGGACCACACACGCTGACAGTGCAGATAGGCCTTTCCTTCTGACTCCGTAGTCTACTAGAGGAGGTGGGGATTTGTTCAGTGAAGCCTTCAGGTCTTGGGCTCTTGTGGCCCCTGGTATTGGTGACAGTGTCTGGGGCCGGGAGGCCGGGGTAATAGGGGGCCGTGTCCGTTCACAGGCGAGCCTGGCGGCCCGGACACACGACTGAGTGAACAGACACAGGGCCCTGTCTGTCCAGTTTGTGTGTGTGCATGTGTGTGTGTGTGGAGCCCATGGGCCCCCCAGTGCCGAGTCTAAGTCAGCGCTGACAGATAGGCTGTGAGCCTCTCCTATGACACGGTGGGGATGAGCAGACAGCGACGCTCTCCCTCCCTGGGGATCTCAAGCTTCTTATCCTATCAGACTACTTTCTCCTCTTCTCTCTCCCCTGCCCTGCTCCCCCCACCCCCTATTTCCTTCACTCCCTGTCTTTTGTACCCAGGGATGCGCTGCGGTAGGTCAGGTATGGGTATGGATATGGGGGAAAAGGTGAAAGGGGAAACTTTTATGATGACCATTGTTTCAACCCCAGTTGATTCCCTAGGCCAGCTCGGATGTCCTGTCTTTTCAACATACCTGAGCTCTAACTCTCAACCCCCCCCCCCCCCCCCCCCTGCGCCCCCGACCACTCATCCCACCCCCTAAACCAGCATCTTTGTACTATACCCCCCCCCCCCCTCCATATCTTCCCCCCTACTTACCCACCACCTCCCCCTCTTTAACTCCCACACTCCCCCTCACCCCTTCTCCTCTCCCTTACCTTTCCTCTCAATGGGCTCACAATAAGGAGGGCATGGGGAAGGAGAGAAAAGAGGAAGGGGGAAAGAGACAGAATGGGAGACACAGAGAGAAAATGAGAGAGTGGAGAGAGAGAGAGAGAGAGAGAGAGAGAGAGAGAGAGAGAGAGAGAGAGAGAGAGAGAGAGAGAGAGAGAGAGAGAGAGAGAGAGAGGGAGGAAGGGAGGGAGAGCTGGCTGACTGGCTCTGGTCCTGAGTGGCTGGGACCAAAGTGCACCTGGATGGGCAGGCTTCCTGGCCACGCTGTGAGGGCCTATTGTGCAGCATGTCAGCGGCTCGCTCCTTTAATGGGCCTGTATATCATCGTTGTGATTATGGCAGATGACTGGGACCAGGGGGGGCCCCAGCTATGGTTTGGTGGGAGGGGAGCAAGGGGGAGGAGTGGGACAGAGGCTTTAATGCAGGGGACCCCCAAATCCCCCATTGGTTGAAATCCTAGCACTTAACCCTGGCTATGTCATTGTATGCTGCTATCCTGGGGATTTTTTTTGTCCAGTTCTATTTAATGGACTTCTCCATCCCCACTCCTCCCACTTTCTCTCTCTCTCTCTCTCTCTCTCTCTCTCTCTCTCTCTCTCTCTCTCTCTCTCTCTCTCTCTCTTTCTGTCACTCTTCTCTTTTCATTCACTGAGAGAATTCTTTAGTAGTGTTTTTTGTTTCTTGGTACATAACTTTCTGTTTTCTCTCAAGCAGCAGAGAGAGGTCATGGAAGTCGCCTGTCTCTTCTGGCGTCACATATTCTATGCCCACTGTGAAACCAAAAGAGACCCTTGACCCCTTCAGAAAACTTTACGCACCCCTCACAGGGTTACTAAATAGTGCAAGAGCGCATCCCCAATGATGGGCTAACCTAGTAAGTTAAGTTACCACAGCTCACGAATGTAAAAGGAGTCCATTTTACATCCATCAAATGCTACTACGGCATGCGCTATGAAGGTCTATCGAGTCTGCTACCTGAACATACATCAGCAAAGAGGCTGACTGAGCAAGCTGGGCTCCCTGTCTCAAGCCAGGGCCAGGGTGCACCTGGGGGGACTAGGGCAGCTTTGATTGGACAGAAAGGGGGGTGGGTGGCCTCTCGCAACCTAGGTGTTGTCATGCTCACTACGGAGGCAGGTGTTCAAACAGTGAGTTAGGATAATTCAGCTCGTCTAACTGCGGGGCTCATTCTTATGAACACGCATGACGGTCGTGAGACACTCAACGACACCAAGAACAATAACGATGACTATAACTATAAAGATACGTTTTTAGAATCGTTCTTTATTCCAAACAATAGCCACACCACAACGATAACGACAACTATATATAGCGTAAAGATATCGTTGGGATCACTTTCAAAATGATTTTCCCCCCAACTGATGAACAATAAAACACTGACAACCAATCATTATCCATCCGAATTTAAAGCGCCAGCATATTTTAATGGGTTGCGAGAAGTAATCATCGAGGTTGGGGTAGACGCAAATATAGTTCTTGGTGTGAACGGGCCATAATAAGCACTTCATTTAGAGGAGCACCAATCAGTGATTGTGAGTAAATGACTGTGTGCTGTCATCAGTATTATACTACTGTAATGGTGTAAATAACTGGTTGCTAATTACTTAGCCTGTACCAGCACCATGACTCACAGGAGAGCACCATAACTGTGTTCTCTCACATACACACCTTTCAGATAATAGGAGCTGTTCAAGAAGGATACAAACCTGCTTTACTAATGTGAGACTGGATCAAAGGCTGATCTGTTCTATTTGTCTAGCTGTGCTTTCATGGATTAAAGGGGTGTCAGTTATTTCATGGACACACGCCACTTAATTGAGTAGGTGTTGTAAGAACCATGCTGGACCCTGTTCCAATGAGTAGGGGATAATTTCCTCTGTAATTAGCTGCCTACCGACCCACATACACAAATCATTGCCTAAGGACATGTGTGTGTTCTGCCTGTCACCAAGAGAGAAGAGGACTGCTTGTAATTTAAGCGTGTGTTTGTGTTTTCTGTGTGTGTGTGCGTGTGTGTGTATGTTTTCTGTGTGTGTGTTTATTTGGAAACACAATGTCTGAGAAAACACAGTCTGGATTAAGCGGCACTTAATGAGCTGAAAGCGCTGTCTCACAATAGCAGACAAGCTACTGCTTTATAAACCTCTTTATACAGGTTTGCTAATCATTATCCTGAGCACCAAAATCATATTTTAATAATTGAGTGACAATGTCACTTTTTTAATTTTTTTTACAAAATGTTGATTGCATACTGTAGATTATTTTTTATTTTGGTCTGTCAAATGTCAGAACAAAACACAACACAATCCAACAGATGGATATCGAGCTACCAGACTCAGCTGTTTAAGCCTCCAAGGGTCCCATGTAAAGATGTGACAGTGGACTTCATGTTATCTTGTTCATCTTGGAGAAAATGCTGTTACTGTAAAGAAACAACCCTGTGAATTGAAGAACATGCATCTCTGCGTGACAAACGTGAGTTCTGGAGGTTCATAGGTGAGGCTACCCCCCCCCCCCCCCCCCCCCCCCCCCCCCCCCCACACACACACACACACACACACACTTCATGCCAGGTTTTTCCTCCTGGTTAGCAGACCCAGGCAGGATGACGTCAGACCTGCGAGATTTACTGAGTGCGAGCATGCGTTCGAATATTAGTCCCTTTGCCGGGCTAGCAGCACAGCACTCAAACTAGCTAATTAACTCTCAAGGGGGGAGGGGGGAGAAAGGTGTAGAGGCTCGAAGAAAATATATAATCCCTGTGTTGGTCGCCCCTCTCTTTTAAAAGGTTGCATTTGAAAAACACTGCGTCAGTGTCCGCTCGCCCCTCGGTGTGTCAGATGAGAACCAGTTAATGTGTCAGTAATTGGATGACGAGCGTTATTTTTAGAAAGCACTTTATATATATCCCTGCGCGTGTTCCCGAGGCCGGGGCGTGAGGGCCGCCCCTCTCACACCCCAAAAAAAAAACTATAGAATGTTGAAAAAGAGTGGGTAGACGCGGCTCTCCCTGGTTTGGTATTATTGGGGTCTGTAGGGCTGGCAGTCTCCACAGACAGCCTGAGGGGGAGATGTGGATGACTTCAGGAGTATGGGTGCTTGCTGTCTCTCGTAAAAAACAAAACAACGACAAGCCCTGGACGGTTGGTGCATCTGCTGGCACCATGCCAGGTCCTGTGCAGGGGGCTCGGAGCGGGGCTGGAAGGGGGGTCGGGTAGGCAGAGAGGGGAGTCATTAGTGGGGGTTTTATTGGAGCTTTGCGTAGGAACCCCCAATACACGGGCGCAGACACACAGGAAAACAGGCCTCAGACATCAACATGCTGCAGCTTTTTGATTGCTCCCAGACCCTCTGTGTGTGTGTGTGTGGGTGTGGGTGTGGGTGTGTGAGCGCGTGTGTTTTCATGATAAAACACAGAGATATTCTATAGTCGCGGGGGCCAGGCCAGGAGCTGTCCGATGACGTTTGCACAGCGCTCTTGTAAAATGCATCATGGCAAAGTGAACATTCCTCTCGCTTTAGAACCCCATTGCCTGCCCCCGAATCCTCCCCTCTTCCCAACACACAAACACACATACACACAAACACACATACACACAAACACACATACACACCCGCCCCCACCTCCCAGAATCCCCTGGTGTAGGGAACACGACAGAGGTGATATCCAGCGGTTTCAGATACTAATCCCTCTCACTCATCTTGTAACGGCTGCTCTTTGCATACAACCTCACACACGGCTCTCCTAAGTCATTATTTTACTCCATATAAAATTCAATCAGCCACATCTTTGGGTCTAAGTGAACACCTTCCTGTTAGTCTTTTTCTATGAAAGATATAGTAACTATTTACTGTTATACTATGCTACTGCGTATTTAAATTGTGTCCTAAAGTATATCAATTCAACCTGATTCTTCACCTTAACTGTCAATGTTGTTGGTTTTAGTGGACTAGCGTATTCCTGTAACACCCCTAGTGTCTGGTACATGAACCAGGACAATAGTGGTGACAGTCCTTCACCTATGTCTATGGTTGGTCGGTGACAGAGGAAGTCTCCAGACCTTGTATCCTCTTCATCAAGTCACGCAGTAAATAAGTGACATAATGACCATTTCTTTCAAGTTGCTG